>NC_050573.1:432416152-433016152 GCF_011100635.1 Trichosurus vulpecula | reverse complement strand
GGTGCTTAATCCTTAGGAAGCTATTACAGCAAAAATAAATGTTCACCTCAAACATCTGTTTAGTTTCATAACTTTTTAACTCCTGTACCAAGTCTACATTGTGTTAATAGAAAACTAGGTAAAATATCTGGAGTTCTACCTTATTAGAGTTTCAAAAGAGAGAAAATTATCAACTCTGAAAAAGATTTTTGTCACTGCCATTATTGGTTTTTGGCTAAATTAAAGGTATCTGGGCCAGAAGTTTTACTCTGACCACCTGCCCTCCTTTCTTGAGCCCCATGGTTCAGAATACCAGTCCCAGCACAAAAGCAAATTCATTCAACATTGTTCAGTACTTAGTTTCCTGTCTCATAATTTTTAAGGAGAGACTACAGAGCTTCATTACAACTTTCACCAGGCTCAAGATGCTTTCATGCCTGACTTTCCCAGGCAGAGAATTACATTCTGAAAATTACATTTTCACTCTAACATGTACGTTTTCAAAGCTGTAAGTTGATCTCTTAAATATTTTTTCCTTCTAAACTCTAGCCTTTGGTTTTCATAGTTTGGGGAAAATGCAGATAGGAAGAGGAGCTACTGCAGCTGTCCAGAACCCAGTGAGAATATCTTCTTTATCTTCAAGAAACCTGAGGACCTGGCTCACTGCTACCCTTTAATGCAGAGGCCTTAAGGTGGTGTCTTGTTTTTTTCTAATATTTTGATAACAGTATTACAATATAATTAATTCCTCTGTAATCCTATATATTTTATCATGCCTTAAAACCATTATTTTGAGGAGGGGTTAACAGGTTTCACCAGATTGCCAAAGGGGTCCGTGTCACCAAAAAAAGGTGAAGAACTCGGGCTCTGATTGTTAATTTTTATGCTACTGCTTATCCAGTCTGTACCGCATTCTTCAAAATCCAACTCCCCAAAGAAAAAGGAATTTAGATTCTTTCCTTTCCCAGATACTTCCTCTGCTCCTGACAAAACAACACAATACCCTCTAGATGTTTTTGAAATGGGAACAAAGTACTGCAAAGGAAATGGGGGGGAGTGGGCCTGGAGGGGAATTTAATAGCGGATGACTAAGTCTAATGGGGGCCACTACCACCCCCCTCAGAGCATGTTCAGAGTTGCCATTTCTGGTTCCAAGCATCCAGATGAAACCTTCAGGACATAACCAACAGCTCCATTCTTATCTCCCAGGCTGCATAAAAACAGGTGAGTCACTGGATTTGGCCCTTGGGCCATAGTTTGCCCAATGCCAGGACTAAGATCAGAAAGGAACAAAAGAAAAGCAGCTTCAACCCAGGCTTAGGCTAACCTGGGCAGAATTTGTGCTAAGGGGTACAGTGGGTAGAACGTAGGACCTTTTGTTCAAATATGACCTCAGACATTGACTAGTGACCCTGAACAAGTCACTTAAACTGTCTGCCTCAGTTTCCTCATACATAAAATAGGGATAATAATAGCACCTGCCTCCCAGGTTGTTGTGAGGACCAAATGAGATTTTATTTATAAAGTGCTTTCCAAATCTTAAAGTGCTTTATTATTATATGGTTCACCTGCTATAAGTTTACAGTCTCCTGGAGGCTGGTATGGGGAATGGGATAACCATCCATCCTGACATGACTATCAGGACACAGCTCTGTACAATCCCAACATGATTCACAGCTAGAATGGAACAAAGAAGTGAAGGAGCTAGACATTCCCTTCCCTATCCCCAATTTTAGTCATCAGTATCTTCAGTTCAACAAATAAGAGAGTTCTTCATTAACTTACAACACAAACTCCTCCTCAGTAATGAGTCACACACGTGACTGAAAACAGGCCCACCCCACCACATACACAAACGTCCGCACCAAGAATCTGGAATGAAAAGTCTGAGTATGCTGGGGGGAAGAGGAAGGAGAGGGAAATTACCCCCACTAGGGAAGAATAAAGTTTATACCTTGGCAGTTAGGTGGTACAGTGGATAAAGTACCATACCCAGAGTCAGGAAGTTCTGAGTTCAAATCTGGTCTCAGACAATGACTAGCTGTATGACCCTAGGCAAGTCACCTAACTCTGTTTACCTCCATTTCCTCATCTGTAAAATGAGCTGGAGAAGGAAATGGCAAACTACTCTAGTATCTTTGCCAAGAAAACCCCAAATGGGGTCATGAAAAGCTGAACACAATTGAAAAGACCGACCAATAAAGTTTACAGCTTACAAAGGGAACTCCACCTTACTATTTACCATCTTCTCTCCTGACTGAAGCCCTTGAACAGGTTAGTGCTACTAGCTCATTCCTAGCTGTCTAGATGGTAGATATACTTGCCAAGGTTGCCTAATGTTTCAGCCTTTCAGAATTGGTTTTCCCAACCAGAATTCCTTTCTCCTTCTCCATCTCCAAACAAGTTCTTTCTCCTGCCTTCCTGGGTGTCTATTTCAAGTTGGCTGTATCATTTTCATCCAAGTTAGTCATCCATCTGGACATGCTGGCATCTTGGGCTCCTGGGTTCTGAGACAAGAAAAATACTTACTTATATGGTTTCGTGCCCTATTCTAATGCTATCCCCTGCCATGGGTCAAGATTTTTTGCCTTTCTCACGCTCCTTTGAAGATTCCAGCATTCTAACCCTCCAAAACTCCTGAGACATCCTTGGTTTCCCAGTTTGTTGGAAGAAAATTACCCATCCCCCTAAAAGAACGCCAAGTCTTTGAAAGTAGGGATTATTTTATTCTTTGTCATTATATCCTTAGCTCCTACTACAGTGTCAGGCAGCCTGGTACATAGTGCTTAAAAAAATGCTTGATTGGACCAAGGTGGTCTTGGCACTCTACTTGGCAATAGAACTATCTCTTCTATCTACTGTCTTAGACTGACTTTGGGCCCTGTGACCTTGACCATGAGGTTATTTCTTCATGATTCTCTTTCCTGAGTCCCCTTCCCATGCTGCCCTTGGGATGGGTTCTCTCCCTTCAAAAAGATTTTCTGTTCAAATTCTGTCCCTATGAGCCCTGGTAGCCTGCCCCCAGCTTCCTTCTCATTGGCTGAGATAATGCTAAAGACCTTTCTTCTTCATCCCTTTCTTATAGACTCTGGGCCCATGGTGCTGCCCATGACCTATGCTTGGGTTCTATCCAACAAAAGTTTAACAGGTGACTCTCTGGGGGAGGGGGATGTGTGTACAATATATTTTGTAGGTTCATCTTCATTATTAATATTTTCTCCAACAGTTAATACTAGCCAGGGGTGAGGAACTTGTGGACTTCTAGGTCCTTGGGTGTAGCCTTTTGACTGAGTCTAAGTTTTATAGACCAAATCCTTTTATTAAGGGAATTTATTTTGTGAAGTTTGGATTCAAAGGGCTGCACTTGAAGACTTAGAGAGCCACATGTAGCCTTCTGTATCCCTGTTCTAGATAATTAACAAACAATATATCGAGCTCTGATTTGTATCATTTGTTAGTATCTAAGGTATAAATGCTGAACCTAAAAAAATTAATAATCAGCTTTTGAGAGTAAGTTTAAGCTGGCTCCGGGACACTTCTGGTCCCATCCCATGGAGACACACTCCATCAACTATATGCCTTTACAACTAAAACATATGGGACATAATGTGATTTTTTAAAAAAAATCAACATTCTGTGTCTGACTGTCAAGCACAATAGTAAGGTCATATGGCTATATATTTATACTGGACATTTCTTTCATTATTCCAAATCAAATACTGAAGACTTTATTTTTTTACCTAAAGCAATCAAAAAGGAATATTTTAGATTCAGGACTGGGTCTTTGTTTTGAGGCGTAAGGGCAATGAAAAAAAATCATAGGCACTAGATCTACAAAGGACCTAAAATCATATAATTCAACCTGCTAATTTTATAGATGAAGAAACCGATGTCCAGAGTATTTTAGAGAAGGTTGTGTAGCTACTAAACCTCATAACTGGAATTCATACTCAGATCCTCTGACTAAATCTTTCCACTATACAAGCCACATCTAACAACAATGGTATCTTCATCCCTGTTTCAAACTGCTATGGTTATTTTGATCTCATCCAAAAGACGAAAAAAATTGAAATTATCTCTGCCCCTTTTTAAAACATTCAACTTGTATATCCCAAAGACCTTCTCAATTTTCTCAAATTTCTTGTGTTTTTCCTTCATTCTTGAAGAGGGCCATGGCATCAGGGAAATGATGACATGACTTGCAGTTGACTTTGATTTGAGTGAGGGAGGGCTGTGCAAGGTCACCAGCCTCACTTTCTCCTCCAGAACCATCTAGATCCAGTGGCCTGGCATGCACCAGGATGACTGGAGATGGCCCAGGATGCATTAGGAGACCCTGACCCTTTCAGGCTAAAGTCTTTTCAGGTTCTCACTGTGAGTGAGGTAACACCCATCCAGTGAATAGGCCTCTTTAAGAAGTTAATCAAGGAATGGCCCCTTTAATCAAAAATAAAAACAAAAACAATCAAACTGGGAGGGGAAGACCCTCAGGGTTCCTGCCCAAAGGAGAAACAGGTACCATTTAGTACTTTTTAGTAGCTCTTTTTTTTTAGTATTAGTTAGTTCTCATTCATTCTATAAGTATTTATTAAGCACTCACTATATACTAAGCACTATGTTAGGCATCAGGGAAACAAGCAAATTCTCCCAAAGAGGATCAAGAATAAAGCACAGCACAGAACTCATCGGGGTGCACCAAGGGAGAAGACCTATGATTTCATCATTGTGGGAACAGTGCAGATGGGTAACCTGGTTGTCACCTGTAGTCTTACATTGCTGCCCAGGGAACTAAAAGGCTAAGTGACTTGCTCATAGTTACATAGCTGGCAAGCGTCAGAAGGGGGATTTGAACCCGGGTCTTTATGACTCCAAGGCAAAACTGGTATACATTACTCCATGGGGCTTCTCTTTGCAATAGCACCATGGAAAGAGCACTGGATCTGGCGAGTTCTTGAGTTCAAAGCCCGTTCTTTGCCATTTATTATCTGTAAGACCTTGGCAAGTCACCACCGTTTCCTCTTCTGTTAAAATGATAGGGTTGGACCAGATGACCTCAGAGCTCCGAAAGCTGAAAGCTCTAGATTTGGGATCTCATTATCTACAGCTTTTTAATGAATGCTATGGTCACCCCATCATTGGGTCCGACCCAAGCAGGCTCTCAGTAAGTGCTCGACTGACTGCTAGGAAGAGCCAATGAGCAGCCACATGCTCTGCTGACATCAGAAACATATGGAGGAATAGCAGTAATAGTAATGGCCAACAGTAATATAGCACTTACTACATGCCAAGCATTGCTCTAAGCGCTTTAAATTTATTACATCATTCAATCCTCACAACAACCCTGGGAAATAGGTGCTATTATTATCCCTACTTTTAAAGATGAGGAAACGGAGGCAAACCGGGATTAAGTGACTTGCCCAGGGTCACACAGCTAATAAGTGTCTAATAAGGCTATTTTGAAATCAGGTCTTCCTCACTCCAGAGCCAGCCCTCTACCCACTGCACCACTAGATGCCCCAGAAAATTGAGTTGACACCATGTGGAAGGAGTATGGGAAAATATGGGCAAGGATCACACAGGATGAGAAGGTATGAAGAGGTGGTGATATGTACTACTGAAGGGAGTATCCACATTGATGAGATCATAGATCCAGGAAACCAACTCTCTGATCTTAGTCATCTTAAAACCTAGATTCTTTGGCCTTTCCCTATATCATAGATTTAGAACTGGAAGGGAGCTCAAAGAGGTCACCACTGCAACCCTACCTCATTTTACACAAAGAAAGTGAAGCCCAGAGATGCCCCAAGTCACACAGATGGTAAGCAGAAGGGTCACGGTTCAAAACCAAAATCTACTGACTCCAAACCCCACACTCTTTCCGATGCAATACAACCAGGACTTGGGAATTAGAAGATGCTATGAGGGCTTGATTTATTCTTTTGTGGATTATCTAGACTTAAGAAAGTGATGGAGAAAAATTTAATACTGCAGATTAAATTTAAAAGTGTGTCATGGGCACACTTTTTTTTGAAAACCAGTTGCTAAATATATGCTAGCATATCCCTAAACACAATGTTATTTCATCTTGTCCCATAGATTAAGAATTAATATGATGAGACTAGGAATCCATCCTGCCTCAACATCTTGGTCATCTATTTCTTCACTTACAAAATTAGGGGACTCTTGGACTTCTTTGTAAGCTGCTTTAAGATGTTTTGATAAGTCACAGCATGAGGACAAATTACAGTATTGATTCCTCAAGTCACCAGCTCCCTGAGAGTCTCTCCTATGCTTCTGGAGATCTTTTTAATATCTGCTATCCTTTTCGGAGAAATGTGTTCAAAAGCTTGACAGAGACCATTATTCAAAGGGCAGGCAATGTCATCACTGTTTCCCAGTAACATACTAGCTCCTGCACTCCTCTTAATTTGTCCAAGTGTCCATATGCTTCCTTCAGAAACTACAGGACAAAAGCAGATGACTTAATTAAGCTTCTCACCATGATTTACTCTGCTCTTCTTCCCAGTCTTGGCTCAGCTAGTAAAATACTTATCATAAGATGGATGTTAACTGTCTCGGGATATTTTATTTGTTCTATTAGAGATGTGAAGTACTCTAGAGCTTGTCCAAAGCTTTGAAATGTAATATTTATGGGGGGTGTGGCATGGAGAAAGGGGATAAAAACAAAAAAAGGAGAAAAAAAGAGGGGATGGGAAAAATAGCTATTTCCTGGTAACATTTTCTCAGTAAAGATGATCAATGACTCTTATGTATAGAAAGCACAAGAATTTTGATTTGAAAAACAAAACAAAAAAATACACATACCAAGACCATGGCAGCTCTTTATCCCCTGCCACTCTACATTCTACAACACGCAAGAAATTGCTTTCCTTTGTTACTTTTCTCTAGAGAGGATACCAGAGCTGTGCCCAAAAGACTGAGGTTTCCCTTAGCTTAGGAATCCTGGGCATATCGCTCAGCCCACAGTTTCTTCATCGTAAAACGGATATCAAAATATTTACAATACCTCCTCTCACATACTTGTGAGGAAAATGTTTTGTAAGCTGTAACACACTTCTGTGCCCAACTCTGTTGGTCTCATGACGGATGAGAATCCACTATTTTTATCTGGTCCAGATCCACCATGTTGCTCCAGCTATTTTCATGACATGCTCCATCCTTCACCATGGACCTGTCACCCCAGCTCCTGCCCTAAGGACTTGAACGCGTGGTGGTGAGAATTCTCTTTATCTAGTCTGACCCAGATCTACCATGTAGCAATCCAGCCACCTTCGTGCTAAGGCTGAAGCCAGGTACCCTGCTATCTCCCACCTCCCTCACTTTCCACCTCTACTTCTGGGTACCACAATCAACACCACTTCTTGGAAAGAAAACATCATTCAATTGCCCTGTGGACACATTCACCGTGACTTCCCAGAAAGAAAGACCTTATCTGGTTACCATTCACCTACGTTAGCTGCATGTTCCAATGAGAATGTGAGCTCATTGAGGATAAGAACCATCTTGGGTTTGGGTTTATTTGTTGGTTTTGGTTTGGTTTTGCATTTCTATCCCCAGGGTTTAGCATAATACCTGTTATATAGTTAGTAGTTAATAAATGCTTTTCATTCATTCGTCATTTACATATGATATTATTTATAATAATGATTATGACACAGAATTACACTGAAGTCCTACTTCCAATGACTCCTCATGGCATGGTTGTGACTCTTGAAGAGCCATGCTAACTTTGCAAAGTTTTATCATGGTGAAAATGCTTCATGTAGAGCCCCTGAGATGAATTTTATATTTGCCTGCAAAGTACCAGTCTAGCTAAGCTGAGAGGCTCCTCACCAGAAGTTTGGGTACCAAGTGATAATTTAGAGCTTTTTTGTTTTTTGGGAGGGGGCCCAGGTTTGGCCACTACCCCCAGTGACCACCACAAGGGTGTGAGTTACAATCTGTTTCACTAAATAAACTGACAATCTGTATTGGTGACCAAGATGGGCTCTTAGTACTTATTCAACCAAGTGCCCTTGAAGAGTCTGGCCTTTGTTTCCTTGATTAAATTAGGAGTCTTTGATGGCCTCCTTGCCTCAAGGGGCAGCCTAGTTTACATGGGTTTGAGTGACAAGCTTGTGACATCAGAGGCTTTTAGACCATGTGGCTTTAAATCGCATTTTTGTGACGATTTTAGGTCACGCGGGTGAGTCGCATGTATGACTCACCTTTGACCCTGAACAAGATATATAAAACCAGAGGTTGGTTTTCTTTTTTCGGAGCTCTGAGACGCAGCAGGGGTGGTGCATGACTCTAGGCCAGGAGTTGTTATGAGCTGCCCGGCTTTGAAGAAAACCCCAGTGTTCAGACTTTGTTAAACTCTGGTAACTAAGCATTGAGATTTGAATCAGACAAGATCTGTCTGTTGATGTTTGTAATTTGTTTTTATTTGCTCTGACATTCAGGGTGCTGACTTTGTCCCCTGAACTAAGCGAATGATATTTGTATGCTGGATTAAAGTAAGATTGTTAACCCCTCAACGTTGCTTTCCTTAGTAAAGCAGATCAAAGGAACCTGGGCTTGCAGCATTCTGCGTGCTGGTTGTTGTTGGTTTTACACCCCGCCACAGCAGCTGCTGTTGAAACACAATCCTAAGTAACAGAATCGAAAGCCCAGTCCAACATTTCCCTCGGTCTTAATACAAAGCCATCAGTGCTCTGTATATCTTTCTTAATTCTCAAATCATTGAACTCTAAGTGTGTTGTCAGCTATATCTTCTTATTGTGATGCCAATGCTCAGAAACTGCAGACATAGGGCCAAGGATCAGCTGTGTGTGGCTGCAGCTCCAGGGCTGTAGGACACAGAGGTTCCAATATGGACAGCTCTTTCTAGCCAGATTCTCTGGACCCCTTCCCAGCTCCTGTACCCCCCGGCTCTGCTTTTGTCCAAAGAGCTAATGCCTAGAAGCCTCACAAAGAAACTTTTCATATGTTTTAGAAGAAAAAGGAAAGAGGGAAAACCTAAGGAGTTAATATATCTATTTTGTACTTTAAATTATATGAGAGCACTGGAAGTTCTTCCAACTTCCCAAATACAAAAAATAATTACTTCAGTGGCTTGAGTCAAGTTCAGGTAGCTGCAAATACTTTTGCCTCCCAAATCCATGCCAAGTGTTCTAGTGATAAAGTCAAGTCAATAAGCCCTCAAATAGATAATAATTGTTTGTATATAGTTTTTTGCAAGTTGTCTCCACCATTAGATTGTGAGCTCCTTGAGGGGAGGAACTACTTTGTTTTTAATCTTTCTTTGTATCCCCAGTGCTTAGAATAGTGTTTGGCATTGTAATGGCAACCACACTGGCACGCTCAGGATGACTGCTAGGGCAAGTTCTTTTATCTGCTTTACTAGGAAAAACAGCTGTTTCAGAGGTCAACGATCTTTTTTAATTAAACAGAAAGAAATACAGAGAAGAGAAATAAAGACCAACAGGTAGGGCTCTATTGCCTGAATCAAAGTAAAACTGACATATGTGTGTGCGTGCGTGTGTGTATACACACACATGTATACATACGTACACATACACTTTATATTCACCACTGAATCAAGAGAGCCTTTACCTCTGATCAGTTGGGGAGCTCTGAACATGAGGCTACTCAAGAGTCTTGACCAGGGAATCACAAGATCCTTCTTGTAAGTAAGCCCCCAAAGCAAAAGCTCATCTTTCAGAATATATACTCTTTCAGCTAATAGGCTCAGTGCCTAATTAGAAATTAACAAAAGGTGTGTAAGCCTTCCTACAAGCAAGCAAGCTTCCCTTAATGGGCTCCATATGAGGCCTCTTGATGGGCAGGGAAGATCTTATTCCCCATTAACCTTACAGGTGTTTAGTAAGGTGCTTAATAACTGAATATTGACTGACTGAAATCATTCAACCTCTGCCTCTTTTAGTCTGCTTATCTGTAAACGGGGATAATTAAGAGCACCTACCTCCCAGGGTTACGTGTGAACAAAATAACATGGTTAAGATGCTCTGCAAATCCATAAGTGCTAGATACATTTTAGCTGTGATGATAGCAATGATGGTGATGATGCTGACACATGAAGGTAAGTTACAGTTTAGCAGTGTTCTGTGGTACAGTGGAGATAATCCTGCATTTGGAGTCAATGCACTTTGGTTCATACCCTGACCCCAATGCAAATCATAGCCTAACTACCTGAGAGCTGTGTGACAGTGGCAAGTCAATTTTCCTCCCTGGGGCTCAGTTTACCTGTCAGTAAAACAAAGAGGTTGGACTAGAAAGTTTCTGAGCTATCTCAACAGAAATCCTTTCTACCTGAAGATGTAGAATCCTATTGTTTTGTGATGAATTACAGTCCCTTTCTTGAACAGTAATGTAGAGCATAGGCTCTTTTTCTCCTTCCTAAATTCTAAAAGAATGTTCCAAGTAACCAGTTGTGTACAAATCCCGCCACAGATGGAAATAACACACCTACCCATCTGGTTACAAAGCTATATCCCTACATAGCAGATTCTCAGAGTCATGGCTTTCACATCTGTGAGAAAAGGAAGAAGGGGACAGAAGGAAAACATGAAAGGGGGTGTGGTGGGAAGAGGTATGACACTGGAAGGCTGAACAGGCTTTGGACAGCCAAGCTTGTCAAAGTGGGTTGTCAAGAGCAGAGAAATTCAGTGTTTCACTCAATAAATGTTCAACAGACAAAGAGGCACTCCTTCAACTTGCTTTATTTCCAAATAAACCACCCAATACACTTTACGATTCAGAGTCTGGAGCCATGAAGTTTAATTCAGCTTCTTTACTTGTCCTTAGTTTCTTATAGTGGCAAAGCAAACACCAACCTGTGGCCCAGTACTAGGTCAGATAAAACATAACTAAGAAGTCAAGGTTTGACTTAAATCAATTGGGAACTACAAACCAGAGAGTCAATGGCAGAGGAACATGGTACTTGAGACAGATGGAATATTCATTTGATGATTTTTGTGATAAGTAATATCTTTTACATTAAAGCAACATGGATTACCAAGCAGAAAGCAAAGAAAACACACACACACACACACTCCTCCCTCTCTGGCCCTGATCCAACCTACGAATGCTACCGAACAGGAAGAAATTATATTTACATATCATTAAAGTGAGTCAGCTCTACATGGATGTGTATTTCTTTGGTAAATAAGAGTCAATGTCAGAATGCTCCAGGTAGCCCAGATGCTATTTGAATAATAGTGTGTACATCAAAACACTCTGAAAAACAGAAAGCTTCTATTAACTCTTAGCTTTAAGTCCTTATTGATTGTCAAGTTCATAATAAACAAATATACAAAGAACCATGTAAATGGAAGATGAAACTATGATCATTACGAGTGGCGATAGTTACAAATTTTTAAAAATATTCAATTGCACACAATGTGCCAAACTCAGGATCACATCTACCTTTTAAGCTGACTGCAAAAAAAATGATATCATCTTCAAAACTGAGAGTCTGCAGCATGTATTATGTTAAGCCAACTCATGCTATAATAGGAAGGGACAATTGGAAAAAATCTATAAATCCTCCTCCTATTTATAATTCCATTCTGAAAGATAAGGCTTTCTTTAGAAAAGAGGCCATACCTTGGCTTCATTCCATTCATGGCCATCAATGAGTAAACTTTTGTTTGAATTTCAGAGCAAAAATCCTAACTCAACACTTTCATATCATAACACTCCTGATAAAGACTTAAAGGATGTCTTTCTCGAGCCACTGGCTTTCAAAATTGAAGTGCATAGATAAAAGTCCCATAGATGTGCTCATATTTCATCCCAACTAAGCATATCAATAGATTATTTCATCTCTGGCTATATGTATGTATGTACATATGTATGTGTATCTGTCTATATATGTGTGTATGTACATGCATGTGTATGTATATATACATGCATGTACAAAAATATGTACATGTATATATGTATCTATAGATATGCATTTATATGAATACACACATAAAAAACATGTATATAATATTACTCGTAGTGATAGAGATAGGGGCTAAACCTGGTATTGGGAATTCTTGGGAGAGGAAACTCCCCTCCACCAATAAAAGCAATGTCCCCTCATGTAACCTAGAGTCTGAGAGCACTGCCTAGGGCACGGAAAAGTTAAGAGACTTCTTAGGTGTCGCACAGGGAGTACACATCAGAAACAGGAGCTGACCTGCCAGGTCTTACTGGTTTACGGGTCATCTTCTCTGTCTATGACACCACGTAGCTTCTATATATATCTTAGTGCTGGCGGAGCAGAGATACAGATAATATTTTAATATTTATTTATATACACACATATATGCATATAGGTTTATGTATATGTAGGTTTATATATATATATCATATACACACAAACACATATAAAATAGATGTACAAGATGTACAAGCATGTATATTCTATAGTTATGTTATACAGGCATGTATATGCCTGTATATATGGGTGTATATATACATATGCATATGCCTGTACATGTGTATACACAAGCTGACACATGGATATATGTGTGTATGTGCATTGCACGAGTGTGTCTGCATTTTGTACAATTGTGTATGTGCACGTATAAGTACTGAATGCATATGTATATGTATACACACATATATGAGCATATTATGCATGTGTATATATACTCATGTACCTGTTTTATTTTTAATATTCACTATATATTATAAAAGAATGATTTTTAAAATATCAAGGAAAACAAATAACCATAAAAGCTTTGTATTTTTCAATTCCTAGTATGATTTTGTACAACATGGGGAATTTATCTAGATTGAGTTTTTTAAAAATTTATCATATACTTTTAAAAGAAAGCAAGATCATATGAAATGCTATATAAAGCTGACCACACTGGACCTAGCTGAAAGATACCCCAGCTAAGGGTCCAACTCACAGCAGTTTTCTGAATTTCAAACATTCTTCAGAATCTAAAAGGAAGGAAAAATCACACTCAAAAGGATACTGAGACACACAAAACACAAACATCATCCTTGGGGCTATGTTCAGGCACAATCATTTCTATTCTAGCCCTAAGGCAGAGAGAGGGGAATGCTGCCATCTAGAGATACATCCAGGGATATTGGCTTTGACATTAATGGAGCCAACACAAAGTAGATGACGTTGGTGGAACATAGAAACTCTGAATTTTTTGAGAAAAGCAGCTCCCTCAGTGATAGGTTACGTTTTAGGAATCAGGTCTGTGGCTTCTTCGAAGAGGAATATAAGCAGTGAATACCCAGACAAGAGACTCTTCCCTCAACCCCAAATCTAGCCATGCAGAACTGCTAGAAAACAGCACTCCCTTGTAATAAATCATGATTTGAGTAATGAAGGGGAGGAGGACGAGGAGGGGAGAGACCTGGGAGGGTGAAGGGAATGTAGAAGCAAGGACAGTGAAGAAAACAGGTGGAGAGCTCATCTGATATAGCATCCAAAACACCTCTTTATATGGAAATAATTATAATAGCAGCTTTTATAGATCACTTTAAAGTTTACAAAGCACTTGGCATGCATTATTTTACTTGATCCTCCCAACAACCCTGTGAGGCAGATACTAAATGTGTTATTATTTCCATTTTACAGATGGGAAAATAGAGGCTCAAAGAGGCTTCTTGTGGTTGTTCAGCTGTTTCAATCATGTCTGACTCTTCATGACCCCATTTGGGGTTTTCTTGGCAAAGATACTGGACTGCTTTGCCATTTCCTTCATTTTACAGGTGAGGAAATTGAGTCAAACAGGGCTAAGTGACTTGTCCAGGGTCACACAGCTAGTAAGTGTCTGAGGCTAGATTTGAACTCAAGAAGACGAGTCTTCCGACTTTAGGCTAAGCGCTCAGTTCACTGAGCCACCTAGCTCCCTTCAGAGAGACTTACCAGTGGGCAACAGCTAATAAATGTCCAAGGTGGGAGCTGGGCCCAGGTCTTCATAATACCAAGTCTAGTACTATATTCACCTGTCATGTTGTCCTTTAGGAGCTTATTACCTAAGTGAAGATGGGTGCATTACATTTTGGAAGTTAGGGGGAAACAAAGGTCAACCAAGGGAGAAAAGGAGACATGGAAACTAGCCCAATATTGAGGACTATTCTTCTTCCTTGGTGAACCAGTAGCTATAGTTAACAATCTGAATGGCAAGTAATTATTTATGTTTGTTATGTTAAAAAATCTATTTGGAGGCATTTGATAGATGGATTTCACTCTAACCTAAGTAGGTTTCCAAATTTGTCGATTGAGTATAAGACCTCAGGAATCAGAATCTCAATTTCTACCTAATGCAAGGAGAAAACAGTATTTGTGTGCACACTAGATTCTCCTGCTCACCAGGCTCAGACGAATGTTCTATTTTAGGGAAGGAGACAAGTACACGACATGCTTTAGCTTTATTGAACAGGCTCTAAGATAATGGCATCGAAGGGAAGCATGTTCAGCTGCATTTGGTTAATTTCATAGGAAAGTCAGATTTGTTTAAAATGCCAGACAAGTGGGAACCATTCAACCCTCCTCAAGTCTCTCTTCTCTGACAGGTAGAGCAACCTAAGGAATGTCAAGCCTGATGGATGAGGTGAATTATTTTGTATGTGCTGTCAGCTCCCCTCCTCCCCAGACTATACTATAGCCTTCCCGTCATTATGTGTGGAGAAGAGAAGGGACGAAGGACTCAGAATTCAAGGAGTCCGGCAAATAGCTTACATGTATCATTATGCAGCATCATTGGGCAAAATAATAGGCCTACATAACACATTATGTTAATTTTCTCTCTTTTTACCTTCCTATTTGTTTTCATAAATCAGCAACAAAGGTTTGAAAACTTGGTCAGAAAACAATATGACAAGTAGGCTTTTGAAAATAATTTCACAGCAGATATGGGAATTTTATAATTAACACAGCACTTGACAACAGGAGAAGTTTACAAGAAGTTTACAATGTGAGAAGTTATAAATCAATGAATGGTGTCATTATTAGTTGATAGAGAAAATAAAGGGAGTAACCAGAGATAAGAAAACCCCAGAACTACATTTGACTTTTCTTTCAAGTATGCCTAAGAAAAACAGAACAATTAAAAACAAGTCTCCTCACCCTGCCCCCACTACCCAAGGTATTCCTTAAAACTCGATTTAGCATTAAAATTTCATTACAAAGTGTTGTGTTAAAGACTCCATTTATTTATGGGGAGTGAGGGGTGTGGGAAGGAGTAAGGAGGTGAGAGATGTTCTGTTCTGTTAATATATACAGTGTGTTTTAAAGATTTTCAATTATAAGCTTGAATTTTAACAAACCACCGCCCTAGCATAGGGGGAAGAAGAGGAGCTGAGCCATATGTATGCCACACTTTAAGGGAGAGGTGGTAGGATCACAACAATGGGCCAAGAATAAGCATCTCATAGGCATCAGCCTTATGGAACATGTGTCATTTTGGCTCTGCCAACAAGCATAGAACCAGGGAGGCTACCAAGGGCCGCATCTCAGAACCAGAAAGGATGCTCTGGGGCCATGGGAGTTGAAAAGCAGATAGTCTCCGAAGAAGGTAATTAGTTTGAGGGATGAAAGCAGCTGCGTACAGCAATTACACATGTCTACAAATTGTCCATCTATCTGAAGACGATTAATATGTGCCTTTAGTGCTAGAGATAAAGCATGCTTGGTACGGTGTTTGTGAGATCTGGTCCCTGGATGAGTTTGTGATGATACACAGAGTGGTTACTAAAAAAATGAAGGAGAGAATATGGAACATTCTGTGAACGAGGAAGTAAAACATGGGTGCAAAACAGTGAGAACATGGATCAACTTGAGGGCATGTAGATGAAAGGAATAGCCAGTATGGAAGCTGGTGGTCTGCAGCTCACGCTTGGACTTTTGGGAGCATGGAAGGAGTGGGCACTGGGGCCGGTAAAAGATGGCATACTCTGCTTAGTGTTTCAAGAGACAGCATGTGGCTTTAGGTTCTCTTGCCCTCCTCTGGGTACTCATATGCTAAACCTACAGCCTTGAGGACATGTATGGCCCTCTAGGTCCCCAAGTGTGGCACTTTGACTGAATCCAAACTTCACAGAACAAACCCCCTTCATAAAAGGATTTGTTCTGTAAAACTTGGACTCAGACAAAAGGGTGCCTAGACATAGAAGATGTAGAAGGCCACATGTGACCCCGAGGCTGCAGGTTCCCCATCCCTGTGCCAAGATATCATCATTTGGTAAGCCACAAGTTGTGAACCTGAGCAGATGCAGATATCTGAATGGCACGCTTCTGTGGACACAAAAGTCTCCATGTAGGAAAAGAATATTTGGAGAGAAACTAACACATTCAGAGTTGGGATATAAGAGGACGAGTAGATTTTACACCAAGAGTAGGATGGGGGTAGGGGAGGAGTACAAGACTCAGAGATGCAGCTCTGAGAAGCCCTGATGTAGCCTGCTCAAATATAAGTGTAAGGGGAGGCAAGAACTTTGCCAAAAATGGATAATTTTTTTTTAAAATGTTGGCTATGAGCAAAGCAGTCAACGGAGATAAAAGGGATGGAGAAGGCCAGAGAGGATGAAAAAGAGGAGTTCCTAACACACATAGATCCTAGGTTTCCAAACTCAGAGTTTATGGTTCTGGAAGCAACATTATAGAAGGAATGATATACCCAAAAGCTAGACCACATGCACCAGACACAGAGCTAGAACCGATTAAGCAGAACGGGTTAGATGACTCTTAAAGTAAGACATAGCTGAAGGGGGAAAGTCCTGAAGAAAGAGAGAGCTAAGAAAGAAAGTTCCCTGTCACTGGTATTAAGATCAGATTTCACTCATAAGGCATCACTGAAACGCAGAATGTCAGATTTAGAAGAGACCTGATCCAGGAGTTCCTATCCCTTTTCAAGCCACAGGCCCCTTTGGCAGTCTGGGGAAACCTATGCATCTCTTCTCTAAATAATGTTCATGGACACGTAAAACGAAATATATGTGATTACAAAGGAACCCAATTCTACTGAAATACAATTGCCCAAATATTTTTTTTTAAAAACCAAGTTCACAGACTCCAGGTTAATCACCCCTGGTCTAGCCGAACCCGTATTTCAACAAAATTGTTTCTGTAATATCCTACTATCATCATCATCGATGGAGGAACCAACGAATTTAGATTCTAACACATACTGTGTACCAATAAGTAGAAATAGTACAGTACTTTAAGAAAGATAATAGCTAGCACTTATTCTAAGGTAATAATTATAATGCTTTCAAATATGAAAATCATTTTACACACATCATTTCATTTGAACCTTGCAAGTTGGTACAACCAGTATTACTAGACCCATTTTACAGATAGAGAAGCAGGCTCAGAGAATATAAATGACCTACCCAAGGTCACAAGACTAGTAAGCATTATAAATGGCATTGATTTTCCACTTTTATATTTTTATTGTTCAGAACCTTGTGTGTGTGTCTTTATGTGAGTCTATGCATATATCTATGTTTGTATGTAATTTCCTTTCAAGTAAACCATTTTATGAGTGGTAAAACATGAGGGACAAGAAGGGCTATGAACTCTTTACTGGGATCAGGGCAAGAGGAAGAAGTCAGCAGCAACAATCCCATCTGACAGGCAAGGCTGAATGTTCAGGATCCAGAGCCAAGCTGTAAGGTTACAAGATCTGGAACAAACTTTGTAAATCATATTGTCTAATACTCTTATTTTAAAGACTGGGGGAAGCTGAGGTTCCAAAGTTAAAACAAAAAATTGCTCAAAGTCACAGAGCTAAGAAAGGCAGTGGTGAAGGGCGGGGGTGGGGGGAGGAACAGCAGAGGGCCCCAGGATGCCAAGTCCTGGGCTTTCAGGTAAAAGAAATAAACAACCTCTCTCAGGGCACTGAGTTGTTCATCCTTCATTTTCAAAGAGGACAAATGACATCACAATGCTGAGGTAAAATGGAGGATAGTGGGTATCATTGTGAATTGGATTTAAGTGTACTGAGAGTGCTTGGTTGTCAACACACAAAAACAAACTGTTAGGAATAATAGTAGCACAGACACTGGTTGACACCCTCTAGTCTTTAACCAGTAGATATCAAGATTGTGAGGCTATCTTGAACACTAACGTATGATCATTTAAAAACTGGCTTAGGATGTTTTCCACATTTATATACAATTAATATTCCAAACAGTAAACCTTATAAGACATTTTAAACTTTTAATGAAACAGTTTTCTAATTCACATATTTGCCTTGCTTCTCCAATCTCCAAAATAGGTTGTCCTTTTGAACTCAGGTCCAAAAAGGAAAAAATGTTAAATAAAATTATAGTCTAAAAGACACTTGTGTATTATAGCAAAAGCAGCTACATAAGCACCAAATAAATGTCTCAAAAGAAAAAGAGAATTTCATGTCTGCTCATGGAATAACAGTGATCTCAAGTACACTGTCTAAGAAATAATTCCTTTCACTTTTGTACAGCATTCATTCATGTCAGTCCTCAAGTATATTAAATTGAGGAAGTTATATTGTAAGTATTAGAGAATTAAGGTCAAGGGTCTTATAGTCCTTAACTGATTTACAATAGCCACAATTGAAAGTGGGTGAGGAGTAGGGGGAGAGACACTTTAAGGCTAGGGAATCCTATCAAAATTCTTTGGAAAGCGATTCCCCCCCCCCCCCCGCCCATCACAATTATAGAAGAGGGAGGAGCCTTATGATGTCATCTCCTCCAACACTGTGCTTTTAAGTACGCATATCTCTGAAAATTATTTAACAGAAACATAATAAATACTAACAAATAAATATACCCTCAAGGGGGAATAAGCATCAAGTCCCAAAAAGAAAATGGCTGTGGAAAATTAATTAGGAAGAACCTACCTTGAAGAGCTTTGGTTTCTGACAAGTCTCTAATTCTCTGCTTTTTTTTTCAAAATATTCATTAAAATTTTAAAAATTATTTTTAAAATACTTGGTTAATTATGTGAAAGTCCTGTTTATAATGTTTAACATTCAAATTCATTTAAGAGTTTCATTTTTGTGTCATCTGGTTTCTGCTGTTTCCGAGAATTCATGGTGAAACATTCTTCACATAAAAATGAAGTATAAAAGAAAAATGAGATTTTTAAGAAAGGAAATTCAATTAAAATCTAAATTGTAAATCATATATAATTTTAACAAAGCTCATCTAGGACACCAAGAAAATGCTTCAGAGTCTATTTGAAAAGAGAGCAAGTCAAAAGATTACTATTAATCTCCATGGGAAGGTTTATTTAAATGAATATTACAAAACCTATATTTTCACAATCAACGTCGCTATCTTACATGTTTCACATATTAACATTTACTTCTATCATTCACATATTTAGCCAATTAGTATATATTTCTAAAGAACCATTCTATTTGTTGATAATTATTTGTTATTGCAGCTATAATTTTGCAGCTTTTCAAGCAACAAATGAATGCTTTACATCTGGAGAAGGGAGTACTAAAGATGTTGGGATAATGTTTGAATACATGCAATTACTAGTATGTTACATTCTAATTAACATAATTAGTTTTGAAACAATTCTCACAATAACTGTCAACACTTGTGTCAATTTTGTGGCAGTTAATGACACATTTAACAAAGGTTTGCTTATTTCTTTTTTAATATCCTTCCATAAAAGAATCTGCCTCGGGATACAGTCCACCTCTCAGGTCTGAGCCTGTGCATTTAGACTAGTTACAGAAGTGCTCCCGAAGTTTTGTTACATCCTAAACTAGAAAGGATTGCACTCTGATAAAAAAAAGATGATTCAGTGTAGAAAGGGCAAATCAAGATGATCACATGATTCGCTCTATTAATCAAAATCTATTTGTCATGCCTCCACATATGCACGGCACATCGCTAGGAAGGGTGCAAGCATCAATCTAAAAGAAAGCACAGACCCAGGACAATTCCAAAGGATCTATGATGAAAAACGCTATCCACCTCTACAGAGAGAACTGATGAATGCTGAGTGCAGACTGAAGTGCATTTCTTTTTACTTTATTTTTCTTGCTTTTTTTTTTTGGCAACACGGTTAACATGGAAATACGTTTTACATGACTTCACATGCATAAGTGATAGACCTCTTGCCTTTTCAATGGGTGGGGGAGATGTAGGCAAGAATTTGGAACTCAATTTTTTTAAATGAATGTTTAAAATAATTATTGAACTGTATGAATAAAAAATTTTTCAAAAAAGATAAAAGAAAGCATGGCCTATGTCCTAACAGCATATGCAATCAAAATGAAAGACAATACTAATTCACATACTCCAGTTAATATTTTATCTAATCCTATGGGAAGGATTTAAAAAAATAATAATACTTTTTGTGTGATTTTAAATGTCAGTACATCAAGGACCTGTGATTTCATCACTGAGGCAGATTAGAGTCCTTCTATATATAACTTTTAGAGTGGCTAGGTTACATAGTAGACAGAGTGCTGTGGCTGGAGACAGGGAGACTCATCTTCCTGGGTTCAAATCTGGCCTCAGACACTTAGTAGCTATATGACCTTAAGCAAGTCACTTACCACTGTTTGCCTCAGTTTCCTCACCTGTAAAATGAACTGGAGAAGGAAATGGCAAACCACTCTGGTATCTTTGCCAAGAAAACCCCAAATGGGGGTCACAAAGACTCAGACACAACATAAACAACAACAACAATATATACATTTTACTCTTAGGTGCCTAAAACATAGAGATCAAGTGACTTGCTCTAGGTCACAAAACAAGCCAGTGCTAGAGGTAAGATGTGAATCTAATTCCTCTTTGACTCCAAGTCATTCCATCATTACATACATTACTCCAATCAATACATTATTGATTATCCTATGCTGTCTCTCTCTGATTTTTATGGTATTTACATCATTTAATATTTATTGTAAGCATTTTTTCTTTTTCTTTTTTCTTTTTTGGAGGCAAACGGGGTTAAGTGACTTGCCCAGGGTCACATAGCTAGTAAGTGAGGCAGGATTGGAACTAAGGCCCTCTGAACTCCAGGACTGGTGCTGTATCTACTGTGCCACCTAGTTGTCCCCTAAGCGTTTCTTTTTTAACGAAGAAAAAAAAATCTCCCAGCATGCCATAACAGGAAACGCACAGGTCTGGGATTCAGAAGAATGGGTTACTAGTCTTGCCTTTGCTATCCAAAAAGTGGAGACAAAGTGGGACTTTAGCAAGAATGTTGTGATGGGAGTTGGGAGAGTTCAATTGTAAATTTTACCTCCTCTCATCTCTAGGGATCAGTTTCTTCATGTTTAAAATAAGGAGATTAACTTAGATGTTCTTTTATAACATCTTATTATGCAAAGATTTCATTTCTTAGTGGTAGCTAGGTGGTACAGTGGGTAAAAGAGTGACCAAGGAAGATCTGAGTTCAAATCTCCCCTCAGACACTAGCTGTGAGACCCTGGGCAAGTCATTTAACTGGTTTACCTCAGTTTCCTCAATTATAAAATGAGAATAATAATATCACATAACTTTCAGAGCTATTACACGGATCAAATGAGATATCGGTAAAGCATTAAGCACAGTATCGGACACATACAAGATACTTAATAAATAATAAATGCATGTTTCCTTCCTTAGTTTTTTTCAACTCATTTTTTTAAATTACTTCAGTCTTTGCCTTCTATACTTTTTGATTCTAGTCATACCAGATCCACACTGGTATGACTGGGCTCAATTCAGGACTCTATGTCCTCCCACAGGCAACCACCACCATTCAGACATGAGCAGCCCTGGAGAGGGCAGGGAAGGAGAGGGAGGCCTTGTCTGGGGTGGAGGACTATGGATGTGGAGTAAATACCTCACATCAATATTGTCCAATACATTTGCCATCTTAATTCCATACTGCTGTGTACCCCCCTTGCCTCAGACTCAGCACTCCAGCTCCTGTCCTGGGACCTTGTATTATCTGGCTCCTGTCCTGTGACCTTGTATTATCTGGGTATCCCTCTTCTTGCCACACCATTGAACTCTCTACTTCTCAATCTGGGAATTAACTAAGTAAATTAATAATAATTATAAATAATATAATAATTAAGATATTTATTAACTTACTTGTTATATATTTATTATTATATTATATTTTACATGTTATTATATATTTTAATTATATATATTTAATTATGATAATTAATATATCAATATATTATATAAATATAATTATTATAAATAATATAAAATAATTAATTAGAATGATTAAGTCAACATTACCAGTCCTTGAAAGTGTCAATAAATTACCCTCTTTATTGATGCCCCAACCTTGTGATTTCCCAGAACAAGCCATTCATCTCTGACCACCATTACCCTAGAAGTACTGTTGTACATATTCTATTAGAAGGCAACAATCATTTTTGTCTTTTATTTCCCTCTCCCTAATACTTAGAACAGTTCCATGTAATTTTTCTGTTCAATTGTTTTCAGTTGTATCTCACTCTTTTTGACCCCATTTGGAGTTTTCTTGACAAAGGTACTGGAGTGGTTTGCCATTTCCTTCTCTAGCTCATTTGACAGATGAGGAAACTGGGGCAAACAGGTTTAAGTACTTGCCCAGGGTCACACCGCTGGTAAGTGTCTGAGGCTGGATTTGAACTCAGAAAGATGAGTCTTCCTGACTCCAGGCCCAGCACTGTATCAGCAGCATCACCTAGCTGTCCCATGTACTTAGTTAATGCTGAATAAATGCTTTTTCTTTCATTCATTCATACCCTATGAGATACCAAACAGATATTAGAAAGACACAGAATATTCAGTCTTCCCAAACTTATTTCATTTTTTTTCAGTACTTTGTACGCACAATTTTAAAATTATAAAGCTCAGAAAACTTTTAAAATCATGTTTCCCAGTATAACAAATAGGATCACTGATTTAGGGCTGAAAGAGACTTTAGAGAATACATATACATACACACACACACACACACACACATATATATATACACATATATACACACACACACACACATATATATATATATAGCCTAACCTTCCTTCCCCCTCACCCCCCCACCATATAGTTCTCACTTAGAAAGACTGAAAATTTCTACAAGCAATTCAATTCTATATCAAGTACAATTTTAGATAATCGACATTTAGCCTAGCTTCATTAAGAGTTCACTCCTACAGAGAACGCCACAAAAGACAGCCAAAGTAGATGTCTCACGAAGCACAAATATTTCCAGGAAATGAATAAAGGATGATAGGGAGAGAGGAGTCCCCAGAAGCTACCAAATTCAGCCCTCCATGCCCACCACCATTTTACAGTTGAGGAAATTATAGCAAAGGGAGGAAAAGTGGCTACCTTGGGGTCACACAAGCAGCAAGAACAGGGGTTGTAATTTGAACCCAGATTTCCAGCTCTATCATTGCTCTATCAGGAGACTTTTTTAATTGATTTTTTTTCATTTGAGAAAAAAAAAAAACACCTTCTCACTCTCCTACCTCCCCATCCTCCACTGAAAAAGGAGAGCAAATCCTTTGTAACAAATGTGCATAGTCAAGCAAAACAAAGTCTAGCCACCTCTTGCCTTTGTGATATTGATGTTGGCCAAGTGCCATGTGTGCCCTCCTAGGTCCTCAGGTGCAGCCTTTTGACTTAGTCCAAGTTTTACAGAACAAATCCTTTTATTAAGGGGATTTGTTCTGTGAAGTTTGGATTCAGTCAAAGGGCCACACTTGAGGACCTAGAGGGCCACATGGAATAAATCCTTTTATTAAGGGAATTTATTCTCCTAAGTTTGGATTCTGTCAAAGGGCTGCACATGAGGACCTAGAGGGTCACATGTAGCCTCGAGGCCACAAGCTCCCGACCCCTGGCACTTGGCCAATAACAATATCACAAAGTCAAGAGGTATGTCTTTCAGTTGCTTCTTGCTGTTTTCATTAACCCTATTTCCTATGCCTGCAACAACTTAGCATTCTATTTCTATTAAATGGCTTCCTTCTTCGACTTTAAATCCCACCTGAGGAGCCACCTACACTGCTCTTACTGCATCACCCTCTCCTTCAACAATCTTTCCCACATATCCCTTCTTCAACAATCTTTCCCACGTATCCTAAATGCAAGCAGTCTTTTCTTTCATTTATCTCCTCCCCCAAAGGAGAAGAAAAACAAATTGGGAAGAAAAGGGCGGGGGGAAACTTCTCCTTGTAACTCATTTTTTAAACTTTTTCTTTATGGAGGCAATCAGGGTTAAGGGACTTGTTCACAGTCCCACGGCGAGTAAATGTCTGAGGCCGAACTTGACCTCAGGTCCTCCTGATTCCACGACCTGTGGCTGTTTCCACTGCAAAATCTAGCTGACCCTCCTTGTATCTCATTTCAATGTAGACATGTCTGGAACACTGTGGACATTTAAAATTAACCAATGAGTTGAGGGACAGCTATTAAGAGCTGAAAATGAAATGCTACATGCAAGTTCCATCCTGCCCGTCAAGTACTCCATGACTCCCTTAAGGTCATTAAGAAGTGAGAATAATGTTGAAATTCACTTTAATAAGTAGGATGGTAAACTCTCCCAGTGATACAGTGATAGAGAGAAAATAATGATGGATCGAGAGTCAAGTTCCATTTATCACTAACAATCTCAATGGACTTCCATTCCCCCTTCAGTAAAATGCTTGGGGCTGAACTAAGATGAACTCAAAGGATTCTTCCCACTCTAAAAGTCTATGACTCTGTAGTTTATCTTGAATACAAGTGGCTCTTTGTTAATAAGAAGGAAGAAGAGAGGGTGTGAGGGTGTGTGTGTGTGTGTGTGTGTGTGTGTGTGTACAGAAGGGCACATGGGGACTCTTTAAAATCCAGGATATTCCCTACAGTGATACATCTAAGACCATACCCAACAAAAACACTCTATAGTTTAACTCTTTATAACCCAAATTGATAGTCCCTGGACTCTGTAACAGCAGGAATTTTTAGACGATTATCTATATCCTATTATAATCAAAGAGTAGAGACGTGCCAAAGGAAGACAGAGATTACCCAGTACCAGCAGCTTCTCTACAGGAGTCTAAAAGCATTAGGTAAAGTCCAACAAATCCAGAGCCTTCCACCATTTGTACTTGTATAACCATGGATGTTTGCCAGGACAAGAAGAGAAAACAGAACGCCTATTCAAATCTGTTGGGATTTGGTTTATGCCTGCCTAATCGGAGAATTGAGGAGCAAATGGAAGCAAGCAGATTGAAAGTGATCACAACTTTGTATTATTTTTCATGCAAATCTTACCACCATGTGACCCTGGGACCCACAAAAGGTGATCAAGTCATATTTATGCAAACAAAGAGGAAAAGAAATAAACACACTTAACTGAGTACCAATAAACAGAGCAGAGTGCATCCATCATGTTGAAAAAAAATAATTAGGGTTCATAAGCAATAAAAGTGTGAGTTGAAAATTAGCTGTAAGGTACTCTACATAAGACATTAAATCTTGCCAAAAAAAAGAGTAATAAATGGCCCATTTCTGCTCCTTCAGGGATTTACACAAATTTATGTCATTTTATAGCTCAGTCATTTCAAGTTAAATGCAAAATTCAGCACAGCAACTCTAACTTTAAGTCTGTAATGAAACAGATCATCTTTTATTTATTATAAGGTAAATAATATGTAACCCACAAAAGTACTAGTTCAATGCCTCATCATAGTGTGGAGGTGACCCTGGACTCTGAAACACTACACCAGGACAGCTCTAGTGGGTTATCCAAGGTTAGCCTAGTTAAGTTACAGGTAGTTGACATCAGGTGATTTTTTTTCCTCCTGATCACACTGTATTGAAGAAGGTCTATTAAGACATGGTAGGGTTGCAATCTTTACTGGTGGAATGAGTACATACACATCTAATGAAATCGTAGATCCTTGAAATACTAAACAATGTTAGTCTGGGAAAACATTGCCTATTTAGCTATTGTGGCAGGGCTGAGGGAAATGACTCCAAAAGGGAGACTGGCAGAAGGAATTGTGAAACTCCCTATGGGAAAGGTGTTGTTCTCACTGCCAACCCACACCCAGAGGAGTCATGATTATCCCTCTGTATTAGAAGAGCATCTAGTGAGGTATTAAGAGACACCATTTCTGTGCTTGGAGATCTTTCTCCTATTCAGACTTGTTGAAAATTTGATAGCCGCTACAATGATGGAGGCAGAGGGAGCAGGTAATGAGGACTATGGACTGCTTTGGATCCAAATTGTAAGGGGACTGGCAAACCCAGGGAAAGCTGCATCTTCTCCACTTTCCTTTAATCAATTAGATTGGGAAAGAAGGAGGAAATAACTCATTTCCATTTTTTACTTTTTTATGAATTTATTTCTTATTTTAGTTTACAACACTCAGTTCCACAAGTTTTGGAGTTCCAAATTTTCTCTCCCTCCCTCTCCTTCCCCCTCCCCCAAAGACAGCATGTAATCCAATGTAGGTTCTACACATGCCTTCATGTTGAACTTATATACATAATAGTCCAGTTGTAAAGAAGAATTATGATCAACAAAATGAATCATGAGAAAGGAGAAACAAAACCAAAAAGAAGGAAAAAAAAGAGAGAGAACAAAGAGTTAGCCTCCATCTGCATTCAGACTCCATAACTCTTTCTCTGGATATGCACAACTTTTTTCCATCATGAGTCTTTTGGAGCCGTCTTTGAACCTTGCATTGATGAGAGGAGTCAAGTCTATCAAAGTTAGTCCTTACAGATACCGTGTGTCTGTAATCCTGTATAACGATCCCCTGGTTCTGCTCCCCTCACTTGCCATCAGTTCATACATGTCTTTCCAGGTTATTATGAAGTGCATCTGCTCCTCTTTTCTTATTGCACAATAGTATTCCATTACATTCATATACCACAACTTGTATAGCCATTCCCAAATTGATGGGCATCCCTTTGATTTCCAATTCTTTGCCACCACAAAGAGCTGCTATAAATATTGTTGTACATATGGGTCCATTTCCCACTTATATGATCTCTTTGGGATATAGTCCTAGAAGTGGTATTACTGGGTCAAAGTGTATGCACATTTTTATAGCCCTTTGAGCATAGTTCCAAATCACTCTTCAGAATGTCTGGATCAGTTCACAACTCCACCAACAATTTAACAGTGGTTCAAGTTTCCCACATCCTCTCCAGCATTTCTCATTTTCCTGTTTTGTCATGTTAGCCAATCTGACAGGAAAGATGTGGTATCTAAGAGTTGTTTTGACTTGCATTTCTCTAATACATAGTGATTTAGAGCATTTTTTTCATATGACTATAGATATCTTTAATTTCTTCCTCTGAAAACTGCCTGTTTATACCCTTTGATGATTTCTCAATTGGGGAATGACTTGTATTCCTATAAATTTGTCTCAGTTCCCTGCATGTTTTAGAGATGAGGTCTTTATCAGAGATACTAGTTGTAAAGATTTTCTCCCAATTTTCTGCTTCCCTCCTAATCTTTGTTGCATTGGCTTTGTTTATACAAAAACTTATCAATTTAACATAATCAAAAGTATCCATTTTGCATTTTGTAACTCTCTCTTGTTGGGTCATGAATTCTTCCCTTTCCCCTAACTCTGACAGGTAAACTATTCCTTGCTCTCCCAAATTGCTTATAGTTTTAGCCTTTATTCCTAAATCATTAACCCATTTTGACTTGCTTTTGGTATAGGGTGTAAGATATTAATCTATGCCCAGTTTCTGTCATACCATTTTCCAATTTTCCCTGCAGATTTTGTGAAATAATGAATTCTTAGCCCAGAAGCAAGATTCTTTGGGTTTATCAAAGAGTAGATTGCTATAGTCGTTGACTACTGCATCCTGTGTACCTAAACTATTCCACTGATTCACCATTCTGTTTCTTAGCCAGTATCAAGTAGTTTTGATGACTGCTGCTTTATAATACAGTTTAATATCTGGTATGGGTAAGGCCACCTTCCCTAGCATTTCTTTTCATTAATTTCCTTGATACTCTGGACCTTTTATTCTTCCAGATGAATTTTGTAATTATTTTATCCAGCTCTGAAAAATACTTTTTTGGTAGATCCATTGGTATGGCACTGAATAAGTAAATTAATTTAGGTAAAATTGTCTTTTTTATTATATTAGCTCAGCCTAACCACGAGCAACTGATGTTTTGCCATTTATTTAGATCTGACTTTATCCATGTGAAAAGGGTTTTGTAATTGTGCTCATACAGGTCCTGCGTTTGTCTTGGCAGGTAGACTCCCAAATATTTTATAGTGACTATAGTAACTTTAAATGGAATTTCTCTATCTTTTGCTGTTGGGCTTTGTTAGTAATATATAGGAATACCGAGGATTTATGTGGGTTTATTTTATATCCTGCAACTTTGCTAAGGTTGTTTATTGTTTCAAGTAGTTTTTTACTTGATTCTCTAGGATTCTCTAAGTAAATCATCATACCATCTGCAAAAAGTGGTAATTTAGTTTTTTCTTTGCCTATTCCAATTCCTTCAATTTCTTTTTCTTCTCTTATTGCTACAGCTAACATTTCTAGTACCAAATCGAATAGTAGGGGTGATAGTGGCCAGCCTTGTTTCACCCCTGATCTTATTGGGAATGCATCTAGCTTATCCCCATTACAAATAATGCTTTTGATGGTTTTAGGTAGATGCTACTTATAATTTTAAGGAAGGCTCCATTTATTCCTATGCTTTCTAGTGTTTTTAATAGGAATGTGTGTTGTATTTTGTCAAAGGCTTTTTCTGCATCTATTGAGATGATCATATGGTTTCTGATAGTTCTGTTGTTGATATGTTCAATTATGCTGATAGCTTTCCTAATATTGAATGAGCCTTGCATGCCTGGAATAAATCCTACCTGGTCGTAGTGTATTATTCTCGTGATAAGTTGCTGCAATCTTTTTGCTAATATTTTATTTAAAATTTTTGCATCAATATTCATTAGGGAAATTGGTCTATAATTTTGTTTCTCTGTTTTGACTCTTCCTAGTTTAGGTATTAGTACCATATTTGTGTCATAAAAAGAAGTTGGTAGGACCTCATTTCCATTTTTAAAGAAAGATGGCTACATGTGCTCAACTATGTTTCCCTGACTCTACCAAAGATCCACAAAGAAGAAGACATGACAGGAGAGATCGTTGCAACAGCTACCTTTGCTCAATTAGAAGAACATCTACTCTATTCTTCCTTTTGATGGTATCCTATGGACAATACACTGAGGCAAGAGACCTGTGGGAATTAATGATACCCAAAGAGTGATCAAGACTCAAAAGAACAAAGGGTTAAATGCTTCTTCTAAGCCTAAAGGTCAAAAGAGGTAGCCGTCATTCTAAGGCAAGAAGATGCAAGAGATTCAGGCAGACAGGATCTTCCTGCTTACCTGTGAGGACAGATTGAAAGGCCTGCACTGGAAATGTGAATAGTGACATCTGGTCACTAAGTCAGATTTTGTACCAGCAAACCCTTTGGATGAATTTTTACTCAACTGAAAGCGTACAGTGGCCGATATTTCAAGCAAATACCACCTAGACACTTCCTAATATATACACACACACACATATATATATATATATATATATATATATATATATATATATATATATATATATATATATATATACACACACATACATATACATATATACACATGCATACATACATACATATTTATATACACATATGTGTATATATGTATATGCATTTGTGTATATACATATACACATACATATATTATATAAATACATATACTATATACATATACATATTATATATATATATACACACACACACACACACATATATATATATTTATAGTCACATATAAGTAATCTAAAATTGGTTACCCAAATAAATAACAAGTCAGACTCAGGAATTTCAACAATTATTTCATTGCACCTAGCTAAGGGTTTATATTTAAATATTTCAAATTTTTCATAAATCTACATGTGTTTCTCCCATCGATAACTTCCTCTGAAAAAGTTTTCTTGCCTTTTTTTTGCAACATGGCTAATACGGAAATGTGTTACATGATTTCACATGTATAATTGATATCACATTTCTTCCCTTCTTGATGGGTGGGTGAAGGGACAGAAGGAAAGAATTCAAAACTCAATTTTTAAAAAAATGAATGTATAAATATAAAGAAATAATGAATTTTTAAAAAACTAAATGAAATACAATAAATTGTGAAGTAGGAGATGGTAATGAGCTCAGAAGTCATCTGAGTCAAGCCCTTCTACAGAAGAAGAAACTAAAGCTAGAAAGTGTTAGTGACTTGCTTAAAGTCACACAGGTACTAAGATTCAAACCCAGAACTTGAACCTAGGTCCTCTGGCTTCAAACCAAGAGCTCCACTATACCACACTGTCTCTAAACAATCAACAAACATATCAATGTATATATTTTTAAAAGCTTTGTAAAAAAAACTCTGAGCTTCTGTCATGTACATTTCATTTTTTGAAACATATATTCCTAGTAAGCATATATCCCAAAGGGATGTAGATATAGAGATAGATATATAGAGAGAGGTAGACAGAGGTAGAGATATAGGACAGCATAGTGATATGAATACCAAGATGGCCCTGAAGCCAGGAAGATCTGGGTTTGAGTCCTGCCTCTGACACATACTGGATATGAAACTGGGTAAAATGTAACCTTCTATTGTTCTTAAGTAGCAGTTTTCAAAGTGAAGACCTGGGTCCCCTTGGAATTTCCAAGACCTTTTCATGGGGTCAGTGAGGTAAAAACTATTTTCATAATAACATTGTGTATTGGTAATTAACGTGGGACTTTTTTTTTTTACTGTTTTCTCTTTTAGAAATGCTAAAGTAATCAAATGCCTTTGATCAAGCCCCAGGCCCAGACCCTTTTGCTGATTAGATGTGAATACTTTGGGCCCTGACAAGGGTATATAAGATCCAAGGTTGGCCTTTGACTTTTGGGGCTCTCAGTCACTGGAAGAGTGCTGTGGGACTCTGGGCAACCATTTTAAGAGCCCTCAGCTTGTGAACCCAGATGTTGATGCTTTCCTGGTAACTATGAATTGTGATTTGGTCTGTTTATACTGTGTATGTTTGTAATTTGTTTGTATTTGCTCTGAAGTTCAGGTTGCTACATACATACATACATATACATATACATATACATATACATATATATATATATATATATATATATATATATACGTATATGTATATGTATATGTTGGATTAAAGTAAGATTTTTAACCCCTTCAAGTTACTTTCCTTAGTAAAGCAGATCAAAAGAACCTGTGTTAGTGGCCTTCTGTGTGCTGGGTGTTATGGGTTTTACACAACCATAGTAGCTGGTAGCAGATAGTTGCTATATACTGATAGGTTTTAATTTCTAATATGGTAACTATCAATTAATAAAACCTACATAAACAAAAGCTCTTGGAGGGGGACAAGAGAAGTACTTGATAATTTTCAAGAATGTAAAGAGATCCTGAAACCAAAAATTTGAGATCTGTTACTCTAAAACATTGAAGATAAGAATTCATACCATTTTTTTGCGTTTGTCATAAACCCTTTTTGGGAGTCTGATAACCCTTCTCAACATAACATCTTAAAATTCATAAAATAAAACACATAGAACTGACAAAGGAAACCAAAGTTTACTGAAAATAAAGATGTAATTCCCCGCCCCCCCATCCAAATCCATAGACCGCTTGAAATCTATCCACAGACTCCTTGGGATCCCCTACAACTGAGGTTAAGAACCCCAGTTCCAAGACTACTTGATGTAGTTGCTGTTCAGTCATTTTTTCAGTCATGTCTGACTCTTCGTGGCCCCCATATGGGGTTCTCTTGTCAGAGATACTGGAGTCATTTGCCATTTTTTTTTTCTCCAGCTTATTTTATAGATGAGGAATCTGAGGCAAACAAGGTTAAGTGACTTGCCCAGGGTCACATAGCTAGAAGTGTCTGAGGCTAGATTTGAACTCAGGAAGATGAGTCTTCCCAACTCCAGGCCCAGCACTCTATCCACTGCTCTGCCTAGCTGTGCATTGTTTGAGACAGAGAAGGTGCCAACTTGCAGGTCCAGTCCCCATCTCTCTCCTAAGAAGAGCAAAGAAAGAGAAGAAAAAAACAAGTATAATCATACAGAAATTTTGTAGTTAGGTCTATGCACCAGGCTAGATTCTAACCAAAAGCCCTTTATAAAAGGGACTTTGACATAAGTGAGTTTCATCCTTTTCCCACAATTGTCCTTAATTTCTTCTCATTCATCCAGCAGCGCCTGTGATCAATCCACAATCATCAACAAACAACTGGTATAGTCTATGTGAGAAGACAACTTCAGAAGTAGAGTGCTTAAAACATTGTACTGCATTTCCTCATTTACCACATTAACTAATAAGTGTTGGTAAAAAGGCATCTCAGCCTAGCATCCGGAAGACGCAGACAGTTCAAGCCAAAGGAAATGGGAAATGCTGGATGTAAGCGGACTACTGAGGTCAGCCAAAAAAGAGAAGAATCATTTAAAAATAAACAACAGATGTGCCCGAGGTTTAGAGTGTAAAGGAATCAAGCACATCACTGAAAAGGCCCTGTGGGGTGGGGAAAAGATATGTCACGGACAGTGTCCAGAATCAATGATTAGATTAAAATATATTCTTAAACACAGATTTTGCCCCTCTGTAATCCTACACACAGATTATAACCAAGGACTGCTCCTGACACGTGTTGTTAAGTAAAATAATTTCCAGATTCCTGAAAATGTCTTCCGTCATATCCTTCCTTCACTGTTGGACTTAAACCCAAGAAGACTAAGGCTGGGGCATTTTCATATTAAACCGCCACAGCCTTTTCCTTAACAGTAGCAGGGAAGATTTAAGATGTCACAAAACGCCTGAGCTGAGTATTTCCACCTAGTGCCATCACTCATTTTTCTGGGGATTCACTGGAGCTAAGCCATATGGAAAACACATCGGGATCCAGTAGGGAATTATTAACGTTCTATCATTCTCTCTATGAAAACAACCACATGGTCATTTTGGCTCAAAAAAGCTGAGAATATCCTCAGGACCCAGGTGCTTGTGGGGCTTAGGTGATTTTCCCCAGGTTTCCCAATTTCCATTATCAATCAAAATGTACTCAGTGACCAGAAACCCTCAACTGGATGGCTTCTGTCTCCTCATCCATCTGAGGGCATTAAATTCTCCTCACTCATATAGACTGCTGCTCTTCTAAGGCTCGAATTGAAGTGAGGAGTCCTCATCAACTTGGCACTCCATGTTCCCGGAACTATCAGAGTCCCCTTTCCCTCTGTGTCAAGAGCAACACACCATTCTAAAGAGAAACATTGATTGAGAGATGTCCGGTGTATTATTTCGTCCGACCATGTCTCCTAACACCTCTTCCTATGGTCCCAAGCCTGCCGATATTCTCATTGGACAGGATAGCTAATAACAACCTAGTATTTATAGAATGCCTTTGGGCCAGGCACTGTGCTAAGCACTTTATAAATATTATTTCATTTGAAGCTCACAACAACCCTGGGAAGTAGGTGCTATTATTACCCCATTTTACAGATGTGGAAATGGATGAAGCAAGCAGAAGTTATGTGACTTCCCCAAGGTCACACAGCTAATAAAGTGCCTGAGAGGCCAGATTTGAGCTTAGGTTTTCCTGACTTCAGTCCCCATGCTTTATCCACCACACCACCTAGCTGCTCAAATACTAGTATAGTAGAAAAGAAGGACTAGTGGATCTGGGAGTCAAGGAGACCTGGGCTTCAGTCCCAGCTATGCTACTGACTCAGGGTATAACTCTGGGCAAATTGCATTCCCTCTCCAGGCTTTAGTTCCCCTGCCTAAAAAAGGAGAAAAGATTTGATCTAAAAGCAGGGGTTCTTAACCTGCGGTCCATGAACTTATTTTAAAAAATATTTTAAAACCCGTATTTCACTAGACTTGCCTTCCTTTATAACCCTATGCATTTTATCCTATGCACTGAAAAGCACAGTTCTGATAAAGGATCCACAGGTATCCCCAAGCCTACCAAAGGGGCTCCATTTTGTTTAAAAATAAAAAAGACTAAGAAGCCTTCTGAGGTTCCTTCTGGAAGTTTTCAGTCTATGATCCTATTATTGCCACTGTGTTTTTGCTAGTACTCCCTCCATCTGCTTCTCTGTATCGCCTCTTGATGTCCTAGGCATGTTTCAAGGTCTATGTCCAGTCCCAACTCTTCCACAAAGGCTTTCCCAGTGACTCCAGTCTAAAGTGTGGTTGTTATTATTTGTTCTTCATTCTTGAAGACTACCGTGCCATCAGGAAGGTGATGCCATGACTTGCAAGCCAATTGGATTTAAGTAAGGGAGAGCTATGCAAAGTCACTGGCCTTACTTTCTCCTCTGGAGCCATCGGCCAGTGACTAGATAGAGATCAGGATAACTGGAGATAGCTCTGGACAATGTTGGAGACTATGGCCTTTTGAAGCTAAGGCATGGGCTGATACGATGGAAAGAGGTCTGGCTCTAACTAGTTCAGATCCTATCTCTGATTATTAGTACTTGTGCACCCTCAGGCAAATCACTTAACCTCCCTGTTCCTCAGTTTCTTTATCTGTAAACTGAGGTGGGTGGGTCTAGATGACCTTCTGAGGTCTCTTTTAGCTTTCAATCTATGATCCCATGAGCCTTATGAACCTCATCACTAACTCTATAGTGAACAACATATTTCTAGGCACACCGACTGAAGTAAGCAACATCATTAAGTAGCAACTTCTATGAAGGATGAGGATATCCATCTAATATGAATGCTGGTAAATACTACAAAATCATCAGCATGAATGTTTAATAGTTGCTCTTTCCAGCTTTGCTTTAATGATACTACAAGTTTGGAAAATTAGGGCATAGGAAGCTCTAAAGTTTTTTAAGACTATGTGCCATTTGAGTAAAATGAACCAAAATAAAAATATATAGTACTGCCCATTTTATAGCCATTCCTTAACATATTTCGAGTCAATGTTTTTCAGCTCTTATACATGGGCTCTGTATCTGACAGTTTATCATGGGATCAATACTTATCTCAGCATCAGCAGTTCTTTATTCTACTTAATTGGTCAGCAAGTAGGAAGAAACTGAGCTCATACAATGGACTTTGCAAGTTGCCCCCAATCTTTTGGCAACCACACTGGAAGGCATATTCCCAGGGAATGTGGCAAGGATGATTATTAAGAGCAGAGGTCTGGAAAAGGGTCCTGTCATACACTTTTATTTAGGGACCTAGAATTTCAACTTAAACTTTGTGCACCTAGGTGTATCTCAAAACTTTTCCTGTATTTCATGGTTTTCAAGCAATTCTATTATTTATTTCCATGAATCTCTTCTGAACAGTAGATGATTAATGAAAATTTTAGCTCAGGAAAGAAATGTATGGAAAAGGTAATGTGCGTGTGTGTGTGTGTGTGTGTGCGCGCACGCGCGCTTTTTTTAATTATCACATTTCACTCAAGAAATCAGTGAAAAGAGGATTTATATGGAGTAGTAAACAGAGCACTTGATTTAGAGTTCGGCAACCTGTATCTGAATCACACCGCTCCATTCACTAGCTAGGTGGTACAGTGGATAGAGTGCTGGACCTGGAGTCAGGAAGTCCTGAGTTCAAATCCAATCTCAGACACTTACTAGCTGTTCGACTCCAGGCAAGTCACTTAATCCTGTTTACCTCTGTTTCCTCATCTGTAAAATAAGCTGGAGAAGGAAACGGCAAACCACTCCAGTATCTTTGCCAAGAAAACCCCAAATCAGGTCATGGAGAGTCGGACACAACCAAAAATGACTAAACAACAACAAAACCCTGAGCAAGTTATATCACTTTTATGGGCTTCAGTTTCTGCATTTTTAAATAAGGAGACTGAACTCAAAGATCCCTAGCCTCCTTTAGGGCTCTGAAGTCCTAGAAGATGTCTGCTAGCTCCCTACTTGATGATCCGCCTGCTTTGACATACCCTTGACAACCTTACCTGTCACAACTGTGCAAAAAACAATTGAGGCCACATGACTGACTTTTACCAGTGGACAGTGATTTTACATTTACCTGAAAATATATTCCCCAAATAAGCTCACTTACATAGAAAGGATTCTCTTTACCTTCATCTCTCTGGTGGAATCCAAAGGAGGATATCACATGCCGCTCAGACTACAGTAGACTGTCTCTTATTGTAATCCTCCAAAGACATAAAAATACTTTTCAAAAGGTGGGGGGATGAAGGGATGTAGAAGAAATGCAAAAGTACTGAAATAGTTAACAAAATTATGCTGATAAAGTTAATGGTCAAAATCTATTAGGGAAATAATTGTTTAAAAAATTAGTCTATATCAAAGATACCAAAGACAAAATACGGAGAGCTGCACGTACAAAAATATTGACAGTAGCACTTTATGTTGTAGCAAAAATTAGAAACAATATGGAAATATGGGAACAAAATCTGTGAATGGCTGACCAAACTGTGGTATATAAATGTGAGGGAATGTTAGTTTGCCATGGGAACTGATGAATACAATAGATTTAAAGCCATCTGAGATGACTCACATGGACTGATGAAGATCAAAGTAATCTGAACCTGGAGAACAACTGACATGATAGCCTCAATAACATCAAGGGAAACAGCTTAGACTGCAAGGTCTCTGTCACCAGCATTGAATTCAGAAGACCAATGATGAAGAGCGCACACAGCTCCTGATGGACAGGCAACGGATCACAGTGAAGGGGTCAATATTGTGCTTATTAAAACCATCAGTTGTCGGTCAAATGATTAAAAAAAAAAAGAAGGAAAACAGTGCTGAGTCAATCTCTCGCAATGAATGTCAATTTATAGCTTTCTATGACCATGTTATCCCAAAACAATTTGTTGAAATGCACTAAGCGCTCCTACACTGAGATTTAAAAGATAAAATCTCAGAGTGCGTTAATTAGGTCTCATGCCAGATTTTCCTTCTGAGAGATAATGATTTAAGTTAAGTAACAGATATATACAAATGCTGTCAAAATGTTGTATTTTTAAAGTATCATGTAAGAAAAATACATTTTACAATGCATTATCTATTCCTAACTTATAAAACGTTGTTACACACACACACACACACACACACACATACACACACACACAAGCACACACACACATATTCCTCTATGCTCTTTTAATGTACTATTACTGTCATAAGAGTTTTGGTTTCATGATCTCTAGTGCTAAAGAAAACACAACCATTTCAATTAGAAGAAGCTAGTAAAATTTGTAAAGAAAATGAACAAAGAAAACCATAAAACTCCTAGCAGCTCGGTAGTGGTGTGGATGAGGCCTTAAACCTGGACTTGGGAAGTTTTGACTTCAAATTTTATCTCAGATACTTCCTATATGGGTGACCTTGGGAAAATCACTTGACCTCTGTCTGTTGCATCATAGGTAGAATAAGGATAATAATAATAATGATAATTAAAAATAATAATAGCTGTTAGGTTACCAAGATTGCTATGATGATCAAATGGGGTAGTATTTGTAAAATGCTTTACAAACGCTAATGAGATAGAAAGACAGATAGGTATGTATATGTACACATGCCCATGTATATGCACATACAAACATATATACATACACATACCTTTATACATATATACACATATGTGTGTCTATGTGTGTATATGCATAAGTGTGTATGTGTATGGATATAGGTATATTATGAGTGTATATATGTATGTATATAAGTACAAATACTATACACACACATATATATAAATACACACATATATATATATGTACACACTAGTTATTTTTATTATTATGCTACTTTAAACAACCTTAAATGCCACTAAGATTAAATAAAGTATTTGTTAAGTGCTTACAATATACCAGACACTGTGCTAAGCACTGGGAACACAAATATAAGGAAAAAGCTTAAGTTTCTTATAAAACTAATATGTGTCAAGCTTAAAGGTGACATTCATACTTGGAAGCAAAAAAAAAAGGAGGGGAGGACAAAACAAATCTATTTAAGAGAAATCTCTTCCAACACCATCATACCATAAACAGGTTAAGAAACATGGGGAAGAAAGAAATTAACAGGTGGTTTTAATAGCAAGCCCCCTAGCATACCCAGGATGGTCTGCTAGCCCAGGTTCTTTGATCTGTTTTACTAGGAAAGATAGCTTTTAAAGAGGTCAACAATCTTACTTTAATCAAACATATATATCATTCACTTAGGTCAGGGGAAATGTTAGCACCCTGAATGTGGAGACAAGCAGAGAAAATACAAACAGAGAAAATAGCACAGATCAATAGACAGGGCTTCTAACTGTCCGACCACAGCAATACATACATAGTTACCAGAGAGCGAAGCACCAACATCTGGGTTTTCAAAGCTGGAGGGCCCCTTAACAGATACCCAGAGTCTTGTCTGACCAAATCACAAGAGCACTCTTCTAATGAGTGAACCCCAAAGCAAAATGTTAACCTCAGAGTATAAATACATTTCTCAGAGCCAGGGGGCATAACAACTCTGTGCCTAATTAGAAATTAGCAAAAAGTGTGAGCCTTCCTACAAACAGGCTTCCCTCTAAGGCAAGTCCCTCCCCACAATGGGCTCCAGGTGAGGCCAATTAATGAGCTGGGAAGATTCTGCACTAAGTACAAAAATACTGAACTACCTCAAACAATTATATTGTTATGTTATATTATAAATAATATATTTACATTATATATATATATGTATATTTCCCTTTTTGTCCAGACTTTCTCCTTAACCCTCCACCCACTCCCACACCATGGCCTACATAACATCATTCCCCCAAAACTAGGCTGCTGATTTCTATCAAACATCCTTCCTCCCAATTCTACTTGATGACCAAATGAGAGGTGCACTTTATGGTCATTAAGAGTTCCTTCTTGATTCCCCCCAACTGTTAGTGCTCCTCTCAAATATCATTTTCCACTGACTTGCTGTATATTTGGCATTTACTTACCTAGGTACCCTCCCAGTCAATAGAACATAAGCCCCCTGAGTGCACGATCTGGTTTTTTTGTTCCTATTTCTTTCTTTTTTGAGGGAGAGGAAGGAGGGTAAGAGATTTCTGTCCCTATCTAGTATACCTTGGCAGTGAAGCAGAGAGAACATTAGATTTGCAGTCAGAAACACCCAAATCGAATCCTGCTTCTACAGTTAAGTTTTTTGATGCTAGGCAAGTCACTTAACCTGCCTGCCTCAGTTTCCCCATATGCAAAATGAGGATAATAATAGCATACCTACCTCCCAGGATTGAAGGGAAAATCAGGAGATGATAGTTGTAAAATATTTTGCAAACCATAAAGCTTTATATAAGTACTAGCTATCACCTACCACATAGTGGGTACTTAATAAATGCTTGTTGAATTGAACCAAGTTAAACTGAATTCAAACCCAGCCCAATCTGGAGCTTGACTTCTGAGAGGTGAAGAAGGTGGCACATCAGATGGATGCCATCGGACGGGGCCTGAAGTCAGAAAGACCTGAATTCAAATTTGACCCCCTACGCTTATAAGCTGGGTTGTCTGTCTCAATTTCCTCAACTATAAAATGAGGATCATATCAGAACCTAGTTCTCAGATGTTTTATGAGAATCAAATGAAATAATATTTGTAAAGCTCTTAACAGAATGCCTGGCACATAGTAGGTGTTCAGCAAATGCTTGTTTTCATCCCTTTCCCATTTCTAATTTATATTTGATATGTCTGATTCTGTGTGCATCTTATAGGACAGAGACTATCTTTTACTGTGTTTGTATTTCCAGTGCTTAACACAGTGCCTGGCACATAGTAGGTGCCTAATAAATACTTATGGATTGACCAAGAGGACCGACTAACTTGAACATATAAAATTGAGTCACAGGTTCAATAGAAACTAGACAACTAGAGCCTATGCTTAAAAAAAAAATGAGGGAATTAGACTACTATATATAAAAGGTTCAAGGATGGGAAGTGAAAGAAATGAAGGATGAAGGAAATAACACAAAGAAAAATTAACCAGAGAGGATGAGTTCTTGAAACTCTTTCCTTTTAGTGTGCTGACATTCATTCATTACTGCTAAGTATCACACAAGTTGGCATTTCTTATGACTGCTACATGCACCATTATCAAATTCTAGTCAGCAAGGCTTACTGCCCTCATATTTTCCTGCAGACTGATAAGTTACCATGTTTCTGCCTCCTGAATTCCTGTCTGCTTGCCAAAGAGAAGCATCTGTATAAATCCATCTGTTTTTGATGACAGCAGCTTCTTTGATAAACTACCCATGTGTAGGGAGGGACAGAAAGATGGAAGAAGCAAATGGGAGAAGACTTTTTCTCTTCTCCAGATTAATGTATATGGAGTATTCATCTGACACCTCATCGGCACTCCCGGCTGGTACCCCAGCAGGCAGACACTCACTAAGCATGTATTCTGCCCACTATCTGGCTACTCGGGAAGAAGCGGCACCAAGCCAATTATCTGAAGCATCCAATGTGTCTGGTTCAAGCAGCACAACCACATTTAGCCGAGCCAAGGAGAATGAGCTACTTTGGGCTAAGAATTCATCTCCTAACCAAGAGAGTAGTTAGCAATGCTTAATCTGTCTGTGACATTAAAGGAACCACAGACAACATTTTTACTAAAGGCTGCGCCTGCCAAAACACAAATAACCTCATTTATATCTCACTGGCATGCACTCAAGTAAAGGTCATAGACAAGCGTGAATTTCCTACATATTGGCATCAGAGTCTGCCATATTGTACGAGACAGTACACAGCTTAGGAAGTCCTCCTGTACCGTATCCTGTCTTCTCACACTTGAAAACACATAATATCTCCCTGAATTTCATTATTTCCCAGGTAGCCACAAAACGCCAAAAATCAGTTTGCTTTTATAATTAAAATGACCAAGTTCTCATGTATAGGATGTTTACAACCTTCTACAGTGGCAGCAGAGGTGACTACATGACTGCTTTCACTCTTCTGTAATCTTAGCCAAGATAAACAGGATGTGTTTCATTTCAGAATTTCAAAGGCTGATCAAAACTGTTTAATGCTGTGGAGTTTCAAAGCACATCTTGGGATTCACAACGAAGTAACAAGATCACATGAGGCTGACGTAAAGAAACTCAATAGGTTATCCATTAGAGCACAGAGAAGCGCTATCAGTTTCACAACTAGAGGATTTGGTCAGTTTCCCCATGAATAAAAGAAGAGATAGTCAATATACGAAACTGACCATGGTGGGCAATGTTTACCCTTCCACACCATTCTCCAGGAAATCAAAGCTCCTGTTTCTTTACTGAAATTGCCTTGTTAAAATGGCTTGCAATCATTTCTATACTTTTTAAATATACTTTTCCCCTTTCTTTCTATACCTTATTCTATTCTCCCTATAAAGAGAGAATCAAACACATGACCTTTCCCCGCTATGTACTATTAAGACTGTGCTAAAAGTTGGCACATAAAAATGTATCACAAGACGTTTAGCACTATAATTGCATGTGCTGTGTGTGGCAGAGATATCTGGCCTGACACAGAACTGAATAATGAGGAAAGGAAGACAAGAGGGGCACCAGGAGGGACCATCCGATCCTGCTGTTATTCTGCATCGCTGAAACAAAACAGCTTACCAATATTTTCCTAAGATTACAATCGGTGTATCAATAGAAGCGTGGGGTTGAAGGAAAAGGAGGCGAGAGTTGGATAGTTCATAAACTTGAACACCAAGTACTAAAAAAATACCAGCTAAAAAGATTATGACATCATGCTTTCATTTAGTAAGTGAAACTGAGATACAAATAAAATCAATGATCATAACCTATATAGCACTTTAAAGTTTGCAATGTGCTTTAAAACAAAAACAAAATAATTTTTAAAGCAGGTTTAAAATCCAAAAATGTCAACCTGACATCTGTGACACTGTGGGAAGATAATGAACAAAACCCTGATCCAGGCAACATATTATACAATATATACCACCATCCCCAGTAAAATGGAAGCTCCTTGAGGGCAGAGACTTTCACAGTTTTGGTTTGTTTCTTAATCCATAACAGAGTTCCTTTCACATAGTAAGCACTTACATACAAGTGAAATTTAATTAGATGTTAAATCACTTCAGTACTTTTGATGTCTTCCCTTTATGCAAACATCTCCAATTTAAATATTGGCAGTAGGTAAACTAATGAGAAATTCTGAGCAGGAAATGGAAAGTGGACCACACAGTTTTCTGTGACTCCTCATTTGTTTGCTATCAGTGTTTCTCAAGATCTCTCTGGTTCTGTCTGCAAATATCTTAGCTCAACATCAAACAGGAACTTCAGCAGAGAATAAATGTTTCCTATGTGTGGATACTTTACCTTAGATATCATTATCCTTTCTGTAACAATCTTGCTTGGACCAGAATCATCAGTTATCATTGCCAAGTAAAACCAATTATTGTTACTATGGAAGGATGCAGGAGCAATACTGCAGTTTTTAAGAAATCATTTTTTACTTAAAAAGTTGCTAGCTGAAAAGGCTTAAAATTCTCAAGCAGTACAGGCACAATTCTAACTTAAGCTTTAATACGTTTTCTCGGAAGAGAAAAAGAGATGAATTTGACTTCTTGCTACCTGGGACTGAAAACACAATTAGGTGTAAACTCTACATCCACAAAAAAAGGATAGATCAAGTTTACAAATGGCAGCCTCATTCTGCACATACAAAAGGTCTTGAGAAGAGCAGCTCAGCCAACAAAACCATATTTGGGGACAGTTAAGAACATAAATTGCTTAAGAAATCAATCTATGGTAATTTAAAGCTAAAAGGGACCTTAGACATTACGAACGGTTCATAGAATCAGATTTTAGAGCTGTAAGGAAATGTAGAGAAAATCGATTCTAGCACCCTCATTTTACATATGGGGAAACTGAGGACACCCTCCTTGTTTTACAGGAAGACTGGGGCACCATGAAATTAAGTGAATGACCCAAGCCCCCACAGCAGATTAATGCACTAGCCAAGATTAGAAACCAGGTCTATTTAAGAGATGAGGCAGTTAGGGCGAGCATTTACTCAGGAGCCCTGGATTTGAATCTTGTTTCAGACATTTAGTAACCACAGACAAGTGATTCAACCTCTTAGACCCTCAGTTTCCTTACCTGTAAAATTTCTATTTCACAGTGTCACCATGAGAACGGTGTCTTCCAAACATTAAAGATCTGTACAAATGTGACTGCTTTTCATCATTTAACAAAATATGACTCCCAATGCAAAAGGCTCCAGATAAGGACCTGCATAGATTTATGTATTTCTTATATATTGTTCATGACAGAATTGGAGGCCCATCTTCCTGTGGCAGATGTTGCCATGGCCACACAAATCCCCATTCACCACATTTAATAGAAATTAAATACAAAAGCCATTTTATAGCCTTTTTTGTTGTACAAGAGTGTAAAACCAGGAACCTAATAGAAGAGGGGCCTATTAGATAACAACTCTAAATGCTAAGAGCAAATGCCATTTTTATAGCCTCTTTTTACACAGGAGTGTAAAACCTGGAACCAAGGAGAGGGGCCCATGAGATAACTCTAAATGGGAAATGCAGTTTGATACATATATTGTTTTTCAATGAGATCTTTTCTTTCTGTCCCATTTTATTGGTAGATTTTTGTTGTTGCCTGGTAAAGAACAGAGCAAAGACTAAAGAAATAGGGAAGTTAACTGGGAAGAAGAAGTCATGGGAAATACTCTGAAGGACATTCAACATGGAAAGAAATATCAGGTAATTTAAAGCGCAGGTTTCCATACCCTCACATTCCTGGGTGTGCTGCTCATTTCTAGCAGGCAGTTATTAATCATTTAAGGTATCAATAATTTAATTTATAATTTATTTAATAATTTAATTCTTACTGCCCAGGTTAAACATGATACACAAACCAAAGGACAGACAGGATGTGAAAACCTGTAATTACACATGTCATGGCTAGGTATTTCTCTCCCTCCACACTCACTCTGCCCCTGAAATTCAACCATCTTGTAGCATAGTCCATGTCCTTTCTGTCAGGCTTGAAAGAAGCCTGCATTTCACTCACCATGCTAGCAGTGAGGGAAGGAGCTGACTGACCGAGAGCCTGGCTGCGCATCCGGATGAGGTTGGAGGTCTCTGCAGCTGCCAGCCATGACTGCTCTGCGATGGTGTTTGGAAGTAGGTACCTCCCTGTTGGATGCAAACAAAGAAAACACAGTTTGGATGGTAATTAAGTATACCATCACCGATTCTGTCCCCTGCTTCCTAACAGACTGGGATTTTCTCTTATATTTGCCAAAATCAGTGATTGTTTTTATGGGGTTCGGGGGTTTTGGTGCTGAGAGAGCTCCCAGTGAGGAAAATCCCTCCACCAATAATTCTAGAGTAAGGTTCTTAAACTTTTTGTGGAATTGGCCCAATTGGCAGGCTGGTAAAACCTACAGATAGATACCTATTATTGTTGCCCATGTTAATTATTGAAGGAAATGCTAAAGTTGTTAAAAATAAATGAAAATAAAGATTAACTTTTTTCCTCATGGAAGCTCATAGACACCCCAAAATCTAGTCCTAGAGCCCTTGAAGGTAACCAGATAAAGAATCCCTGTGGACTTCCTAAGGTTAGGAAACACATGGTATGCCTCAGAGGCAGGTGTTGTACACAAGGTCTCCCAATTCTGAGGCTGGACTTTTATCTCCTATGTCATACTGCCTTTAAGCTGGGAAATACTGTCACCAAATAGAAAAGAAATTTTAATCTGAAATCAGGATAGCCAAGCTTAGACTCAGACCCTGAATTCCTATGTAAATTGAAGCAAATCACATCTCTCAGACCCTTGGTTTCCCCAAGGGAATGAAACCTCTCATTTTTACATATTTGATCAGTGATCTTCTGCACTGTTTATCCAGGCTTCTTACATGGTACTCCTCTTGAAGGGTTCTGCTTCAATCAGAATGGTCAACCTTCTTTCTGTCCCTTATATATGACAATTCATCTCCTTAATACCTGCTTTTGCAAAGGCCTATAAAACAATCCCTCTTTACCTTGACCTCGATGAGTCTTACGCTTCCATTTATGCTCAAAAGCTCCTAATCGTTCCCTCCTCCCTGCTGGTGCTAGCGCCTCCCACCCCAAAATTACTCTGTATTTAATTTATTTGTACTCGTGTCCATGCTGTTCTCCTACCATCGCCCTGGTATAGGCCCTATGACCTTAGGCTGGGACTATTACAATCATCTTCTGGTTGTTCTCCTAATCTCAAGTCTCTTCTCCCTATTCTGATCATCTTCTAGTTAAATGCCAAAGTGATCTTCCTATACCACAGGTCTGACCATGACACCTCTCTACTCAATAAACACCAGTGATTATCTAGTATCTCCAGATATTATTCATATATATATATAATATACATATATTATATATACATATATATACACATACATACACACACACACATATATATATATATTTATATATATATATATGTATAAAACCTTCTGTTTGGTTTTTAAAGCCCTTCATTAAATGGCCCCTTCCTGTCTTTCCAGTTTTATACTTTATTCCTCCTTCCGTATACTCAATCTATTCACACTGGCCTCTTTGCTCTTCCTAAAACAAGACCACCTTCCCTTTCCCTATCCAGGGGTGGGGAACCTGTGACTTCAAGGCCACATGTGGCCTTCTAGGTCCTTGGGTGTAGCATTTTGACTGAGTTTAAGTTTTACAGAACAAATACTTTCATTAAGGGGATTTGTTCTGTGAACTTTGGATTCAGTCAAAGGGCCACACTTGAGGACCTAGAAGGCCACACATGACCTCAAGGCTGCAGGTTCCTCACCCCTATGGCCCCTTCCAACGCATTTTCACTGGCTGCCTCCTTTCCCTGGAGAACTCCCCCTCCTCCTGTTCTCTGCCTCCTGGCTTCCTTCAAGGATCAGCTAAAATCCTATGGATTGCCTCCATCAAACTGAGACCTGGGAAAGACCTTAGCTTAAAAAGGCCAAGGTCTCCCACTGCATCCTGGACCATCTCCAGTGGTCCTGATCCATATCTGGCCACTGGACCCAAATGGCTCCAGAGGAGAGAGTGAGGCTGGTGACCTTGCACAACCCTCCCTCACTTAAATCCAATTTACTTGCAAGTCCTGGCATCATTTTCCTGATGTCATGGTCCTTTTCGAGAATGAAAGGTAAACAACAACCTGTGTGTACTCCAAGCTGCCCCACTGGGGTCCCTGACTGGCCAGATCCAGTTGGGCAATTCCTCTCCTCCCCTCCCTACTCTTCTCTTCTCCTCTTAAGACTGTGAAGTCCTTGAGAGCAGAGTCTGTTTTTTTAAATTTCTTTGTCACCTGAGCACAGGGCTTGGTACCATAGTAAGCATTCAATACATGTTTGTTGACATGTTATAAGTCACTTTAAGGCAATAACTATAGTTTTTGGTTTGGTGTGGTTCTGTCTTATTTTGTTTTGCCTTTGCACTCCATGTGTTAGGCACTGTGGCAAAAAAGAATTGCTTAATAAGTGTTTTTGGATTAATCAAACACTTAATCCAATGGCTTACTTTTGGTCCTGTTAACCTTTGACCTTTCTGTATCATCTGACAAAGCTAACCACCCCCATCCTAGAGAATTTCCCATTTGTTTTCCAGAGACGTCACAGTCATAACAAATATTAAAAAAAAGGGGGCAGCTAGATGGTGCAGTCAGTAGAGCACCAGCCCTGGAGTCAGGAGAACCTGAGTTCAAATCTGGCCTCAGACACTCGACACATGTTCTAGCTGTGTGACCTTGGGCAAGTCACTTAACCCCAATTGCCCTGCCCCTCCCCAAAAAAACAAATATTTACATGACTTTTCCAAGTAAACTCTACAACTGCATCTTTTTTGTTCCTTTTCCTAAGTCATATTCTTACTGACCCCTTAAAGTATGCTCAATTCAATTTATTATTTTTTTAGATAATCAGGATTAACTTACTTGCCCAGGGTCATACATCTAGTAAGTGTCTAAGGCCAAATTTGAACTCAGGTCCTCCTGACTCCAGGGCCACTGGCCCATCATACATAGAAACTCATGCAAAATGTATTTCCACATTAACCATGTTACAAAAAAAAGAGAAAGAAAGAAACCACCCAGCTGCCCCTGCTCAATTCAATTTAACAGAACTAACACTACTTCAGCAGTACTCTTTACCATGCTTCCAAGGTTATGTCTTTGGCCCTCCTCTCCTGTCTCTACACAGTATTCCTTGGTCATTTCATTCATTCCTCTCATTTCAATTATTATCTCAATGCAGACTGATCACCTCTCAGGAGTTTCAAGTCCTTATTTTCAATAGCATTTCCACTTTGGTATTCTCCTCTCATTTAGTGTGAGGCTTGAAGGACAGCCTATGCTGTGTACTAAGGCAAGAAGAGTCATGGATCCAGCACAGAGGGGTTGGATGCAGGTGCCAACTGGCAGCTCTGTCACTCATACCCCCAGGCTGGGTCACAGATCTAGAGTGGTCTGAGGAATGGGTGCTAGTCCCAGGCAAGGAATATTTGCAAGCCAGAATCAATAATAATTAATAATAATAATTGTGTGGCTATGACTCTAGGAACAGAGTATGGTCTCGGATCAAGCCCCCAACCCAGTCTGAAACGTGTAGCAAAATAGCCAGGGTAGGGAGTTCAGACCAAAAAGGAGTCTGCAGTTTCCTCATTCTGGACTGACAGATTCCTCTAGCTAGATGATGGTAGCTGGGGCCAGTCAAAGTCTACTGTACCTCGAGCCAGGAGCAAGTTAACCATTGTGCTGCTCAGACACAAACTGGGGTCCAGAGCTTGCAAAACTTGGACCATGAAGGCAGCAATCAGTCTTTGCCCTGCATCAGAACACTCTGGATCCATTGGAAGCTTGCAGGTACCCAGCCTGGATTATTCTGGAGATCCTTAAAAAACATAGCACCCAATACCCAGAGAAAGCAATAACAGTATGACCCAAGAGGGACATTCTCTCCCAAGAAATAAGGATAGAAAAATGAGCGAAGAAACAAAATACAGAATACCTCCTTAAAGATCTATTATGGTGACAGAGATGCCCAAGATACAAGCCCAAAGAACAGAACAACTCCAAAACATCTACAAAAGGCAGCTAAGTAACACAGTGGATAGAGTGCTGGACCAGAAATAAGACCTGAATTCATATCTGCCTTCAGACACTTACTAGCTGTGTGAACCCTAGGCAAGTCACTTAAACTCTGTTTGCCTCAGTTTCCTCAACTGTAAAACAGAGATAATAACAGGATTGTTATGAGGATCAAATGAGATAATATTTGTAAAATGCTTAGCAAGGTAATAGTAATTGGCACATAGTAGATGCCATATAAAGGCTTGTTCCCTTCCCTTCCTCTCCTTTCTCTTATAAGCAAAGCCTCAAAGAAAGCTACTGCTTGGAGACAAGTTCAGCTAGAATTCCTGGGGGAAATAAAAATGATAACTGACAACTATTTCTGTCAATGGCACCTAGCATATAAAGTTTCAGACTTTGATGTTATCCTTGACTCTTCCCTCACCTTTCATATTCAATTAGAGACTAGGTATGACCGTTCATTTGAATCTCCTTCCACAATATTTTGTTTTTTGTTCATTTTTAATTTTCAGCTCCAAATTCTCTCCCTCCCTTTATCCCTCCCCCACCCACTGAGAAGACAAGAAATGGGATGCCCATCATACGTAGAAGCTCATGCGAATGTATTTCCACACTAAGTATGTTACCAAAAAAAAAGAGAAAGAAAGAAAAAAAAGCAAAAAATATGCTTCAATCTGCATCAGCTCTCTCTCTCTGGAAGTGGATAGCACTTTTCAGCATAAGTCATTTGGAACTATTACCCCCACAATATTTCTCAAACTCAACCCCTCCTCTCAATTTCCACTGCCATAACGCATTATATATTATATATTCCTCAATATCCTTCCTAAAAATCTTTCCTAACTGCCCTCTCTCCATGCAGTTGATTCTAGACACGTTGCTGCCAGACTCATCTCCTTAACACAGACTTGACGTCGGCTAGGGTCCCAGGAGTGGAGAACCTGCAGCATCAAGGCCACATGTGGCCATCTAGGGCCTCAAGCCCTTTGAATACAAAGATTTGTTCTGTGAATTTTGGATTCAGTCAAAGGGCTGCATTGAGGACCTAGAGGGCCATGTATGGCCTCAAGACTGCAGGGTTCCCTACCCATGGCTAGACCACCTAGACAGAAAGAGGAAATAGATGAATTCGGCAAACAGATTATGAGCCTGGCACAAGCACATGATATAATTATGATGGGGGATACAATTATCTCAACATCTGCTAGGACTCTCTCTGCCAAGAAAGTAGAGCAGTTAATAATCTGACTTGCTTCTATAGTAATCTCTTCTTTCAAAGATGGGAGAAACAATGAAACTTCTATTCTGTACAGGACTTTTCACCAAGCCGGAGAAACATGGGGAAGAAGTGATGACTCCGTCTTAGGATATGTGGTAGAAAAGAAAGGCAGACATGGTCTAGCAAATATCCTTTATTTTAGGAGAGAAGATTTCAGAGTTCGGAGAAAAAATAGGTTAAGATGCCATGGACTGAAATTCTACAGGGGAAGTCAGACCAAGAAAGAGAATGAAAAGCTCTTAAGAATGCATTTCATAAGACACAGAAACATATCTGATGAAGTGGAAAAGGGACAGCTGACAAAATGTGGCCTCAGCCACTTACTGTGTGACCCTGGTCAAGTCACCTAACCCTGTTTGCCTCAGTTTCCTCATCTGTAAAATGAGCTGGAGGAGGAAATGGCAAACATGATGGCACTGAAAGTAATGGCAGGTGTGATGCTGAGCCTCTCTCCTACGGTTTCTAACTCAGGAAAATCTCTTACATACATCTCTTTTACTCACACCGTTAACACCCAAGTTCAAGGCCTGATCACTTCCCACCTGAACTATCTTCCCCTTCACCCCAACATCTTGCATTTATTTTGTATATACCCACATGTTTTCTCGCACAGATAGTTTCTTTTTTGTCTTCACATTCCCATCCCCTAATACACTGCTTGGCATGTGACAGGTGCTAATAAGTGTTCATTGATTAACTATAATTGGTCTCCTTGTTTTAATCTCTTTACCTAATTTTAATACTCCCCTACCTTTGGGGAAAGGCAGCTAGGTGGTGCAGTGGATAGAGCATGAGGAGTCATGAAAACTTATCTTCATGAATTCAAATCTGGCTTCAAACTCTTACTAGCTGTGTGACTCTGGTCAAGTCATTTAACCCTGCTTACCTCAGTTTCCTTATCTGTAAAATGATCTGGAGAAGGAAATGGCAAACCACTCCAGTGTCTTTGCCAAGAAAACCTCAAATGAAGTCACAAAGAGTTGGACATGACTGAAATGCCTGAACAACAAACCTTTGGGGTATGAATCGGGGCTGTCCAAAATGCGGCCCACAGTGAGATTTTATGCAGCCCATCTGTGTGTTTTAATTTTCATGAGCAAAAAAATAAAATAATAATTTGCATGGAATGCATACTAGATTTTTTAATTCCATCACTAATAAATAATCTTGTTGATGTTAATTTTCTTTGGTGTTTTTAAGAAGTATTACGGACGGAACATATCACACAGAATTTTCAATCGATCTGTGGGATGCATTCCATCTGGACAATGCAGACTAGTCAGTATGCACCTACCTTCATACTGTTCTGTCACTTTGTTGTTTTGTGTTTGCTTTTGCGCCTTTACCTGCCTGTCGTATTAATGACATGTGTTCCCCCACTTTCTACTAGTGTACCGTATTTTTTATTCTGGGTGTGGCTCTCAAATAATTATTTTATTTTAACGCTGCCCTAAGGTAACCTAAGGTTGGACAGCCCTGCTATAAACTAATGCCTTTGAATTATAATAAAAACTCTTCAGACTGGGACTTAAAGCCTCCCCAGAGCTGACTCTAATGTGCCTACCCAGTTTTAGTCTCTTTCCTGCCCTCTACATTGCAGCTGAGCTGGACCACTTGTGGTTCTCTGCTCTCATCCCGGCCTCCCTAGACCATGGCCAGAATACCCTCCCTTCACATTGCCACTGTATGAGATCCCTTTCCTCCTCCAAGTTCCAAACTCTGATGTCATCTCTGCCATGCAACTCTCTCTTAACCCTGCTCTGCTCTCAACTAAAAGTGACCTTCTCCTCCTTAAATTTCTAAAAACAGTTTGAATCTTTCTTTTGCACTTAATCCACCCTCTTCATATCCTATTTATTTATGCGCCTGTAATCCCATTCAACACATGGAGTGCATGCTCCTTGCAGGCAGGGACCATTACTTTCCTTTCTGTATTGCATTCTGATACTTTGCCTTGAATGTAAAATAAGCTCAATAAATGCATCCTGTAATTAACTGTGTGCAAAGCATCCTGAATTTCCAAACATTGCATCTATTAAAGTTCATCTTTTTTGATGTCTTTTTAAGTCTCATGATGACATACAAGAAATCACATCAAATATATTGATACAGGGAAGTTACAATCTAAAATGAAGACAGCTGAGACCAACACAAGGGATGGCATACATTCAAGGTGAAAAAAAGGACATTCAATTTGCTCATTCTAGTCCCCCTTCTTTTAACTCCTGTGAGACATGTAGCTATCCAAGTGTGCCTAAAGGGGATAGAGTTTACATAATGCCTATCTTCTATTGGTATAAATCATGACATCAATAGTCTAGGTTGAACAATTGAATATTGAACAACTTTTTCTTCTACATTATGTGCTAATGCATATGTTTATATGCTTAAAGGAAAGCTAAGCTTTGCTGGACTTCTCCATTGATAACACCACCATCCCCCTCCTAGACAACCAGACTTAAACCTCTCCCTCATTCACCACATCCAATCAGTCACCAAGTCTGCAGCATCTGACAACTGGTCCCCTTCTTTCGACAACCCGAGGTAGGGTCCATCACCTCTTAACTGGACTGCTGAAATAGCCTCCTACCTGCTCTCTCTGCCTCCAGTCTATCCCCTCTGCAATCAATCTTTCACACAATTGGATGAGTAATCTTCCTAACACACAGCTCTGATGATATCACTTCCTTGCTCAAAAATTTCCACTGGCTCCCTACTTCATCCCCAATAAAGTCCCTAAATCCTAAGTCTGACAATTAAAGGCTTTCACATCTAGGACCAAAATAACCTTTCCAGGCTCACCTTCATGCACTTCCTTCTCCCCTCCTGCTGAAAGTCTCTCAATCAATCCTCCCTGACTCTTGTGTAGCATTTTATAAAGACTTCCTTTTGGCACTTATTTTTAACTGCTATTACACTTGAGTATTCCTATGTCATCTCCCCTATTGGATCCTAAATTCCTTGTGGAAAGAGATTATCCTTTGTTATGTTTCTTACATGTTTGATTACTATTTTCTGCATCCTCCCATCCCCAAAATCATGTCTTATACATAGTAGGTACTTAATATTTATTGTTTCTAATTGGATGGAATTATCCTTTACTATTTACCTAGCAAATGCCAAGGTATACTTTTTTTAAATACATGAGAAATTAGGCTCCTGCCCCTACAAAGTTTATTTACCTAATAAGCACAAGTATTTAATTCAAACAAATGATAGATAAGAACTCAATATGTTTCCCCAGAACCTTCCCCTCTTCCCAGTTTTCCTATTATTGCACCACCCAGTCTCGAAACCTTAGCATCACCTTTGGCCCCTCACTCTTACTCATCCTACATATCCACTCCATTGCCTAATCTTGCCATTTCTACCTTCACGACATCTCTCATGTTTGTCCCCTTCTGTCCCTTCACATAGCCACAACCCAATGCAGGTCCTCATCCATTCTCACTTAAATCAGTGCAACCACCTCCTAACTGGTCTCCCTGCCTCAAGTACCCCTCCTCCACGCCAATCCATTCTCCACTAAACTGCCAAGATGCTTTTTTTGTGAAGTGTGGATCTGATCACATAACCTACCTGATCAATAAGCTCCAGCGACTCCTTATATTACCTCCATGATGAAATAGAAGATCCCCTTTTTGGCATTTAAAGCTCTTCATAATTTAGCCCCTTTCCTACTTTTCCAGCCTTTATCTCCTCCATGAATTTGACAATCCAGATTTTGTTGTTTTTGTTGTTGAGTTGTTTCAGTCACGTATGACTCCTCATGACCCCATTGGGGGTTTTCTTGGCAAAGATACCTCAGTGGTTTGCCATTTGCTTCTCTAGCTCATTTTATATATGAGGAAACTAAGGCAAACAGGGTTAAGTGACTTGTCCAGGGTCACACAGCTAGTGAATGTTTGAGTCCAAATCTGAAGTCAGGAAGATGAGTCTTCCTGACTCTAGGCCCAGTGTTGTACTACCTAGCTGCCCTCCCTTTCACGTTACCTTCATCCTTTCTAAATTTATCTTATATGTAATCAGTTATTTCCATACTGTCTTCTCCATTAGAGTGTAAGCTCCTTGAGGGCAGTGACCGTTCTGCCTTTCTTTGTACCCCAGAACCCAGAGCAGTGCCTGGCACATAGTAAGTGCTTAATAAATTATTACCGATTAACCAAAGTATGTAACTACGTGCAAGTCTCTTCACAGAAGCCTTATTCTGATGAACTGTGGGCTTGAGATCTATGCCTGTGCAGATCAAGTTCTAAGAAATTCTACGAAACATAAAAGGTTTCTAAACTACAAATCTGGTGACAGAAGGTCTCCACTGTCTAACCTAGCTAAATACAAAAATGCTCATGATCAGAAAGCTGGACACAAAGTGACAAGGTTTTTGTTTGTGGTGAACCACTATTTACCAGCTTTCATGGGTTATAAAATCCAGTCGAATGGACAGAGAATTTGCTTCTCAGGTGCAAAATGACTAAAGAAAAACACATAATATGCTAAATTTTTAGAAAAATAAGATGAAAAGATGAATTCTCTAAAACCACTGTTAAGATGGTAAGCTTCCAAATTTCTATTAAAAATCAAATAGAGATTATATTTAAAGGGAGTATTTGTAAGCACGTAGTAAGTAAATCCATCATTAATATAAGCCATAATAGATCCATTAAGAAGCAATCAAATCAAGCTAGCCTCATTTCTTTTTGGGCAGGGTCAGTCATGAAAATGCTATGCGTAAAGCCTCTCATGATATTTGCATAGGCAAATGGAAAATGTAAACAGAAATACATAATTAAGATGTACTTCATTATCTCTTAAATTAAATATAATTATGTATATAATATAAATATAACTAAAGCATTAGCTTTATGGATTCTGAACTGGTTGATTGTCTTCTAGACCAAAACAAAACAAAAAAATGCCAATTAGTGGAATGCCATGAGAATCCATCCTTGGTCTCTATTATGTTCAACATTTTTATCACAAACGAAAAGATAATATATAATCAATTTATTAAATTCACAAATGACATACAGCAGTGTTGTTGGACGTGTAGGAACAGACAACACTCTGTAGAGTAGAATCAGGATCCAAGAAGGTTTCTACAGAACGTAGGCTTAGACCAAATATAAGACAATTAATTTTATATGGATGAATGTGACAACCCATACTTGGATTCATAAAACTCAATTGCAGAAGTGTACAATAGGAGACATGACCAGATACTATTTAAAATTAAAGTAAGGAAGGGACCTACAGGTTTTAGTGGACTGCAAACTCAATATCAATTAACAGTGTGATGTAAGTAAAAAAAAAAGTGATTTTAGGCTTCATTAACAGAAGCAAAGTGTCCAAAATACACATCTTGATAATCCAGTATCATCACAAAGTGCTATTTTGAGTGTCTGGAAGATGTTAAGAATATCAACAAATTAGAATGCCTAATTCTGAAATAGTGGTGGCATCTCACCCACCCCCATTCCATTCCTGGAAATTCATCCAGAGGCATTGCCGTCTGCTTCGCTGCTGGGCCCCAAGGACCATGAGACATTTCTATCTGAATTGCAACTGAAACCTTCCCCATATGTTGTGTCCCCCATTAAAGTGTAAGCTCTTTGAGAGAATTTTTTTTCCTCTTTGTATCCCCAGGACTTAGCATAGTGCTTTGTACATATTAAACAATTAAGAAATGATTTTTCACTCATTTATTCATTTGTGACTACTCGTTAGAGATGTGGCTGGGATTCATACGTCATGCAAGATTTAAATGAAAAGCAGCAACAAGGACCCAATGACGTGTCCTGCTTTCCAACCTCCATGACTTTGCCCATATGGTCTATATACCTCTACTCCTTTTCAATTACTACTAAGTCACGTCCTCCAGGAAGACTTCCTTGGTCTCCTGTGGCTAGGATCATCCTTCCTTCCTCAACCTCACAAGGTGCTCTGTAGCACTTTGTACCTTCCCGGTGATCTCACCTCATTCTAGTTTGGATTAGCTACTTCTGTAAGTGTCTATGAGGGCAGGGACTGTGTCTAGAGATCAGTACAATGCCCTGCCAAGGATTTACTTACGAAGTAAATCCATTATTAATATGAACCAGCCTAGATCCATTAAGATTCAGTCATATCAGGCTCGCCTCATTTCCTTTTGGGCAAGGTTGATCATGAAAAATGCTAGGCATAAAGCCCCTCATAATATTTATGCAGGCAAATGGGAAAATGTAAGCATTTTTAAATGCCTTTAAAATTTAATTGAATTTATTGAATTATTTCACTGGCATCAGGTAGTGAAACTAACTAGTCTGTCTGTGTTTGATATCAATGATATCAACTGGGTCCTGATTAGTGTGAATAATGAATCCCCTGAAGGGGTGGCGTTATTAGAATTTGCATTGCATATTTCCACTAGACTAGACTAGAACCAATTACCATAGATAATCATAATTTTGAATAGTACCAACTTGAATACACGGGACCACTTCAGAGGGTTATGTGCACAAATCCAGACCTAACTTCCTAAAACCCAGAACTAGAAAAAAAAATGAACTTAGTAAAATGTTGAAGACTGTACATGCACTTTGCACATTAAGGATTACTGACTTTTACTTTAAATGCTTTTAAGAAATCTTTACTTCTACTCAGAAACTGACTTCTAGTTTCATTGGCAAAATGGCTTAGCTGCATGGTTCTGCCTTTGAGCCTACTAGCCCAATAAAATTGCAACAATGACCCAGAAGTATAGGTTTATTGAAGCATAAAACCTATCACTTAAAATTCTACTACTTCTGTCTATTGGAGTATTGGTCATCAGCTCAGAAAAATCTGGCTTATGCAAGATATTACACTTATAGTCCAGACTTCTTATCAGCTTTTCAGCCAAAGCTCCTTTGAAATATAGATCAAGGAAGAACAAGGGAACAAGGCCATGGGGGGGGGGGGGCAGGGGGAATCAATAGGCTGTTATATGACACTTCAGGAAATTTGCTCCCTTCAGCTCCCAAAGCAGAAGGCTGAGTACTGAAGTGAAAGCTTGGGGGAAGCTGGCAGGGGCACTCTAATCAGCAAGACCATTGTTAGTATTGTGATAAGAGGGGGAGCTATTTACTCAGACCCTGGGCAAGTCACTTAACCCTGTCTGCCTCATCTGTAAATGGAGAATCCTGACAGCACTCACCTCTCAAGATGGTTGAAAGGACAAAATGAGATATTTGTAAATTTGCAAACCTTAGAGTACTAAGTAAATGTTAACTGCTATTATTGATCATCAGTTTTAAATGTATTTTAAAAAATTTATTGAGTATATAAAAATGTAAAAGGAGGAAATGACTATTCTTTTTCTCTTTTTCTGCCAATGTTACTGTCTTAATTTTCTGAATTAATATTTTGGACCCAAGTATAGACCGTTACATTTATCCATATAAAATTAGTTGTCTTATATTTGGTTTAGTTGTCTGTCAGCATCGGGTATGCCAATGGTTGATGACACTGTGGGGAAGTGAAGGGATAGCCTCCTCCCCCTACCTCCTTCCCCACAACCCATAGCTTAATAATAAATATTCCTATGGCTACAAGAACTATGGAAATTGAGTCTTTCCTCTTCCCTTCCCTGATTCAATGCCACAAGGCAGACCTGGGCAGCAGGCCAAGTAGGCAAAACAGATTGTCTGTTACGGAAATGATGGCTCCTAAGATGTGTCCTAAGTACATCCCTGTCCAAAAGGGCAAATGACACCAAACATCCTCGTGTATTTACAGAGGTAGAGCCCTTTGGACTGAATGTAAGCACCTTGAGAGCAACAACACTTATTTCTGTCTCTGCATCCCAAGTGCCTGACATTTGAGGAAGTGGTAGAGGGTATTGTTTTAACAGACCTCTGATTTCACTGATGTAGTAAAACTTAGCAAGAAAAATACCATCAGGGTAGCTAGATGGCACAGTGGATAGAGCACTGGCTCTGGAGTCCAGAGAACCTGAGTTCAAATATTACCTAAGACACTCAGACTCTGGGCAAGCCACTTAACCCCAGTTGCCTCCAAAAAAAAGAAGAAAGAAAAAAATAAAATACCATCTACCAATGTAGGAAGACACCTCCTCTGCAACTTCTAGTCTCAAGAGTGTTTCCTGGGAACCTGACAGGATAAGTAACAGACCCAGAGTCACACAGCCAGTAGGAGTCAGAGGCAGGTCTTGGACAGAGTTCTTTCTGGCCCCAAGATCAGCTCTTTAGCCACAATGAAAGACTGCCTGCCTGCCTGAAACTCAGTAAACACTTAATAAATTGACTATCAATCAAATGCAAAGAGTATGCACAGTGTGCAACATACTATTCATGATAGGCTTAGATCATAAGCAGCATATCATGCAATGCCTTGCACATGGCAGTCACTAACCACCATTTGTTGAATTGAATCATCACAGTCTCTATGAAGTTGCTTGTTAGAAAATCCAGCAGGTTAACCATTAAAAACTGAATGTATCAACTTATTTCTCTCTTTGTGCCTTTGTATTTTGTGTCCAAAATTAAACTGCCTTTTTTAGTTAGCCTTTTCTATGCATAAGTGGTTTATCAGTGGAAAGAGAAGTAGAGGCTGAATAGTAGAGCTTCTTCTAAAGTAGAAGGCAAGGGTAGATGTGTTCTTGTTCTTAATACTTATGAGGGAGAGGAAAGGAGAAAAAGGAGAGAGAGGAGGGGAGGAGGATGGGGGGAGGGAGATAGAGAGGGGGGAGGGAGGAAGGAGATAGAAGGGGAGAGAGGAGGGAGGGAGGGGGGAAAGGAGGGAGAGAGGAAGATGGGGAGAGGGAGAGAGAGAGGGAGAGGGAGAGAGAGAGAGAAGGAGGTATATGTAGAGAGAGGGAAAGAGACAGATAAATAGATATACGCACATATATACATACACATCCAAAGTATAGAGATGTAAATAAATACATACACATAGAACTTACCCACTGCTCTGCCTTAGGCACTTCATAGGGAACAAAGTTCAGGATGGATATACGAAAATCATTAGATAATTTTGTGTTAAAATCACCTACTGAAATACAATTACTATTAATAGATTTTGTTGTTACCTTTTGTTTTTACTAGATTTCTCCCCTGCCCTCTCCCAGAGAATGATCCCTTATAAAAGAATTAAGAAAAAAAAGTCAGTAAACTAACCTTACAGCAATAACAAGAATCTGACATTTTGTAAGCAGTGCTCCACACCTGTGGATCCTCCACCCCCCCCTGCCCCGCCCCCACACACCTCTCTAAATGAGACGGAAGAGGTGTCCTCTCGTGTCTCTCCATTGGGGATAAGCTTGTTCATTGCAATTTTGCAGCATTCACTTTCAATTGTTTTGTGGCTATTCTTTCCACTGCCAGTGTTACAGTCATGCTATATTTCCCTGGCTCTGCTTACTTCATTTTGCATCAGTTCAATTACATTTGACTTAAAAATAGATGGATAGAATAGGATGCACTATTCTTCCACAATATAGGCCAAATGGATTCCTCAGCATCACTGCCAAGGAGCAGAGGTTATCCAATTTAAAGCAAGAAAACCCCGGACTTGAGAGCTAAGCGAGCCAAGTTCTAGAACCTGTTCTTCCAGTGGCTGACAAGTTACATAAGCCAAGAGCCTGCTTCTTCATCTTCAAAATGAGACCGTTAGACTAGTGATTTAAACCTCTCTGTTGACTCCACTCAGTTCTCTTCTTATTCATTTATCCTTCATCTGCATACAATTTTAACAATCTCCGTTACTTATTATTTCCATCCTCTATTTTGTTGTTGTTCAGTCATGTCCAACTCTTTATGCCCCCATTTGGGTTTTCTTGGCAGAGATACTGGAGTGATTTGCCATTTCCTTCTCCAGCTCATTTTACAGATGAGGAAACTGAGGCAAAAAGGATTAAGTGACTTGCCCAGAATCACACAGCTAGTGTCTGGGTCTGGATTTGAACTCACAATGAGTCTTCCTGACTCCAGGCCTCATGCTCTATCCACTGTACCACCTAGTTGCTTATTCCATCCTCTATACATTTCTCTTCTCAATTGGACAATGAGTTCCCTGGGTATCTACACTGATACTGATCTTATTTTTCCCCCTACTCTGTCATAAGCTTCTTAAGCGTAACAAGAATGACAGTCTGACTTACATGAACTGATGCTGAGTGAAGTGAGCAGAACCAGGAGAACACTGTACACAGTGACGGCAACACTGTGTGAGGATTAACTGATAGACTTAGCCCTTCTCAGCACACAATGATGGAAAACGCTATCTACATCCAAAGAAAAAACTATGAAGTCTGAATGCAGATCGAAGCATACTATTTTCTCTTTTTTCTTGTTTTTGTTTTTTTTTTCCTTTTCTCATGTTTTTTTTTCCCTTTTGTCCTGATTCTTCTTTCACAATATGACTAATGTGGAAATATGTTTAATATGATCAAACATGTATAGCCTATATCAGATGGCATGCTGTCTTGGGAAAGGAGGGGAGGGAAGGAAGGAGGGAAAATTTGGAACTCAAAATCTTACAAAAGCGAAAGTTGAAAACTAAAAAACAAAACCCAGAAAACTCCAACAACACCAAAACCAAAGAATGGCATTCTGAAAACTGAATGGACCTCAGAAGTCATCCAGTCGAGTGCCTCCATTTTACAGAGAAAAAAACTGAGGCCTGGAAAGGGGGAGTCACCTGACCAAAATCCCCTATACAATTTATACAGTTGTTTGCATATTGTTTCCACCATTAGGTTGTAACTCCTTGAAGGGCAGGGACTAAAGTTGCCTTTCTGTGGTATCCCGATTGCTTAACACAGTGCTTGGCACTAACAAATGTTTACTGACTTAATAAATGTTAGGTATATGTATATGTTCCTCTCCTACCACTTTTGCCCTCTCCTTAGAACTCAAGCTCCTCGAGGGCACAAACTTGTTTCGTTTTTGTCTTTGTGGCCTCAAGGCCTAGCACATAGTAGGCACTTGATAAATGCTTATTGACTACACACTTTTCTGATCTAGGCGCTTCCTCTCTACCATCTGTTAATTTTCTTTAATATTTATTGTTTGGGCCATACAATTTTAACATTTAATTATATTTTATACTGTATTGCTCTCCAATTGTTCTTCATGTCTCCAAAGCAATATCTTTTAACATCCTTCAGTGTGAGACTGGACGTAATTCTATTCTAGCCACCTTTGGTGACTTCCATAATTGTAGGTATCAAGTGTTGGCTCACATCTTAACCATCATGACATTTGGCCTTCACTGGCCTCTGTGTTGCACCCTATTTACTTTTCACATCTAATAGAGACTAAAAATCTCGGTCTTCCCCAGTAACCATAATAAACAATGACCTAGCATTTCAGGATATCATGAAAGCATTAATGTACCAATAAAGTTTACATACTGAAGTTCTATACTGAACAAAATCCTGGGATCTTTATTCCTTCACAAGACTCAATGTTTAAGGACAGACATGTGTAAGTTTTAGGGCCTGACACTACCACAAAAGGGTCATTTTATTCATGCTTAGATCCTCATTAGTTTAGTAGAGAAGGAGATGGTAGGAGATGGGTTTCTGGCAATTGTTAGAGGCCACTAACATCATGCTTTAGTTAGTTATGATTACATCAAACTTTATTTAAAATTGATTTCTGATGAGGATCAAAAGCCAAGGAAAAGTGTTTCTGTTTCAGTTTATACATCATCAGCTGCTTACAACTTAAGAAAATTAGCATCTGTCAACTGCATTACACAAATGCATGTGGTGGAAATTAATGGACAACAGAGGCAGCTACTCTTATATTTGAGAAGAAAACTCTGCCACCAAAGTTGTCTATTTTTAATAGCAAACTGAGCCTCTCACAACTGAATGCGTGGTTTAATTTTTCTCTTTCAATTCAAGTAACTTCTAGTAGACAAAATATGGTAATATGGATAGAAAACTAGACTTTCAATCAGAAAAATCTGGGTTCAAATCCTACATCTGACACATCTCTCTATGTCTGAACTGTAGCACAGTTTCCAATCTGAGCTAGTAGACAAGAATTCTTCACTGGAAGTTCCCTGAAACAATGAAATTGGGGATCCAGGTCAAAATAAAATCAAAGTTAGTAAAATGTTAACATATACTTAAGAACATATTTGAACACTTTCAAATTTAAGCAACTGGAATTTTGAAGCAACAACTACAACTGCCAGTTGCTGCTCAAATCTGGTAGTGGATGGGCAATGTTTTGTCCTGGGACAATCATTTGTTTTGATGTACTGCAGAAGCAGTGGCAGTGTTTAGTCTCTAAGACTAAACATCTTGTTAAAGTGGATTAAAAAGTCTACCACCGCTCTTTCCCCAGAGCTTTCCTAATTTGTCACATAGCACATTCTCTGGGACTTATACCTCTTGTCCTTTGAAATCTGCTTCATAGAGAGACAACAAACAAGCACCAGCCCCAAGTGTCCTCCACTAATGTTGCAATTCTGATCGGACTAATGCATTGTTGGAGTATCTCAAAATGTCCACTGAGGAAGATGAGTACACAGCCAGCAACAATTTCAGCAGTATCCCTATTGAAAGAGTCAATGTAGCCTTGAAAGGCACCTAACTGCCAGGACATAAAGAAAAAAGGGAACTTTGGCTAGATTTATCTATTTAACAAGGGATTTCAAGCTTCAAGATTTTAAAAACATACCATTAAATATCCCCTAAGATCTACATAGATAAAAGCATACATCCACACGATTCCAATCCCTCTTAGATTCACAAAATAACCAAAAGGAAGAGTTGCAAAATGCAGGAAGGATGCTAATAACTTAAAACCAAACATGAGCATGTGATATGACTAAGTCTACATCGGTGGTTTTCCTTTTATACTATTAAAAATTATTGAGGACCCCAAAGAGCTTTTGTTTATGGGGGTTATGGCTATCAATATTTACCATCTTAGAAATGAAAAAGTATTGTGACAAAAATAGTTTTAATCTCACAGACTCCTGCTGAAAGTGTCTTGGGGACCTCCCAGGGGACCCTATGCCATACTTTGAAAACTGGAGGTTTACACTAAGGAAATATGTTCAACAGACTAGCCTGACCTTAGCATGGAGGAACTGATATCCCCGAAGAGTCTAAAATCTCCAGGGAGTAGCTGATATGCCAGAAGTTCCTGACTTAATACACACTCCCTATATATGTTAAAGATAGAGACAAGTTAAGAGAGCAGTCAGTCCCTGATTGTAACTGGAGTAAAACCCATGACTCAGCAGGCATGCAAATGAAACAGTACTCCATCATCATTAGAACATGGCTCCTTCTCATTCCTATTCATGCCCCATTGCTCACCCCCAAACAGTTGCTCCCTCTTGCTGGTGACTGTTATACTCACAGGCAATTATATTCCTCCCTTATTCATCATTTAGCTGTGCTACTGTGGTACACAGATTTGGTTCTTTTAATCTTCCCTCTTCAATGGGTGAATGACTTTCAATTTCTTGCCCAGAATGCAAGGGAATGACTATACTGGCAGAGAGTCAACAACACCACTAAATCACTACTCTTAATGACACAAATAAATATGATTTGAGAAACTGAGAGACTTGAGGAGAGAGACAGAGAGAGGGACAGAGAGAGAAAAGAAGAAAGGAGAGGAGGGGAGAGGAGAGACTGAGAGGAGAGAGAAGAGACTGAGAGGAGAGGAGAGACTGAGAGGAGAGAGAAGAGACTGAGAGGAGAGAAAAGAGACTGAGAGGAGAGAGAAGAGACTGAGAGGAGAGGAGGGTAAGGAAAAGAAAAGGAAGGGAAAAGGAAGAGAAGAGGAAGAGAAAAAGGAAGGGAAGAGGAAAAGGAAGAGAAGAGGAAGAAAAGAGGAAGAGGAAAAGGAAGGGAAGAGGAAGAAAAGAGGAAGAGGAAAAGGAAGGGAAGAAGAAAGGAAGAGGAAGGGAAGAGGAAGAAAAGAAGGGAAGAGAGAGACCTGTAGTTCTCTGACCGCTCTACAAAGCTGGTACCACACCATAGACAGACAATAAGCCTAAAGAAGACTATTAACAGACAAGTCATATGAGGAAAAACTCTGAATATAGCCACATTCTTATAATACATACATATTCTAAGTACAAAAAGTGTATATCTATTTCACAAAAAGTGAAATAGTTCTGGCCTCTCAAGGACTTGACAATCTAACTCTCCAGCATCTCAATACCTTTTGAAATCCTTCTCTTCCCTCAAGGCCCAGCTAAGCTTCCACATTCTCCAGGAAGCCTCCCCTGACTGCTCAAGCAAGAAGTGATCTCTTCTCTCTCAAATCTCTCTTCTACAAACTTAGAATATTAAAACTTATCATGCTTGTGTCTGTCTTCTCCTCCCCCCACTAAACTTTTATCTCTTTCTGGACAAAGAGAATTTTGCATTTCTAACACCAACAGGGTGCCCTGTATATAGAAGGCATTTAATAAATATTTACTGAATGTCATTCAACCAGCATTTATTCACCATTAAGTATCAATTACGAAAGGACAACCACCACCAGGCAAACTTAAAAGTGCTAGATCTGGAGTCAAAGCATTCATGTTTCAATCCTGTCCCTGTCACTTTCTACCTATTTGACTGTAGGGACAAGTCATTTAGTATCCCTGGGCCTCAGCTTCCCAATCTGTAGACTGGGGGCCATACAGGACCTCTAAGGTCCCTGTCATCATTAAAGTTGTGATCCTAATGTTTTAAGATTATACAGAAGGAGAGTGTCCAACAAAGATATTTGCTGAGGTGTTGGGAAATAGCAGTGGTACCCAAACAAGGCTGGTATGTAGACACTGCTATTCTCCTTATCTAGTCTTCTAACTAAAGGCATTGTGTGTGATGAATAAAGTGTTGGACTCTATCAGGAGAATATGGATTCAAGTACTGCCTCAGACACTAGTTACTTGACCGTCTTCTGCCTCAGTTTCCTCATCTGTAAGATGTGGGGTTTGGACTAGATGACCTATAAAGTCCTTTCCTACTTGAAATTTATTATCCTATAATCTTCTGCCTCTAGGCCTTTTTACAGGCAGTCCCCATCTCTACAATATTCTCCCCTAGATGTTATAAAATCCCTCAATTTCTCCATGGCTCAATTCAAGTGCCACCTCCTTAAATGAAACTCATCCAGATGCCCTCAACTGCTATTGACCTATCCCTAAAAATTGCTTTATTTGGACTTTATATTCAATTGAAATGAATTCAGCACAGAATCCCAACAGACCATTAATCTAAAAGGAAAGGTCTGAAAGAAAAAAGTTTTCTATTTCCTATTAGAAGTTGAATTCTTTGATAACAGGAATTGCCTCCACTATCTATTCACCTATACCCCCAAAGTTGGAGAATATATGCGTTTTGCACATAGTAAATGCTTAATAGATGTTTTTTTCATGCATTCATTCATTGAAACAAAGTGATAAGCTGTAGCCTTATAGCAAATTACAGGCTTGTTTAACCATGTACAATACCTCGTGGCAGGTCAGACCCTACTGTGGTCTCTTCCTCAACACCAACAGAGAACTTTCACTGTGAATATTGCCAACTGCTAAGAGAAGGCCAGCACCTCAGAGGGGCATAGACATACAGGAGACATTTAAATACAGAAAAGGCTGGAGATGCTCTAAAGCCCATTCCTGGAGAGATCCACCCTTGTCATCTTTTTCCTCCCATGTTCTTCAAGTTGCGATGACTATTATCCTCAGGTAAGACTACCATCTTCTACCACATTCTAAACACATCACTGCCATTCATCAGCCTTGAATCCACAGACTGCAAATTCTCCTCCTAAGACATGACAATAAAATCATATACCCATATTTTGTATAACTACACATGTATAACCTATATCGAATTGCTTGCCTTCTCAATGAGGGTGGGTGGAGAAGGAAGAAGGGAGAGAATTTGGAATTCAAACTTTTAAAAATGAATGTTAAAAATTGTTTTTACATGCAACTAGGAAACAAAATATACATGCAATGTGGTACAGAAATCCACCGACCCCACAAGAAAGTAGTGGGGAAGGGGATGGGGGGGTGATAGAAGGGAGGGAAGATGGGGTGAAGGGGTAATCAGAATGCATGCCATCTTGAGGTGGGAGGAGGGGAGAGATGGGGAGAAAATTTGTAATTCAAAATCTTGTGGAAATGAATGGTGAAAGCTAAAAATTAATTATTTTTTTAAAAAATCATATTCCCCCACACCGTCCTTCCACCAAAAAAAGACAACGACCACCCACCTCAAAATCCAGCCTGGGTAAAGCTGACCCTCTTCACAGGGAGCTGTTCCTGGACCACCAGGGTGAGCTCCCCTTTAGGTAGTTGTTATCCAGATATAAAATCCTTATTAGAAATAAATAATGGTTTGCCCCTAAGCCTCAGCTGCATAGTCCAATGGCTAATGCGACAACTCAGAATTGATTTTTTTTTAAAGTATTAAATACAGCCTGCTAAAGTCAGTGTGATAACAAGAAAATAACACTGTGCAGTGTTGCTTAGAATGTATGTCTGCGCGAGGTCAGGTTGCTCACTGGGTGGTGGTGTCTAAGTGATGTTGGAGCACAGGTCAAAGTTAACATCTGCAATTCTGCCTCCCCCCGATTCGTGTATTGAAATATAATTCAGTAGAATGAATTGCTAGACATGTCTAAACCCTCTGAGAAATGACAGATATTGATGAATGCTGCTAGCAAGATATATGGACGGAAACAGCAAATAAATAGAACCATTTTTTCTAGGAGGCAGTTGTGGATGTGTGGAGCAGCTGCTAAAATTCTTGCAATCTCACTGATTTCTCTTCCTCCTCCTTCTCTTCCTCCTCCTCCTCATTCCATCTGCTTTCTCTACCCTCCTCAACTCTTCGGGGAAAACCTCTCCAAAGAAAGCTAACTAAAACTACATAGCAAGTGTGAAAGCAGTTTCTTTCTCTCCAGTCTCACTTCCTCCAACCTCTCTTTATTCCAATCCTTTTTAAATGGTAGTAAAATAATATGCTACCAGAACATTCCCTTTCTGGAAGCCCTACAATGGTGGAGAACCCGCGGCCTCAAGGCCACGTGTGGCCCTCTAGGTCCTCAAGTGAGGCCCCAAGGCCATGTGTGGCCTCAAAGACACAGGTTCCCCACCCCTGACTGAGTAACCAGGTCACTCCACACTGTGTGGTGTCCACTCCCACCCCTTTTCAGAGCTACAAAATGGCCCAGAGCTCTTCACCAGCTGATCCTAATCTACTTAATGGCGGTCACTTCTCACTCCTCCTCATTATCATCCATTTTCAGTGATTTATTCTTCACCTCAATGCCCTGGAACACCTGAAATGACTTAGCTATTCTCATCCATTTTTTAAAATTTCTTTCTCCTGTATTTTCCTCATTGAAACCACATTTGATTTCCCATATACAAGCAGGCCTTTTGGGTGGCCATCTCTCCCAGCCCAATCACTGAGACTGCTTACATGTCACCTGTTGTGGCCTGCATACATAGTCCCCATTTTCTGTTCCTGTATCCATGGATACAAGCACATAAGTGCATTTTACCTATGAGTCAATTGTGTTCCATTTAGATGGCAAGCATCCTGTGGGACAGGAGCTACATGCCAAAGCACCTCATTACCTATTATTTAAGCTGTTATCCTAATTAGGGAGGCAATCTAGTCATGCCCCAGCCAAAACTAGGATAATTTTTAACTTGATTTTTTTAAGCCTCCAAAGAAATGATTTCATTACTCTAAGGTACAGAGTAGAATATGTTCCGAAAGTACATTATATAAGAGCAATACATAAGATAGTAACTCACACTTTTAATGTGATGCCTTGTGTTTTGAAGGGATTTCGACTCAAACCCATAGGGATATCCTTTTCCATACTCAAAAATTGGTTAACATATCCAAATTACCTGGGAAATCCTACATCTCTTCTAGCACACTAAGCACTCTTGACATTAGCCCTAAATTTAAACAGTCAGGAACGAGGCCAGGGAGTTGTGCTGTTACTTGTCATTAGCACAAGTGATCCACAAAAGACAAAAAACAAGAAAGCAGCTGCCCGCCGGGAGGTAAGACTTGAGCCTTACTCAGTAGCAGAGTTTAAACAGAAGTAGGAACAGAGCAAAGATACATGTAGCCCCTTGTTATAATTTCACACACAACAGCATGTTTCCTTTCAGGGTCTTTCTGTCAGAGCCTTATGTACACACAGGCTGCACCATAAAGACCTCTTTGGGCTTTCCTGGAGGCTTTTCTAAAAGAGCTGGTATTTCTTTGATGTGGGTCTTTTCACTCCCTCCAATCCCCCTACCACCACCTCCAAAGTTTGGAAACTCAACAAATGTTTATTAAGTAGGTGCTGGGAATACAGAGACAAAAATGAAACACTTCCTGTCTCCAAAGGCCTTAGATTCTAGCAGAAGACACAAACTAGATACAGATTATTATGAAACAAGTTAGGAAGTGAAAAGTGTAAGAGGGAGGGAGAAGAACAGTTTCAATTGGTACATTATACTAGGCACGAGGTTATAAAGACCAAAGGAGCTAACGTTCTATTGGAATGTAGAACGTACCCATATGTATGTGTGGCATTTAACTAAATTACATAATAGGCATATAGTTCATGTAATATGATTCTTATGTAAAGGCCGACTCTACTGACTGGCCCCACTCCTTGCTAGGGATGTTTTCTCCTACTGGAGAAGTAACTTTGGGGCAAAGTATCAATGGGAGTGGAAGATTTTTTTTTCCCCTAGATCTCTTCCGCTTGGTTCTTCTTGGGTTTCATGCACCTGCCCAGCCTCCATGCAAGGCAAGTATCCGAACTTCCTAGGGGCCAAAACAAGCACATGGCCAATCTTTTCCCAAACAATATCTCCCCATCCAATCCATTCTAAACTTCATACTTCCTAATCCTCTCGCTTAGTTATACATCTGCCTCTTGCTTCCTGTGATTAAAGGAGGCTGGTAGTGGTAGGGGTGGTAGATAATGTTAGGGACCATTTCCCCCACACATTTGAAAGCATTGCCTCATAGTAGCAATAACATTAGTATTAAGATAAGAAGGTGTGGGCTGTAGGTCTGGTGCTATCAGTAAATATCTATATGACCCTGGGAAAGTCACTTAATTAGCTGTCTATGAGCCCACAGTTTCTTCATCTGTAAAAAGGAGATAATACTGCTATTACACCCTCTATGTCACAGGGCTATTGTGGGGAGAATGCTTTCTTTGTAAACCTTAAAACTGTGTGTGTATGTATATATATAGATATATATAGATAGATAGATATATAGATATATATATACACACACACACATATGTGTGTATGTATATGTATTGTTATTGTCAGTGAGCAATTAATAAAATAGTATTAATATTTCTTGCAATTTTAAATTAACTGGAAATTTTAATTTTATTTTTTTCTATTTTGTTTGGCTGAAATCATTCTACATCACCAATTTCACAACTCTACATATTCAAATGCATTCTCCTGCCACTGATGTAAACATGATCCAGTTTTGAAAATGCAAGTTAACAATCTTAATATTATCCCTCTTTCTACAAAAATATTCCCCTAACTGGGGAGATGATCAAGGGAGTCTACACAGAAGTAACAGCAACACTGACACTTGAAGAGAGATAATAAGTTGAAAAGGCAGAGTGGAGGAGCGAGTTCACTGAAGGCACGAGGAATGGCTGGCGGGAACATGCTGCCGCAGAAGGCAGCCGAGCTTAGGAAACACCAGCAGTGGAGCTGGGCTGGAACAGAAGCAGAGATGAAGGGCAACTGGTTGGAGTAAGATAGTGAAAGGCATTAAAATCCAGGCTAATGAATTTGCATTTTTCCTAGAAGAAGGAAGGCACAGGTTGTGAGCAGGGTAGTGACGTGGTCAGATCTGTACATCAGCAAAGTCATTCTCATCTTCTTCTGTGTCTTTGTCTCCTAGGTTCAGTAGTCATTCAAAAATTCTCTGTTGTTTGTCAGTGCTGTCCGGCTCTCTGTAACCCCATTGGGGGTTTTCTTAGCAAAGACACTGGGGTGGTTTTCCATTTCCTTCTCCAGCTCATTTGAAAGATGAGGAAACTGAGGCAAATGGAGTTAAGTGACTTGCGTAGGGTCACACAGCTAGTAAATGTCTGAGGCCAGATTTGAACTCAGAAAGAAGAGTCTTTCTGACTCGGGTCTGGAACTCTATTCAGCGATAGTGTATTCAAATTAATTGCAATTCATAAACAAGGAATCTAAAATGCAACACGGAAAAGAAAAGGAGAGAGGTGGAGGGGGGAGAAGGGGACAGGGGGACAGGGGAAGAGAGGAGAAGAGAAGGGGAGAGAAGGGGAGAGAAAGGAGAGGGAGAAAGAAAGAGGGGAAAGAGGGAAAGGGAGTAAAGAGAAAGGGAGAGAAGGAGAGAGGAAGATAAAGAGGGAGATGGGGTGGGAAAGGAGAAGAGAAAAAGGGAGAGAAAAGAAAGAAGGAAGACGGGGGAGAGACTAAACATATTGGATCCCTTTAAGTTTCTACACACTTCAGGTTTCTAAAGGGATCAGATGCAATGCGCACACTTCTGACATATATTCAAGTTTCTTCTGGGATCAAACCAGGAATAGAGTTCTCCCTTCTACCCCTCTCAGGAGAGGTTAATAGTACCCCCCTAACATGGTTGGAACAGCCAAAACTACCACAACAGCATTTATACAGTGCTTTGAGGTTTGCAAAATGTTTTTTTTTCATTTATCTCATTTGATTCATATAGCAACACTAAGAGGTAGGGGGCTATCATTGTCCTCTTTTCACAAAAGTGGAAACTGAGGCTTGCCCAAGGTCACACAGCTAGTAAAGGTCTGACTCAGGATTCAAATTTCTGTCTTCAAATCCCACCTTCTACCCACTGTGTCGTCCAGGTGCCAATAAAAACTGTGGGATATAGTGCCTTAAGAATGCCACACCAATAGCTGCTTTGCTCCAAGACATCTGCCATCCCACTGATGGATCAGAGTGTTCCTTTAGTGTTCCTTTCAATGGTGCATACCTCAATCCACGTTCTCATTAAGTCCACTCAATAGACTAAGACATTCAGCTGTGCTCTCTTTATTATGCTAGCTACCAATGGAGAACAGGAGCTGTTCTACAGACATCCTGCTTTATGTCATTTTGCAAATACTCTTACAAAACTTGAACCAAAACAATATTTTAAAAAAGCGTTACACACTACCATTCTCCTATTGCCAAAGTCAAAATGAAGATAAGGACAAGTAGCTGCCTTTGTCTGTTAGCACATCACCTACAAGTTACAGCATTTACTATCTAAACTTCTGGTCCATTATTTTGCCACTGACAGCTTCTGAGAAGTCAAATGTCAGGATGTTATTAAATTTCAGCTAATGCACAAGCATGTTACCTCATGCCTATGTTAGAGTAGCACTTCCACTGAGAATAAGAACCTCTCACATTCCTTTAAGAATCGTTTTCTGTGTTCCAAGGGTCTGCAATGTACTATGCAGAGGTATATTGCTATGTACTTATTTCAATCACTTACAAACCCAATTCTCAAGAGAAAAAGACCATGATATCACTTTTCTGCCCATTCTGTTAAAATCATTTATTCTCTGTAGGCTCTCCTCCACAAATGGTAATAGAGGTGCTGAATAGATGGGATTGGGGGAGTCACAGAGGGCAAATTCAAACAGCCTTTTCACATGGCAAGAGCATGAAATCGGATCCAACAACCAGGCAACTGGAGATAGCAGGGCATAGTGTATGCTCAATAAATATTTGTTGAATGGATGAATGATCGATCCTAACTCAAACAGGATTGCTCAGTTTCTGAAGGAAAGCACGTATGCACACACTCTCTCTCTCTCTCTCTCTCTCTCACACACACACACACACACACATTCTACATATTGACTAACTGCAATGTTCTACATTACTTTTGTGCATACCAATATCTGCTTAAAAGTATGTACAATAAGCATCCCGTATGTGTGTATGTGCACTCATTACTGTTCAGCTATTCAGTTGTATCCAACTCTTCGTGATCCTCTATGGGATTTTCTTGGCAAAAATATTTGAGTGGTTTGCCATTTCCGTCTCTACATATACACATAGATTTGTATATGCTCAAGTGCACCTTAGCTACCTTGGGACTTTGCTCCAGAGCCCTCATACAGTCTCTGTGCCTAACCCAGTATCTTCAGTAGCACAGAGTGGACAGATCATCAGAGAAGATGAAGAGGATGATTTCTAGTAGCTTCCTGCTCAGACAGAAGGAGGCAGATTCCCTTAGAGACTAGAAAGCACCACTGAACAAGTCAGGAAGGAGTTAAAAACAAAGAAAAGATTTGTCCCCAGCTTTCATTTCAGGACACCATTCAATGATGTTGGATCCAGAGGCACTAATGTCAAAGAAAAGAGAAATCATCGGGCTAGGCAGACATGAGAAAATAAATTTACCCTTGACAATATGGGTTGATTAAGTACTTGAATGACAATGGAAAATGACAATGACAAATGCCAGCTACCACCACCAGGGCCATTAATATCTCAGAAACACTAATTTTTATAAATCTTTAAACTTCATAGTGGGTGGCCTTTACAATTCTCTTCACATACTTTTCATGTCGATCACATACATGAAATTAGCTCTGTTTTTAAGCTTATTACCCAATAAACACAAAGCCTTATACTTATTTTATCTTCTGTCAGTCACCAAAAATGAATTTAAAACAAGAGGTGACATGCCTGGTTTGTTCAGTCAGCAGTGGACTTTAGGGAGAACTATGAAAGTGACATTCTTCCATCCTCAGGAAGGCAGGGAGGGAAAGTACTTGAAAATAAGAGGAGCAGGGAGACAGCAAGTAAGTACCTTGGATAGAGGTCTGATCTATATAGGAGGGCTGAGATCAAGGGCAGTACTAAGGCACCATCTCCCATCTGTCAAGTCACTTCATTTCTATTCTTAAACTAAAATTTAGTTATTCTATGAAGGTTTCCCAATTAAGTACATCTGGCATCCAATGCTTTAGTGACTCCCAAATGACTACCACGTCTCACCTGTCTTTGTAATTATCCTGGGCACTTACATATACATCCCTATTAAACTAGGTTATCTCGAATTATTCCCACCGCAGATTTTTGGTTCATGATTCAGACACCACCAAGAGAAAGCCCACAAAGCGTTTTACCCAACTTTGTATATTCACAGAGGTGAGGAGAAAGCTGGGTAATGCAAAGGTGAGCTGGGAGTCAAGAAGAACCAAGTTTACATTGTACCCCAGATACTTACTAGCTGTGGGATCTCTCTGGAGCCTCCAATTTCCTCATCTGCAAAATTAGGGAGTTGGACTAAAACATCACTAAAATTCCTTCTAGATCTAAATCTATAATTTTAAGATGCAGTAACACAGAATTCAGGGCTTTAAGAATCGGCCACTAGGGGCAGCTAGGTGGCGCAGTGGATAGAACACCTGAGTATGTGAGTTCAAATCCAACCTCAGACACTTGACACTTACTAGCTATGTGACCCTGGACAAGTCACTTAACCCCATTGCCTTGCAAAAAAGAAGAAGAAGAAGAAGTAGAAGAAGAAGAAGAAGAAAAGAACTGGAACTAAAGTCCTAGACCAGTTTATTCTCCTTTTCTATGATCTGTGCTGATGCAGTCTTCTGCTACTTTCCAATGGCCTGGCTAAAACCTGTGTTTTCTACAGTAGATTCTATTACCCATTTTATTATGTCTCCCTCTATGTATATGTAAAACTCTAAGACATGGACCATGTTTTCCTCCTTACAACCTAGAATAGTATTCCATAAAGATTTTGCCATAAAGATGAAGAGTCATAAGTTGCATGATTCCAGGAGCGTGAATGGACACAGAGGACATGTTACTGAGCTGGAAAGCAGCTGGGCCAAAAGAGTGGGCCCTTGATAGCTTCTGACTGCTGGCCTCTCAAATTCACATAGAGCTTTATCTTCATGCACACAAAAGTATTAAACAGAGTGCTTTTCAGAAACATATACAATGTATCAGCTCAGCTGACCGCAAACAAAAGAAACCTATTCAGTTCCTGCAGGCTGCTGATTTAGTCCCCCTTTGCCCTCTTTATAATTTAATTCTTACCCAACATCTTCCCCAGGGAAGACTGTGTAGTTTTTCAGTAGGCTATTTTAAATTAAAATGCTGGACATTCAAATGAAAGTTCCTTAAGGGCAGAGATTATTTATAATTTTTATCTTTGTATCCCCAGAAAATAGGACAATAACTTAACTCCTAGTATTTGTTTTTCATTTCAGTCATTTTTTAGTCATGTCCAACTCTTCATGACCCTAGTTGTGGTTTTACTGACAAAGATACTGGAGCCCTTTGCCATTTCCTTCTCCAGCTTGTTTGACAGATGAGGAAACGAAGGTAACCAGGGTGAAGTGATTTGCCCAGGGTCACACAGCTAGTGTTTGAGATTAAATTTGAACTCAGGGAGATAAGTCTTCCTGACTCCCGGTCCAGCACTCTATCCACGGCAACCATGTAGCTGCCTTCCTAGTAGGTCATCAACAAATGTTTGTTGATTGATTCAACTAAATTGATGGTAGAGGAAAAATAGGGGGAAAGTGACAATGATGTAAATTTAAGGTCATTAAATCCCACCGTGAACATATTAGTGAACCAAATTCAGACTTCACCACAAAGTTTCATTTTTTTAAAAGCTGATTTAAAATTAAAAAAAAAACAACTTGTTCCTTATAGGAGAGAATTAGACAAAGAATAAACTACATTTACAAAGAAATACCTACTGGGTGCGCATTGGTACCTATTCAGCTAGGTAGTGAAGTAGAGAGAGATCTGGGCCTGGGGTCAGGGAGACCTGACTTCACATCCAGTCTCAAACACTTCCTAGCTGTGTGACACTGAAAAAAACATTTAATTTCTGTCCACCTCAGTTTCCTCAACTGGAAAATGGGGGTGGCAATACCATCTACCTCTGAGGACTGTTTTGAGAATCAAATGAGAGAATGTGTAAAGTGTCTAGCAGATACTAGGTGCACCATAAAGGCTTGCCTCCTCCCTTCTCTAAATGAGGACTTAGGTCTGTAACAGAAAGAACCATATTAGAAGCCAAAAAGTAGAAAAAAATCCAGATACTGAAAACTTTAGCTTCTATGTGATACTAATACCACGCACATTGCTTTGTTGTTTTGTATTTTTTAAATCACCATAAATCCAGTCTGTCCAATCTAATAGGTATCGTTTGTTATTGTTCAGGAGCAGCTAGGTGGTGCAGTGGATAGAGCACTGGCCTTGAGTGAGGAAGACTCCCCTTCCTGAGTTCAAATCCAGCCTCAGACACGTACTAGCTGTGTGACCCTGTTCAAGTTATTTGACCCTGTTTGCCTCAGTTTCCTCTTGTGTAAAACGAACTGAAGGATTACCTAGATATCTGAATGTGGTTCACTGCAAATACAGATTACCAAACATCACCTGCAAAGAACTTCAAAATGAATACAGTCCCTGACTCTTCCATAAAGCCCTTCTGTAGACTCCATTTGCTGGAGGTCTTAGAGAAAAATAGAGTTCTTAGTCAGGGGACAAAGATTTATTAAGTATCTGCTCTGTGCTGGTCACTATCCTATAAGTGCTGGTTTGTCACAACTCCCTTCTAACCATCATATACAATCAAGAAATCTAATACAGTTATCCCTCCCACATCTCAGGGGTTAGGGGCATGGTGCCCCTTTGATCCAGAAAATCCACATAAAATGTTTTGTGCCTCCCTTTGTACCAAAGAAGAAGCTTGAATTATTATAGTATTTAAGGATAAAATGTGCTGATATCATATAGTAGGATATATATATATATACTTATATATATATATATATATACATATATATATATATATATTATACATTTCCAAGTTTCTAAACTTTTCTGTGTTGTCTGCAGCTTCCACAAAACTCCCAAAAGATTTCCATTTAGTTTTTTATGCTGGTCATTGATATATTGAAACCTCAATGGGGAAAGTCACAATGTGGAAGGGATAACTATCATTACATAGCAGATGTTCTTGGACATACATCTGAACACATCTGAGGTTTTAATTCTCTAAGGCATCTAGAAGCTTGAGTCCAGACTACTTTACTTCTGCAAACAATACTTTCAGAAGTACAGGACAAACAAGCATCCTTGAAAGTCACTCTCCAAGAAACATTTATTAAGTGCCTACTATGTGCCAGGCACCAGGGAATACAAAGAAATGCAAAAACAGTCTCTGCCCTCAAAGAACTTACAATCTAATAAAGAAAGAGACAACACGTAAAGAACCACAGTATGTACCAACAAGACAAATAGAGGATAAATTGGGGGCAATATCAGAGGGAAGGTATGAAGAGTAGGGAGGACTGAGAAAGGCTTTATGAAAATGAGACTTTAGCTAACATTTGAAAGACGTCAGGAGACAGAGAGGAGGCATGGAGACAATTCCAGGCATGGGGGACAGCCAGTGAAAATGCCCAGCATCTGAGATGGAACATTTTGTGTGATGAATAGTAAGGAAACCAGTGTCTCTAAATAATAACAAAAAGAATAAAGAGTAAGAATAAATAAAGAGTAAGAAGGCTAGAAATGGTAGAAAGGGAGGCAAGCTGTGAAGGGCTATAAAAGCCAGAGGATTTTATTTTATGTTCGATCCTGGAAGTAACAGGGAATCATCAGAGTTTACTGAGTACGGGGGGTGAGATGGTCAGACCCGCACTTTAGGAAGATCACTTTTGGAGCTGAGTGGAGGACGGACTGGAGTGAGGAGAGACTTAAGGCAAGAGCACCAACCAGCCAGCTATTACAGTAATCCTGATGGGAAGAGATAAAAGCCTGTATCATAATGATGGTAGTGTCAGAAGACAGAAAGGGACATATTCAAGAGACTTTACAAGGGTAGACATAACTGTCAATTAATGCTCCTTACCCCATCTAATTGGTTTTAAATCCTTCAAATATCTGTTTCAGAATATTAAAACAGATCCTGAAAGGGAAAAAGAGGTTTGCTGGTAAAATGGGACTCCCTCCCAAAGTAAGAAAGCTTTCAGAGCAAACTCTAGGCCCCTGTGAGTTCTTAGACTCAAGCAGGGCATCAGCTCAGCTGACTCCAAGGAAAAGAATCCTGTTCCATTACTAGGATGCTTAATTTAGTCCCTCTTTCACCCTCTTTACCATTTTCTTTTCTATCCTTACTTGGCATCTTCTTTTGAGGAAGCTGTGGAATTTTAGTATCTGAAAAAAAAGGATAAGCTTCTAAGAAAATTCTCTGCCTGTCTGGTTCTGAAAAGAGTGGCCATTTGGAAGTTCCTAGTCATTAGGCAACCCCAATTCCTGGAAGGAATGGTGAGGGGATGGGAGGGAGAGTTAAAACAAGCAATAACTCATCATGTGGACCATCTGCATGGGAAATCAGACTCAAAGTAAGTCTCCCTGACAGAAATTCATTGAGAAGCAGCATCTGTCAAAGAACTGTGGAAGAGCTGGATGTCTCATTAGGAAGGTCTCCTAAGACCAAAGCTTACTCCAAAAAGAAGAAGAAAGGAAGAAGGAAAGAAAGAAGGCAGGAAGGAAGAGAAAAAAAAAACGAAGAAACGAAGATAAGATAGGCAGATACATGTGCTCATATTCTAAATATATGACCCAGATGATCAATAAAACATCCAAGATGGAAAATGATTTATAAGTATAGAACCAAGAAATATTTCAAAAAGCTTATTACCAAGGCAAAAATGCTAGTCCAGTGAGTCTATCTGTTGCTTAGAGACTCAAAAAAGGAGAAATACTCTTCAATTCCATAAATTATTTCTGTTAAGCTACATTTTTTCTCAGTTCTAAATGGGTTTGATTTGGCAGAATCAAGTTAAACCAATTTCTGCCCTGTGTTATGAAGAAGGATTCACACTTTTCCCCCTAGATGTATACTCGCAGCCTAGATGTATCATAAGTTTGGAGGAGAAAATAGCAGGCAGTAGCAAGAATGGTCTTTATAGCAGGCAAGGCCTACCACAACGCGAGAGACTGGTGCTGTCTTTTGTGGGTTTGCCTGTGTACAATATGGTACACACTATTAGCAAGGAAAGTAGAAATCAGGAATAAAAATGGAAAACCCAAATCTGATATTTTCTTAGGAAGGAATCTTCTTGGCATTTCTTTCAAAAAGCAGACTATAATCCACCTTCCACAACGCTATCAAAATAACATTCCTAAACTACTTGTCATTCTCTTCTCAAATAGCTTCAATGACTCCCTATTACCTCTGAGATAAAACAAAAACTTATTTAAAGCCCCAACAGGTGCTTTACATTCCAGACAAACTAGCTTGCTGCTATCCTCCAAACTCAGGATTCCATGCTTTAGCATAGGCTACCCTCAAGTTCCATCTCCCCACCCCTACCCCCAACCCCCCCCCCCATGCCTCAAATGGACCCCCTCTTCACCTCTGCCTCTGAGAATCTTTTGCTTCATTCAAAGCTCAGCTCAAGGGCCACCCTCCTGATCCCGCTCATTATCCATTTTGTCTCCCGCCTCAAATTACTTTGTATTTCCTTACCAGTGTACCAGTCTTATCCCACCATGAAAGTATAATTCTTTTAGGGTAGTGATTGCTTCTTGTTTTAATCTTTGTATTTCCCAATACCAAACACAGCACCTAGCCCAGAGATGGCACTTGATAAATGTTTTGAATAGAATGTTCTCTATTCAGATCTACCATTAGCCTTAGAGGAAGGGGTGATACAGGGATAAATGAGATCCTAGTCTGCCCTTATTAACTATTCATGTGCATCAGAACTCATCTTTTTGATTCTTACGTTCAAGCACCATCTCTGACAAGCATTTCTTTTTTAAGCAGTAAGTGATATGTATAGTGCATCCTAGGTTTTCAGAAGCAATATTCACTCAATGCCAAAGCCACTTATAAATAGCCATATTTTAGTTAGATTTATCCCCATCTAGATTCCTTTGAAGTTGCTCTTGGAGCTTAATGAGGCACTTGGATGAGAAACTATTCATGCACAACGCAATACATTGGCTAGATAAACAAGCCTGGCTTGTGGCACTCTGCCACTGCTGTGCTCATAACATTCAAATATTCGTTTTGACCAAAAAGGAAATCCCACCCAGATTCCTATTCCCCCTGACTAGGCAAAGCCTCTCATTAGGAGTGCACTCAGCTGACTGTCCCACTTTACCATAGTTAAGACTTTTGCAGTATTAAGTTCATCTGTGCAACAGGTAGATGGTACAGTGGCTAGGGTACTGAGCCTGTAGTCAGGAAGATTCATCTTCCTGAGTTCAAATCTGGCCTCAGACATTTACTAGCTGTGTGACCTTAGGCAAGTCACTTAACTCCTTTTGCCTCAGTTTCCTCATCTGTCAAATGAGCTGGAGAAGGAAATGGCAAGCCATTCCAGCATCTTTGCCAAGAAAACCCCAAATGGGGTCACAAAGAGTCGGACACAACAAAGAGATAATGGACAATGTTTGAAAGTGTCCCTAAATGACCGATTTGTTAAAAATAATATTTGAAGCAATTTTTTTTGGCTGGCAAAACACTGGAAATTAATGGTGATGGAATCTATCAATTGGGAAAATATAATGGAACACTATTGTGCTGTAAGAAACAACAAAGGCCATTTCAGAGAAAGGTGGAAGTCTTGCATGAACTGATACAGAGTTGAGTGAGCAGAAACATTTATATAACAACGTAAGTTACAAAGAAAAACATGGCTCCAAAGAAGAGGTATGAGAAGATACTCCCATACCACTCCTTTGCAGAAGAGAGACATCCATGTGTGTGTGATACTGTGTGTATATTTTCAGGTTTTTTCAATATACTGATCTGTTGTACTGATAATTTTTTCTTCTTTTTTTCTTTAAAAAATGTTATTTATTACATCAGATGGTACTCTGGAAAAGGAAAGGTGAGAGATACTGAGCAAAGTTCTGGTGATATTAAAAGACATCAGTAAAAATCTATTTATACTCTGAAAGCCTTAAGAACTCTGACCAATACAATGACCAGCCACAATTCCAGAGGACCAATGAAGCAGACCTCCCACCTCTTGACAGAAAGCTGATGGACTCAGGGCATAGATTAAGACATTTGGAGGATATGGATAATGCAGGAATATTTTGATTGACTATGCATACTTGTTACAGGGTTTTTGTTGTTTTAATTTTTCCCTAATGTTGGAGGCTGGGGAGAAACAGGAAGGAGAAAGAGAACATAGATTTTTGTTCATTGAAAAAAATTAAAATATAATAATAAAAATATAGGGATACTTCCATGCCATTTGAAAACCCAGAAGAAAAAATAGTAGGTCCCAAAGAACCTGATAAAACTAGGCTTAGCCAGAGGTCACTGGCCTGTGAGGTGCCTGGCCTTGAGACCTGAGACCTGATCAATCCCAAGCTGATTTCATTTTCAGAGACAGACAAACTGGAATCAGAGGATCTACACAGGAATCCCAGGTGAAGACAGCTCATCAGTTGAGATGTGAGAATAACCATTTTACAACCTCCAGCTTTCCGTCAGATAGAAAGTATCTCAATTGCTTTGCTATAACTTTTCAAGTCCCTAATAAATTTTTTCAGTCTTCAAAGACTAGTCTATTTGTTACTTTTGATACAAGAAATTTAAATAAAAGCTAAGAACACCAAACATACAAAAATCACAGTGGTCTCAAGGATTTTTAGAGAGGAAGGAAGTTCATTCTAGCTCCATGGTGGTGGAATTCTGCAAGCACACTCAAGTGATTTTGTGTTTTCCTTTCTCCTCAAAGTCATTTACTCAAAATTGTTTTTCCCCCAGTATATCATTCTTAACCTCTGTGCTTCAGTAAAGAAAAATACTTCTACTGTTTTTGCACAGGATGTAATATTACAACACCAGCTGAGTTTATGAATTCTGATTTATATGCTAATACTTTATTTCTCACTGTTATTCTAATTACATGTATGTGCATGTACATAACAAGTGTATATATGTATATTATTTACATAGATGACTATGTAATTTGTGCATAGTGTATTCACAAATGCATAGAGTGCATATGTATGCATGTTTTGTGTATTGTACATATACGTATTGGTTGTTGGTTGGTTGCTTGTCATCCTTTGTTCTTGAGGAGGTCCAAAAAGATATCACTATGTTGGAGTACAGTGCATCCAACTGTGGCTGATCAAAACAATGTGAGCTCAGAGGGCTATACCACAGGGTGGGTACAAATAGTCCATATGACACTTGGGGTAGAGATGTCTATAAATTTGTACATCTCATTTTTCTTTGGAGCTACCACAATTCTGCTTTGCTCATCCAGCACAGCAATTCTTTGATGTGGGCACACCATATCAGGTGGTCCTGTGTCAGTGTCTACCACTTCACACAATCAATTCCAAAGTTCTTCAGAGACATATGTGCATACCATGCCCATGTTTACATATATAACACACTATAAATTCTGTGCATATAAACATTATTATATGTACTTATATGCATATAATACATGTGTGCGCATATATGTGAGGACATGTGTATTTCATATATATGTATGTGCATGAATATACATGTATATAGAGAACTGAAGAGCATTGTATGTGTGTGCTACACTATTATATACATACCTATAATACATGCATGGTACATGTATATAATACATATGTGTGTATTCCACCCTCCCTCTACCCCAAACACTCAAGCATTGGAAAGAAATGCTGCTTCTCTCTTTATAAAGAAAGGATGCCTTTCGATCCTTGGTTATGAAGTCCATGAAACAGACCCCAGTCTCAGTGACTGTAAATGGTTTCTGGGCATTCATTTACACATCAAGGAGCCAGAAGTCGAGATCCCGAGGTTCTGCTTCTCACTCTATAACTTCCTTGCTGTGAACCGTCAAGCATACTACAACATCTCCTGGCCGTACATTATGGGTCTGAAAAATGATTAGAATGCTGCCTCATCTCTCTCACCAGGGTGCTAGAATCTCAGCAAATGTTTACATAGTACTTTTAAGAGACCTCGGCATACTGGGGTATATAAAAAGTGAATCATCTTCCCCCTCTTCGCCCTCCCCTCCCAAATAACCTCCACCACCAGATGATAAGGTACGCAATAAACTGCAGCCCTTGGGGTCCTGTTGTTTACGTGCCCCCAACCTCTGACCAGCACTGAAGAGAAATTGTCCAATTTTATTTTTAATAAAATATCCTATAGCTACTGAATCAAAATGGTAGTCAAGAAGAAACAATTTGTATAGATTGTTTCAAGGACAAAACCTTGTCAACGATAACTATCCCACTGGGTCAGGGTGGAAGGGAATGATAGACCTTTCCTATCCCCAAAGCTGGGTGTTTGCTCAAGGATTCTACTATCAGTCATTCAATCAACAAGAATTGATTAAGCAGTTATTGCTTAAAGATCCAAAGACAAAAAAATATCTCCCTTTCCCCTCACCCACCTGTCTGTACTCCTGGACTGCTAACTACCCTTGTCCCTAGAAAAGTGTCTAATTTCAACAGCCATATTATGGGATCATGGAATTAAATTATGTATTTTTAAATTAGACACTCAAATGGCACCCAAATTAAGCCAAAGCCATGTCCTCAGGAGATCTTCTCCCACCACCAGCCCCTGCAATTGATTCCAAGTAGTCAGGCTGAAGTTTCAAGGTAGCCAAGATTTCCAGTAACTAGAAATCTCAAATATTAGTCTAGGACATTTTCCAATGAGAAAATGAGATAACTGTTATCAATTTATGAACAAATATTTATTAAGCATCTCTTTTGTGTTAGGCACTGTTTTAGTGCTGACAGTAAAAATATAATAAATGAAACAATTCCTACTAATGGCAGAGATGACAAGGACTTAAATAAAAATATTTACAATAAATATTTTAAAAATACAAATAGATATAAAATATTTAAATAAGAGGCAAATAAAAATATTTACAATAAATATTTTAAAAATACAAATAGATATAAAATATTTAAATAAGAGGCAAAAATAAAAATAGATATAAAACATTTAAATAAAAGGGCTCTAGGAATGGAGGGGATCAGGAAAAAAAAAACTTTAGCAGGAGGTAGAGCTTGTGAAGGAAAAGTCGACTTGTGAAGGAAAAGACAGATTCTCAGGTATGAGGAGGGATTACACTACAAGCAGGTAGCTAAAATGGTGTAGTGAATAGATCCCTTGGAATCAGGAAGACTCATCTTCATGAGTTCAAGTCTGGCCTCAGATACTTACTAAATGTGTGACCCTGAGCAACTCATTTAATCCTGTTTGCCTCCGTTTCCCCATCTATAAAATGAGCTGGATAAGGAAACAGCAAACTACTCCAGTATCTTTGCCAAGAAAACCCTAAAATAGGGTCACAGAGAGTTGGACACAATTGAAACAACTGAACAACAACAACATTCCCAGTATGGAGGACAGCCAGTCAGTGCCTTAGCTTGGAGAGAAGAGAGGGAATCATGTAGGTAAGGAACAAAAAGAAGGGCAGTTTGGTTGAATTGTAGAACGTGGGAGGAAGAGCAAAATACAATGAGGTTGAAACAATAAACTGGCGTATGGATTTTAAAAGCTAAATAAAAGCGTTCACAATATTTAATTCTAGAGGCAATAAATTAGGAGCCACTGGGAGTTTAATGAATAGGAGAGACACATAGTCAGAGCTGACTTTAAGGCGAATGACTTTGCTAACAATATGGAGAATGGATTGATGTGAGGAAAGACTTGAGACAAGCAGACCAAGTAAGAGACTGATGTAATACTGTAGGCAAGAGGTCAGAACAAAGGTAGTAGTTGTGAGGGTAGAGAAAAGGGGTACAAGGTACAAGAGGTGTTATTAAGAGAGAAATGATAAGATTTGGCAATTGAGAAAGTGAAGAATTTGGGGTAACGCCAAGGTTTGGACCTGGCAGCCCGGAAGAATGGAAGTATCTTCAGCAGAAATAGAATAATAGGGAAGAGGGCTGAGGGACAGCAAATTTGTTCTGGATATGATGAGTTTAAGCTGTCTCCAGGACATCCAGTTTGAAATATCTGATAGGCAAAATTGTCTTATAAATATCCTCTAGACAAATGTGTCAAATTCAAATGGGAAAGGATCTCTGCTGACCATATATTGACTAGAAAACTGCCAATTAACATTACCCATGTTGTACTGTATTTTTATTTATTTTGTTAAACATTTACCAAATATATTTTAATCTGGATCAGGCAGTTTTGGACTAGCATCAAGTTTAACATCTCTGCTCTCGAGTATCATTTAGAGACTTGTCTTCATTTGCACAGAAATACTAGGAAATTGTTTATATATTAAGGATTTAGGTGCTGGCCATGGTTTTCTGGATCATGACTTGAGATACTGCAGCGAGCAGTGACAGAATAAAGCCAACAATGATCAATATAAAATATCTGTTTGGAGACTTGCAAATCTAATCCAGAGGTCTTTAAATTGCACATGGACGAAGAGGGAGAAAACATTCATATATATATGTGTATTTGTGTGTATATATACATACACACACACACACACACACACACATATATACAGCTGGATAAAATAGAGTAACAATTATAACACAGTAAGAAAACTAGCAGTAAAGAATTTGATTCATTTGTAAGAAAATAATAGCCAGAAAGATGGTCAATAATAATACCTACGATATGAGATGATGATGATGATGATGATGACGATGCACAAATGTGCACAAAACGTACAGGAAAAAAAGATCACGAAAGGAAATTTGGCCTCATAGTTATGACCAAGACTTGGTAGTCAGTCAACAAGCATTTGTTAAGTATCTGCTCTGTGCCAGCCACTGTGGGAAGCACCTGTAATAAACAGAAAGGCTAAAAGAAAAGTCTCTGCTCTCAGAGCTCACAGTCTAAAGGGGGTACAACATGCAAACAACTACATGCACAAACAAGATATATACAAGATAAATTGGGTGCAATCTCAGAGGAAATGCACTAAGACTAAGGAGCCCTAGGAGAGACCATGGAGAGGATGGGACTTGAGGTGAATCTTGAAGGAACTTAGGAGGCTGGGATGAGGAAGAAGAACATTGCAGGCATAGAAGATGGCTAATTGACAGACATGATTATTGGTAAGGCTATGGCCATAAAACGGCTACTCCTTATCCAATAGTAAAGGTTTAGAGGAAACAGGAACAGAATTAGTCCTCCATCAAGAAAAAGACTCCTGTGAGAAAATAAACAAACCGGAGAGGCCATCAAGTCCAATATCGTCATTTTATATTTGAAGAAACTGAGGCACAAAGAGATTAAATGACTTGATAATTATCATACAGCTAGTCAACAAGCATTAATTAAATGCTTACTATGTACCAGGAAAGAGAATGACAGTTCCTGCCCTCAAGGAACAACGTAAAGGGAAGGGAAACCATCTTTTTGCCTATTTTTTTATAGTTGAACCAAACTCCTCCCTGTTAATCTTCTTACTGTCCTAATTGTGACTCTAAGTGGCTTAGTAGATGTAGGTGAACATTTTCTCTCTCTCCCTCCATGTCCAACACATAAAAGGAAGCTGAAAAGCAAGGGTAGGAGGTGATAGGGCGGGCTTCAGGGCAGAGGAAGAAGGCAGTTGAGGAATGAAGGCAAAGCTCAGAAAATGAAGAACGTGTTCATCTTCCCCAAAATGGAGATTCCAAGGAGAACTCACAAATGCGAAAATGGGGCTGCAGAAGCCCCAAGACAGTTGACGGTGGTGGTAAAGATTAGAGAATTTAGTCTGAGACAGAATTCAAACTCAGGTCCTTCTGGATGTTCCTTATTTTATTTTTGTTGTTTTTGTTTGGGTAAATCTCACCTGCCAGTCTACTTGGGAACCAGTTCATTTTCAAATGAGCCAATTTTCACAGCTAGGCATCAGCTAAGTAAGAAGCAAGCTGACCTAGTAAATAAAGGGGACTTGGAGACATTGAAATTGGCTATCTGACCCTAATGGTTATGCGCCTCAGATGGCTCCTTAGGACTTCCCTGAGTCACAGACTGGTTGAGATTATAGTGATGGAAAGAGGAGTTTGGCCTTAACAAACTACTCTGGAGTCTTCAAAGGAAAAGCTATAGCAATACTAAATACAGTAACATCCTTGCCACCCACCAACCCAGTACTCACCAGTCAGTGCTCCCCCAAGACTCCCTCGCCTCAGCTGCTTCCCATCTTCGCTCAGCTGTCTTTTAAATTTAAGTGATTTTCCAGGGACAGCAGATACATCAGGGTTGCTGCATTTTCGAAATGGCATGGGCGGAGGGGACAATATGTGATCAAGCTGCAAAGACAAAAATACAAGTGTCACTTTCTGAGGGATCACATTCCTTCCAAGCCCAGAAGGCAAGACTAATGAGCTATTTGCTTCCGATTTCCTTTTCCTCTCTCTCCCTATCCCATTTTGTCTTGAACTTGATTGGTTAGTTCTGGGAATTGCAGAGATCCAAGGTGGCATTTTTCATCTGTAAGACTCTCTGCCTAGTAGCAAAATGAGCGTGTGGACAATTAACATACATCTTCAGTTATTCACAAGAGGGAAAGTTACTTGTATATCGATTCTTGGATACGTGCAGGTGTTTTCAAAGTGCCACCAACACACAGATCCATCTGTCACTACACAATACTTTAAAGGAAATCTGTTACAAGGAAAAAAAAAACCAATATGGTGTCTTTTGTTTTGGGGTTTTGGTTTTTGATAGGCAAAATCACTTGAAGAGAAGCCATACGATAGAATAGAAAAAATGCTGGACTTGGAATGAGGACCGATCTGGGTTTGGATCTTCTGGCCCACACTTACTAATTGTAGGACTAGGCAAGTCACTTAACCTAAACCTCAGCTATTAAAAACGTTGTTTGTTTATTTTTTTTTTAATAAAAGCCCTCCTATTACACCATTAGCCATGTTTACTTTAATGATACCTATAAGACTTAGATTCTAGAAGACCTGTTTCAAATCCTACCTCAGAAGACCCTTAACTTTTTCCCTCAGTTTCTTCATCTGTAAAATGAGAAGTTGAACTTAACCAAAAAGTCTCTAAGTTCCCTTCCAGCTCCAAATCTACGATTCCATGATTTTATGAATGAATGGGAAACTGATAAAAGAGTGATTCATGGGGCCAGTAAGATACAGGTACAAGTATGAAGTTTTTGAACCTGAATAAATAATTTAATCTCTCAGTGTTCTAGGGAGCTCACTAAGGCTATGTATAAGTTGCAAAACAGTTGATCTGCATTGTTTAATGGTTAATGAGGCATCAAGGTGGTGCAGTGGATAGAGTGCTAGGCCTGGAGTCAGCATGTCTCCTCTTCCCAGAGTTCAAATCTGGCTTCAGACACTTGCTGGATCTGTGACCCTGGGCATGTCATTTAACCCTGTTTGCCTCAGTTTCCTCATCTGTCAAATGAGCTGGGGAAGGAAATGGCAAACCACTCCAGTATCTTTGCCAAGAAAATCCCACAATGAGGTCATGAAGAATTTGAAATGACTGAAACAACTGAACAATAAACTGGTTAATGGACTTTCTTCATTGCAGAGTTCCATCCCCGGATGAAATCACAGATATAGATAAAAAGAATTTTTAAAATATCTGCCCAGTTTTTTGGAGTAACATTTCCATACTTGAACAAAAGCATATTTTTTTTTGCTTACATATTTAGGAGAAACATGCTTTCAGATACACAAATGCCCAGGCAGGTATTAAAAAAGGCATACCCACTTCCATGTCCTCAACATATACCCACATTCAGATTCCACTGGTGTTGTGGATGTGCTCACTTTAAATACAAACGTTAACTACATAAGACATAAAAGTTCATGTTAGACCAAGGTACTTGAGGATTACAAAGCTGGAATTTCTTTTTTCCAAATTTGCCTTTTCTGTTACAAATAAATAAAGAGGGAAACTCTTATGGCCACAAGGTGGCAATGTGCCACTGACATTCTTCGAAGCACCTTGGCCGCATTCCAGTCCAGAAGGACTCAAAGGCACTGGGATTCAGAGACCAAAGGTGCCAAACATCCACCCAGTTAAGGTCCAGCTCTCCTTACAGCATTTCCTCTTAATTCTATGAGACAGCTGCACAAAATGCAAATGTTTATTATATAAGGTTCACCAACTCCCGCATTTATTTTTCACCTGAAGTTAAATTCCTCGGCTTGTAATATTATATTTAATTACTGTGAAGAAGATTGTTATATTAGAGATTAGCAGGGTAGAAAAACAAAACAGGCCGAGGGAAGGTAATTCTTAAGACAGCAGTGATGTGGTTTCTTTACATAGCCTTTCTGGGCATTTCTCTTTCTTACCAAGCCAGGAAAGATATAAAATGGGGGAGACATAAAAATGAGACAGGAAATTGTGAAAAAGAAATTGTGTGGGGGCGGAGCCAAAATGGCAGCTGGAAAGCAGGGACTAGCGTGAGCTCACCCGCCCCCCAGTCCCTCCAAAAACCTATAAAAAATGGCTCGGAACCAATTCTAGAACTGCAGAACCCACAAAACAGCAGAGGGAAGCAGGGCTGCAGCCCAGGACAGCCTGGATGGTCTCTGGGTGAGGTCTATCCCACATGGAGCTGGGAGCAGAGCAGAGCCCAGCTTGAGCGGCTGGGACCAACCAGACCAGGAGCCGGACGGAGCGGGCCCTAGCACCCTGAATCAGTGAGCTGCAGCAGTTACCAGACTTCTCAACCCACAAACACCAAAGACAGAAGAGAACGTTAGTGGGAAAAGCTTTGGGAGTGGAAGGAGTTCAAGGTTCGGCCACCCCCCCCTCCCCCCGGAAGTGGGGCAGCTACAGCTGCTGTTGCTTCCGGCCCCAGGCCCACCTGGTAGGGGAATTAAGTGGAGGATCAGAGCAAGAGTGCACAGCCTGCTGAAGATCTAAGCCCAGTCTGGGTTGGGGGTTCTTGGGGAAGGAGCAGTGCTGGTGTGGCAGAGCTGGCACATCACCCCCAAACGTGGAACAGAACTCTTTAGTCTACAAGCAGTTATACCCCGCTGAAAAACTCAAGGGTCAAGTAAGTTGGTTGGGAATATGGCCAGGCAGCGAAAACGCACCCAGATTCAGTCTCAGACTTTGGATTCTTTCTTTGGTGACAAAGAAGACCAAAACATACAGCCAGAAGAAGTCAACAAAGTGCAAGAGCCTACACCAAAAGCCTCCAAGAAAAACATGAACTGGTCCCAGGCCATGGAAGAGCTCAAAAAGGATTTGAAAAAGCAAGTTAGAGAAGTAGAGGAAAAATTGGGAAGAGAAATGAGAAGGATGCGAGAAAACCATGAAAAACAAGTCAATGACTTGCTAAAGGAGACCCAAAAAAATACTGAAAAATACACTGAAGAAAACAACACCTTAAAAAATAGACTAACTCAAATGGCAAAAGAGCTCCAAAAAGCCAATGAGGAGAATGCCTTGAAAGGCAGAATTAGCCAAATGGAAAAGGAGGTCCAAAAGACCACTGAAGAAAATACTACCTGAAAAATTATATTGGAGCAAGTGGAAGCTAGTGACTTTATGAGAAATCAAGATATTATAAAACAGAACCAAAGGAATGAAAAAATGGAAGACAATGTGAAATATCTCCTTGGAAAAACCACTGACCTGGAAAATAGATGCAGGAGAGATCATTTAAAAATTATTGGACTACCTGAAAGCCATGATCAAAAAAAGAGCCTAGATATCATCTTTCAAGAAATTATCAAGAACTGCCCTGATATTCTAGAGCCACAGGGTAAATTAGAAATTGAAAGAATCCACCGATCACCTCCTCAAATAGATCCCAAAAAGAAATCTCCTAGGAATATTGTCGCCAAATTTCAGAGCTCCCAGATCAAGGAGAAAATACTGCAAGCAGCCAGAAAGAAACAATTTGAGTACTGTGGAAACACAATCAGAATAACTCAAGATCTGGCAGCTTCTACATTAAGAGATCGGAGGTCAATGGAGCTAGGATTAAAAGAATCACCTAACCACCAAAACTGAGTATCATGCTCCAAGGCAAAATATGGATTTTCAATAAAATAGAGGACTTTCAGGCTTTCTCAGTCAAAAGACCAGAGCTGAATAGAAAATTTGACTTTCAAACACAAGAATCAAGAGAAGCATGAAAAGGTAAACAAGAAAGAGAAATCATAAGGGACTTACTAAAGTTGAACTGTTTTGTTTACATTCCTACATAGAAAGATGATGTGTATGATTCATGAGACCTCAATATCATAGTAGGTGAAAGGAATATGCATATACATATATATATATATAAATAAAAGCTAATGTTTCTGTATGTATATATGTATGTGTGTGTATATATATATATATATATATATATATATATATATATATATATACACAGAGAGAGAGAGAGAGAGAGAGAGAGAGGACACAGGGTGAGTTGAAGATGAAGGGAAGATATCTAAAAGAAATAAAATCAAATTAAGGGATGAGAGAGCAACATACTGAGAGAGGGAGATAGGGAGAGATAGAATGGGGTGGATTATCTCACATAAAGGTGGCAAGAGGAAGCAGTTCTGTGGGAGGAGGGGAGAGGGCAGGTGAGGGGGGAATGAGTGAATCTTGCTCTCATCAAATTTGGCCTGAGGAGGGAATAGCATACATACTCAATTGGGTATCTTACCCCATAGGAAAGAAGAGGGAAGAAGATTAAAAAAAAGGGGGGGGGATAATGGAGGGGAGGGCAGATGGGGGTGGAGGTAATCAAAAAGAAACACTTTGGAAAGGGGACAGGGTCAAGGGAGAAAATTCAATAAAGAGGGATGGGTTGGGAAGGAGCAAAATATCATTAGTTTTTCACAACATGAGTACTGCGGAAGTGCTATACATAATGATACACATGTGGCATATGTTGAATTGCTTGACTTCTTAGGGAGGGTGGGTGGGAAGGGAAGAGGGGAGAGAATTTGGAACTCAAAGTTTTAAAAACAGATGTTCAAAAACAAAAACAAAAAAAGTTTTTGCATGCAACTATAAAATAAGATACACAGGCAATGGGGCGTAGAAATTTATCTTGCCCTACAAGAAAGGAAGGGAAAAGGGGATGGGAGGGGAGTGGGGTGACAGAAGGGAGGGCTGAATGGGGACCAGGGCAACCAGAATATACATCATCTTGGAGTGGGGGGGAGGGTAGAAATGGGGAGAAAATTTGTAATTCAAGCTCTTGTGAAAATCAATGCTGAAAAGTAAATATGTTAAATAAATAAATTTTAAAAAAAAGAAAAAAAAGAAAAAGAAATTGTGTTTTGCTATATGATCATAGAACCATGAGCCAGGATTTGTAATCATAGTCAACCCCTCTATAGGACAAGGGAAATGATCATTTACATCCAAGAAAATGGAGAAGAAGCATATAGCTGTGGAGGAAAATATTTGAAAGAACAAAACCAAGCCCCTGGATCCCAATCCAACCTAACCATCAGATCACACTCCCACCAGGCCTCTCTCTAAATAGGCCATTTTTCTAAATTTTCCCTAGCTTGTCAGTGGCTCTGATATTTTTCTTGCAATTAGTCACAGCATCTCTAAACGGTCCACTGCAGCCCTACCATTTATTTTTCATTTTCTATACTGAATCGAACACTCATGATCTCTTTAAAAACATTTCATCACACCCAGGAGCTTATGCAAGACATCAAGCATGCCACTTTGGGCGATCCACTTTAAATGATATCCATTTAATGTTTTTCAACTTTTTCCAAAGTCCCAAAGTCATCATAACACATGGGAGCAATGTACATAGCTCAGCAGTGGAGCACAGAGGCTATGCTGCCTGTCATTCAACAGGACACTCAGAAGATCACTTATAAGCACCTCTAGCCCACGACCTCCTACTGAGGCTTCAAAAACTCCCAACAGGCTTTGGGGGCCCTGAAATTGTCCAGGATGGCAGGGACCATGTCACAAATTTCTCTCATATTTTCCATTTGCCTGGCATGTCAAACACCTAGCAGCTTCTGAAAACACATTTGTTGAAATGAAAACTGCTCCTGAGAAACTTAGGCCTTTGTTCTCTCAACCTTGGTTTAGTGAAAAGAGATCTGGAGTTAAGACGTAGGCTCAGAGTCGCATAACTTACTTAACCCTAGAGGTGTACACAATATATTATATAGAATGTGCACCCAAGGCATTTTTTAAAAATGTGAACCTTTATGGAATGGTACTCAATCATACAAGGAATTATTTTCCAGAGCTTAGCACCATGCTTGGCACATAGTGTACTCAGAAAACCCTCCTTGGCTTGCTGGCTTTTACTGATCAAGCTAAAGGAACTAAAATTTAACTGTTTAAAAAATTACCTCGAGGCCAGAGGTTCCCCACCTCTGTACCCTTTAAACATGCATTTGCTTACCCATGCAACTTTGGGAAGTTTTGGTCTTTATTTTCTCAGACAAGAGATTCTTAACTTCTTTTGTATTTTGGATCCCTTTGACATTCTGGTGAAGCCTATGTAGCCCTTCTCAGGATGTTTTTAAATGCAGAAAGAAAATATATAGGGATGACAAAGAAAATCAATTATGCTGAAAAAGTTTTCAACTTTTTAAAAAATAAGTTCATGGAACCCAAATTAAGAACCCATGGACTAGGTGGTCTCAAAAGTTCTTTTTGTGTTCTAAATCAATCCTATGCAATATTCCATAACTGGGTTTTCACTCCTTCCTCTACTGCAAAATAAATGGTCTTGGGAATACCTGCAAAGAGAATAAACCTTCCCAATGGCAGTTTAACTATCTGAAAAGCACTCTGCATTGCCCTTAAAAAGGAAGAGTTTTTTTAATATCCTTGAGGCAACTTTAAGGGGAAAAAAATTCTAAAATTCTTAGATCTGCAGAATTTCTACTTGGTTCACAAATTCTGACCTGCCTTTCCTAAATATATCACCTCTACCCATTCTTCTCAATTTTCCAAATAACTAGGGCTAAGAAAACACAAGAATTTGTCTGCTCTAAATACACTCAAGGTTGTCCCCGCAACAAAGTCCCATGACATCCTAACAAAAAAGGAGATTTTGTCCTATGCCTTTTTAAATATATGTCAATTTCTTTCAGTGTTCCTTCACTTAAGCCTACTAATCAACAAACCTTAAGTGCCTACTATATGCTAAACATCTAGCTAAGCTCTGAAGATTGCAAAGAAAAAAGTAAAACCACCCTACCCTGTAGCAACAATCTTAAGAGTAGCTGCTGTAGGGGTGTAAGACCCAACAAAGCTAACAAGAGCTGTTAGCACAGGTTCTTTGATCTGCTTTATTAAGGAAAGTAACTTTAAGGGGTTAACAATCTCACTTTAATCCAACATACAAATATCACTCATTTAGTTCAGGAGGAAAAGCCAACCACCTGAACTTCAGAGCAAATACAAATTACAAACAAATATTAGAAACAGACCAAATCACAACTCATAGTTACCAGGAAAACATCAACATATGAGTTCACAAGCCGGGAGGCTCTTAGAGCAGCTGCCTAGAGTCCCATGCCACTCTTCCAATGGTTGAGAGCCCCAGACAAAATGCTACCCTTTGAGTTTTTATACTCTGTTCAGAGTTCAAAGGATTTACATTTAGTTAGCAAAAGGGTATGTGCCTGGAGCTTAGTACCTAGTTAGCAAAAGGGTGTGGGCCTAGGGCTTTGCACCTAGTAAGGTTCAATCAAAGACACTTAATGAATTTAGCATTCTAAAACAGTTTTTACAAAAGTCCCACCTTAATTACTAATACATACCCTCAGAAAGCTTACATTATAATGGAGAAGACAACTTGTACATGACACATTCTGGCCTGGTGAGCAGTAAATGTTACCAATGAGCTACCTTCTTTGTTGTAAATAAGTAGCACTTTCAATGTAGGGCCAGGGCCTCTGCTGAGTATTGCAACTAGGAAGAAGCATGCTATCAAGAGGGAAGGATACCAGCCCTGAAGTCAGAAGACCTGGGTTTGATTCCCAACTCTGTCAAGGGAAAAAGTCACTTCACCATAGTGACTTTCAGTTTCCTCACCTGTAATATGGGAATAATAGGGCAGCTAGATGGTGCCATAGTACATAGAGCGCTAGGCCTGGAGTCAGGAACACCCTTCTTCCTATGTTCAAATCCAGCCTCAGACACTTACTAGCTGTGTGACCCTGGGCAAGTCACTTGACCCTGTTTGCCTCAGTTTCCTCATCTGTAAAATGAGCTGGAGAAGGAAATGGCAAACCAGTCCAGTATCTCTGCCAAGAAAAGCCCAAATGGAGTAATGAAGAATCGGACACGACTGAATGACAACATGGGAATAATAAGGCTTACTCTGTCTCACGGGGTTGTTGAAATGTCAAATGAATCTTTGTGGTCAGGTGCTTGACAAAGCTTCACCTGCCATATAAATATCAATTCTTACTCTGGTACTAAAATGATAAACTAGGAAAAGAGGAAAATTGAATATTTCAAACAAGATAATCTTTAAAGAAAACACTTTTGTTCACTTTTAAATACTATGTGATTTGAAGAATCATTCCCATTTTATTTTCCAGATTTATATGCCCACCACTTTCAACAAGAAAAATAAAAGCTGAAGTTATATTTTATAATCTACAGGCTCCCCCTATCTTAAAATTCAAGAAAAGATGCATAGGGACAAAAATTGAAGTCTAAATCTCTTTCTTATTCCCTGTAGCATAGGACATCATGAGTACCAGTGATGAAATGGAAGGAGGATTGAATTTGAAGTCCAAAGACCTGGGTTCAACTCTTGGTTCTACTACTTGCTTCCAGTTAAAGCCTACAGAGTCACTTAACTTCTGTTTGCAATATGATGATCCTATTCCCTACATAATGTCTGCTACATGAAGGAGGGATTGCTTTTGGTTTTTATCTGTATCTCTACCCTTTACTACAGCGCTTGGCATACAGTAAATGCTTAAAAAATGTTTGATGTTACAGTGATTGGCTGATGAGTAGTAGATTCTTAATAAATGCTTATCTGATTAAAGAATGGAAAAAAAGGAAAAGAAGAAGGAAGGAAGAAGGGAAGAAGAGAAAAGGTCAGGAAATTCTGGCATGCAGGACAGATCTACCCCCTCTCCCCACTTCCCTCACTTTCTTATTTTTTTCTCACAGCTTCCCAATGAAACTATGTATTTTTTTTCTTATTTTAATCAAAGATCATGTATTTAAAATCAGAAAAGTAGTGCATCATAAAAGTTAATGAATAGAAAGAGTCTGGCTTTTCTGATTCTTTCCTGAAAATACAATTGGCTTGAAAATAAGAAGAACAAGGAGTCAGGAGATCCTGAGCTCTAGTCTGGGCACTGTTAGTCTTGTGATTTTAGGGAATTCTGTTAACCTTTCTATTTCCTCATGCATGAAATGAGAGAATTAAACTAAAAAGTCTCTAAGATGTCTTCCTGAACAAAAATTCTGCAAGTCTATGAAAAATGTTAATATTTTACATCTAAATTTACTAATTTATACCCTGAGAACCCTAATAAATGAGAAGTCAGAGATACTTAATCTGTGCAAATTACCACTGAGGTTGCCGATAAGTCCAGCCTGAAGAAAATCTACTATTGTGTAAATCTATTGAACTATAAGAAAAAAGTGATCAAAACCCTTCATTAACTCAGCTAAAGTCTAATGGCAACACAAAGCAATACAACCTTAACTTAATTTTCAAAAAATGTCACCAGATTAGTCAGGATGCAAAGAATTAATGGTTGATGGCAAACTGGCAAATATAAGAGACAGAAATAGTCAATGTTGGAGGGGCTGTGGTAAGCCAGGCAGAGGAATGTAATACTAGAAACATCATTCCTATAGAAATAAATGCACCTGGGGACACTTTCAACTAATGATGTATTTTTGCAACTGGCAATGTTAGGTGGCGGAGGCTGCACGGTTTTGAGAACCCTGAGGGACTGACTGCATAAGAATGTAAAAGAAGGAAGGGGGGCATTTAAGGCTTGCTCAAAAAAAACTCAGACCTTGTTACCCCATCCCTTCCCCGCCAAAAAAAGGGGAGGCCCTGGGAGAGCATTAATACACCTACATGCCAGCTTTACCATTGTTACAAAAATGTTATAAGAATAATCACTACAAGGTCAGGCACGGTGATGAATTGTCTGCTGAACCAGCTACTGGGGAGGCTGAGGTTGGCAGATTGCTTGAGCTCAGGAGTTCTGAGCTGTGGAAGGCTAAATTCATCAGTTAGTAAACTAAATCCAATCGCAACACAGTGTTCCCAGAGAGCAGGAAGCAGCCTAGGAGGGGTAAACCAATACAGTTCAGAAGCAGAACAGGTTAGCAGTGAGGATCAGATTCATGAGTGAGGGATGCACTTGGAGTCTGAGGGACAAGGAGACCTGCTCTCCAAAAAGGAAATAATAAATATTCTATACATATGCATTACAGGCATTGTGTATTACAGTGTAACTAGAAGAAGTATTTTATAAATAATTCCCTACAGGAGACATTTTTATGGTCTCACAATTGATGGTAAGCTAGAGAGAAGGCAAGAGCCCATTATGCTTATGGTTTGTTGACTAGAAAACAAGTCTTTAAATTCAATAAAGCAAACAGCTCCCTCCAAGGCTCTCAAACAAGGTGTCTCCCGTGAATATGTCAAAATCATGTAAGATTCCTTGAAAGACACAGAACATTCAATGATCCTCTCATGACTAATATAAAGCAAAGCACAAAACAGAAAAATTTACTTACTATAGTTATCTGCCACAGTCAGGAAGAACGTCCAGCACAGAGTCCAGACTGAAGAGGGATTTCGCTATTTAAGGGTCCTTAAATTTTTCCATTTTTCCTCATGGACCCCTTGAACAGTCTAGAAGTACCTACAGATGACCCCTTCTCAGAGGATGCTTTTAAATGCATAAAATAAATAATATAGGATTACAAAAGAAACCAGATGTATTGAGAGACACAGATTACCAGTTAAAAATCTTTGATTGATGCTATGATATATGGTTGAATAGACAACCCATAAAGCAGTTCTTCTGTATACAGATCTACTCTGGGCATGAACTATAATCAGTGCTCAGAACTGAACAAGAGATAGTGGCCTGGATGACTTTTTGGGAAATTACACAGGATATTTCATGATCCCAAACTTTTCCCTGAAGTAAAGGGTCAGCTTTTGAACCAAGAACATTCTTCTAGTAATGCTGTATGGCCTCAAGTCATGAAAGACCACAGCCCCTGGTAAGAACCACAGGTAAAGAGCTCCACAGTGCAACGGTCAGATAAATACATGGAGAGTGTGTGATGGCCAAGTCATTGCTGGAATAAGAGATAAGTGAAGGACAGCCCCTGGGTTCCATCAGCAAATCTGTAAATGTCAAGAGAACTAGAGGAGGGAAATAACAAGGGAAGGGGCTACAAAAATTGGGGTGGAGGTAAAGAAGGATAAAAGGGAAGGAAAATTAAGGGAAGTAGTGGTCAGAAGCAAAAAAGACTTTTGAGGAGTGACAGGTGAGAGAGAGAAAGAGAAGAAAATAGGGTGGAGGAAATGCACAGTTAGTAATCATAGCTGTGAATGGGATAAATTCACCCATAAAATGGAAGAGGAAGCAGAATGGATTAGAAACAAGAATCCAAAAATATGTTGTCTACAAAAGACACACTTGAAATAGAAAGACACATAAAATTTAAAATACAGGGCTGGAGCAGAATCTTGTATGCTTCAGCTGAAGCAAAAAAAGGCAAGGGTAGCAATCATGAATTCAGACAAGGCAAAAACAACAACAGACCTAATTAAAAGAGATAATGAGGGAAACTACATTTTGCTAAAAAAAAAAAAAAAAAGAAAAAGATACCAAATACAATGAAGTAATATCAAAAAATATTGCAAAAAGTTTCTCTTAAAAAGGCCTCATTTCTTAAATATATAGGAAATGGATTCAAATTTATAAAAATAAAAGCCTTTCCCCTATTGATAAATGGTCAAAGGATATGAGGCAGTTTTTATCAAAGATATCTATAATTATATGGGAAAATGCTCCAAATCATTATAGATTAGAGAAATGAAAATTAAAATAACTCTGAAGTACCACCTCACACCTATCAAAAATGACAAATGATAGAGGGAATAAGGAAAAATAGGTACACTAATAAATTGTTGATGGAATTGTGAACTATTGCAACTATTCTAGAGGACAACTTGGAAATATACCCAAAGGGCAATAAAACTATGCATACCCTTTGATCCAGCAATACCACTACTAGGTCTGTACTCCAAAGAGAGCAAAGAAAAAAGACCTATATGTACAAAAATATTTATAGCAGCTGTTTTTCTATTGGCAAAGAATTAGGGAATGGCTGAACAAATTGTGGTATAAGATTGTGATGGAGTATTATTGTGATATAATAAAAGAAGAAGAGAGTGGTTCCAGAAACATGGTAAGACTTAAATAAACTGATGCAAAGTGAAGTGCTAGGTCCTAGTTGCTAGGAGATCATTATACATAGTAACAGCAAAGTTATAATCAGCTGTGAAGGACTTGGCTACTCTGATCAATGCAGTAATCCAAGATTATTCCAAAGGACTAATGATGAAAAAATGCAATTGATGAATTCTGACTGCAATAATTTTATAACTTTATTTTTGTGTGATATGGCTAACATGGAAATATGTTTTGCATGATTTTACAAGTATAATTGATTTCATTTTATTTCCTTTCTTGGTGAATGTGGGAGGGAGGGAGAAAATCAGGAATTCAATTTAAAAATAAAAGAATGTTAAAAATAAATAAATTTGTTGGTTTTTTTTTTAAAGAGAGAATTAGAAGAAGGATGTCAATATTTTGATGCTTCCCCTGTCCCCACTGCATAATTTATAGGAAGGCGGAAATAGGAGTTACCTGGGATAAGACAGTATGGATAGGTCACAATCTATATCAATAGAAAGAGTATGTACTTCAAAGAATTCACAAAAACCAAAGTATCTAAGTGAGTTATGCCTGTACCTTTAACAGGGAGGACAGAATAAAAGCCAACTCTGGCAAATAACCACGCTGAGATTCTGGAAACTTTTGAGTAAGCCTGACAAGTCAGCAAAGTTAAATACAGCCCTAAGGTAACTCTGCAAGGACAGGATGAGTCAAGTTATTCTATTGGCATTCTATCCAATCGAGTCAATCATCAACAAAGAGAAACGGCATTGTGTAATGGACTCAGTTGTGTTTGATCTATTTTCTTCAGTGATGCTCACGCCCATGAGAAGGCCAGTAGAAGAATATGCTTATAGTTCTCCAAGAAAGGCTTCTAGGTCAATAAGCTATTGCAATCAAAGACACTTGAAACAGTAATCTAATGGTCTCTACAGAATAACTGTACCTCACACTTGTTGCAGACATCTCTCTCTTATACAAATTTTGCTTTTATTTCCTGCCCCCCAGTTTACAAGCCATGCTTTGTCATATGTGAAAACCAGAGCTCCCTTAAGAGGAGGTAGAAAAGGCAGCGGCCAATGTGATGGATTGAAAAGATAGGGGAAAAGCCCAAAAATACATGTCCAGCAGTCCAGTCACAAGGAATTTGAATTCTTCCCTGAGGTGAGCTTCTGCTGTATCTTCCCTGTAACCAGATCTCCACCTCACTTCCCAGACACAGGTCACCGATTCCAAACCATGCCTTGGAGAGAAGCAACTTCCTAACACTCTCTCCTTTCCAGTGCCCTTTTGTGTGTTGTCTTACCTCCCTCCCCCCACCTTAGAAGTATAAACTCTTCAAGGGCAGAGACTGTCTTCCTTGCTTGGGTTTATATGACCAGCACATGTATACTGCCAAGCATACAGGAAGTGCTTAATAAGTGCTTTGTCTATTTACTTTTCTGTGCGTACATTATTTTCTCCTAATAAACATAACATTCTTGAGGCAGGGACTCTCTCTTTTGTTCTTATTTACTTATTTGCTTGCTCATTTATTGATTCATTTATTCATTCATTCATTCACGGTGTTTGTATTCTCAATAGCTATCAAAGGGCCTGGTACACAGTAGGGACTTAATACATGCTTGTTGAAATGGATTCCTCCTCTACTGTAAAATGGGATGGCTGGACTAGATGAATTGTGAGGTCCCTTCCAGATCAATCTATGATCTTAGGATACTATGAATGAATGGAAAAATAAGACTCCTGCTAAGATAAAAATAATTATTTGGGGCAGGCAGGTAAGGTGCCAAGCTGTTATCATCCAATAACATCTCAGCTTGAACACTTTTTTCAGGGTTAAGTCTCCTAGAAGACTCCAAGAGGGACAGGACACTAGGCAACTCAATTTGAATGATGAGAGAAGAGTTGAGAAAGGTCAATACTTGCCTGAAGGGCAGGTCCAGCTGAGCCATCACACCATCCAGCTCTTTGTTCTGGGTATTTTCTCTAGCTTCCCACTTCTCCTACCTCAAACACTCTCCCTCTTCCCCTCTGCCTTCTGACCACCTGGGCTTCCTTTAAGTCCCAACTAAAAACCCATCTTTTACTGGAAGCACCTCCAACCCTTCTTAATTCTAATGCTTTCTCTCGGTTAATTTTTTACTATTTATGCTGAATATAGCTTGCTTTCTATATGTTTGTTTGCACATTGTGGCCCCCATTAGACTGTAAGCTTCTCCAGGGCAGGGGATATCTTTTGCCTCTTTTTTATATTCCTAGTGCTTACCACATAACAGGGAATTAATAAACAGACTGATTGATGGAAGTGGTAAACAAAGATCAATTAGGGATGTGTGGAGAGAAGAGAACTAAGTGGAGGGGCAGAGGAAAACAGGGCAGTTTTTTCTTCAAGTTGGCTCTGATGTTGACAAGATAATCAATAATACAGTCCTAGGCAAAAGTCAGTCTATCAGCATAGACTATTGGAAAAAAAATTGAAGCCAAAATCATGATATAGTAGGAAGGTTCTAGGAAACGTGAATTAATCTGGAGTCAAAGGTCCTAGGTTCAAATCCAGATTTTGCTACTTATTATCCATGTAATCTTGGAAACCCTGGGCAATCACTTAACCCTGTTTGCCTCAGTTTTCTCATCTGTAAAATGAGCTGGAAAAGGAAATGGCAAACCATTCCAATATTTCTGCCAAAAAAATCCCATATGGAGTCATCAAAAGTTGGACACAATTGAACAACAAAGACACAATCTTGGAGAGGGCAGCTAGGTGGCACAGCGTATAGAGTGAAGGACCTGGAGTCAAGATAACACATCTCAATGAGTTCAAATCTGGCAATGTGATCCTAGGCAAGCTATTTAACCCAGTTTGCCTCAGTTTCAAATGAACTGGAGAAGGAAATGGCAAAGCACTCCAATATCTTTGCCAAGAAAACCCCAAATGGACTCACAAAGAGTCAGACATAACTGAAAATGACTGATTATATTGAAATAAAGATTCAATAATTTACACATCCAAATTCAAGGAGTCCTTGATGTAGAAGCAGCCACCAATAAGCATGAAGACCTAGGAGGAAGAAGGGAAAGCGGTCAAAGACATAGCTTGTCTGGGGTTTGAGGTAGTTCTTGCCCTTCCCCACCTCCAACCCCAATAAAGAACTTTTCAACCTCTGAAGAGGCGGAGGGCTATAAAATTGATAGAGCCTTCAAAAGATGGCTCTGACCTGAAACCATAGGACAGTGTCAATAGCATAGACATAACTCTCAGAGCTAATAAAGGAAAAAACCTCCCGTTGGCACTACCTTCACATATAGGGGAGTATGCCATCTACCTGATTTGGTGTTGGACATGGATATATATATATATATATATATATATATATGTATATATATATATATATATATAGTATTAATTTGTAAAAACAGAACAAAAAAAGCAAGATTAATAGAACGTCTATTATATCCATGTGATTTAAATATTAGGATCATATGGGCATTTTGGAAAAGATTTTCCTTTTTACTCTTTTAATCTCTGCTAAGAGTATGAAAAGCAAAAACGCTGAGAAAACACATTGTGAAGTTTTGTTTTTCTTTTTAAAAAAGTGAGGCGTTTTTTAATGTAAACTTATGGCAAAAAAAAAGCTGAAAAGAACCTTCAGTTTTTAATTCCTTCAAAGTTACTGAAGCAGCAATTTCTTCCCCAAACTAAACACTTGACTCCAAACTGTAAAGGGGACATGAGGTTAACAATCAACTTCTTTTCTGGAGACATGACTTTCCCTCTCCTAAAATCATATGTGAACTTGCTGAATAAAACCTTCTCCTCTTCCTCCCCCCGCCTTCTTCTCCACAGAGGAATAAGTGAACATCTTAACTTCCCTCCAGTCCACAAAGCCTCATCCCACTAGTACCTTCCACAACTACTCCAGCTCCCTACCACCAACTCATTTCTGCTGTATTTCCTCATCCACTCAGAAAGCTAGATCTCCTGTATTTTAAAGTTGTGAACACCCTAAGGCCAAAGCTCACTAACTCAAAAGCATTAGCCAGATGACAAGACTGGATAGAATGCCAGACCCAAGGACTGGAAAATGTTTTTTTCAGTCATGTCCAACCCTTCCTGAGCCCAATTGGGATTTTCTTGGCAAAGATACTGGAGGGGTTTACCATTTCCTTCTCCAGTTCTTCTTACAAATGAGGAACTGAGGCCAGCAGAACTAAGTGATTTTCTAGTAAGTGTCTGAGACCAAATTTGAACTCTGAAAGATGAGTCTTCCCCACTCCAGGTCCAGCACTCTATCCACTGGACCACCTAGATGCCAAGGAATAGAAGAACTGAGTTCCAATTGTGCCTCTGGCATTTAGTGGGTGTGTGAACCTTGGCAAATCACTTAACCTCTCAATCTGTTTCCTCATCTTCAAAATGGGAATAACAAGGGAATCTAGAATCTACTTCTGTATTAGGAAGGCAGAATTTATGATTTCAAAGAGAATCTCATATGTGCCTAAAAGGTCCAGAACCGCAGGATATAAGGAATTCTCTAGGCAGAAGGCAGGAGAACTAAAGCATGTATTTACACTCCAGAGTAACAATCCCACAAACCAGCATCCCCATTTTGATATTTTCATCAAAAGCTTCCAGGCCCAATAAGTCCGCCTCACAAGAGTAACTAGGAGGCCACAGAGAAGCGAGATGGTATAAGGCAAAATCGTATACATGCTTCCCCTCTACGGTAAGAAGATTACCCACTAGCCTCTAGTCAGCTCTGCTACCGGCAGCTCAGCTTCCGCTGTAGGCGTCTCTGGCTCCAACCGGAAAAGGAAAGGAGGATCTTCAAGCTGTCCTCTCCCCTCTTATAGAGTTTTTGACATCATCAAGCGCCGCCTGAATGACCAGGGCTGATTGGTTCTTGACTTGGCCCCTCCCCCAGCGTAGACCACGTTAACACACCTCCCCTCAGCCAGCGCCACGACTCATCACACAGGAAGCTCTGGTCCTGCCCCGGAAGAGCAAGCCCCAGCGTCCAGGGAAGCTCAACGAGGCAAGCTGAGTCATTCAAAGAAAACAAAGTCCATTCTGGCTACAACTTCATAGGTAAGGAGTTGCAAGAATCAAATGAGATGACAAATCCAAAGCACTTTGCAAACTTTAAAGCATTATATAAATGCTTTTAGTAGTATTAGAATTATCCACATCTTTTGCATATAGGATAGTGTACAGTTTCTTCCCTCCTTCTCCTTCCATGTCAAAATAATGGAATGCTAGTGAGGCATATTCCAGAGAAATCACTGTTATTCCATTTCCCGATATCAAGAAAACCAGAGATGATAAAATGGATGAATTATCGGGAAGGTGGGTAGACCTTTCTCTTGTGATTCATACTGCTTTCCCAAGAAAGACACCAAAAGCAGATTGCCTTACATTGAAATAATACTATTTTACCTCAAAATGTGTCATTTTTCTGCCTCAGTATTTTCCTTAACTAATACCATGGGGTCAATATTTTAATTATTGCACCAAAAGGGCTCTCCATGAGCACAGAATTGCTGTACAGACTCACACAAGAATTATCTAGCCCATGCTAAATTCCCCAGCCAAGCATTTAAGGGATACAGCAATACCAGACTGTGTTCAGTCAGGATACTTATCCTAAAAGAGAAATGTACTAGCCAGGGATGGGAGCCGATGACAATGCAGAGAAGACACATCAAGAGGGAAAAAATCTGCGTTGAATTTAAAGGAGCTTGTGCCTGTGTTAACATACTTATTACTCCATTTTTCAGAAGCTATTTAATGGAGGGTGTTTATAAGATCACATCAAGTCCCCCAACCCCATTCACTCAGGAGAGATCAGTTTTGGTGCTAAAAAGGTTTAGTGGTTATGAAATAGATTGAGGTACTAGGAAAAAAAGGGAAAAGAGTTTATGCTTCTATGATAATATTTTTAAAAATTGCATCATATGTGGAATTTAAGGGGAAGGGGTTGGAGGACAGGGCAGTTAACTGTAGCCGCTAAGGGAGAAAGCAAACCCTGAGATATCAAAAATGATTGATGAGGTTTAAGAAGAGGGTTATCATTGGGGAGGAAAGGAAGGGATTCTGCTTCCAGGTCATCAGTCTCTAAATTTCCCACACTGAGTCACATTGCTGACTGTCACAGCCAAGCACCTGCAGGCCTCACCACCTTATCTAGGGTTCAGGAAAGAGGCACATGGAAATGGTCCTATTTAGCAACTTAAATAAAACTATATCCTTGTAAGCCAAATGAATTAGAAATCACATTTCTCCTTTCCTTTCCGCATATGTAAGAATAAATTCTTCAAGGTCAAGAAAAAAGTCAGGCAAAAAAGTAAAAATGGTTTAGGATCTTGACAGCTCTCTTTCCTTGACAATCCTTGAAAAAAAAAAAAGATACCAAAATCAGTCTACACTGAAAAGTATCTCAGGGGCCTTTGGTAGGGTAGCAGTGAGGGAAGTAGCATTTCTATGTCACCTACTATGTTCCAGGCATTATGATAAGCACTTATTTTTTTTAATCAGTTTTATTTTTATTTGATCCTCACTAACAACCCTGAGAGATAGGTGTTACTGTGTTCCTGATTTTACAGATGAGAAGGCCAATGCAGATAGAGGTTTGAGAGACTTGTTCAAGGTCACACAGCTAGTGTCTTAGACTGGTTTTGAACTCAGGTCCACCTGACTCTAGGATCAATGTTCTGTCCAGTTGTTCATCTTTCATTTCAAAGGAAACCAATGACATTACAGGTGATATCTTGACCTTTAAGTCAATTGATTTAAGTGAGGCAGAGTTGCATGAAGTTGTCAACCTCACTCTCTTCCTGAGTCATCGAAGTCCAGTGGCAAGACAACAGTGATGGCCAGATGATGGCCAGGGATGAAGTGGGTAATGTTGACATCTTCAGTATCTGACCAAGCTCTATGTGCTCCACCTATCTAAGATGTCACCAGCTCTCTAGTCCAACTCACCCCTGAATAAGAATAATCTCTTCTACAACAAACTCACAGACTTGATCTTTAGTAACGGAGCGAAGGGGTACATCCTCAGAGAGCCCTGCTCCCTCCTGTGAGAACCAATTTCACCACGGAACAGGTTTAATTGTTTGGAAGGGGGGTTTGGTTTGGTTTAGTTTTAGGGTTGGTTTGTTTTGTTGTGGTTTTTTTTAACAAAATCTGCTTCTCTATATGACAGAAGTGGAATTGCCCAGTAGAAAGAGCTCTGGATTCACCCTCAGATAACCCGGGTTAGGATCCTGTTTCCACCTCATTCCTGCCCTAGTGACTTTGGGCAAGCCATCCCATGATTCTAGGCTATGTTTCCCCATGTGTAAAATGAGGAGGTTGGGGTAGATGTCTGCTAAGCTTCCTTCCAACCCTAAAGCTATGATTCTAAGAAAGCTAGATAAACTGTACATATCTGTGTTCTGCTAAGATCTCAATAACAAAGTTTTCCTCTATGGTGACTGCTGGGGAAATAGTTCTGAGATATTCAACATCAAAAATATTATGAAAAGCATAAGGAAAATGTGTTCATTCTTTATCATCTTTATCATTCCTGAAGGGTTTGAGATTAACAATGGAATAGGGAACCTCAGGGAAGCCCTCCTATTAGGGCACAGAACCTGGACCTGGAGAAGAGCCTTATTTAGAAGCACTGAATGGAGAACCGATGAAAGATTAATAATGACCACGAACGAGGAGGGCTTATAATGCAAGAAGGGGAGAGTGTACTCACTAAAGGTTATTCCCCAATTTAAGATCATGTTCCTTGTAGGAATAGACAGCCTGATACCCTGCCCAGAACTTGGAGAGAAATGATTATTTCCTATTAATAGCTAATTATTAAAATTGAGGAGATCCCAGTTTTTTTCCCTGTCCTATTTCCTTGTCCAATCTCTCAAGGACAGGACTGATGCAAGATAGGATTTTCTCCTCATTCTGTGCATTGCTACTCCATCCAACTAGCTCAGGCTTAGGCGGGGGATATTGATTCTTTGTCTAGGCTGCCCAAGGCTGGGGGTGTTCTGGGTTATGGCATAGTCTCTCTGTCCAACCGTTACATGATGTCACTCTCAGCCTCTCAATGGAGTGATCTCACTTTTCTTTGTAAGGTCCACCTCTCACTGTGTGGGTAACAGTGACTTTTTCAATGCCTGACCAAGCTCTAAGCTCTCCACTTATCCAGTAAGTCACTAGCTGCCTCTACTCCAACTCATACCTGAACAAAAATAATCTCTTAGCCGATTAGAGTTGACTGCTATCCTTGGGAACACCCCAGTTCCAAGGCTATATAAACCATGAACCTGACGCCATGATTCTCTTTGGCATTTGAGAGTGCCACACACCTCCTTTTATTAAAATGCTGGCATTATTAATAAAATGGCTAATTACTCAGAAATTATGTCCCCCCTCAAAAATTTTTAAATGCCACACCTTTGACATCCCTTTCTACCATAGGCCAGGAAGCTGCCATGAGAGGGAAGGGAGTAGGGGACTGTCAGAGGGAAAGGGGAGTGAAGTAAATATGAAATGTGCTTCTTATAGTTCCCAGTAAAACATGTTCTTAGAGGCACAACGTGAGTTAACAGATAGGATCCAAGGTCATGCCCACAAACATCCACTTAATCCATTTTATTTACAGTGGTGGGGCAGTGGTGGAAAAGTTAATACCAGATGAGCTATAGGAATTTCATAGTGTGGAAACTCTCTCTCCGAGTCAACAAGCACTTACGCACCTAGTATACGACAGGCAGGGCACAAAGAGCTGGAGATACAGAGAAAGGCAAAACCAGCCTCTGTCCTAAATGAGCTCACACCAAACAGATCTACAACTCTGTAATTTTACAGAATTGCCTAAGGCAGAGATGTCAAACACGAAGAAGTCTCATGTGGCCCACAACACCCCCGATTCAGCCAGAGACAGATGAAAATGTGATTGGGAAATATTTAACAAAATAAACAAAAATAATAAAACATAACATTAACATGTGGTTTGCAAAGTCAATGTGTATGGTTTGTTGTTCAGTCGTTTTTCAGTTATGTCTGACTCTTGTTGACCCCGTTCGGGATTTTCTTGGCAAAGGTACTGTAGGAGTTTGCCATTTCCTTCTCCAGCTCATTTTACAGATGAGGAAACTGAAGCCACCAACAGGGCTAAGTGACTTGCCCAGGGTCACACAGCTAATGTCTGAGGCCAAATGTGAATTCTGGGAGATTAGTCTTCTTACTCCAGGTAAGGCACTCTATCCATTGCACCACCTATGCCTATGTATGGTTTAGTTGTCCCCATTTCTATTTGACTTTGATGCCACTGACCTAGGGCACTGAAAGGTCAAATGACTTGCCCATAGGCACATACCCAGTATGCTTCAGAGGCTAGATCTGAACCCAGATCTTCCCCACTGCAAGGCCAAGTTGGGCTCTCGTTTAACCCTAAACGTAAGTGTTGTTAGAGTTCAGTTATTTAAGGTCGAATGCGACTATACTATACTATGCTATACTATTGCTCAACCCCATACATAGATTTTTTGTGACCTGGGCTAGGCCCTTAAGGATCATTTATAATCTTGTTACATAAAAAAATGTTTTATACATTCCAAACAACTGATCAGACAAAATGCTGAAATATAGGACAGGGAATGCACCTGTGATTTCTTTGTTAGAGGAAACTCCCATATGAAAAACTCTCCTTACCTACACAGGTGGGTATCTTCTCTAGAATTTAGTCTTAGAGACTTACCTAGAGCATTGGGATGTTGAATGATTTCCCTATTCCCATACTCAGCATGTGCCACAAGTGAAACTTGAACTGAAAGCCACCTCTCTATCCACTACACCACACTGCCACTCATATGCCTTTGGGAAGATAACTAGACCATAAGTAATTTTTAAGTCTAGAAAATACCTGTAGCAATTATGATTTTTAAAATATATTTATTCCGAAAGAATCTTTTCAAGAGTATTTATGAAGGAGAATCGTCCATATTCTCATGTCAATGGAGCTGTCTGGATTCTACACCATCCTCCCAAAAAGGGAACCCTAAGAAGGAAAAGAATTTACAAATGACACTGAGTTCCCTCCCTATCCTGGAAGAAAGGAAATAGCTATTGTTAATCCACTTATTAAAGCAAAAGTAAGAAAACTGCAGAAAGCTTAAATGACCTTTCCCAGGATCACAGACCGAGAGCTGGGAAACCATAGTCTGAGCTGCTATTCAGAGCCAAACTCTCAAGTGTATCATTTAAATAATCCTCAGAATGCAATTGCCTGAAAGAGGGCAACCAATCTCTGTTGTGCTGGTCACATATTTAAATTAATTAAAATGCCAAAACTCTGAAGCTTTTTCCATTCTGTCAGCAAATGTTATTCAATTTAAATTTCAGCAAACCATCCAAGAACTATATTTTCGGCAAAACACTTAACTGTCAATTGTCGACAAGATCTGGCATGTGCATTAATTCCCCATGAAAAGTTAATCCACCCAAAATGTGTTGTTATTTTAAAATCACTTCTCCAATCAGTTTTCTTCTGATGAAACACATAGCGATGACATGTATTTAAAGCAGAGAGATAGACAAGGTAGTCCAACATTTTTTATCTTTAATTTCATAATTAATTCTTTGTGCTGCAAACAAACTTCAATTAGAACTGCATTAAAATATCTCAGACACTTATTCCCTCCAAGCATTATCTTATAAATCCTAAAATACATTACAAGATCAAACTACAATTTCATCCACCTAAAAAAAAGGGAGCTGTACCAGTTTGATCTATTAAAAGAATTGATTTTCTTTCCTCCCTTCAGAGGAAATATGTAAATTAGAACTTTGATATCACCACCTTACTTTTGTCTGTCGCTTGGACTTGAAAAAAGTCAATTCCTATCCTTACTAAGAGGAAAAATAATTAAAACAGCATATACAGTCACAGAACAATATCACGGCCCAAGCAGAGGGCCACTGCCCAACAGGAACTCAAGAAGCAGTTGACAGTAACTATGGTCCCACCTTAAAATCAACTAGCCCAATGACTAGTGTTACAGCCCTGGGTATTTATATATGTGGTTGTTCAAGCGTGAGTCAGATCTAAAAATTTAGTAAAGCACAAGAAATGCTGCTTGGAAAATATCACTGGGAACCTGTATCATGATTCTATTTTCCTGTCATTTCAATATTCTAGATATTTCCCAGACCTTTATTATAAGGATTTGCTCTGCTGCTGGGATTGTTTACTCAACAGAAGTCTATATTATCCGTGATACCATCATCTCCAGATCACCTACATAATTAAAGATGTTGACAGTGGTTAACAAGTAATGGCGGTACTGCACACTTCTATGACCTGGGGCACAGCAAAATAAGTAAGCACTGGGGGAGGGGGGGAAGAGAAGGGAGGGAAACGCATAATAACTACAACAGTATAAATATAAAGGAAATATAATTTAACAGGATCACATGGAATTATAATAACCAAGCTTGGCCCAGAGAAAGAGTTTAGACAACACCTCCGCCCCTTCTTTGGAGAGGGTGGAGACAAGGGATTGCTAGAGTAGATATGATGGTTTTACAATGCAGCTTCTTTCCCTCCTTTTGGATTTTTTTTTTACTTGAGACAGGATAAGGAAAGGGAAGGTAGATATAGATATACCTATATTTGCATAGATAGATAGATGGATGGTTGGATAGATAGGAGGAAGGAGTCCTCAGGAAGGGAACAAGCATTTATATGGCACCTACTATGTGCCCAGACAGAACACATTATCTCCCACCCACCCTCACCCCTATACCCCACCTGCCAACAATTCCCTTTTCCTAACTTTCTTCCTATTGAACGCTGCTATCCTCAAAGTCACCAACTTTGCAATCATAGTATCACTCCTGACTCTTCACTCTCACACGCGCGCGCACACACACACACACACACACACACACACACCCCTCTCATTTATCCAGTTTCTTGTCAAATCCTGCCATTTTTACCTTCGCATCTTTCATATGCATCTTCTTCTCTGCACTCACACAGCCACCACCCTAATAAGAACTCATCACCTCTCATCCTTCCTACCCTTCCAGTCATCCTACTCTGTGTGATCAGGGTCGCAGACCTCCTTGCTATTTCCTGACTCTGGCTTGGTCCTGGTTGTCTCCCATACCTAGAATATTCTCCTCCTCCTCTTCCTCATCTCAGTCTCCTAACTTCCCTGGCTTCAAAACCCACCTGCTAGAGGACTCTCTCAGTCCTCCCTTCCCTTGCTAATGCCTCCTCTCAGAGATTACCTTCTATCTATTCTGAATATATCTGTTATCTATTATTATTTACATGCTGTCTTTCTCCTTAAAAAGTCAGCTCCTGGAGGGAAGGGACAGTTTTTTGGCCTTTATTTGTATTCTCAGAACTTAATAAATGTGCATTGACTGACTAGAAAGCAAAGTGGGCCAACCATGCAATGAACCAGGGGGTTCTGATTGACTTCACGCTCCAATACTATCCACTCAATAAATATCAAGGAGTTCCTACCTAAATGCCAGGAAAGAAATAATCATTTATTAAACACCTGCTTGTGGCCCACAGGCCAGACACTGAAAAATATATCTCATTTAATCTTCACAACAACGCTGGGGGTTGGAGCTACCCATATCTTCATTTTACAGAGGAAGAAAATGAGGCAAATAAAGGTTAGGTACCTTGCCCAAATATGTTAAAAAAATTTATTTCTCTTCTACAATTAAATATTACATAAGAATGGTGGAATATGTAATGTAATTTAAGTAAAAGTAATTCTATGCTGGGTTTGTACAGTTGCTGGTAAAATTGATAATATTTGATTTAATCTTTTATGAAATAGAACAGGGCTGTCCAACCTTAGGTTATTTTAGGGCTGCATTAAAATAAAATAATTATTCGAGGGCCACACCCAGAATAAAAAATATAGTACAGTGAAAGAAAGTGGGGGAAACGTGTGTCATCAACACCACAAGAGAAGACAGGAAACGCGAAAACAAACACAAAACAACAAAGCGACAACACAACAGTATAAAGGTAGGTGCATACCGACTAGTCTGCATCATAGAGATGGAACGCATCACACAGATCAATTGAAAATTCTGTGCCATATGTTCCGTCCTTAATACTGCTTAAAAACACCAAAGAAAATTAACATCAACAAATTATTTATTAGTGATGGAATTAAAAAATCTAATATACATTCCACGAAAATTATTATTTTATTTTTTCACTAGTGAAAATTAAAAACCATAGACAGGCTGCATAAAATCTCACTGCTGCCTGCATGCAGCCCGCGGGCCATATTTTGGACAGCCCTGAACTAGAAGACAACTAAAGTATTTTCCAAAACAAACAAACAAATAAAAAAAAAAACCACTGCTAGGAAGTACCTGAGCTCAAATTTGAACACAGATCTTCCTGACTCCAGGCCCAGCACTCCAACTACCTATGCATCACCTAGCTGCCTAGCTGGAGGAGAAGAAGAAAGCTCCCAGTGTGTTAGATGGAATCCCTAGGTAGGATTTATTGGGGGTGGGAGGTGGACCAGCAAGGCCCACTGGCCATCTAGAGCAGAGGTGTCAAACATGCCTCCAGAAGGCAGCCCACACTCTCAAGTGCCATGCAAAAAAGATTAAAATGTAACTGGGAAATATTTAACAAAATAAATCAAAATACCAAAAAAAAAGTCAAATTACATTTTAAAGCTAAGTCAATATGTGACCCACAGAGATCCTTATGGCCTCCATTTCTATTTGAGTTTGACACCACTGGGCTAGTTGCAAGTGTTCTTTTTTGTGTGTGTGACATGCCTCCCTTTGGCAATCTAGTGAAATCTATGGATTCTTTCTTAGAAGAATGTTTTTAAATGCATAAAATGAAATACATGGAATTACAAAAGTAGCCAATTATATTAAAACAAAGACGTATTTTTGCCTCCTTCCAACTTCACAGACTCCCTGAAATCAGGGATTCCAAAAGGTCCATAGAGAGCACAAGTCAAGAACCTCTGAATCAGAGGGAGTACTCAGTGAGGCCAGGGAAACACTGAAACACATTATCACGCCCTCTGTAATTTGCTCTCTTTTCTAAATTATTTTAATCAACACTGGCCTCATATGCCATTGTTGTAGAATAATCTAATTCTACCTCCTTTGTTAAAGGTCACAACCATGAGTTGTTCAATAGAAACAATAAAGAAAAGGCACCTGGACAATGGAAACAGCTTCTAAGAGATTTCAGAGAGACAAAGTAAAATGAACTGATACTTCCATCTTAAAATAACTTTACCTTGTAAAAGTTTAAACTCTTTGGTCAAATGCTATAGGTTCACACTCATGACAAGTGTTCCCATTTAAGGAAAACCAGGCCAGGTGAGCAAATCATAGCAGCTAATAGAAATCGCCAGAACTTTGACCTAAAAAGCAAAACAGATCTTCTTGGGAATGGCACAGTTAAGAGGAATGAGTCACCATTTTGCAGCGGCTTAGTGGACCAGGTAGATTCTTAGGAAAAGTGTTAACCTGGAGTTGAGACTACAATGTTTTTAAAAGAATGAAAACCAGTTATTGAAGAGCTTGGAAAACTGAAGGAAAATAAACCAGGCCCTTGACCCTAAAGAAATAAAAGGATTGAATCCTAAGCATGGGTAAAGAATAACTCATCTTTATCTATCTAGCTATCTATAATATACTTATATGTTATATTTATATGTGTATATATATATATACATATATCTAATTTCACATATTTAGGTATTGTATAAGCATAGATAATATAGTTAATATATTTATTTAATATACATACATATACAAATTTAACTCAATATGTACAAAGTAAAATTTTTATAGACTATAATACACTCTTAAAAAATTCAATTTCATGCTATGTTCAGTGGAGGGGAAAAGGAAATGAAGTGAGATGGAGAAGGGAGAAAAAAAAACAGAGAAAGAGAGGAAAGAAAGTAATGGCCAGAGGAAAAGGGACAGACTAGGACAGAGTAGAAAAGAGAAAGGAAAAGAGGAACAGGAGGGAACAAAGAGACAGTGAGAAGGAGAAGTAGACAAAAACGTCCCCATATCCTTCTAATGCCAATTCACTTAACTCTGAAACCAATCTTGTCCCTAGTAAGGGGCAATGGCAGCAGTTGGATCAGTAGCTCACCAGCTCGAGGGAATCTATTTTGCAGCTCATCCCAATATAATCTAAATATCCCAATTCCCCAGCAACTATGCCTAGCATCCCCATACACCTCCTACCTGGCACAGCAGTTCACCAAATATGAGCCCCAAAGGCTAGATTTTCTGGCCCTGATCCCAACTCCCCTTTAACTGGGTCTTAGAAACCAATCCATCCACCCATCTAGCCCTCCACCTACTGACTGTCCTGCTCCAGCTTACAGACACACCCTAGGGTCATGGAATCAGAATAATCACTGCAGGTTAACTAAACCTATCTATTCCTCCTTAGAATGATTTTGCAGATTTAGGATGTAGCTTTAAGCTCAAATTCTGCAGGCCCATCTCAAGTTTGCTCTCAAGTTCATGTCCTTACATAGGAATGCCTACAAAAAGCACTTGTTCATTTTTTCAGACACGTGCAACTCTTTGTGACCCCATTTGAGGTTTTCTTGGCAGAAATACTGTAGTGGTTTGCCATTTCCTTCTCTAGCTCATTATACAGATGAGGAAACTGAGGCAAACTGGGTTAATTGACTTGCCTAGGATCATAGAGGTAGTAACTATTTGAGGTCAGATTTGAACTCAGAGAGAGGAGTCTATCCACTGCTCCACCTAGCTGTTTATACTAGCACAACGCTTAATAAATACATGTTGGCTTAACTTGACCTAGTCTCCTCTAATTTGATCAGTCTCCCATTTCATTCATTCTAATTACCTTTCTGAAGCCCTGATTTTGGTAAGAGTAGAAATTGAAAGGATAGGGGTCCGGGGAGAGCAGCAAGAAACATGGTTGTTGGTTGGTTGGTTGTCCTTCTTTCTCAAAGAGATTCAAAATGACATCACTGTGGGGGTGGAGCCAAGATGGCGGCTGGTAAGCACGGACTAGAGTGAGCTCCGTACCCGAGTCCCTCCAAAAACCTATAAAAATGGCTCTGAACCAATTCTAGAACGGCAGAACCCACAGAACAGCAGAGGGAAGCAGGGCTCCAGCCCAGGACAGCCTGGATGGTCTCTGGGTGAGGTCTATTCCACATGGAGCTGGGAACGGAGTGGAGCAGAGCCCAGCCTGAGCGGCGTGGACGATCCAGACCAGAAGCCGGGCGGAGAGGGCCCTAGCGCCCTGAATATGTGAGCTGCGGCAGTTTCCAGAACCCTCGACCCACAAGCACCAAAGACTGCGGAGAAGGTTAGTGGGAAAAGCTGCGGAGTGGAAGGAGTTCGTGGTTCGGCTTCCAGCCCCGGGGGCAGCGGAGGTGGGGCAGCTACAGCTGTTGTTACTTCCGGCTCCAGGCCCACCTGGTGGGAGGAATTAAGTGGCGGATCAGAGCAGGAGTGCAACAGCCTGCTGAAGATCTAAGCCCAGTTTGGACTGGGGGTCCTTGGGGAAGGAGGAGTGCAGCTCTGACAGAGCTGGCACCTCCCGCCCAAACGTAGAACATAGAACTCGTAAGTCTACAAGCAGTCATACCCCACTGAAAAACTCGAGGGTCAAGTTAGTTGGTTGGGAATATGGCCAGGCAGTGAAAACGCGCCCAGATTCAGTCTCAGACTTTGGATTCTTTCTTTGGTGACAAAGAAGACCAAAACATACAGCCTAAAGAAGACAACAAAGTCATAGAGCCTACAACCAAAGCCTCCAAGAAAAACATGAACTGGCCCCAGGCCATAGAAGAACTCAAAAAGGATTTGGAAAAGCAAGTTAGAGAAGTAGAGGAAAAATTGGCAAGAGAAATGAGAAGGATGCGAGAAAACCATGAAAAACAAGTCAATGACTTGCTAAAGGAGACCCAAAAAAATACTGAAAAATACACTGAAGAAAGCAACACCTTAAAAAACAGACTAACTCAAATGGCAAAAGAGCTCCAAAAAGCCAATGAGGAGAAGAATGCCTTGAAAGGCAGAATTAGCCAAATGGAAAAGGAAGTCCAAAAGACCACTGAAGAAAATACTACTTTAAAAATTAGATTGGAGCAAGTGGAAGCTAGTGACTTTATGAGAAATCAGGATATTATAAAACAGAACCAGAGGAATGAAAAAATGGAAGACAATGTGAAATATCTCCTTGGAAAAACCACTGACCTGGAAAATAGATCCAGGAGAGATAATTTAAAAATTATTGGACTACCTGAAAGCCATGATCAAAAAAAGAGCCTAGATACCATCTTTCAAGAAATTATCAAGGAGAACTGCCCTGATATTCTAGAGCCACAGGGCAAAATAGAAATTGAAAGAATCCATCGATCGCCTCCTCAAATAGATCCCAAAAAGAAATCTCCTAGGAATATTGTTGCCAAATTCCAGAGCTCCCAGATCAAGGAGAAAATACTGCAAGCAGCCAGAAAGAAACAATTTGAGTATTGTGGAAACTCAATCAGAATAACCCAAGATCTGGCAGCTTCTACATTAAGAGATCGAAGGGCTTGGAATGCGATATTCCGGAGGTCAATGGAGCTAGGATTAAAACCTAGAATCACCTACCCAGCAAAACTGAGTATCATGTTCCAAGGCAAAATATGGAGTTTCAATAAAATAGAGGACTTTCAAGCTTTCTCAGTGAAAAGACCAGAACTGAATAGAAAATTTGACTTTCAAACACGAGAATCAAGAGAAGCATGAAAAGGTAATCAAGAAACGGAAATTGCAAGGGACTTACTAAAGTTGAACTGTTTTGTTTACATTCCTACATGGAAAGATGATGAGTATGATTCATGAGACCTCAGTATTAGGGTAGTTGAAGGGAATATGCATATATATATATATATATATATGTTTATGTATATACATAAGTGAATGTGTATGTATGTATATATCTATGTGTATATGTATGTATGTGTATGTATGTGTATATATATATGTGTGTGTTTATATATATATATATATATATATATATATATATATATATATATATATATATGTAAAAGAGAGAGAGCAGACACAGGGTGAGTTGAAGATGAAGGGAAGATATCTAAAAGAAATAAAATGAAATTAAGGGAGGAGAGAGTAACATACTGAGAGAGGGATATAGGGAGAGATAGAATGGGGTGGATTATCTCGCATAAAGGTGGCAAGAGGAAGCAGTTCTATGGGAGGAGGGGAGAGGGCAGGTGAGAGGGGAATGAGTGAACCTTGCTCTCATCAGATTTGGCCTGAGGGGGAATACCATACATACTCAGTTGGGTATCTTACCCCACAGGAAAGAAGAGGGAGGAAGATAAAAAAAATAAATAAAAGGCGGGGGGGGGGCTGATGGAGGGGAGGGCAGATGGGGGTGGAGGTAATCAAAACAAACACTTTGGAAAGGGGACAGGGTCAAGGGAGAAAATTCAATAAAGCGGGATGGGTTGGGAAGGAGCAAAATGTAGTTAGCCTTTCACAACATGAGTATTGTGGAAGGGTTATACATAATAATACATGTGTGGCCTAGGTTGAATTGCTCAACTTCTTAGGGAGGGTGGGTGGGAAGGGAAGAGGGAAGAGAATTTGGAACTCAAAGTTTTAAAATCAGATGTTCAAAAACAAAAAAAGTTTTTATATGCAACTAAAAAATAAGATACACAGGCAATGGGGTGTAGAAATTTATCTTGCCCTAAAAGAAAGGAAGGGAAAAGGGGATGAGAGGGGAGGGGGGTGATAGAGGGGAGGGCTGACTGGGGAACAGGGCAACCAGAATATAAGCCATCTTGGAGTGGGGGGGAGGGTAGAAATGGGGAGAAAATTTGTAATTCAAAATGTTGTGAAAATCAATGCTGAAAACCAAATATGTTAAATAAATAAATTGCATTTAAAAAAAAAAAAAGATCTCAAACTGCAACAGATGTTAGAGTCCATTAATTCCAACCTCCTCATTTTATATATGAGGAAAATGGGGCACAGACAGGCTAAGAAACTTGCCTTAGGATCACATAGCTGGTAAGTTTCTGAGGAAAATCCACATATAGGAGGTAGCAAGAGTTGGATTTTTGAAGGGACCTTGGGATTCCTAAAGTCAGAGATTAGACAGGAGGGGAGTCTAGTGATGGGTTAGGGGATGTCAGACTGCAGAAAGACAAGACGGGGAGATGCAATGTTATTTACTAGGTTATAGTAGAAGAATCCACTTTGGTTGGAATGTAGAGAGGTTCAGCATGTGAAGTCAGTGTGGCCAGACAGTTTGGATTTGGGTGCTGAAGGGCTTTAAATTCTTAAGAAAGGAGTCTGCGTTTTATTGTAGACATACCAGAGGAGAGCAGACACTGTGTGGCATTTATCTTGGTATCCACAGCAATGTCTTCCAAATGGTACATCTATTTAAATGTTTAATAAATCTTTAAAGAAAAAAAAATGACATCACTGTGTTAGAGTCAAATTATTGTGTGTCTGACTATGGCTGATCAGAACAATACTAGCTCAGAAGGCTCTAACACAGGTCAAGCACAAATAGTCCATGTGAACATTTGGGGTTGATTCTCTAAATCTGTACATCTAGCATTTCTTTTGAGCTATTTCAATTCTGCTTTGCTCATAGAGCACAGTATCTTCTGTGATGTGGGCATACCATGCAGAGTGGTCCTGTGCCAGTGTCTCCCATGTTACACAATCAATTCCAAAGTTCTTAAAAGATACCTTGAGAGTGTGCTTGTATGGCTTTTTCTGACCACCATGTGAGCACTTGCCCTGTATGAGTTTTCCATAAAATAGTCTTTCAGGCAAGCATAGGTTTGGTATTCAAACAACAGAGCCAGCCCAACGTAGTTACACTCTCTGCAGTAGAGTTTGAAACATATGCAAACATATGCAAATAAAGAAATATATATAAATAAGAAATACAAAGTGAAAAAGAGAGATGCAGGAGAAAGGGAGAAGAGTAATGGATGAGAAAGAAAAATAAAAGGAAAAGGGGGGCTCAGTGGATTCTTAAGTAGTGAACCTGTACTGGGCTATATAAATACAGTCATTTGTTATCAGGTAGTGTGATATGTTAATTACTGTAACTGATTAACTACTTTTTAAAGCTTTTCAACTGGTTTCAGTCCTTAAAACTATACAAGTGTAGGCTTAGTATCTGTGACAATGGCCTCATTTCTCAAATATATAGAGAACTGAGTCCAATTTATAAGAACATAAGCCATTGCACAATTGGTAAGTGATCAAAGGATATGCACAGGTAGTTTTCAGAAAAAGAAATCAAAACTATAGTATTTTGCCACATCATTGTCACCCCTGGGTGGTCCTCCACCCCCCCCAAAAAAACCTGGTTTACAACCTTTCATTGTGTAATCATCACATGGTATAATTCTGTTCATCATGCCACTTAAAAGGTAAACAGAGCAGCAATGTAGCATATGAATATGTATCTATCTCTCCAGCATTGCAAGCCCCAAGCCTAGAATTCCAGAATAGCAATATATTTCCAAAAGCCAACTTGCATGGTTGGTTTAGAGTGCTGCAGTACTAACAGTATTGTCATTCAACCCAATGAAGTGCCTACTATGCAAAGTTGCCATGAGTAAGTCAGGTGACATGGTAAGACTTGCATCTTCCCAATATTAATGTATATTCATTAGTATTCCGTGCATCTTAGTCTTGTACCAAAGACAGTTTTAGTAATAAATGATTTTTAACTAACACAAGCACAATTTTTTTTTACAAAAGCTTCACATAATGGTCATACCCCACTTTTTTGCAAAAATAATTGGCATAGGGAGCTGCACCAGACAGCACCAAAGCAGAAGCAGCTGCAGAAACCAGCCACTGATCCAGGCTGGGAGAAAGCTCTGCGCCAGAAACCAGCAGAGATCCCCAGGTCTCTCAACACAGAATGGGAGTCTGTTGAAGCGAGGAGAGGCAGCAGGGCAATGCCTCCGGCTGTGAGACATCTACTCCTGAGGCTTGCAGCCCAAAGGTTTGAAATGTGCCTTCTTGAACTTCCAGGAGACATAATGTCCAGGTAAATGGCTCTAATCCCTCCCTCCCTGACCCAGAGAATTCCTTGGGAAAAACACTGGAATAGAGGAGACAGAAGTGGGGCTTCAGTGGCCGAGCAGCAGGAGTTCCTGAGTCTTGGGGGGGGGGGCAGAGCCAGCAGGGGCCAACACCAGGAGCCAAGATGTACCTTTGCAGAGCCAGGGGAAGTAGCAGATACCAGCACAGACAACAAACGGTGGAGACCATTGCTGAAGACCAACAGTGCTGGAAAGCAGCTCCAGGGAAAAAGGAGACTTCAGGCACCCAGAGCCCTCTCCCACACCTCAGGAAACTGAAGGCTATAATACACAAAGCCAGTCACTAGACTCCTAATCCCCAGAACAAGAAACCTGGGACAGAGATCCCTGAGCCCCAAAAGCAGAAATCCACTGTAAATCCAGAAAAAAGCTAACCAACATGAAGAACATGAAAAAACCAAGGACCATTGTTTCTTTTTATGGAGACAGGGATGATCAAAATACCAATTCGGAAGAGGATAGCATTGACACTATACCTCATATGATACCTCAAAAGGGAATGTGAACTGGTCTCAAGCCCAAGAAGCATTACTGGAAGAGCTAAAGGAGGATTTTAAAAAACAAATTAGGGAGGTAAAAGAAAAAATGGAAATAAAACCACTGATGAAATCAAGTCTTTAAAAAATAAGATAGGCAAAATGGCTATGGAGATTCAGAATCTAAACAGAGAAAATGACACCCTGAAAAGTAAAATCAACCAATTGGAAAAGGAGAGTAATACACAAAGCCAGTAACTAGACTCACAATCCCCAGAACAAGAAACCTGGGACAGAGAACCCTGAGCCCCAAAAGCAGAAATTCACTGTAAAGCCAGGAAAAAGCTAACCAACATGAAGAACATGAAAAAACCAAGGACCATTGATTCTTTTTATGGAGACAGGGATGATCAAAATACTCAAAGGCAAAATGAAGACAGCAACTCATTAAAAATTAGCATTGAGCGAGTGGAAGCTAATGACTCCATGAGGCATCAAGAAGTAGTAAAACAAAATGTAAAGCATGAAAAAATAGAAGAAAATGTGAAATATCTGATTGGAAAAACAACTGACCTGGAAAATAGATCCAGGAGAGACAATCTAAGAATTATTGGTATACCAGAAATCCATGATGAAAAAAAGAGCTTTGACAGTATCTTCGAAGAAATTATCAGATAACTGCCCAGAGGTCCTACAACCAGAGGGTAAAATAGTCATTGAAAGAATCCACCGATCACCCCCTGAATGAGATCCCAAATTGAAAACTCCAAGAAATATTGTAGCTAAATTTCAGAATTACAAAGTCAAGGAGAAAATATTGCAAGCAGCCAAAAAGAAACAATTCAAATATCATGGAACTACAGTAAGGATCATGCAGGATCTTTCAGCTTCTACATTAAAGGACAGGAGAAATTGGAATATGATATTCCAAAGAGCAAAGGAGCTAGGACCACAACCAAGAATCAACTACCCAGCAAAACTGAGCATAATTTTTCAGGGAAGTACATGGACATTCAATGAAATAAGGGAATTCCAGACCTTCCTGATGAAAAGGCCAGAGCTCAATGGAAAATTTGATTTTCAAACACAAAACTCAAGAGAGACATAAAAAGGTAAACAGGGGGAAAAATCCCCACAAACCTTATCAACAAGGGAAAATTATTTACATGTTTATACAGGATTATATCATCTTATATACATTATATATATACATATTTATATATATATATATACATTATATATATATATCAATCTATAGTTATGACAATTGAAAGGGATACACATAGACTGTGGATGTCTGTATGAAATAACTGATATAAGGATAAAAAACATAATTAAGAGACGTAAAGGAAGGGTTCTGGGAGAAGAGGTAAGGAGGTAGTAGAAAAGGGTAAATTACATCAAATGAAGAGGCACAAAAACACATTACAGTACAGGGAAAGAAGGGAGGGAGAAGAGCAGTATTTGAGCTTTAGTCTCATCGGATTTGGTTCAAGAAGGGAATAACATACCCTGATAAGTATAGAAATCTAGCTTGTCCTACAGGCAGTAGAAGGGGAAGGGTAAAAAGAGGAGGGGGTGGTAAGAAGGAAGGGAAGAAGTAGCAAGTGGAAAATGGTAAGATAAGGGAGGGTAATCAAGAGAGAGGGTAAACTTAAGAAGGCAGCAGGCAAAACAAAACTTTGTTGAGGAGTGGAAGGTGAAATTGAGAAATAAAAACATAAAGTGGGGGGGGGGATAGGATAGAGAAAAAGACACAGATAGTAATCATAACTGTGAATGTGAATGGGATGAACTCTCCCATGAAAAGGAAGCAGACAGCAGAATAAATCAAAAGCCATAATTCTACAATATGCTGTTTACAAGAAACACATTTGAAACAGGAGGATACACACAGGGTAAAGGTAAAAGGCTGTAGTAAAATATACTGCACTTCAGCTAAAGTAAAAAAAGCAGGGGTAGCAATCCTAATCTCAGACAAAGCAAAAGTAAAGATAGATCTAATTAAAAGAGATAAGGAAGTACACTACATCCTGCTAAAAGGCACCATAAACAATGAAGCAATATCATTGTCTAACATATATGCACCAAGTGGTATGGCATGCCAATTCTTACAGGAGAAGTTAAGGGAGTTACAGGGAGAAACAGACAGCAAAACTATAATAATGGGAGACCTCAGCCTCCCCATCTCTGAACTTGATAAATCTAACCTCAAAATAAACAAGAAAGAAGTTAAGGAGGTGAACAGAATTTTAGAAAAGGCAGATATGGTAGACCTCTGGAGAAAACTGAATGGGGATAAAAAGGAATATACTTTCTTCTCAGCGGTATATGGTACATACTCAAAAACTGACCATGTACTAGGACAGAAAAACCTCACCATCTAGTGCAGAAAGGCAGAAGTATTCAAAGCATACTTTTCAGATCACGATGCAATAGAAATTATTTGTAATAAAGAATAATGTAAAAATAAGCTAAAAATTAATTGGAAACTAAATAAACTAATTCTAAAGAATGAGTGGGCCAAAGAACAAATCATAGAAACAATGAATGACTTCATTCAAGAGAGTGACAATAATGAGACAACATACCAAAACTTATGGGATGCAGCAAAAGCAGTTCTTAGGGTAAGTTTTATATCTCTAAATGCTTACATGAATAAAATAGAGAAAAAGGAGGTCAATGAATTGGGCATGCAACTGAAAGAGCTAGAAAAAGAACAAATTGAAAATCCCCAATTAAATCCCAAATTAGAAATACTGAAAATCAAAGGAGAGATTAATAAAATTGAAATCAAGAAAACTATTGAATTAATAAATAAAACAAAGAGCTGATTTTATGACGAAACAATAAAATTGATAAACCTTTGGCCAATTTGATTAAAAAAAAAGAAAGAAGAAAATCAAATTACCAGTATCAAAAATGAAAAGGGTGAATTCACCTCCAGTGAAGAGGAAATCAAAACAATAATTAGGAATTATTTTGCCCAATTATATGCCCATAAATTCGATAAACTTAGGGATATGGATGAATATCTACAAAAATATAAATTGCCCAGGTTAACAGAAGAGGAAATAAAATTTCTAAATAACCCCATCTCACAAAAAGAAATTGAGCAAGCCATCAATGAACTGCCAAGGAAAAAATCTCCAGGGCCAGATGGTTTTACATGTGAATTTTATCAAACATTTAAAGAACAATGAATTCCTATACTTTATAGACTATTTGGGAAAATAGGTGAAGAAGGAGTCCTACCAAATTCTTTTTATGACATAAATATGGTACTAATACCCAAACCAGGAAGAGTCAAAACAGAGAAAGAAAATCATAGACCAATTTCCCTAATGAATATTGATGCAAAAATTTTAAATAAAATATTAGCAAAAAGATTGCAGCAACTTATTATGAGAATTATACACTATGACGAGGTAGGATTCATTCCACGAATGCAAGGCTGGTTCAATGTTAGGAAAACTATCAGCATAATTGATCATATCAAGAACCAAACTAGCAGAAACCATACGATCATCTCAATAGATGCAGAAAAGCCTTTGAAAAATACAAAACCCATTCCTATTAAAACACTAGAAAACATAGGAATAAATGGAGCCTTCCTTAAAATTATAAATAGCATCTACCTAAAACCATCAACAAGCATTATCTGTAATGGTGATAAGCTGGATGCATTCCCAGTAAGATTAGGGGTGAAACAAGGATGTCCATTATCACCCCTATTATTCAATCTGGTACAAGAAATGTTAACTGTAGCAATAAGAGAAGAAAAAGAAATTGAAGGAATTAGAATAGGCAAAGAAGAAATTAAATTATCACTTTTTGCAGATGATATGATGATTTACTTAGAGAATCCTAGAAATGAACTAAAAAACTACTTGAAATAATAAATAACTTTAGCAAAGTTGCAGGATACAAAATAAACTGACATGAATCCTCAGCATTCCTACACAGTACTAACAAAGCCCTACAGCAAGAGATAGAAACAGAAATTCCATTCAAAGTTAATGTAGACACTATAAAATATTTGGGAGTCTATCTGCCAAGGCAAACCCAGGGCCTGTATGAACATAATTATGAAACACTTTTCATGTGAATAAAGTCAGATCTAAATAAATGGAAAAATATCAGTTGCTCATGGTTAGGCCAAGCTAAAATAATAAAAATGACAATTTTACCTAAATTAATTTATCTATTCAGTGCCATACCAATTGAACTACCAAAAAATTATTTTACAGAGCTAGATGAAATAATAACAAAATTCATCTAGAAGAACAAGAGGTCTAGAATATCAAGGGAATTAATGAAAAGAAATGCTAGGGAAGGTGGCCTAGCCATACCAGATATTAAACTGTACTATAAAGCAGCAGTCATCAAAACTACCTGATACTGGCTAAGAAACAGAGTCGTGGATCAGTGGAATAGGATAGGTACATAAGACGCAGCAATCAATTACTATAGCAATCCACTATTTGATAAACCCAAAGAATCCAGCTTCTGGGCTAAGAATTCACTATTTCTCAAAAACTGCTGGGAAAATTGGAAAATGGTGGGGCAGAAACCAGGCATAGACCAATATCTTACACCATATAGCAAAATGAAGTCAAAATGGGTTCATGATTTAGGAATACAAGCTGATACTATAAGCAATTTGGAAGAGCAAGGAATAGTTTACCTATCAGATTTGTGGAAAAGCAAAGAATTCATGACACAACAAGAGATAGACAGCATTACAAAATGCAAAACATAATTTTGATTATGTTAAATAGAAATGTTTTGTATAAAAAAAGCCAATGTGACAAAGATTAGGAGGAAAGCAGAAAATTGGGAGAAAGTCTTTACAACTAGTGTCTCTGATAAAGGCCTCATCTCTAAAACATACAGGGAACTGAGCTAAATTTATAGGAATACAAGTCATTCCCCAATTGAGAAATGGTCAAAGGATATGAACAGGCAGTTTTCAGAGGAAGAAATTAAAGATATCTATGGGCATATGAAAAAATGCTCTAAATCACTACTGATTAGGAAACTCAAATCAAAACAACTCTTAGGAACCACATCTCTCCTCTCAGATTGGCTAAAATGAGAAAACAGGAAAATGACAAGTGTTCAAGAGGATGGGGGAAAATTGGAACATTTTTATATTGCTGGTGAAGTTGTGAACTGATCCAGCTACTCTGGAGAGCAATTTGGAACTATGTCTAAAGGGTTATAAAAACGTTCATACCCTTTGATCCAGCAATACCACTTCTAGGGTTGTATCCCAAAGAGACCACACAAGTGGGAAAAGGACCCATATGTACAAAAATATTTATAATGGCTCTTTTTGTAGTAGCTAAGAATTAGAAATCAAGGTGGTGCCCATCAGTTGGGGAATGGCTGAACAAGTTGTGGTATATGAAGGTAATGGAATACTATTGGCTATAAGAAATGGGGGTGATACAGACTTCACAATAACCTGGAAAAACCTACACGATATAATGCTGAGTGAGTGGAGCAGAACCAGGAAAACATTATACACAACCATAGATATATGGATTCTGCAATGACTAACCCTGATAGACTTCACTCTTCTCAGCAATATAAGGTGCAAAGACAACTCCAAAGGACTCGTGATGGAGAGAGCTATCTATATCCAGAGAAAGAACTAAGGATTCTGGATGCAGATTGAGGCAGACTTTATGCTTGCCTTTTTTTTCCCCTCTGTTTTGTTTTTCTCTTTTGTTTTTGTTTGTTTTTTAATATTTTTTTTGTTTTGTTTCTTCTTTCTCATTATTCATTCCATTGGTCATAATTCTTCTTTACAACTTGACTGTCGTGTAAATAAGTTCATTGTGAAGTTACATGTAGAAGATATATCTGATTCCATGCCGTCTTGGGTAGGGAGGTGGGGGGGGAGCGAAGAAAATCTGGAACTCAAAATTTTGTGGAACTGAGTGTTGTAAACTAAAAAAAAAAAATCTCAAAAAAAAAGAATTGGCATAAAATCTGTGACAATTATGTGGTGAAATATGATATCTACAGTCATATTTTTAAAATGCTCTCAATCACTATTGATTAAAGAAATGCAAATTAAAACAACTCTGAGGTACTACATCATACCTATCAGATTGGCTAATATAACAGAAAAGGAAAATGATAAATGTTGAAAGGGATGTGGGAAAACTAGGACACTAATGCATTGCTGATAGAGTTGTGAATTGATCCAACCACTCTGGAGAACAAACTGGAACTATGCCCAAAGGGCTATAAAACTGTGGTTGTCCTTTCATCCAGCAATACCACTACTAGGTCTGCATCCCAAGATATAAAAAAGGGAAAAGGACCTATTTGTACAAAAATACATATAGCAACTCTGTTTTGGTACCAAAGAATTGGAAATTGAAAGGATGTCTATTAATTGGGGAATGACTGGACAAGTTGCAATATATGATTGTAACAGGATATTATTTTGCTTTAAGTAATGATGAGCAGGATGCTTCCAGAAAGGCCTGTGAAGACTTAAATAAACTAATGCAGAATGAAGAGAGCACACTCAGGAGAACACTGTACATAGTAACAATACTGTAAGATGAACAACTGTGAATGACTTAGCTGTTCTCAGCAATACAATGATCCAAGAGAATACTAAAGGATTCATGATGAAAAATGCTATCCGCCTCCAGGGAAAGAACTGATAGAGTCTGAATACAGACAGAAACATACTATTTTCACTTTCTTTTCCTTTTTTGTTCGAATTTTATTCCACAGAATGTCTAATAAGGAAATATGTTTTACAGAATTGTACATGTATCACCTGTTTTGGATTGCTTACTCCCTCAGGGAAGGAGGAGGGGAAGGAGAGAGAAAATTTGAAACTCAAAACTTTTAAAAAATGTTAAAAATTGTTTTCACATATAATTAAGGAAAAAATAAAATATTAAAAAAGAAGAAGGATAGGCTTTATGGGCCAGCTGCAGGATTCTAACAGAAAGGAAATTATTCCTGAGGCTGTCGCAACATTGACCCAAGATACACAACCTTGAGGGCCAGATGAAGTCAAACTGAGGCTCAGATGTGAATTGAAGATTATCCTGGCTTTCTTTTTATCTTTTTCTAAAGTAGTTGTTTGCAAGTTGTCTCCACCATTAGATTGTAAACTCCTTGAGGAGAGGGGCTGTTTTGGCCTTTCTTGGAATCCCAAGGGTTTACCAGAGTCCTTAGCAAATAGTAAGCACTTAACAAACGCTTATTGATATGACTTTAAAATTTAGGCAGAGAAAGAAGCTATTGGAGATACAGTGGGAAGAAGGCACTGATTAGTATCTATCAAACATGGAGTTGGATTAAGTAAAAGTCGTAATACTAAATAAAGCATTCAAGGGAATATTCACCTTCTGGGGAGGAAACTATCCCTCCCAATGCAGATGTCATTTTGACCTAAGAGTCTCAGAGAGCTGCCTAGAGGACAGAAAAATTAAATTACTTTTCCAGAGTCACATAGCCAACATATGACAGCATTCTAAGTCTCCCAGTTCTTCCTCGTTCAGAGGTCAGCTTTCTATCTACTCTAACACACTGCCCATTCCCTTTTTGTTGTCAAATTAGCCCTCCACAATCAGCTCTGACTGAAGCTTCCCCCTATATTCAGGCTTGTTTGACAGATTTCAGAAGCCCCTCCCTGCTTTTTTCTCACATCAACTGAAAAGTGACAGTGATCCACCAGTACCCTTCATCTCTAGTGAGGCTCTTTAATGTCCCTGGTTCAACACTGGGCTCCCCTGGGATCCCTCTGTTCAGCTCCTGTTAACCCTAAGAAGCCAAGATCATTCTTTCGGTTCTGGACACCCAAAAAGACAAAGAAGGCTTCACCAAGGAGGTGAGGGTTGAATGGGTCCTCAAGCCAGGACCTAAAGGATAAATGGGAATGGTCAAAGTGATGATTGATTGCCTGTTAATTACCTAGTTCCAGCATCCCTAACACTACTCCTTTTGGGGAAGGATATTAAGAAAGGACAAGGTGTGGGGACAAGCAGAGCACATTTGTGGAAAAGTAAAGAGAAATTTCTGACTACAGCAGAGGATGAAGTTTTGGGGGAGAAGGCAAAAATTAAGGTAAATAAATAGGGGGGAAAGAGGTATTGAAAACGTCACAGAAAAGGTTAAGATTTAGCCTCATCTCAAATAGGAAGCAATCCAAGGTTTTTGAGCTGGGAAATATCATAGTAAGGTAATGTTAAACGAAGACCATTTTGACAGCTAGATACAGGCTGAATCAGAAGAAAGGGCACAAAAGGGCATCAATAAGGGCTAACTGGGAAGCTCCTGAAAGTATCTGGGCATGAAATGATGAGGGTCCCTGATAAGAGTGGTAGATAGCATCTGTAAAACGATAAGGCAAAATAGAAGTATGATATGCTCACAAGAGATATGCCTAAAATTTAGGCATATCTTACTTCAAGGATGCATGATTTCATAGTGTTCTTCTCCCCTCACCAGCACAGGTGGTATCCCCTTAATGCCACAGGTAAGACTGTCCTGTCCTCATTAGCGTCCATAAACAACAACCAAAAATGAAATCATTTCTAGTGACCAAATTCTAGTCATGGGCCCTTAGAGGGTTTATGGGGTCTGTTAGAGGCACCCCATAGGCATAACTGTAGATGAAAATTATACAAAATACATTTGTGACTTGAGAAGAAATAATCCCCATGAAGGGGAAAAGCATTTGTGGCTAAACCTGTAAGATTAGTTTACAACTCTTTCTAAATGAGTCCTAGATCTTGTGAAAGATCTTTTTAAAAGTGTTATGGATTACCGCTGGCTTTTTATAGCAGTCATTTCCAGATATACTTCTGTGTGAAGGAGCAGATAGAGCCCTGGGCTAGAAGTCAGGAAGATCTGTGTTCAAATGTAGCCTCTCAGGAGGTAGAGCCAAGATGGCAGCTGGAAAGCAGGGAATGACCTAAAGCTCTCCCCCAGGACCCTCCAAACACCTATAAAAATGGCTCTGAACAAATTCTAGAACTGCAGAACCCATGAGATAGCAGAGGGAAGCAGGGCTCCAGCCCAAGACACCCTGGATGATGACTGTGTAAGGTCTATCACATGGAGCTGGGAGCAGAGCAGAGCCCAGAGTGGGCTGTGCCCAGACCAACCAGACTGGGAGCCAGGTGGAACAAGCCCTAGCACCCTGAATCAGTGAACTGTGGCAATTACCAGACTTCTCAATCCACAAACACCAAAGACAACAGAGAAGGTTAGTGGGAAAAAACTACAGGGACAGAGTGAAAGGAGGGTGGTGCAGCTACAGAACTACAGCTGCAGTTGCTTCTGGCCCCAGGCCCACATGGTGGGAGGAATTAAGTGGTGGATCAGAGCAGGAGTGCAGAGCCTGCTCAGATCTGAGTCCAGTCTGGGTTGGTGGTTCTTGGGGGAGGAGGAGTGCTGGTGTGGCAGAGCTTGCTGTGTAGAAATAGCTCTGAAAACAATAGCACAGCCCCTCCAGCTTGGGAAAAAGTACTCTCTACTCTACAAGCAGTCATACCCCGATGAAAAACTCAAGGGTCAAGTGGTTGGCTGGGAACATGGCCAGGCAGCAAAAACGGACTCAGATCCAGACTCAGACTTTGGAATCTTTGGTGACGAAGAAGACCAAAACATACAGCCAGAAGAAGCCAACAAAGTCAAAGAGCCTACATCAAAAGCCTTCAAGAAAAACAAATCTAGCCTGAGTGTTCTTGGACAAGTTATTCAACCTTCGCTTCCCTCAGTTTCCTTAGCTGTAAAATGAGGATGATAATAGTAGCACCTTTTCCACAGAGTTGTTGTGAGGATCAAATATGATAATATTTGCACAGTGCTTAGCACAGAGCCTGCCACATTGTAGGTGATATACAAATACTGGCTATCATTATTACTGGACAACTAGGTGGTACTCACCATGGAGTCAGGAAGACCTGAGTTCAAATCTAGCCTCAGAAACTTACTAGCTATATGATTCTTGGCAAGTCACTCAACCCTGTTTGCCTCAGTTTCTTCATCTGTCAAATGAGCAGGATAAGAAAATGGCAAACCACTCCAGTATCTTTGCCAGTAAAACCTCAAATGGGGTCACAGAGAGTCAGACACGACAGAAACAATTCAAACAACAGAAATTATTATTACTATTTGACTCTCTCTCTCTCTCTCTCTCTCTCTCACACACACACACACACACACACACACACACACAGTAACATGGAAATATCTCTTGCCCATGCACAAAGTTCCATGTGCATAAATGGTAGGAAAATTATCTTGTTTCATTTGTCTTTGTATAAAAAATTTTGTGTAGCATAAGTATAATATATTTAATAGATAGGATTTTTATGATGCCAGGTGTGGGAGGTTATCAGTTACATTATTGCTTGAGGGTAGGCTGAAGGTAGCAACATGGACAGAAACCTTCAGAACTGCAAATTAAACATCAATTAGCCATTCCAAAAAAAAAGGATCACCAGGAAGAGGTCTTCAACATCTAGTTATGGTGCTAGACATTTTATAGAGCCTAGAACTAGGCCTGTTCTCATTGTCTGACTAAACAGAACAATGAAATAGTTTTTTACCCAATTTCTTTCTTCTCCATGCCAGGACTTCCAGCAAAAAGGCATTTGAAGGTAGGGGAGATTCAAGCAAGGCTGCTGGTGATATGTATTTCTTACCCCGAAGGTGGAATTTCCTACCCTCACCCCGCCCCCCCACCCCATTACTGGAGAAAGATATAGGTTATTGGCTCTCTGGATCAGCCTCGGCAGGGAGGGTGTGGTCAAGTAAACAAGCTATTCTGAAATTCCAAATTATCTGCTGGATTGAAATAATGTTTCCTTAAAAAGAGCTTGGATTTGATTATAAATAGGAACTGCCATTTCCTTCACTCAGAACCAAGGGAATAAAGAGAAGTTTTCCCTGAGGGTCCTATTTTGGACAACTTGAGGGTGACCTGAATAATGAAGAAAATTCTTAGTGAAGTGATTTTCTATTTTTCCTCTGCAATGAAAGACTCTTCATTCACTGCCATGGCTAATTAAGGCAAAGAAAGAGAAATGGGGGCTGGTGGCAAGAAGCTATAAATAATTAAGGACTTTGATAACCACTCTTGAAGGAAAGCAACCCACCGAGAACTTCATGGATTATTGTGCTGCCAAATTTAAGGCAGCCCAACACTTTCTAACCAAAGTTCAATCAATACAATGAAAAAACTAATTTTAAAATAAGATGCATCAGTTGGAAAGTGTCCAATCAAGTGCAACAACCTATAATCACAATATAATTCACAAGGCAAGCTGTCATCGGCTACACATGCAGTGTGACTGTAAAGTAATGAAATAGACTTCCATAAGCCATGCATGAACGTCTGTCTTGTTATATTATAGTCATACTGTGTATATGCCCTTCATTCAGTGAGACTTGGAGGGTTTAAGAACTGCTACACTGCTTAAAAAATGAGGAAGAAGATGAGGAGTAAAAGGAGAGGAAAGGAAAAAGGAAGAGAAGGAAAAAGAGAGGAGAAAGAGGAAGAGGGAAAAAAGGAGGGGAATAGGAGGGGAAAGAGGAGGGAAGAAGAAGAGGAAAAAGACAAAGAGGAGAGAAAGGAAGAGAAAAGGGAGGAAAGGAGGAGGAAGAAGAGATTAAGAATGAAGAAAAGGAGGGAAAAGAAGAAGAGGAGGAAGAAGAATGGAGGAGTAGCAGAAAACGGTACAACATAGCTCTCCCCAAAACTTCGTCCAAAAAGGCCTAGAAAAGGCACCAAAATGCACTCGATTAAATCCTGATCAAGAAGTCAAAGATAAAATCACAGTAAGTCATTTTTCCAGCCCAGGTCAGCATAGGGAGACAGAGAAGTCTATATACTCTGTGAAAGTGCGTCTGTCCTGAAGCGTGCTACATGGAACAATCTACGCTAAAAACTGAAAGATGCTCTATGCTGTGTATCAGAGCAAGAAATGCTCTCAGATTCCCACAGAGGAGCACCACCTTGTAGGGGTATGGGAACAGACACCAATTGGCAGCTCTGTCTCTTACCATCCAATTTTAGGGTCACAGATCCAGAGCAGACTGAGGAAGAGACAAGCACTTAGGGACATTGCAGGGTGAGGAATGGTCCAGGGCCAGAGGCTATATGCTAACCAAGAAGCAAGTTCAGAAGCCAACAGCAGCTGTGTGGCTCCAACCTCTGGGAGCCCCCATCCAATCTGAAGCCTTCAGGGGAACAACCAAGGCAGGAAACCCTGAGCAAGAGGAGACCTGAAGTTCTATCACTCTGAACCATCAGAGTTGTCCCAGTTGAGTAGTATTTCACATAGGGCAAGTCCACAAGTATGTTGCTCATGTCATAGAATGAGAGTTCATATGTTCTAGGTGAGAAACTTGTAAAACTAAGATCAGGAAGGCTTCCAATGTCACTTTGATCTGATTATGCTACTTTAGAAGCACTGAGAGCTTACAGGTCCTCACCCTACCAGACCCTGAAATCTTGGAATAACACAATACTCGACTCAAGAAAGTTGCAGCAAGACACAAACTTCACTAAGACATTCCCTTCAGAAGTGCATAAAACCCATCCCTAACAAAGACTGACCCCAACAAATAAACTGGAAGAATGATTTTAAAAATTATAATAATAATCCAACCATAAAGAGGTACTATAATAATAATAGAAACACTCATTACACAAACCTAGAAGAGAATGACTCCAAGATAGCTACAAAGCAAAACCTCAAAAAGCAACACAGCTTGAGCAAAAATTCAAATAGAGATCTGAAGAAGATGAAGAAAGGGCCTTACAAAAAGAATTGAAAATGTTTTTATAATTTAAATGAGAGCAGAAAAGAAATGAGAGCTATGGAAGAAAAAATTAGAATGGGAAATAATAGCTTGGCACAAGAGGTATAAAATTTTACCCAAGCAACTAACTCCCTAAAAATTAGAATGACCCAAACAGAATGTAATGACTCCATAAGACAACAAGAAATATTAGAACAAATTCAAAAGACTGAAAAAATAGAAGAAATGTAAGGTACCAACAAATTAAGACTCATTAAACTCCCAGAGAGCCATGATACCTCCTCTGAAAAAAAGTGGGGGTGGGGGTAGGGTGTGGGATCTAGGCATTACATTTCAAGAAATCTTAAAAGAAAACTGACAAGACCTTAGAATCAGAGGGCAACCCTAACTGATAAATGGTCAAAGGATATAAACAGGCAGTTTTCAGGCAAAGAAATCAAAGCTATCAACAGTCATATGAAAAAAAATGATCTGAACTACTGATTGGAGAAATGCAGATTAAACCAACTCTGAGGTACCACCTCACAACTATCAGATTGGCTAACGTGGTAGAAAAGGAAAATGACAAATGCTGGAGGGGATGTGGAAAAATAAGGACACTGATATACTGTTGGTGGAATTGTGAAGTAGTCCAACCATTCCAGAGAACAATTTGGAACTATACCCAAAGGGCCCCTTTGATCCAGCAAAACCACCATACTAGCTCTGTATCCCCAAAATATCAAAGGAAAAGGAAAAGGACCTATTTGTACAAAAACTATTTATAACAGCTCTTTTTTGTGTTGGCAAAGAATTGGAAACTGAGGGGAAGCCTGTCAACTGGGGAAATGGTCGAACAAGTGGAATATGCTTGTGATGGAACACTATTGTGCCTTAAGAAATGGCAAGGGGGGGGGAGGTTTCAGGAAAAACCCCAGAAGACTTGAATAAAGTGATGCAAAGTGAAGTGAGGAGAACCAGGAGAACATTATATATAGTAACAGCAATATTACAATAATGATCAACTGGGAAAAGCTTAGCTACTCTAATTGATACAATGATTCAAGACAATGTCTAAGGACCCATGATGAAAATACTATCCACCTCCAGAGAGAGAATTGATTAACTCTGAATGCAGACTGAGGTATATTGTTTTTCACTATCTTTGTTTTTCATTTTGTAGGGATTTCTGAAACATAGTTAATATGGAAATGTTTTACATGACTTCACATGTAAAATAGGTGTCATACTACTTGCCTTGTCAATGGGTAGGGAGGAAAGGAGAGAATGTAGAACTCAATTTTTTTAATGAATGATAAAATAAAAATAAATAAAAAAGAATCAGAAGGTGAAATGGAAACAGAAAGAATCCACCAGTCACCACATGCAAGAAGCCACAAAATGAAAAGTCCAGGAACATTATGTCTAAAATCCAGAGCTTCCAGGTCAAAGAAAAAAATACTACAAGCAGCCAGAAAGAAACAATTCAAATCTGATTAGCCATAGTCAAGATCACACAAGACATAACAGCCACCACTAAATAAAGGAGTGGTGAGCTTGGAATACAACATGCCAGAAGGCAAAGGATATATATGGCTTACAACCAAGAATAATTTACCAAACATAACTAAGTATAATCCCACCAGGGAAAAAATGAATTTTTAAAGAAATTTGAAGTTCAAACATAGGAGTTAAGAAAAACATAAAGTTAAATAGAAGTGAACAATGATAAGGGACTAAACAATGATTAGCTGTTTATTTTCTAATATGGGAAGATGATACATGTCCCCTCTGAACCTCATCATTACCAGGGGTCACGAAGGGTCTCAAAATGTTTCTGTTGTGTTTTAATGATTTTAAAAAGAAAACTGGAAAGGAAAAATACATTGAGAGGTTGCCTATCAATTGTAAATGGCTGAACAAGGTAAGGTATATGAATATGATGGAATATTATTATGCCTTAACAATGATGAAGGGAATGGCTTCAGGGAAACCTAGGAAAACTTTTATGAACTAACGCAAAGTAAAATCAGCAAAACCAATAGAACAAGTTATACAACAACACTGTAAAAGCAAAGAAATTTGACATACTTATGAACTCTGATCAACGCAATGGCCACCTACAGTTTCTTAAGACTCATGAGGAAACACACTATCTACCCCCTCCTGAGAGAAGCAACAGAGTACAAATTGAGACTTAAAAAAAACATGGGCAATGTGAGAATTTGTTTTGCTTGACTACATATGCTTGCAAATAGGGATTTTATTTATCTTTCTTTCTCAGTGGGGGGCAGGGAGAAAAGGAAGGGAGAAAGGCATTTAATTTTTTTTAAAGAAAGAAAAAAAGAATGAGCAACTACTAATGCTGTCCACATCTGGCAAGTCCAACAGAATGGAATAATGATATCATAGACTGCATCAGGGGAGGAGAACCTGTGGCCTCAAGGCCACATGTGGCTCTCTGGGTCCTCAAGTTAGGCCCTCAGACCAAATTCAAACTTCACAGAACAAATCCCCTTAATAAAAGGATCTGTTCTGTAAAACTTAGACTCAGTCAAAAGGCTGTGCCCAAGGACCTAGTGGCCTCAAGGCTTCAGGTTCCCCACCCTTGGTACATCCTCTCTTCCTTACAGCCACAGGCTGGAGTGTTCAACATCTATAACTAAGGTTTATTACTGTTTATCTCTCCAGATCTCAAATCTAACAGACATCCTTTGTGGCTATATGACTTTAGAGCAATGGCCTTGGAATCAGAAGACAAGGGTTCAAATCCCGAATCTCAACAAGACTTCCTAGCTGACCACATGCGAGTCATTCCACCCCACATGCAGAATATCTCAAGTGCCTGCCTCACATGGTTACTGAAGGCCAAATAAGAAAAATTACATAAAAATTATACGCAAACTTTACCATATAAACATCAGCTACTGTTCATAAGACGTGCTGTCATAGTAACACTAGTAAAAATGAAACCATTTAGAAATACATGGAATATAAATGAGTCTTTTATAACCTTCTGTAAATATCTTATTTTGGATAAGAATAAAGCATAGTGGTTTTGATTTTTTTCCCTTGACAAAAAGACCCTCTCACTGCCATGGCTAATTAGGGCAAAAAATGAATGAAAGAGGATGGACAATGAAGCTGTGAAAAAAAGCAAAGCAACACTGTGGGTCCCTTTACCAGGGTCTACTTTGCCAAGCACCAAACAGGAGTCAAACAAGAAAATGTTCTTTCCTCTAAAAGTTTATATTCTCCAATTAAAAAGACTGCAGATGAGAAGAGCATAACTTTAAAAAGCATTCCACACTGAATGAATTTTTTCCCTCTTCTTTCAAGCAATTAAAACCACCTTTGTCCACCTCCTCAGGAGCAGGTAGATCTCTGCGCAAAGCAACATGTGGGACTTTATGCAACAACCAAGGCTTTCAAAGCACTACTGACTCACATTTTGAATTCCACACTTAATTGGTTATACTAATCAGAATTATGTGATATGCAAGTGAATAATGCTACTATGGAAACCTACAGCTGTGGGGCATACATTTGTTACCTTAATATTATGTTAAATATAGCCTTTTGTGCACCAAATTATGTATAGAAAACCTTTCCTACAGCCCTATGTTGTCATTTTCATCAGTTTCTCAGTTACTTAATTATTTCTAAAATTTAATCATTCTCAAGACAAACATTCACTTGAATCCCTGCCGCAGGCTGGAACAACCAGATGTGAAATCTGAGGGCCAGGCTCCAAATCCTGGCTATACCAGTTACCTTTGACCTTGGATAAGTCCGGTCCTCTGTGCTTCGGTTTCCTTCCTTGCAAAATGAAAGGGGTCAAGGAGGGGGTGGTAATTAGGTGACCTCTAACGTCTCTTCCCATTCTATATCTATGATCATACAATCCCAGCGTCACAGTATATATAAATGTGTACATCTGTATAAGTGGATAAAGATGTATATACATATGAATATACAAAAATAAAAGATTTATTGCATCAAAATAAAACCTCCACTTTCTTATTGTCACCCATTGAACTATGAACACAGAACTTCTCCTTGGAGCTTCCAGATATTTCACAAGCAAAGACTTGCCTCTTGCTGTGTGGGAAAAAAGGATTTCACTCTTGGGAATGGGACAACAATAACAAATGATCTATCATGTATCATACCTTAGGAGGGTATAGCTTCCTCCTTCATTGAGTTAGTAGAGAAGGTACTGACCCTGCAGTGATAGAAGCATCAAGAGCCACCTAGTCATCAACGACTCAAGAGTCTCCAGTTGGACTGGATGCATGACCTATTGGTCACTGCTGCCCTGCTAGTAATCAATAACATTTATAAAAGTGCTCTGGGGAATTAGAAAGAAAATCAAACAGACTGTAACTGCCCTCTAAGGATTCTAGTACAATAAGGAAGCTTGAAACCATCTCTTGACTGTTTCCTTCAGCATCTTGCCCCAGTTCCTCACTTCCCATATTCATGACCAGGCATCCTCCATTTTTTATAAAACCTTTACTCGAGTTTGACATCTTTTCAAGCTACCGTCCTCTGTATACTCTTATCCCTGAGTTTTTGTGACAGTGCAGTGCTTTCCTACTAATCTGACCACACCTTTTTAGTCTTTGCTGGATCATCATGCATGCCCCCACACTCTATGCATGCAAGCATACACCCCAGGCTCTATCTTGGGGAAGCTTCTCATCACAGTTCTCTAAGGGATCTCATTAGCTCCCATAGGTTTATCACTATGCAGATTATTTAAGTGGGGCAACTAGGTGGCACAGTGAATATCAAGCCTGGAGTAAAAAAGACTCATCTTCCTGAATTCAAATCTGGCCTCAGATGCTTACTAGCTGTGTGACCCTACGCAAGTCACTTAACCCTGTCTACCTCAGTTTCCTCGTTGGTAAAATGAGCTGAAGAAGGAGATGGCAAATCACTCCAGTATCTTTGCCGAGAAAAGTCCAAAGGGGGTGACCAAGAGTTGAACTGGACCAACAACAAGATGATTTAGAAATCTTCATCTCCAAATGCCTGATGGATATATCTGCCTCTATCTCCCGTAGGCATCTCAAACTCTACGTGTCCATAATTGAATTCATTAAGTTTTTCCAGTCAATTAACAAGCACTTTTTAATCACTTCCTATAGCCAGGTACCTTGCTGATTGTTGAGAATGCAAATACAAGCAGAACAAAAACAATCCCTGCCCTCAAGGAGTTTACTAATAAGGGAAAACAACCAAAAGGAAACTGAAAGGGGCAAGGGGTGGGGGGAATGAGAGCAATGAACCACAGCTAGCCTGGATGCCTTCCTTCAGTGGAGGCGCTGGGAGGAACCGTCCAATAGGAAGGAGAGGCAGAAAGCATAGAGGGCAGTTCCAGTGAGAATTCAAAGGCTGGAGTGGGCTCTCAGGATGAAGAGCTTTCTGGAGGATAGCAGAGAGAGCCCAGAGGGCAGTCAGGGGATGGTACTTATTTTAGGGGACTTACTGCCCTTCACAATTTGGGTCTGATCTATTCCTCCTGGTTGATTATCCATTCCTCCTCAATGTCATTCAACCAAATTGTCCCACTTGGCTGTTCTGCATACACAACATTTCATCTCCTACCTCAGTGTTTTTGTACAGGCTCTCCCCTATCCCTGCAATGCTCTCCCTCCTCACCAACGGCTCTTGGACCTCCCAGCCTCTTTCAAGGAGGAAATAAACTGCCCACTTCTTCAAGAGGCCTTTCCAGATTGCCCCAGTTGGAGTCTCCCCCTCCCACAAATCACTTTGTCAACCTTGTGTCACAGGAGCTCGTAAGCTCTCCGAGTCCAGGGACTATCTTTTGTATTTGCATCCTCGGCACTCAACAGTGCACAGCACACTGTAAGCACTGTATAAATGTACGTTCTATTCTCAATCCTTATCTCTTCGACTTACCTATAGATTTTTTGGGGGAGAGGGAAGGAATTAATATTTATATAGAGCCTACTCTGTGCCTGGCACTGTGCTAAGTGCTTTACAAATATTATTTCATTTGATCCTCACAACAAAGCTATGGGTGGTGGTAATAATATAATAGTAGTAGTAGTAATAAAACAGCCAACGTTTATATAGTGCCTACTCTGGCACTGTGCCGAGTGCTTTACAAGCATTATTTCATTTATTCCTCGCAACAATGCTGCAGGTGGTGGCAATATTAATAAAACAGCTAACATTTACATAGCACTTGCTATGTGCCAGGCTCTGTGTTAAGTGCTTTACAAACATTATTTCATTTATTCCTCACAACAATGCTGCAGGTGGTAATAATAAACCAGCTAACATTCATAGCACTTGCTATGTGCCAGGCCCTGTGCTAAGGGCTTTACAAATATTACTTCATTTGAGCCTCACAACCACCCAGGGAGGCAGGTCCTACTGTTAACCCTATTTTACAGTTGAGAAAATTGAGACAAATAGTGGTTAAGTGACTTGGCCAAGGGTCACACAGCTAGTTGTAGGGTTAATGGAATGTAAGATCTTCCCCATCCATTAACAGGCCTATGTGACCGCGTGTTCCCAGGTCTAAGGGTACACAGGTATTTCAATCACAGATGTATTGTTGTTTTGAGCTCTGGCCCAGTTCACAGCTGTGATACAATCTGAGTCATATAGAGCCCACTGGGGGAGGAACTTACCTAAGGGGAAGCTTGCTCATGGGGAGGCTTCCTTGTAGGAAGGCTTTCACACCTTTTGGTACTAAGCTAATTAGGCACTGAGTTACTTTCTGGCTCTGAGCCAATTACCTGAAAGTGTATGTATATTCTGAGGTGAGGTTTTGCTTTGAGCCTCGCTCATGGGAAGAACCTTTTGATTTCCTGGACCAGTAGCCATTTGTTAAGGAGACCATCCCCCACGTGGCTTTGTGAACCCAGATGTTGGTGCTCTCCCAGTCGGGTGAGATATTACTCTGTCAAAAGACAGTTGGAGCCCTGTCTACTGGATCTCTGTCCTAATTTCTCTCTGCTTGTATTTTCTCCATGTTCAGGGTATTGACCTTTCCCCTGAACTAGTGAATGACCTTCTTTACTCCTCTGCTTGTATTTTCTCCACATTCAGAGCCCTGACCTATCTCCTGCATTAGTGAATGACTTTACCTTCTTTACTCACCTATCTTTAATTAAAATAAGATTATTTACCTCTTTGAAGCTGTCTTTCCTTTAGAAAAACTGATCAAAGAACCTGTGCTAGCAGGCTGTCCTGGATGTGCTAGGGTGCTTGCTAATACACTAGTAAATCTAACACTGTTGACCAACCCAGAATCTCTCCTCCCTTGGTATCTATTTTCCTATTCTCCAGGTTCTCCCCCCACCTGCCAATTTGTCTTTCTCAATATCTTTTTCTGGATAGTTCTCATCCATCTCTCATTCCCTAACCATGGTTTGTTGACCCTTAGGACCCCGTCCTTGGCCAGAGTTTAAAGACATTCAACATCTGGCTCCCACCCACCTTTTAAGACTTATTAACAATCACTTCCCATCATATACTCTCTGTTCTAGCCAAATTCTAATACTAGCTGTTCCCCGACTTTGGAAATCTCATCCCTCTGTGTACTTGCACAAGGCACTCCCTGTATCTACCTGGGATGTCCTCCTTCCTCATGTGGAACACTCCAAACCCTTCCTTTAATTATAAACTTTAACTCAAGTGTCAGTCAATTCCTCTAATAGACTTCCTTCCTCAGGTCCCCCCCCCCCCCCCGCCAACCCCACTACAAGGAATGTCCTACTCTTTTCTTTCTCAAATTGCTTTACATTACATGTTGTATCCCTATCTCCCAGGAGAAGATTCACTCCTTAAGGACAGACTTCTTGGGTTTTATCTTTCTATTTCCAGCTCACACAGTGCCAGGCACACAAGTACTTGATAAATACTCATAGAATGGAATCAAAAAGTTCTAAAAATATCACTTTGCCAAAACAAACAAAAGAACCCAGATTCCTAGGGTTTCTCATCACAAATTAACAATGCATCTGATCAAAGACATAGTACCACATTTGTGCCTTGGGGCATACTTATTATTTTTTATTATAACACTTTACTTTATCTGAATATAATTTCCCTTATACTCAACCCAATTTCTTTCAGCCTGTGATTAGAAATTTGATCTACCTGAAAAGAGAAAAACTACATTAGGCTGATCTATCAACACAAAAAGAACCAACTCTAATACAATTACACTTAGGCACTGATGTCTACACATTTCAAAAGAATACATTAGGATCTTCCATACCATTACACATAATCAGACTGAACACAGGCTAACTGCCCACAATAAAACTGTGAACTACTATACAAACCAACAACAAAATGGAACCAATTTTCATTCAGTCACCAAGTATTTATTAGGGAGACTGTCACATACACGAAAAGGGAAGGGATTTGGGTCAGAGGGCCACAGTCCAACCTCTGACACTAGAATGTTTCACAAACCTTTAGGGAAGTCATTTTAACTCTCTGAGGATCAGTTTCTGTTTTGGTAAAATGAGGGAGCTGAGCTAGACAGGTCTTTTCACACTCTACTGTGATCCTACTTTGTGCCTAGGCACTTTGAAGATACAAAATATAAATCCCTGCCCCCAAGATTTCATCTAGTGGGAGAGGCCAGTCACACATGCAACTACTGAAGAACAAACAGACATAGGAGCAGTTAGATGGCACAATGGTCCTGAAGGCAGGAGGACCTGCCGATTTCAAATACAGCCTCAAACACTTACTAGCTACGTGACCCTGGGCAAGTCACTTAACCCCAATTGCTTCAAAAAAAAAAAAAGAAAATGATATATAAATAATGCAAAATTATATAATAAGAACTTGCTTATATAAAAGATGAAGAAATAGAGAATCTACAAAGATCAAGGTGAGATTACTCAAGGAAGACTTTTCAGAGAAAGTGAGCTTTTAGCTGGATATGGAAAGAAGTAATTAATTTGGATTTCTGGGGGTGATGGTGGACTCACAAAACCAAAGACACCAGGGTAAGGGTTGTGGGAGAATACTAGGGGCCACAAGCCCCTAGACTATCAGCTTATGGAGGGGTCACATCAGTAGCAAGAGATGGGTTTGTAAAGGCAGGCAAGGAAGAGTAAAAGGGCACTTGACATACAGAACTAAGAAGTCTGGCTATGGCCCACCAAACAATCGAGAGCCATGATAAAGGAAAGAGCATGGCTCAATGGAAATGGCATCAGCTTTGGAGTCAAGGGTTCAAAATCCAACTCTACTACTAATGAGCTATGCAACCTTGGACTGAACCTCTCTGGACCTCAATTTCCTCATTTGGAAAATGAGCAGATTAGAGGAAACATCCTCCAAGCTCTTAATCTATGACCCTATAATGAAAGCATTTGAAGTCAATTAAACACGTATCTCTGCAAAAGATGGACAAGTTAAAAAGAGTTTAACACCAGGAACCCAGGCATGAGGAAATGAAGGCCTTGGAAGAAGGAAGTAGCAATGGAAATAGTCAACAAGCACTTATCATACGCCAGGCACTGTGATAAGCTCTGAGGGTATAAAGAAAGGCAGAAACAGTCTCTGTGCTCAAGGAGCTTATATTCTTAAGGAAGAGACAATAAGGAAATAGGCACATGCCGGATAAAGAGAAGGATGGATATGGCTTTTTGGAGACAGAATTAGGACAGAAAGAGGCAAGACTGTGGGGAAAGAAGGTGGTATGTCCAGATTGGTCATAAAAATAATTACTATTACACCTCCTGAGAAACTGAACATCAAACACTGAAACCAAATGTTGGAAAATAAGAAATTCCACAATTTCAGTTCAAAGGCAATACCACCTTAAAAGCTGAATTACACGTGGACACAAGGAAAAATGAAGGCAGGAGGCAGGAGACAAGAGAGAAGACAAAAGCCAAGAGGTCAACCATCTCAAAAATTATGTAAATCATATTTCATTAATTTTTCAACCCCCTTAGCTAGATTTGGGGCACGGATAAATGATGACCAAGACCTAGAAACTAATACCTGGAAAGGGAAAATTTTGTTGCCGTCATGTTCCAAAATATCCAGATGTTAGGCATCCTACAGACAAGCATTTCCTCAATTCTATTGTTCCATGGAACTCTCAAGGTTCCAAACTCTGAATAGGGATTCCATCAGAAAAGGCTAACACTCATGATACTCTCACCTATAAAATACCAAATGATGCATACATTTTAAAATTACCATTTACATTTATGCATGGTCATTTTGTTGGTACAATAATAAGCTTAACATTTTGCTCTAAAATCTCTCCACATTTCCTTTTGTCCCGAGGGTATTCCATGCCCCTAGATCACTGTTTAAGGATTCCATCAATATATTCCAAGCCAACAATGTTGTACGGCCAAATTAGCATGATAAAGGCTGCCACTGACCCAATATGTTAATGATAGACACATTTATTTTTCAACCTCAATGACAGCCTATTCAAGGCAAAACCAGAATATCAAACAAAGTCCTGGGGTGGGTGATATGGAAACTATTTCAGGAAGAGTAGGTTGCCAAAAGAATTGGGCAGACTGCCTGGTCTCCAGAGTCACTTGCCCAAGGGGAATGCCAATGCGCAATACCTGTGATGTAACACAACTATCATGACACATTCACTGAAACCCCATATGCTCAAGGTAGGAGTTTGACAGATATATTCCAGTGCCTCCCAAGATAACAGCTGTTCTGATTAGCAGCTATTTCTAAGTTACTACCAGTGCTATTTTATCATAAAACACAAAACAGACACTGAAGTGTTAGTGAGCAAATGTCTCTTTCTTTGGTAGAGCAGAAACTCCTTCAAACAATGCTAGGTGGTGTAGCGGATGCAGTGCCAGAGCTGGATTTGGGAAGACCAATCTTCCTGAGTTCAAATCTTGCCTCAGACACTTAATAGCTGTATGGCCCTGGGCAAGTCACTTAACCCTGTTTGCTACAGTTTCCTCATCTATAAAATAAGCTGTAGAAGGAAATGACATAACACTACAGTATCTTTGCCTAGAAAACCCCAAATGAGGTCATGAAGAGTTGGAACACAACTAAAACAACTAAACAACCAGTGGAATAATATTGACATCCACCAACATTTTAAATCAAAATTACCGAGTATACAGAAGTGAGCTGGTGCTTTTTTTAAAAGAGCAAATATAACTGGCCTGTAATAAGTATTGCTTCAAGTTTAAGAACTTCGCATTGTGTTTTGATGTCTCTTTTTTACCCTTATTGTTGAGAAAATTCTCGAAAAGGTAACATATCATTGCTTACTGCGTTCTCCATTTCCAAGTTAGCCACCACTTGTGCTTTTCCCTCCTCTTTTCAAGAGTGTTTAAATGTTCTATTGTTATGTAACAGAAATTTAATAAAGTGTTTGCTGAACTGAATTTTGTTGGATTGAATAATCACCACTGATGAAATGATACTTAGCCCAGTCAGGAAACATCTATTAGTGAACCCAGGGCCTTCTTTCCGGACCAGACAATCCACAAGCAAGAACAATTCAGCCAGTGAATATGAAAGTATAAATATATACACATGCATAATGGAGAGCTTGAAAATGCAGAGTTAGCGTTTTTCTTTGTTATAAGGAAAGATTTGTTGGGCTAGGGCAGTTGAAGAAAGGAAATTATATCCAGTAATGACAAAAGGGTATCAATAAAACATTTTTAAAAGAAAAAACAACCCACAACTGGTAATTTTTGGACGAAGACTTATCTATCATTAAAATCTTTTCATATGTACTTGTGTGTGTATATGTAGTTATTTGTAATTGGATAGATTCAATAGATTCAATTGGATAGAATTTAATAGATTCAAATGAATACCACATTCCACACTCAGTTGCTAACCTTTAAATTACTACCAATCAAACGACTACCAACCAGGGAACCCAGGTCGGCTCACCCTTGTTCTAATGGCATCCAAACATCATTAGCAAATGTGTCTGTATCAAATAGAGTTATAAAACATCATTCGATTTTCAAACATTCTTTTCTCTTTTCTGATCTGTATATTTATACCAATAAGACAACCTGCATTTGGAAGAGGCAAAGAAAGGACTTGGCTATTTAGTTTAAAAATACAAAACCAAAATTGACACTGAACTAGATTTCAAAGACACTTTCAAAAGCTGGGGTGGGGGGAAGAGGTTAAAATTGAAGGGGGAAAATTACCTATTCATCTTCATCAATAGTTGACACCATCATCATTTGGCCTCTAAAAAAAAGATGCTTTAATTTGCTGAGGAGAATATATGTCTTCTGGGAGGAGATTTGGGGATTTAACATGAATACTAATGATGAGAGAACAGTTTCCTTCATATGCAAAATCCATCTCTACTCTTTCAATTCAAATGAGATTCTAAGTTTCAGTTGGAAGCCCTGGTTTGCAATTTACTTATTCCCATCAGTGTGAGAAAGAGGACCATGCCCACCACCAACTAGATCCCAACTTCTTACGGTTTTTATTTTCTTAAAGGCAAAATATTACCCTTTGTACCAGTCAGCTTATAGCAATAAACCCAGAGTTCTTAGGAACAACTGTCATTCTTACTGCTGGAGAAGTTCCTGGATAAACTACTAGAGTACCCTTTCAAGGAAATGTAGCCACTGACTGACAGAATGCCATTTATTCATTACCCCCCCTCCTTTGGTAAATGTAAAACATTCTTTTGGCACCAGCAGCTTGCAATAAATCATTCAGCCTCATGCCAAAGCTCAAAACTCTGCATTTATTAATTTTAAATAAGGCGGAATGCCCATTATCCGTCATGGGCAATGACAATATTTTTCTGGCCCCATTATTTGTTTTATGCCCATCACAAAGCAGAGGGGAAGCAACCATACTTCTGACATTTTACAGCTTACTAATCACAACTGTTTTCCTTAGGAAAAAAAATTATTAAGAAAGCCTCAGAGCATTATGCTAGTCAGGTAGAGAGCTGAGAGAATGAGGAGCCCATGGTGAAGCAGGCTTAGAATTGAGGCCCTCATATGTAGCATAGAGGCTGATGTATAAATCAATAGGAGATGATTAAAATGCTGCCATATGAAGCTCTTGCATAGTTAATATACATTTCATTATGGGGGGGGAGGGAAGAATGCCTTGTAGGAAGGGCCAAACGATACGTGTCTTCAGTGAAACATAGTCACAACATATACAAAGAGGTTTCTAAAATAGACGAATTCCAAGGAACTGAGTTTACCATACTATCATTTAAGCTAACTCTACAAAGACTATGCTCCCTCAAACGTTATTATTTTGATTTTAAGTTTCCCCATAAAAGTCAACCCTATCATAACCAGTGGTTGTAATATTATACATCCTGTAACTGAATTTTTCCCTCCTCTTTCTTCCAGTCCTGGCATCTATAAAAACCAAACCATTCAACTCAGTTCATAGCGAAAATATCCACACATACTCTCAAAACTCACGGAAATGTCACCGTACATGTGATTATTTTAGTACCCCTTTGACAATAATCCTACCCACAATAAACACACAAAGAAGAAGGAATAAATATCCTTGGTCTTTGGTCTACTGAACTTCATTAAAAATACAGTAGTTAGTGGATACAGATATAGCTAAAGGCAACAATAGTCTAATGGCACCCTGGGGAACCCAGGTCGGCTCACTCTTGATCTAACTGCATTCAATAAACACCTTTTCCTCCTCTCCTGGTTAAAGGTAATACTCCAGATCAGCCATCATCATGTTTTTTTTAAAGTCTCTTCCACTATAACTTTTTCATCCTCACAATCAAATCATTTATAATCACACAACAGTGAAAAGAGCCCTGCTCCTAACGGTTATAATCTGAATCTATGGGCATAGGAAGGGCAAATAGCAGATTTTATTTAAGGATGAGAACAACAATAAATCCCCTGCCTTCACCACAAAAAAAGGAGAAATAAAAGCAAAAAGAAGGAATCTACCAAGCTGAAAAACTCTAATGAGTGGCTTTTCTTTAGATAAAGCACAAAAAGCTAGCTAAAACAGCAGAGGGAGAGGAGGCTCCTCAGAGGCATGCAAAGCTACCCCTTCCTCAATTTACTGAGAAAGAAATTGAAGCCTCAAGAGGTCAAGTGATTCCCCAGTCACATTAGCATGGTTCAGTGGCAAGGAGTACAACACAATATATTCTTGCCATGCAATGCAATTTCAAGTAAAGAACTCAAAGTCATGGCTCTTTTCTTTAAAAAAAATGTTATCAAAACAATATGTTAGAGTTTTTTAAATGCTTTCATACGTTCACTTGAGCTATATGATCAAATCCAGGTTCACCAGCTTAATTTTATCTTTGAGGAAAATTTCTGCTTTAAATTTGTGGCTCTTAAATTCAAATTCATAATTAACTTTATTAGAAATTTATTATACCCTGTAAAAAATCCTTAAACAGGCTGTCAGATATGGATAACTGAGATATCTAATAAGTCATGTTTTCTTCATCTTTCAAATACATCTAGATGCCTATCTGCTATGAAAACAACATTAACAAGAGCTTGGAAACTCTCACCATCCCCTGTCATAAACCCCAGAAATGCACAGAAAGTAAAATTTGTTTTCCCAACACAATCCATTAAAAGAACATAAGTTTTATATTCATTAAAAGGCAAAATTAAAATTCAGAGAAGTTCATTTTTTATCCAGCCAGACAAGGGAGACGCAAATAAGTGATTTGTACTATGATTTGTGGAAGACCAGAATTCAATAATATTCTAGAAATTCTAAATCTCAAAAAGTATAACAAAAAATAGTAACAGGCTAAAATGTTAAGGCTGGCATGTGACCTTAGAGTCCAACTGTCCCCTTTCTCCATGTTACAGATGTGGAAGTATATTTCTTAGAGCAAGTGAAAATAATAAGAAATATTTCTACAGCCTAAAGTCCTTTCCAGACTTTTCCTCTGGGGAATGTGTATAAAAGGTCAAAGAACTAAAGCTAGGGAAAGGGAAAATGGATTAAAGGTGGGAACCAGATTTAGAACAAGAAATACTTCTAGTCTGGTTGAGCTCATTGCCTTCCCCATCCCTAGAAGGGATGAGGGGTACTAGGATCTTGCCTCATTCTAAAGGCATTAAGGTATTGATCTGGGGGAGGAAATTCCTTTGATTATGCCAGAAGAACTCTTGAGGGAAAAGGTCAAAGAAAGATTTGAGTAGCTTTAGGAAAAGATTAGGTTACTCTGGTTCTATTAAATGGGACACAATGTGAAACCCCAAACTGTATTTTATCATATTGTGCCTTTTTCTTTATTCAAAATTTCTATTAATGTTACTTCAAAATATGTTGTGCAGAGAGATGTCTGAGGACATGAAGAGACTGCCAGTTTGGTTGTTTCTCTCCAAGCAGAACAATGCTTTAATTTATAACATTGTTAAGTTAATAAAAGTTGTTTTTGGCAGACTTGTGTCTAAATACAGAGGACAGTATTAATAATTCTTTTCTTTGATACAGGTGAAGAAACTAAGGCCCACAGAGGAGAAATCACTTGCCCACCGACCCATAGTCATATTATTAGTCACTGGCATAACCAGGTCCTCTGATTCCCTCTCTACAGAGATGATGGAAAAACTTATTCTAGATTGTGAGTATGATGTAATTTTAATAGAACTTTGATTAATGCCAGATTAAAAATTACTAAAAGAAAAAACAAAATAGGCTGTCCCCCACCAGGGCCTGGAAGGTGCTACCTCATCATCCAGGAGTTTCTTACAATCTCGAATTTCCCTCAAAGCTCAGCTCAAACACCACTTCCTCCACGAGGCCTTCCCTGATTCTACCAGTGGCTACTGCCTATACCATTGCTCTCCCCTACCCCCCCGTTGACTTGTATTCATTTTGTTTATCCCCTAATAGAAGGTAAGCAATGTGAGACCAGAAACTGTTTGCTTTTTTCTTTGTATCTTTAGCACTTAGGACTGTAAACAGCACACAGTATGAGCTTAATAAATGCCTGATTGCAATCAAATATTCTTAAATATGGGTACTGCATTTATGCATGCAGAAAGGTGGAATAGATATACATGAGTCAAAATCTATACCAACATAATCACAGTTTAAGCTGATCTACAATTCCATATGCAAATGATGTGACAAATGTGTACAAAATATTTACTCATTCAATAAAGAAGGAATTATAAAAAGAAAGGGAAGGCTGCATTAGATGAACTCAGTGGTCCCTTTGGCCTTGGAAAGATTCCATGATTCTAAGGATGTCGCTAAGGGTGGCCCAAAGGGCAATAGAAAACACATGGTGGGGACCAGTTAGCTGCATTTTCTTTCCAATGGTGACCTAGTAATAATAGCTACGATTTATATAGCACTTACTAAGTGCCAGACACTGTCCTAAGCACTTTATAATTATTATCTCATTTGACAGTAGTACAAGAAGGGTCACGAAGGGCATTACTGAGAAAATAAACAAATAGTAAAAGAGGGGGGCCAGTCACATAGCAGGAATGAGGGATGATAGATGGAGAGTCGCAGCACCGTGATAGTCTCCATCACATGTAAAAAGAACTGAAGAAGTGTCTGTAGCACACAGTAGATCCATTACAGAGACCTTATGGAAGAATATGGTCAGGGAGGTCTGGATGGGTTGCCCCCTGCACTGCTGGAGGGAATACGTACATTTAAGAAATCAAAAACCTGTAGACTTATTGAAGGAAATCTTGGGCTAACCAGCATTTTAGGGATGTGGAGAACATCAGAAAAAAAGGAAAAAAATCGAAGTAGCTTCACAAACTTTCCTAATTGCCAGCTCTGCAGGCATGCATTACTGGGGAAATTAGCTGTGACTTACTACCGTCTACAGGTTTTTTAAATGTCCTATTGATCAGCCATCAGGAGGCACATCAAGTGATCAGCACAATATTTACTCAATCCCAGTTTCTCCACGGTCCTTTGAACACACAGAGTTGTTTCCTAGAGCTCTTTAAAGAGTGGAAGGTTGTAGAGAAACAAAGAGCTGGAAAGAAAATACACTGGGCAGTTTCTCAAGTACCAAGAGATCATAAAAAAGACATCTATGACACGAGGAATTCAGAGAAACAGGAAAAGACTTGTATGAACTGACAGAAAAGTAAGCAAATGATGAAAATAGTATGCACTATGACGACGGTGTAAATAGAAAAAGTAAAAAAAAGCTAAAGGCTATATAATTATAATGACCCTTCGTGGCCACAAAAAAAGATGAGAAGAGGAGGAGGAAGACAAGGAAGAGGAGGAGGAGAAAAGGAAGTAGGAAAAGAAGAGAAGTACCTCACTTCTAATCACTGCAGAGGAGGAGGAATATGAGTGTGGCATACTGACTACACTGTCAGATGGGATGGATATGTTGTTTGGCTTTATTTTTTATTTTCTACATGAAAGCTCACAGTGAGGAAGGACCTATGTGGAAATGACTATGATGTAAGAATTTTAGAAAGCATCAGTGGTAATCTGGTCCAATCTCTTCATTTCTACAAATATTTATTGACTTTCCTACCACCTGAAAAAAAATGGGCTAAGCACTTTAGTTAGGCTCATTCCTTGACCGTATAGTATTTCTTCACCTATTAGAATAAACCATATTATGTTCAAGCCCCTCAGTGTGATTTAGACTTTGACACCAGCTGTTTGGCCTTGGACTAGTCACTTCGCTGGAGCCTCAGTTTCTTAGTATGTTAAATGAGGCTATTAACTATCTTGCCTACACCTTATGGGGCTGTTATAAAGCTTAAATGATATAATAAATTGAAAGTGCTTTGCACGCTATAAAACATTACATAAATATCAGTTATTGCTATCACAAGTGGTGAAATTAAAGGCTAATATGCAAAAACTGAAATAGTACCAAGAAAGTATTCTAGAAGCTCACAGGAGAGTAAGATGATTTACAATTGTTAGAGAAGGATCCATAAAAGAGAGAGCGTTTGACCTGAACCTTGAAAAGTGGAGATAGGTTCAAGGTGTATTCCAGGAAGAGGGAGTGACCTGCATAATAGATTGAAAGCAGAAAAATCAAAGGAATGTTTGGAGGCTAAAGGATAGTCCAATAGGGAATAATAACAACAGCTCACGATTCTATAGTACTTTAAGGCTTACAACAATTTTATGAGGTGGGTACAGTGCCAGCATTGTTTATTTTTTAATTTATGAAATAAGCATTTCCACAACATAGAATTTAAAAAATACGACTGCACATAAAACTGCAAATCTATTATGTAGAACTTGCTATCCCTTTTAAATATATAATGTTATCATGTAACTTGCTTTTTTTTCTTCCTCCCCTCCCCTGCCCCCATGGCCACCATCTCACAACAATTTTGCTTGGTGGGCAGTGCTACATTTTTAACCTCATTTCACAGATGAGAAAGCAAAGCTTCAAGGAGATGAAATGACTTGCCCAGAGTCATTACGGTGAGATTTATACCCAGTTGTCGTCTCTTTCTAGGCCCACACCCTCTCCACTAGGCTATGCCAGGCTTTCAGGGGAACTGTCTCTCCAAAGAATTGGCTCTCAAAGGAAACTGGAAGATTCACAGGATGTCTATTTTTTAATAAATACTTCTTAATGATTTATAGCACTTTTTACCTTGTCAAATTCTCTTTTCACATTTTCTCATTTTAAACATACAAAGGGGAGATGAGATCCACAATTTCACAAATTTGGAAAGTGAAGCATAGAAAAGTTTCTTATTCAGTAGCAGAGCTGAAATTGGAGCTTGGGGGTGCCTTACTTCCAGCTCCATACGCTGTCCTCCTATACTTTGTGGTTTCAATCACCAGAATGTCACTAATTACCTCAACAAAATATTCATGAAATCCCCCAAAAAAGAAAGGAAAAGGAAAAGGAAAAGGAAGGAAGGAAAGGAAAGGAAGGAAAGGAAGGAAGGAAAGGAAAGGAAGGAAAGGAAGGAAGGAAAGGAAAGGAAGGGAAGGAAGGGAAGGAAGGAAAGAGGGAAGGAAAGAAGGAAGGAAAGAAGGAAGGAAAGAAGGAAAGAAAGAAGAAAACTTTAGATCATTTTAATTCTAAAATTCAGGGGTAGCTAGTTGGTGCAGTGAATAGAGTCAGGAGGACCCCGAGTTCAAATATGGCCTCAGACATTTGACACTCACTAGCTGTGTGACCTTGGGCAAGTCACTTAACCCCAACTGCCTTGCCTTCCCCCCACCTCCAAAAAAATAATACATAGCTACACAAACCAGGTCACATATCATGAACCAGCAAGAGGTTTTGCCACACCCTGCATTTGAACTAAAGCAATACACAAATAAAAAATCAGAATCAAGTATACAAAATTGTTAAACTTCCAAACTCAACCCAAACATGACCTTTTTACTTTTAAGAGGAATCAATTAAAAGGCATTTCCTCTTCAAAAATCCTGGTAAGTCAATCTGAAATAGACCTGAACCTGGATACATATTCTAAAACTAGATAAACAGAATAAAACTAATTAAACAGAATCTTCTCTGACCTGAAATGTACTTCCTGTTGTTACTTACTAGCTCAAAATCCTTGGATGCTGGCTCAAGGAAGTTGGGAAGGAATCTTCGCTATCTGGAAATAGTAGTATCTACATTTTTGAACATTCAGAACGATTATTTTTCAAAGAAGCTAAAAAATCATCTTAGCCAGGAGTAAATACCTACATGAGAAACAACATGAACAAGTGGACAAAAAGCTGGCTTTGAGGACCGAGAGCCCTGGACTCAATACCCACATACGAACAGGGAAGGTGCTCATCTATACTGGTAGAGGAAGCTCACCACCCAGAATTCCCTATACTGATGAAATCACAGGGAAGACACAGGCAGAAAGATTAGAGACATAAACACGGAGACATAGACATAGAGAGAAAGGCACACAGACAGAAAAGTACTTAAAAGGGGTCTTTTACAAGCAGATTTGTAGATCATAAGTTTATTAAAAAGAGTGGGAAAGGGGTAGTGGTTCTATCCTTTAAGAAAAAAAGAATTCAAGTTCATAAACCCAAACTCAAAAATATTTATGAAAGTCCTCAAAGGGTTTTTGGGAGGAAAGCACTTTGTAAACTTCAAAACACCATGTAAATACGAGTTATAATTAGATGAAAATAAAGGTTGTATTTTCTCAAAGACAGGTCTAACTCTAAATTCTCTGGCATATATAATTACCAACAAATGCAGCATTCAGCATACTGAACATATGTCCTTACTTCTAATTAAAGATGCTTACATTTGTATAAATAACATTTAACCCAAAGCAAAGGAAACAGATTTTTTTAAGAATGGGAAAGAAGAGCATGTGACTTCACCCGAGTGATTTCTTTGGAATACTAGTAAAACACCTAAAAGTCAAGAAGTAGGGATCCAGCTGGTTACCCAAGCCTAAAGTGATTCACAAACAGTGAATTTCTTATAACTGTTTGTGAAGATTTTGCATGGCTATGAAGAGAAGTCCCCAGGATCTCATTTGCCAAGATGTTTGAGGCCCAGAGCACATCACTCTTTGGGAGAAATTCTCCAGAGGCTCTGTCTCAGTGTAGAAAGGTTGTGGAGTCTTAATTAAACAAAGTCAACATTCACAGATCTCCAGAGACAGAGGGGACAAGTCAAGCTGCAGTTGGAAAAAGAAGAAAAAGGATCTGCATGGCACGATGGCCCCATGGCATCCCCAAATTAGTTCAGCCTAGTAGGAACACCACCAGATTTGAAGTCAAAGGTCCTAGGTTTAAATCCTGGCTCTAATATTTACTATCTGTGTGATTGTCTGCAAATCACAACCTCTCTGAATTAGTGTTTCCTCATCTGTCTCTACCAGCTCTCATCTCTGATCCCATGATCCAGGAGCTATGGATCCTGGCAATTCTAAAGCCAACAGAAAGCAAATATCTGCCCAAAGAGGCTGGAGTAGATCTCTAGTTACTGGCGCAAACCCAGCAAAAGCAAAGGCAACATCAGCACAGACAGTACCGACCCTAAATGTTTCCCCCAATGGGCCTTTCCTCTGAGGCGACTATGTCCCTCTCTTCATTCCTTGAAACAATAGGGTACTGGTTCATGATCCCTCTGGACCCTGTAGGGTTTTGTTTTTTACCCATTTCTGTATGGGGAAAGCAAGGGTTAGGAATTAATTACTCTGCTTTTGATTTTCCCTTATTTACCTTGCCCTCCTATCTCAATGAAATGTTTTGCTCTTAGAAAAACTAGGAGTGAGTTGTGCACAGAAATGGGGCTTGAGTTACATGGCTGTGGTAAGAATTGCACAAAACCCCACACAGAACCCATGTAGTGGAGGGCGGGTCTTGCATCAAATAAACAAATATCCTGGGGACTGCTCCTAACTTTAAAAGTTGAATAGAAAAACCTCAAAAAAGATGCCTACCGATAGGAATACATACAAAGATACAGAGGACATGTCAGTAACTCCTCAAAACAAAATATACAAGGAGACTAGTTTCCTATTTGTGCCCAGGAACTGGGTTAAATGGCGCTTTCGGAGGCCATAGAAATATTGTTTTGCCACCCCCAATACCCAATAATCCAAACTTTACATAATTGTGCTCTTAGTTAAAAGAAAAAAAGCATCATAATTATGTTTTGCAGCAGCTGAAAGATAAATGGGAACAATGGGTTTACGTTGCCATATGTGAGTAAGGAACATATTAATAGCGGTGGAGAAGCAAGAGGAAGTTCCTTTTTGCACCATAACTTAGAGCCATAACACGTTTCTAACGCTATCTTCAGTTTAACTAATGATATGAATCACAGATTTGTCCACACTAACATTCCCAATCAAGCTGACTTTGGCACTGGCATGCAACTTGTTCAAAGTTTTCATTTTCTTGGCTAAACTGTTTCCGGACTTTCTTCTCTTTATTTATCTTCTGTTTGAGATCACAGATGTAAAAGTGGGGGTATGGGGAGGAAAGCAGAGATCATCTAGTCCAGAACTCCTGAAACTGTGGGTCATGACCCTATATGGGGATCTCGAAAAATTTGGCAACAGTAGATTTCTGAACACGCAACGACCAAAAATTAATTCAAAATCAAATGCATAAAGAATCCAAGGCATTTCTGGCAGCACAATCACAGAACTTCACTGCAGCCTCCGTTCTGAACACAAAGGGTGTGCGCTTTGCACTGAGCATGCCCTCAAGCCACACAACACCAACAAATTGCTGCCTAAAAACAAAAAGTGGTCACAAGAGGGAAAAATTTAAGAAGCCCTGAACGGTCCATCCCCTTCATTTTATAAAAATAGGAAAATGAAGCCCACCCAGAGATGGGATTTTAACTCAGATCCCTGAGAATCAAGTATTCTTAGGAGGGCACCACACCATATTGGTACTGTGATTGGAATTCCAGCTACATGGCAAGGTGACTATTACTGATCATGGTGGTACTCTTCAAACAGGACAGAACGCAGAGCCTGGAAGGCCTTTTAGCCAGGAGCCAGGCCAAGCCACAGGGAGGCATCTTCCCAATAGTCAGTAAGCTATCTCACAGTGGTGTGTAATTTAAAAATCATGTTCAAGGAAAAAAAAACTTGGCAACTAAGTCCACATCCCATCAAAAACTCTATACCTAACTGTATGTTATCTAAGATTTTGCTGTACCCAGGCCATTTCCAGAAAGGATGCAGAATCAGAGGGAAAAAAAATCACCTTTATAAATGGGACACTGTTGAAAGTGAACATCAATGCATGGCTTGGTATATACCCCAGTGAGGTCAAGGACCTTAATATTACTGAAATTTCCCATACATACCAAATGAAATGCCCTATATGTACCAAAATATTCATAACAGCATTTTTGTGGTAGCAACAAACTATAAACCACGTGGGTATCCACTGATTGGGACTAACTGCTATACAAATTCTGTAATATGAAATAAATGGAATATTATTATTCAATAAGAAATTTCAAATATGAGGAATCCAGAGAAACATGAAGGGTAGGGGTCAATTGAGTAAACACTGCAAAAGCATCCCCACCCCATTTAAACTAAGTGTCAAGGTACTAAGCCCTGATACATTTAAGATACATTTATCAGCTGAGAAGACCTCTTGGCTATTTATTACATGTGAGCAAGGCCTGGACCCCCTTATACATGACAAGAAGCATATTTGGATTGCCTGAGAAACTTGGTTACTTCCTATGGGGCTTATATAAAACCATGAAGCTAGTTTGATTAAAAAAAATTGGGGAGTCTGCCAGCATAAAGGAAAAGCACTCCAATGAAGCCCCTAAGAAGGAATCACTTGAGGGGTGGGCAAGAAGAATACCCTGGCCTAGGCCTCCTTCCTTCTCCATTTGGTACTTAGAGGATTTGGGATTTCCCAACTTCCCATCAAGTTCCTAGCAGCCTCGCCAGAACATCTGTATCTTCATCAGGAGCCTAGGACAGACTAGATGCAGATTCAAGACTCTGCAAAGAGCTCAGCATGAAAGATACCCCATCTTAAAGGCTTTAGCAAAAAGACTACAGGGGCTGTGAGTTAAGCCCTCGACCACACATGCTGTCTAAGCTGCATCTAATTTCTCTGCCACTTGGCTATTAAAGTGATCATCGTCAATCATAGATCTGACCCATGTCGACCCCTCTCACCCCTCAGGCAAACTGCTGTGGCTCCCTATTGCCTCTAGGATCAAATATACAATCCTTTGTCCTGCTTGAAAAGCCCTTCAAAAAATTGATGTCTTCCTAGTTTTCCAGCTTCTTACATTTTACCGTCCCCACATACTCTACAATCCGGTTAACACTGGCCTCCCTGCTGTTCCTTACATATGATACTCTATCTGCTTTGTCCTTTTCTTGGGCTATCTCCCACGCCTAGACTTACTCACTCACTGTGTCTCTCTCTGTCCGTCTGTCTGTCTCTCTCTCGTATTTCTACCTCGTGGTTTCCTTCAAATCCCAGGTAAAATCCCACCTTCTACAAGTGGCGCTTCCTATCCTCCTTAATTCTAATGCCTTCCCTTTGTTGATCAGTCCCAATTTATCATATGTGTGTGTGTGTGTATGTGTGTGTATCTTGTTTGTACATAGTTATCACATTATCTCCCTCATGAGACTCTGAAAGCAATAGTCCCTGGACATGAGGGACTGTTTTTGTCTCTCTTTGTAGTCCTAATACCTGGCATAGGGCTTGGCAAATTTTGTTGTCGTTCAGTTGTTTTCAGTCATGTCCAATTCTCCAATCCTTTGTAACCCCATGTGTGGTTTTGTTAGCAAAGATACTGGAGAGGCTTACCCTATCCTTCTCCAGCTCATTTGACAGATGAGGAAACTGAGACAAACAAGGTGAAGTGACTTGCCCAGGATCACACAGCTGAGGCCAAATTTTAATTCAGGAAGATGAGTCTTCCTGATTTCAGACCTGGCACTCTATCCACTGGGTCCTTTAGCTACTCAGTTGGCCAATACTAAGCACTAATAAATATCAGTACAGATGACTCCATCTGTATTGTTAGGCTGTGTCATAGGCTTCAGAGGAGAAGGGGTTATTTCAACTATATTAAAGCAAATACCTTTTTTTCTTTTTTTGTAAATTAATTAATTTTTAGTTTTCAACATTCACTTACGTAGGTTTTAAATTTTCTCCACCTCTCTCCCCTCCCCTCTTCCCAAGATGGTAGGCAATCCTATATAAGCTGTACATATACATTCTTATTAAACATATATATATACATTAGTCATGTATATAGAAGAATTAGAACAAATGGGAGGAACCATGAAAAAGAAAAGACAAAACAAAGCAAACAACAGAGAGCAAATAGTATGCTTGGATCTGTATTCAGACCCCATATTTCTTTCTCTGGATGTGGATGGCACTTTCCATCATGAGTTTTTTGGGATTATTTTAGATCCTTGCATTGCTGAGAAGAGCTAAGTCTATCAAAGTCAGTCATTGTACAATGTGGGCTGTTACTGTGTACTCCTGGTTCTGTTCACTTCACTCAGCATCAGTTCATATAAGTCTTTCCAGGTTTATCTGAAATCCTCCTGCTCATCATTTCTTATAGCACAATACTATTCCATTACATTCATATACCACAACTTGTTCAGTCATTCCCTAATTGATGGGCATCCCCTCACTTTCTAATCCTTTGCCACAACAAAAAAAAAGCTGCTAAAAATATTTTTGTACACGTGGGTCCTTTTCCCATTTGTACAATCTCTTTGGGATACAGTCCTAGAAGTGGTATTGCTGGGTCAAAAGATATGCACATCTTTATAGCCCTTTAGGCACAGTTCCAAATTGCTCTCCAGAATGGCTGGATAATACCATGAACAATGAATTAGAGTTTCAATTTTCCCATATCTTTTCCAGCATTTATAATTTTCCTGTTTCGTCATGTTAGCCAATTTGATAGGTATGATGTGGTACCTGAGAGTTGTTTTGATTTGCATTTCTCTAATCAATAGTGATTTAGAGCATTTTTCATATGACTATAGATAGCTTTAATTTCTTCCTCTGAAAACTGCCTATTCATATCCTTTGACCATTTATCAATTGTGGACTGTGTTGTTAATGTATTGAATGTGTTGTTAATGCAATGGGAGGATTTTTCCTATCCATTAATAGGCCCTTGTGACCTGCCTGAGTCACATGAGAGTCTGAATCCCATGAGCCTGTGGTGGGTGGAGCAGGAAGGGTGGAGCAATGCTGAAAGGAAGTGAGACAGAGCAGTCAGAGATGAGAGAGAGAGAGAGAGAGAGAGAGAGAGACATACAGAGCAGCAGCAAGCTGAGTGAGAGGGAGTGCTTTTGCCCTTATGTTGTGGGAAGGCCCTAACAGAGGGAAGGCTTGGGGTTGGTAGTGCCCCCTGCATTGCTAATGTATATGGATTTACTTTTTACTATAATGGGTTTGGTTTCTGGTGTTTAGATTTGGCTTTCTGGTGTTGGAATAAATATTTTAGTTCTGTCTTCCATGTAAAGAGTCTGTTATATTTTACAATTCAGAACTACTCTAGCGTATTCATAGCCGCCATAGGCATTGTGAATACTGCATTGGCACTATAGGGACACACATATTTTTCTAAAAGTTAATCAAGTCTAGCTCACTGGTATCAACTAATAATCATGAATATAAGCACAAGGGGGAGCTTGAGAGTTACAATAAAAGAATCATTCCCCCAACCCGCCCCCATCTCCCCAAGGCTACCCCTTGATCCCTGAGGGTACATTGTAGCCATGTTCTGAAACACCAAGTTATCACTGCCAGCTGAAGCTGGGATCCTAGCCTTCTGAGGTATGGACTAAAATGGCAAGACTTATATGAACTGAGACAGAGGGAAACAAGAACCAAAGAAACAATCTATACAATGACTCAGAAACGAAGAGGAAAAGAACATGAAAATGAAATTGGGTGTTATTTAATTAGAATGGCCAAGCTTGGACACAGAGAGGAAATGAGGAAAAATGGAGCTCCCTCCTTTTGCTAGAGGCGGGAGGAGTTATAGGTGTAGAATGTCTGGTAATGCTCTCAAATTTGGCCATTGTATTGTTTGGTTTGGCTTATTTGCTATATTTTTAAGTGACTCATGAAGAAGAGGAATCAATAAAACTTTTAAAAAGGAAAAAAATAAAGTGGATATCAAGGATTGTCAAAAAGAGGCAATCTTGATGGAGAAAGACAATTTTACATGCAGCCTGGGGGATCCGTGTGGAAAAAGGGAGGAGTATTTATGTTGTCAGACTTCCAGTTATTACTCTACCTAGAAGAATTCAGTAGTTAGAAAAGACGTTAGACGCATCTATTCCAACTTGCCACCCAATCAATTCAATCCACAGAATTCTAAAGGTACCCACTATGTGCCAGGCATTGTGCTAGGCACTGGGGTAAACAACGACAAAAATAAGTCTCTGCCCTCGAGAAGCTTACGTTCTGGGGCACCTAGGTGGCGCAGTGAGTAGAGACCTGAGTTCAAATCTGGCCTCAGACACTTGACACACTTACTAGCTGTGTGATCTTGGGCAAGTAACCCCAATTGCCCTGCCTTTCCCCCTCCCCCCAAAAAAGGAGCTTACATTCTGCCAGGAGGAGCTAAAACAGAGACTATAAAAGAAACAGATTAAAGACATATATCATACGTGAAGTAAGCAAAAGGAAATATACTAATCATCTTTATATAAAGGCAACATTTGGCCTCTGTTTAAAAACTGCTAGTCATAAGAAACTTAAATACAGAGCAGCCCATTCCATTTAATAAAACCACTAAGTATCGGAAAGCTCTTTCTTACATTGAGCCAAAATCTACCTTCCTGGAATTTCCACTCACTGGTCCAAGTTCGGCCCTACTTGAACCACACAGCATTAACATCCTCCTACTTTGCTTTCAGTGGACAAACACTTATTAAGTGCTTACTGAATTGCCAAGCACTAGGCTTGAGAACAATCTTCAAATATTTGAAATGCTACCATGGTCCCCCCTAAATCATCTTTGCTAAGCTAAATGCTCTCCCCAAAAATTTCTAGCACATTCTGTCTGGAACTCTTCTTTGTCCTTATCACACCCTACTCTGAATTATATTTATACATGTACAAATTATATCAGCCTTCTCCCCAGTAGAATGTCAGCTGCTTGAACGCAGAGATTTATTTTCATCTTCACATCTCCTGTGCCAAGTCCAGTATCTCATACATAGAATAAAAGATGGGAACATACAAGAGACCTTAGGTCATTGAGTCTCTTTTTGTTGTTCTTTAGTTGTTTTCAGTCATGTCCAACTCAAGTCCGCTGCATCATTTTATTCATCAGGAAAATAAGAACCAGAGATGTGAAGGGACTATGAGTTCCTCCATGATGCTATGAGCTCCTTGAGATCAAGGAAGGACAGGAATTTTGTTTGCTTTTTTAGTTGTGTTGGCCTCTCTTCCCATCTGTGGTACTCAGCACAGTGCCTGGCACATAATAGGTACTTAATAAATTGCTTGTTGACTTGCAGGGCAGTAAGTGACAACAGAGTAGCTAGGTGGCACATGACCCAGAGTCAGAAGACTCATCTCCCTGAGTTCAGATCTGGCCTCAGACACTTACTAGCTTTGTGGCCTTGGGCAAGTCACTTTGGCCTGTTTGCCTCAGTTTTTTCATCTGTAAAATGATCTGGAGAAGAAACTAGCAAACTGCTCCAGTGTCTCTGGCCAAGAAAACCCCAAACAGGGTCACAAAGAACTGAACAACAACAAAATGACAAAGGCAGGACCTGGATCCTCGGACTCCAAATTCAGCTCTCTTTCCATTGCACTGTGCTATTTTTTATGGTTGTTTTATGGATGACGATAGATAGATAGATAGATAGAGAGATAGATAGATATTTCACCAAGTAGTCATATTGCTGGTGATAAATCTCACAGGACTTAGGGAGACTGAACCTCCAAAAACAGACTCAGAACACTGCCAAACAGGACTCCAAGCCTTTGCAACATAGTGTATGGGACAGAATTTTTAAATAATAGGAGAGACATCTTTAAGAGAAACAAAGTAAATTTATTCTACAAACCTTGCCACATTTGGGCACACCTCCATAATGGAGTAAGCAAGGTGAAAGGGAACCTGCCTTAATTTATAGTCTTAATGAAAAAGATTCCCACCCACCTCTATCCCTTCTCACCATTGGCTGGGGGGGGGGGGGGGTGGGCTTACAGTCTGGGTGTGAAAACTACACAGAGGACCAAGATTGATCCGGTTCGTTCAGGATTTTCCCTATCAGAACTCAACTGCCAGGGTGGCGTCTGAAAGTCTAGGAGAGACCCTTCCTGGATCAGAGAACAAGTAGCTCACAGGAAGTTCATCATCTTCCAACATCTGAGAGGGGGGCGGAGGGCATGCCTTCCCAAAATTACAAGGCCAAATCCCAGAAACTCTCCATTAGACATACCCTGTGAAGTCTTCACAATTTTCCACACCATACAATAAAGTCTACACACTGCAGTAAGAACTTAATAAATAAGCACTTACTAAGCATTAGTTCAGATGAAATAAAAAGAAACATCTTGCTGTTGTGAAGAACACATTGGTTTTGGAGTCATAAAACCTGATTTAGAACCCCACCTCTGCTACTTACCCGAACGACCTTGGACAAGTCATTTAACCTCTGCAGGTCTGAGTTTCCACATGAGAGAGAATTGGTTGACATAACCACCATGGTCCTTGCCAGCTATAAATTTTATAATTCTTTTTTGGATTCTACAACACCTCTATTTCCAGAAGAAAGACTAGCCATGAGGCCAGACAAGCCAGCTGGCTGGTATGTAACTGGGCAGGATTTCAAAGGATCTCCAAGCCAGTAGGTGGGTGGGGTGAGATTTATTTTAGAACATTGGGTATCGTTTCTGACAGGTATTGACAGAAGAGACATAGCAAAGAATATGCCTTTACTTTGCACTGAGGCTTGGAGGTTCAGAACTTTTAATTTTTGTATTTTTGTATGCAATGGTATAAAGCCCTACAGGGAGTCGAGTCACTGAGCTGACAAGAACTTTTTTTTTCCCGCTTGGCAAGTGAATAAAGAGAAGGAGAGGGGGAGGTGGAAATAGAGGCTAACACTGGGCAATAAGTCATAGACACATCCAATATTTATAATCATTTTTTAAAAGTACCATATTAAGAATGTAGAAAGAATAATAAAATATGCATATGTTCTTGAAGCAAAGAAATTAAGGCTCACTTTCACAATTTCTATTAAAATATGAATTTGTGAACAATATTTATAAATTTATCAGGAAAATAAATTAAAGATTTAATATAACCATTTTCTTTACTAAGGAAGTCCTTCATACTCAGTTTCCAAATATATGCATTGAAAAGGACATAAATTAGAAGCTGGACCAAGTCATGTGGCTGAGAAACTAGAGGAAAGTCTTCTAATAACTGACAGACACCAAAGGCAAGACAGACTGAGCAGAGAAATGGGGTGGTTTGGATTTTTGTTTTGTTTTATTTAAATGCAGCTGGCTAGTATTTATATTAGGTTTTAGGATCTGCAAAGAACTGTTCATATGCCATCTCATTTGATCTCATGTATGCCTTTCATGAAAAGGAACTTTAAAGAGAGACAACTAAATAATTACGCACATGGGCATATAGTTAGGCACATAGTCTAGTTGCTTGATTTGATAAAATGAGTTAGTATATACAAAGTATTTTGCAAATCTTAAAGTTCTATAATAAATATCATTATTACTATTCCTAATTAAGGAAGGAATTTAAGTGTATATAAAGACCTAACATGCTGTTGCTTTTTCAAATAACATTACCTTTGGGTGGAGTTTTAGGGTTAGAACAGACTCTTCCAGACACTGAATATTGGCAGGTATAACCCAAATGTTCCACACCTTCGCATCGCCAGCCAGTGAACAGTGCCAGGACTTCCCCACTATAACAGGGTACCTACTGTCTTCCAAAAGACTATTTTGAATTAGAGGCAGCTTGTTTAAAAATTAAGTTTTCAGTTCAATACACCAAAGCCCAATCTGAACTTTGTTCTTTTCAACATTCTTCATCTTTAGAACAACGAAAAATAAACAACTTAAAAACCATCAGTACCTTGAATTGAAAAATCAAGTTTTTTAGAAGAGAATTAACAATCAGCCAATAGACGTTTTCTCCATTTAACATGAGACTAAATATGTAATAAGCTTGTTTAAAAGATGTTAAGTGAGTACTTTATTGAAAGCCAAATTTACCTATGTATTACAACATCTATCTGATCTTCTATTAAATGTGTAAGTGAAATCAATAGGCTTAGACATTTTATGAGATCTTTCCTTTATTTAATCACAGGGTAGATATCCATGCTCTAGAGCTTTGGGGGGAAATCACAGTCATGGTTAAAGGGAATGTAAGTGGTGGACTGGCTTCTTAACAGGGCACCTCATTTCACAGCACCTTCAAAATAAGATGACAGCTAAATTCCAAACCAAAGAAATAGACAGATGGGGCTTAATCTCAAGAGACTTTTTTTTTACTTTAATAATTAACTTTCATCAGCTCGTGTTTATTCAATATATTTGAATTAGATTATTATGCCTATTTCAAAGATTGACGTAATTTCCCACTTGGTATATAAAGCAAAACCATAATGGAGAAAGATGGTTTTATAATAATAATGACTATTATTTATATAGTGCTTGCTATGTGCCAGGAACTATCTTAAGTGTTTTACAATGATCATCTCACTTCAGCCTCAAGAAAACGTGAAGAGGTTAAGTGCAATTATTATCCTCATTTTACAGATGAACAAACAGAGGTTAAGTGACTTACCCAAGGTCATACAACTAGTAAGTGTCTGAGACCACATTTGAACTCAGGTCTTACTGACTCAAGGCCCCGTACCCCATCCACCTAACTACTACCATCTTGGTAGTAAAATGTTACTGATTTCTTCTGTAACTGGAAGTCCTACATCATGGTCACCATTTCTATATACCACTTCTTGTCTTCCTTGCTTACTGCCTACAAGGGCTGACAGACTCTAGTTCAAAAAATGAGATTAGACACAGACATATCCTTTGTTTGAGGATCCATAAGAAAAACACAGGTGGAATTATTAGTGCCTGATCAGACACCTAAGCCAAGGTTATCCATGGAGAAGAAAATGTATTCTTGTACATAATCCACAGCTTTATTACTTTGTATTTTATGGGATATAGAGAGTAAAAGGATACTTACTGTAAGTTACCAAGGTTAAGACTTCCTACATGCTAAAATTCTTGAAGTTATACGTAACAATTCTTTTAATAAACTGTTACCTCCATGAAAACAAGAGCCTTCCTCTTATCTGATGTTAAGTGCTTTACCCAGGACGTAGTACCACGCTATCTCCACAGTAGATGCTTAAATGTTTGTTGACTTGAGTTCTGGACAAATCGAGTGATATGCTATGTACTTTGAATGACACATACTATTCTGTTAACTCTTCCTCTCTGGCTGAGACTGCCTCTGGGAAAAATACCCCTCTGACATGTTTCCTTTGCTTATAAAAGGAGATTCTACATCAACAACCAAGAAATTACAGAAGCAAACAGCTGCTGCTAAACCGTCTCCTCCCTTCTCTTCTCCTTATTCTTCTTCTGCAGTGACACAGGGTTGTCTTGGCTACTCTTCAAAGTTCCCAAAGAGACAGGAATGAGACTGTCTGAGCTAGGTCTCCTTGCCATCAAATTAAGATTTTTGAATAACTGATGACTTCGGAACATCACGGGCCTATTCTACCTGTTTACGCAGTGTATGAGAAACAGTTAAACGACAACTTGTTGAGTTATTTCAGTCACGTATGACTTCATGATCCCATTTGGGGTTTTTTTTTTGGCAAAGATAATGGAGCAGTTTGACATTTCCTTCTGCAGCTCATTCTATAGATGAAGAACTGAGGCAAACAAGGTCAAGTGATTTGTCCAGGGTCACACAGCTGGTAAGTATCTAAGGCCAGATTTGAACTCATGAAGATGAGTCTTCCTAATGTCAAGCCTAGTGCTCTATCAACTGAACCACCCAGCTGCCTGAAACAGTGTCTTAGCCTGGGCCTTCTAGAAGGCTCATCCCTTTAAAAGGAATCTCTCTCTCTCTCTCTCTCTCACTCTCTCTCTCTCTCTCTCTCTCTCTCTCACTCACTCACACACAAACATCATAAATTACTGTTCTTCCTCTCCCTACCTGACCACCAGAGGAGAAATTTAAAAGGAACATTCCAGAAGCACACAATTTTAACCACATCTATGACTGAAAGAAGGCAAGGAGGAAGACAGAATTACAGTTATGATTGATCACTCCCTCTCTAGTATTTTTCCCTTTGCCCTTTCTCTATTAGCCAGTAATGGCAACAGAGAATAAAAAATAAAGGGTTGGTTTTATATTCCTTATCACTTAGTCCCTGGAGGCAAAGTCAATTTGAATTAAATTGACCTAAGCTTCAAGGATCCTGATCAAGGAAGCCTGAAAACTTAGTCTAACAAAGAGAGGAGGTATTTGTGGCATCTAATCTCCTCCCCTACCCCATCTCAAAAAAGGAAAAAAAAAAGATTTCAAACCACTAAGTAAGTTTTCTAGAAAACTAACATCTACAGAATTTAATTCACACACACAATTAATAATAACCACAGAATAGAACTCAGATTAATTGCAATGACAAATCTTGGTCCCAGAAAATATCTGATGAGACAGAACTTTCTTCCCTTCAGTGTAAAGAGGCAGGAGCCTGTGGGGGCAAAATGCAGCACTTCAGAACAGTTGCTCTGTCAGTCACTTCTGCTGAGGTATTTATTGGGGTTCTTTTTTCCCCTTGTTACAAGGGACAGTTCCAATGGGGTAAGTATGAAAGGAGGTATAACAGAAAATGACTGCTATGACCCTACAGCATCCATGAAGCATTTTTTAAATGCTAAAATTTAAATTTTTTAAGTTTTAAATTTAGACTAGGAATAAAGAACAGACAGGAGAGTCAGCGATCATAAATAAGTACGCAGGTTTCTGATGGAATTACAATGTCAAACAAAAATCATTTTGGAGTTTAAATGACTACAAAACACAAGAATTACAAAAATATACTGCGCTACACTGAGCGCTCAGTAACAAAAATCTATTAATAATATTTTGTTTCACAATCAAAGGATCATACATTTGAATCTGGAAAGGACTTAGGAGATTATCCTAAGACAATTCCCTGATTTTACAGATGACAAAACTGAGGTGGACAGCAATGAAAGTGACTTCCACATGTGGCCGACCTATAATCCAAATCTAGTACCTCCTCTCACCATACCATAAAAAAAGGGCTTTTCCCATCCCCCAACATTAAATGACTTAAAAGTATACTTGTGGATAAGTATTTCAAATACGATCATAGTAAACAGTGAAACCACAATATTTATTATAAAATAATGGTCAATTAATGTAACTATATCATATAGGCCATTAAACTTTTGGTCTTAATGCTGCCTCAACTGACAAAACAAAATTCCTTATGAAAGAGATGCTTCAACAATATTTTTTTTTTGCTTTTTTCCTGACCATATTGTGATTTCCTGCCGGGAAGAGGAATGATTATAATGGGAATTAGAAGTTTTGCATTTCCTTTCAAAAGAATGCACTTTACACCATTTAGGCTTGAAGTCTTTTTTTTTTAATCTAGGCAAAAAGTAATTTTTAAGGTGGTGAATGTCTTACTTGTCTCTTTATGGTAGTTAGCCCTGACAAAAAGCCAACCACTATAGATCTGGGCAGCCCTAATCATAAGCTCAATTTCCTGAAGGGGAAAAAAAACTTTCCAAACCCATCAAGTTTTGTTCAGGAACTCCAGTTAAACACTGCAGCTCAGAGATTCAATGGCTGGATTCCAGAGAAGTCAGGAAGTTAAAAAGTCTTTTATAAATGCTATCATATAAGTAAGTCTACAGAGGGGGTGAGAAAAGAAGGTGAGTCTAGAAAAATCAGCAATGGCAATGTTCCGGAAAAATCAGCGTCGATACTGACATGTAAAAACATTATAAAATGTGTTTGGAATGCATTCAAACAGCATAAAAGATAAATAATCCAAGTTTTTTACTTTATAAAGAATGAATGGAAACTAAAAATTAGGCAGCAGATTTTAAACAAGGGTGTAGGTGAGAGTTACAATTGCATCTTAAAATTACAGTATTAGGAGTCCAGATATGGGGGTGGGAATAAGGAAGACTAGTATGAATCAATTTTTAAAATCTAAATCAGAAAACGTTTTTAAGTAAGGTAATTTTAAAGATGAAGCTTTAAAAATGGTTCATGATTAGTATGTCAATTTTTTGAACTTCAAACTTTTTCCTATATTGGTTGAGCTAGAGTAGAGTTTCTTGACCTAGGGTCCATGAACTACATATACATATATATACATATAATAAATATATATGTAATTAGATATAGATGTACATTTTATAAATGCATTTTAATATAAACAGTTCACTTTGTATTTTATTCCATGCATTTAAAAACATTATTTTGGAAAGGAGTCCAGAGGTTTTTGCCAAAGGGGATCATGAAATATTTAGGGGGAAAAAAAGGTTAAGAACTCCTATTCTAGATGGATTTCTCCAAATCCAAAATTCCGCAATTCTCTGAAACAAATACTTCTAAAGTTTCTTCCGTTCAATAGAGGCAGAATGGTTATAGAGTGGCCTTAGACCCAGGATATGCTAGGTTCAAGTCCTAGATCTGGCAGACACTGGCTCCGTGACCCTGGACAGGTCATGTAAGGCAACCAAGACTCTAAGTGAAAGGATGCTAATCTGCATTGGTAGAGTTTCTTCATCTGGGATTTTCTTCTGCCAGTGAAATGACAGGCCCAGGCCTTAGGCTTACCCCTTCCTTTCAACAGGTTTAAACAGTTCTCCCTCTTTTAATCTTATTTATTTAATTTCCATAGCAAACTCCTTTTTTTCATAGCTAGAGCAAAAGTGAACTGTATCATGATGGGGTAGGAATTATCACAAATTTCACAGTGGCAGAGTTCAAATTAGTGATGTTTTATTGTTCTTGATGGGCAGTTTAAGTGGTGCAGTGGGCAGAGGACTGGGCTTTGAGTCAGAAGACTCACTCATTTCCCTGAGTTCAATCTGGCCTTAGACATTTACTAGCTGTGCGACCTTGGGCAAGTCACTTAAACTTGTTTGCCTCAGTTTCCTCCTATATAAAATGAGCTAGAGAAGGAAATGGCAAACCTCTTCAGTGTTTTTACCAAGAAAACCCTAAATGGAGTCACAAAGAGTCAGATATGAAGAAATCAACTGAACAAGGACAACATTTTCCTTGACAGTTGTCTATAAACAGAGAAACCATGAAACCTAACCAGGTCTGGGTTGCATTTCACTTCCTCAAAGAAACGAATGGCATGCCTCATCTAGGACTTTATTGTATCAATTAGGCTGCCTCTCCATCCCACTACCACCATGCCAATCTATTACATTTTTGGATAACTCTAATTGTTATGACATTTTTCTTAAATCAAGCTTAAATTTGCCTTGTTGTAACTTCCAACCAACTCACAATCCTGATATGGCATATACTAAGGCCATTCACTATTCTGGTTACCTTGTTCTGAAGACTCTCTAGCTTCTTTCCAATTCCATACTCCACAGCTCCATTTAGTCATAGGACCATAGCTCTAGAGCAGGGAAGGACCTTAGAGGTCAACTAGTCCAGTCCCCTCATTTTACAGATGAAGAAACTGAGGTCCAATGAATTTAAATAATGCACCAAAAGTCATACTCTTTCCACCTGTGTCACTTTCCTCAATCTCCTTCTGCCTTTACTAATCTCATCTTCAGATATGTAGTTTGAGGTTTCACTCATGGAATACGAAATACGGGATTGCTTTAACCCTGGGGCTCACATCTCTGGGTCTCTCGTTTTCATCATCTGTAAAATGAAAAGATGGAGCTGGTTCAGTTCTAAGGTCGATCCAGCTTTGTCATTCCATCCATTCTATTCCATAGCTGCTGAATTTAAACCGATCTTAAGCTGCTTCCATCAATAACATTATAGAGTTCAACCACTGGATAAGACGGCAAGTATTCTCTAAGTAAAACCAGAGTAGGTGGGGGATAGGAAACAACTTTGTCTTCCAGTACAGATCTAATAATGTCTTCCCAAATAATATCAGGCAAGCTGATATCTAACCTGAAGCCCAATTCAAGTATTAAAAAAAACCCACACTTATTAACTTCCTACTACAGGCAATCCATTGAAGAAGAAAGCAGGTACCCATCAGGCTAGAAATGAAATGGCCCCTGGCCAAAGTTCTGAAAGAAGATAAGGATTCTGAGACACTGAGATGCATTGGGAGTTCACTCCCTAAGGAATGCTGTGTACTAATGCAGAGGGAGGCAGCAGATGGGAATGTTAAGTCCAATTTGGCTGGAATTTAGAGTTCATGAATAGTTCACCTTTTATGACATGCGAAGTGAAATACTAATGAGTTTAGATTAAATAATGATTAGGAATGTCCAAGCATTTGATCCAAAAGTTGTTTCTGTTGTTTTTTTTTTTTAAATTAAGAATCAGGCAGTTCTCCAGTATTTCCAACACACATCACATGAAAATTAACTTAGAGCCTCTTGGGCACGCTTAAGGCCATATAGAGACAATCTCACTGTCATTTAAAAATAATAGCAAACAAGGTAAGGACAAGAAGGATCATTTAATGATAGATGGATAACATGAAGCAGCACAGAGATGATGAGTCCCTGAATATAGCAAGGCCAATAAAACAGGAAGTAATCACACTCAGAGCATCTGTAAAGTCCCCCATGCCCCAGCCAGGATACAATCGCAGAAGAAAAACAACAGCGAGGAGGAATGGTGGGAACCGGATGAGCAGCAACTGACCAAATGTGTTTCTTTCTCCCTTGGGTCATTGGCTCCTGTGCTTATAACCAATCTGATGGATTAAGCAAACTGAATGCATATGGATTCTTCAAATGATAATTAGAAAAGATAATAATTTTGTGGTTGTTCATCCTTCATTCTTGAAGAAGATAATCATCTAGAAACATTTTTTAATAAATCTAGCCACCATAAAGATTAGACTTGGAGGGAAAAAAAATAAACAGGGGGAAGGGCAGGAAACAACTCAGAATATTCTAAACAATTCTCCTAACACAGTGATTATTAAGTTCCTAGTGGTCTCCCCTGGGAGACAGGAGAAAGTTATTCAGAGTGAAGAGAAAGAAGCCTTTCTGATGGTCTCCTCTCCAAACGGGAAATTTGAGTTTTCTGTAATCTCCAGAAATTACATAAACATGGCAGAAATAACAAAATTTCTATAGCATTTGCTTCAGACTTACTTTGCATATCAGAAAAAGAGAAAGGGAATAGAATTGAAAGAGCTTATCATAACAGATCGGGTGATTAAACGTTATTACCGTGTTGGGCAACCCAAGCTCAAGGCCTGGTACATGGGTTTCCCCTCCATTACCAAGCCCATGTGAATAATTCGAATTGGGTGGGGAACCTGTGGCCTGGAGGGCACATGTGGCCTGCAGTCTTTTGACTAAGTGCAAGTTTTACAGAACAAATCCTTGTATTACGAGGATTTGTTCTCTAAAGTTTGGATTCAGTCAAAGGGTTGCACTTGAGGACCTAGAGGGCCACATGTGGCCTTGAGGCCAAAGGTTCCCCACCCCTGCTTTGTACCTAAGAGAAACAATATCCTTCAAGGCTCAACTCTGGTGTTACCTCCTCCATGAAGCCTTTTTCGATTCTTATCTCCCTCCCCTACCAACTATTTCATTCCTCAGATTATGTTACATAAATCTTGTCCACATTATAAATCTTATGTTACATAAATCTTTGTACATAGGTTGATAGGCACAGAGTTAGAACTTAGTAAGTCACCAGGTCCAATCTCCTCACTTTACAGAAGAAGAAACTAAAGTCCATGGAGTTTAAGTAACTTGTCCACGGTCAAACAACTAGTAAGTGTCTGAGGCAAAAATTTGGACCAAGGCCTTCCTCTAGATGTAGATTTCCCAAGTTCAAAGTGGGAGATGCAAAGTGGCTAGATGCAATTTTTATGAGAAAAAAAAGGTATTTAAAAGATGTTTGGAGCCTCAGCAGGGGAATGCAAAAGCAAACAGTAAATCCTTTACAGGAAGCAGAAAAACCCAAACAAAGGGTCTGATAGTCCCACTGTCCTATTCCCTTGTCAGATCACATCTAGAGTTTCCATGTTGTGCTCTGGACACGACAGATCCTAGGATCAATGATTTAAAATCTAAAAGGAGATAGAGCTCATGTAGTCCCAATTAATTTGCAAATAAGGAAACTGATACCCAAAGAATTTAAGCAGTGTGACCAACACCATTTGTACAGAATGTACCAGACAGAATTTGAACATAGGTCCAATGCCACCAAATCCAAAGTTCTTTCTCCCATGCCATGTTGCCTTCCCATGCCACATGGCCAAAACATGGCACTCCATCATTCACAGGTGAAAGAATAATTGGCATTTGAGAGAGAGGGTGTTGGATTTGGATTTTGTTTTTTTATTTCTTCCCCCCTCCCCACCAGCAACAGCAACCACCATGAGCAGTTTAGGATTGCTTAAAGCCTTTCAGAATTTCTCAAATGCAATCTAGACTAATCTCCAATTCCTACTCTATTCTTGGTCCAGCGCACTACTACCAGAGCTTGTCTGATTTACATATGTATACACATACACACACAGATGTATATTATATACCTACATGTACATGTGCATACATGTGAATACATTACAGAGGTACACATACACTGCATGGAATATAAAAGTGCAAATGCATGGATCATATAAGTGCATGTGCCCACATGTACATGCATGTATGTGAGTGTGTATATATACATGTATATATACATACAAGTACACCTAGATGTACACATGAGTATATGTGCACATTTTCACAGAGAATAACGTTTGTTGTTAAAGAAATGCATGACCAGAAAGGAGATAGGCAAACCATACAGTCAACAAAAACAAGAAATAAAAGACAGAGAACTCTAGAGCTATACAGGTGAAATGTGAAAATGTGAAAAGCCCTGGAGGAAGGCTTCTAGCACACTGAAATAAGAACAAAATTAACAATACCAGTTACCATTGCTATAGAACTTCAAGGTTTGCAAGGTGCTTTACATATGGGAGATGCCATTATTATCCCATTTTGTGGATGGGGAAACACAGGGATTCAATGAACTAATCTAAGTCACACAGCTAACAAAAGTACCTCAGCCAGAATTCAAACTATAGTCATTCCTGACTCTACATCCAGCATTTTGGGAGGGACAAGAGACTTCAATAGAGGAGAAAGTATTGAATGGGTTATGATCTGAACCAATGGAGAGAGAGGTGCCCACGGATACTCTGACACATAAGATGGGTTAATCTGACAGATTCAGAACATAAGCTGAGTGGCTGAAGTTAGACATGAACTTGGAATGTCTCCAGTGGAATGCCCGACAATCTCTGCTTGGTACTGAGCTATTTTATATTTTTAGCAATGATTTAAGTAAAAGCACAAACGGCATGCTTATCAAGTCTGCAGGTGCTACAAATGTTAAAGGGATTGTTGACACACTATGTGACAGAATGAGGATTCAAAAGGATCTTGATCAGTAAAGAGCACTGGGCCAAATTTAATGAGATGGCATTTAATAACAATAAGTATGATGTTTCATACTTGGGTTTTAATGTCGCAACGTAGGTAGCATAGTAGATACAGTGCCAGACCTGGACTCCTCTTCTTGAGTTCAAATCTGGCCTCAGACACTAGCTGTATGACCTTGAACAAGTCACTTAACTTTGCCTCAGTTTCTTCATCTGTAAAATGAGCTAGAGAAGGAGATGGCAAACCACTCCGGGATCTCTGACAAGAAAACCCCAAATGAGTTCATGAAGAGTTGGACACAACTGAAACAACTGAACAGAAACAAAAAGCTCAATATACATCAATACTGTTAACATAACAGCCCCCACCAAAAAAAAAAACCCAAACCTCAAAACAAACAAAAACCCGAATGTGACCTTAAGCAATATTTAAAAAGACAAAGTCATAGTCCCATGGTCTGACTCGGGCCTAGTTAGATCACAGCTAGAGTATTTTGTTCAGTTCTGAGGACCACATTTCAGAAAGGACATTGATAAGCCAGAGAGCATCCAGATGAGAGTGCTCACAATTGTCATTGTTAATCCTTTGTTTTCGAAGAAGACCAATGAGATCATGGAGACAACCAGAATAACGAAGAATCTAAAGTCATACTACACAAGGAGAGGAAGACAAAACTGGAGATGTTTAGCCTTAACAACAGAAGGGGGAGGTGAGGAATATTGGGGGGGGGCATGGTAATATCCTCAAGAATTTGAAGAGCTATCAGATGAAAGAGCCTTGCTCTGCTTGGCTCCAAGGCTATGGGTGGAAGTCAAAAAGAGGCAAAACTTAGACTTCATGTAAAGAAAACATCTTAAAATTAGAACAGTCCCAAAACAAAATGACTACCTCCTAAGTAGGTGGGCTCCCTCTCACTTGGCAGTCTCTTAACAAAAGCTAGAACAAAGATTTGTCAGTCATATTGTATACGGGTCATACAAGTTGAACCAGACAGACTCTGAGCTTCCTTCCAACTCTACCATTCTGCAAAAAGTCAACTGTGGCTCAGACACAGAGTATGGAATTGCTAATTCTGGACCTATTTCCTACAAAAATTCCCTGGGACCACCACCATAGGATCACAGATACAGAGCTAGAAGAGACTACAGAGACCATCTAATTCAACCTCGTTTTAGAGAGTAGGAAGCAGGGTTCCACAGATGGTAAGCATCAAGAGACGATGGGCTTTAAACTCCAGAGCCATTGTTGCTTCCACACTACTACACTGCCTCTCATCCTTTGAAGTGAGTTATAGATAAGAAAGGGCAGGTGGGTGGTGTAGACACCTGGCATGAGTCTGGGCAAGTTACTTAACCCTGCATACCTGGTTCTTCGTCTATAAAACGAGCTGGAGAAGAAAGTGGCAAAGCACTCTTTGCCAAGAAAACCCCAAGCGGGATCACGAAAAGTCAGATAGAATTGAAACAACTAAACAACAAAAACAGATATGATTGGGAAGCCGGTTCAGGGTCTAGCACAAGGCCTCACCTTACTTACAAAGTTAATAGGTTTAGCACTGACATGGTGATTTTGTTTCGGAACCTTTCAGGAAATAAAAAAAAAATCAACTTTACTGAATAAATAAGGGAGAATCACTGATACTGCCATGGGAAAGAGGAAAAAAGGAAAAGGAATTAAATTATTCTTCTCAATTCAAATTGCTTATTTACCAAAGTATTCCCATGAAAAGCTTAATGGAGCTAGAAATGGGGGATGCTTTTTTCAGAACTGAAAACTACTCACTTAAACATTTTTCCCCATAACATTAGGGCCAATTCTTAGAAAATTAGAACCACTAAAAATTGACTAAGCATCAGAAGTTGATGAATCATAGCCCAAATTCCTCAATGGAAAAGCAATGAAAGAAAGACTCAATAGCAGAGATTTGGCTGTTCACCCAGAACAGGGAAGGAAACTAAGATAGGAAGGAGTACTAACAACACCCAAACAGTTGATAAGGAGCAATGAATCTAGCAAACTAAAGTAAACCAACATACTTAATACTGGTAGGAAGTTACTGTAACTATAAAAAAGACTCCACCGTTTGGGAATCTTTACATAAATAAAACCATGTTTTTAAAAAGGGGGGTTGTAGGGAAAGTAGGGAGGAAAAGCATAATGAAAGAGGAGGTAGAATGGTACAGTGGACAGAACACTGACCATGCAGTCAGAAGACCCAGGTTCAAATCCAACCTTTGATGCTTACTACCCACGTGACCTTGGACTAGTCACTTAACCTTGATGGGCCCCTCATCTAGACTCCTCATCTATAAAATGAGGAGGTGGGACTGGCGGGCCACTGAGATTTTATATTCCTATTAAAAAGTATGTGTACACAAGGCAGAAATCTGTTTCTACCTATTGGCATATGCAATGAGTAGGAGAGAAGACAGTGAATAAAGAGAAGTAAAGAGGTCACAGATGACAAATGGAGAGTATTCTACCTGCTTAACCCATCTACAAGGTACTACAGCAGCATAATCCTGTTTTGCTTCCACATTGACAAAGAAAAAAGGTGTTAAAGTTGTACTTTCACCTTCCTGTGGCATGTATTACAACTAAAGTCAACAAGCATTTATTAAGCACCTACTATGTGCCAGGCACTGTGCTAATCAGGTGGGGGGTTAAACAATAATCATTTATTAAGCACCTACTATATGTCAGTCATTATGGTAAGTGCCAGGGGTAAAAAGAAAGGCAAAATACAGTCCCAGCTCTCAAGAAACTCACAAAGTAAATGGAGAAACATGTTAATAAGAATATACAAACAAGAGATGTATAGGCTGAATTGGAATCAGCAAAGGGAAGGCGCTAGCAGGCATTAAGAGGGTTCAGAAAAGGCTTCTTGTAGAATGTGGGACTTTAGCCAAAAAAAGCATAAAATCTGGAAATACAATTTTAGCTGTGAACAACCCTGTTGCATTGTCCTCTCTAAAAAAATTTCAAGCTTTGCCTCCTTTGGCAAAGCAGAATACATTAGTGCCAAAAACCTCAGAGGCACAGGGAAGTTCAAATGATAAAGTGCCAGAGAAACTTAAGTAGAAAAATTCAAACGATTATCTGCTCATGTTCAACAGCATCACCTCTCTGGACCTCAAGCCCAGGACCTAGGAGAGAGATGGAAGTGGGAAAAGGGATAATTACATTTCCTTCTTTTCCTTTCATCATTAAAGCCTAGAACATCAAGCGATACCAATAAGATGAAAGGAGATTAGATAGGGAAAAGGAGATAAAGGCACAGGAAGCAGATTTCAGGTAGACAGACAAGCAATGACTGACGATGATGATGGGTTATGGCGGATGGTGGTTGGTGGGTGACGGTAGTGGTGGTGGGTGATGGTGGTGATGAATAACAATAGTAATAAAAATAAATCTGACATCTAGAGTGCTTTTCAGATTTACCAAATACTTTTGTAACAACGTTGCTAGCCGCTGCTATAGAGGTGTAAGACCGACAGCAAGACCAACAACACCAGCACACGGGAAGGCTGCTAACACAAGTTCTTTGATCTGCTTTTTTAAGGAAAGCAACTTTGAGGGGTTTACAATCTCACTTTAATTAAGCATACATATATCATTCACTTAGTTCAGGGGGAAAGCCACACCCTGAACTTCAGAGACAACACAAACAGAAATTATAAACAGAGAAAATATAAACAGAGCAAATAACATAAATCAACAAACAGGCTTCTAGATGCCTGACCAAAGCTATACATACATAGTTAACAGAGAGAGAGAAGCACCAACATCTGGATTTTCAAAGCCAGGGGGCTCGTTAACGGCTACCCAGAGTCTCCACACCAACTCCCTTCCAATGAGTGAGCCCCAAGCAAAATGCTAACCTCAGAATATATATACACTTCTTCTGGGACAGCCCACAGAGATGTGACTCAAACTCATGTGACTTAGGCTTTCTTGTGACTTAAGCAGGTTAGCAAAGATTCTTGATTAATCAAAGACTTTTGATTCAAACAAAGACAAGTCTCAATCAAAGGCACTTGATTACCTTAGTGCTGAGAGGAACTAGAACTCCAAAAGAAAAAAGAGCAAAAAGATCCACCCTGCTTGCCATTACAAATTTATACACATTATCTCAAATGACTCTTTGAACAACCCTGAGATATCGATAATATTGGTATTGTCCCCATTTTATAAATGAAGAAAGTAGGGCTCAGAGAGGTTAAAGTGCCTATTATTATAGAGCCATTAGAGGGCTAGAGTCAGAATTCAAACCCAGATCTTTCCTAACTGCAAATTTGGTATTTGTTCCACTACCCCAGTCCTAGAAAACTTCTATATCTCCTGATAGAGAACTGCATCACCTCTCTTAAGATACAAGACATTCTGGGAGAGCATTGAGTGTATTCTAGACTTTGGAGGAGTCTCATAATTCCCTCAATTTAGGCCAGGTCCCAAACTGATGGCAAATCCCAATAATAAATAGTAACTGAATTTGTCCACATTTAACACTCTCCAAAAGTAACAGTGATAAAGGGTGTCCTCTCAGGTTAGGTATTTAAAATGAAATCAAATTACATTTTCCCTTCTTCTCCTCAATGTCTAAAATGCCAGATGATTCCATGGAATGTGAGACTTGTATTTGGATAACTAATTAGGAGACCAAAAGGCCACTTTAAAATTGGTGCCAAGTCATGGAAGATTTGAATAGCTCACCTAAGCACCCTACCCAAAGAGTCATAGGATCCTTGTAAACACTAGCATTTATAAACATTCTGATCTAACCTACAATTTAACAGAGAATTTGTTGTTGTTGCTGTTTGCTTACTTGCTCCATTAGAACACAGATCTAGGAACCTCAAAGGCCATCTAGTCCAACCTATTCAGTTTTTATAAATGAGCACCCTCAGACCCAGAGAAGTTAAGCAATTTGCATAAGGTCACAATCCAGGTAAACATTTGATGTAGAATTTGAACCTAGGACCTCTGACACAGTCAATATTTTCTCCAATCTGCCATACTTCTTTTGCTGTATCTAATGTAACCCGAGGCAAATTCTCATGTGGGAGATACCCTTCACCTAGTAAAAGAAATGAGTATATAACTAGGGGAAATGCACCTATAAGGATTTTCCCTGCTTAAACATATTCCTGACACGTTTCTGAAAGGACTCCATCACATAAAATAAGAAGTATTGCTAAGGACATGTACAACGTGGATAGCCACCAAATGACCATCCCATAATCAAGGTCATGACCAATTAAAAGAGGCAAAGACCTCAAAACAAAGAGCCAGAAATAAAAGACATAGATAACTTGTCTACTCAGCAATTAGAAGTCTAAAGCAGAAACCAAAAAGCAAAGAAATTGAGAGATCATCAAAGAACAAAGTGTACAAATACAGAGTTGGATTATCAGACCACATCTTTCCTGATAGCAGGCATCAGTTTCAATTAAACAGGCCCAAGAGATGTGCTTCCAGGAGAACTGAGCCAATCATACATCTCACCCTTACCAGGACTGTCCCACTAAGGAATGTAGAACCATGAAGGCATCACTGAATAAAAGTGGAACTCGGGGCACAGTGTGTGATTTCCACACTAAGGGGAGCGATATATTTTGCTAAGAAACAGAACCCAAAGGTCGGAAGGATCATTCAACTAAGGGCAGATTCATCCAGAGCTTACCTGTCATACAGGCCACTAGAAGGTGACTGTCACCAGCCCCAAAAGAGTCCAACCACTCCATTTTCTAGATGAGGAAAGAGGTCCAGAAAGATGAATTGATTTGTCCAAAATTCACCGTTACGTGGCAGATCTGGATGAATCCAGATTTCCTGACTGCTAGTTGTTGTATCTTTCCACCATACCAAACAGTCTTCCAAGTAAGATCCAGATGGAGCATTTAAAGAAAATAGGAGGGTAGGTCACATTAGCTTCCTTCTTCATTCCCTTAAGAGGTTATACAAACCCCCTTGGGGAAAAACAACTGCCTAAGCCTCTGGATTCTCTTCCAGGGGAAAAAGTTGACATTGGACTTTTTCTACTATGACCTGGAAACCTCCTCGCCCTAAAAGTTCATATTACCCATCCTCCACCCCTTCCTCCCAGAACCTCCATTTTGAAGAAACCAGCCAGGCCAACCATGTGTTCCTTCCCCTCCAGAGGTACTCCTGACATTCCAGACTTTCTCTATCATATCCTCATATGGGTCCCTCACCCCGTCCTTTTCACCTTTCTCTTATGTATTATTCCCACCCACCCCCCACCATTACAATGTAAGCTTCTTTGGGGCAGGGAATCTTTTTTTCTCCATTTATATATGTGTTCTTTGTGCTTATCACAGTTCCTGAAACGCAGTAGTCATAGACAATGTTGTATCTGATCTTGTTGTTCAGTCTTTTTTAATTGGGTCCAACTCTTCATGACCCCATTTGGAATTTTCTTGGCAAAGATACTGAAGTGATTTGCCATTTCCTTCTCCAAGCACACAGTGAGAGCTTAATAAATGTTTGCTGACTTAAATTGAGGAGGCCTGGGTGATATTTAATTCTGTAAGCAGCAAAGTTACATATAAAGTCAGAAGCAGATCTATTTTAAGACAATTGTGGAGGCAGGCCTAGGAGTCCACATCTAGGCTTTCAATTTTCTGGACAAACAGGGCACATGTTCAAATTTTAAAATTTACAACCGTCTAGATTGTTTAATTATGGTGAACACTAGCTTATCCAGCATTCTATCAACTGGAATCTCTATTAGGCATTTCTGCACTTCACCAAAAAAAAATGAATAATTCATACCTATAACAATGACTCCAGAGTACCATAAGATCATGAAGTACTTTCTGAAACAAAGATTAAATTACGTTCTTGTATTAAGTGTATTTTATTGCTTCTAATTCTTTGACAATTGGCAGTCTACATTTGGTAATTCTCTATTAACCAGACATTTTATTGAACAGAACATCTCAATCTCTCGACCATATAGATAATACAGTAAACTCTCCATTAAGTTGAGGCAAGCCCTCCTGATAGATCTCCTCAGACAGGTTTGGGTATTATGACAAATGGTATAAACAAATAAGAGATTAGACATGAGGGTTCTGTAGGCCAACATAGGCTGGAAACCTGAGTATCAAGGTTGAAAAACAATTTACAATCCTGAAGAAGAAAATTATGTACTCCAGAGTTTCCGAAAAGCCCATGATTTTCAAGCAAAGTAAATTCTTGTTTGTATTTATCTTGTTTTGTGATTACTCATAAGGGTAGGGAACCTGTGGTCTTAAGGCCACATATGGCCCTCTAGGTCCTCAAGTGCAGCCCTTTGACTAGATTCAGGGCTGCACTTGAGGACTTGAGAGGGTCACATGTGGCCTTGAGGGTGCAGGTTCCCCACCCCTGCTCTAGCATGTCAGCATTTTTTAAAAGCCCGCTTTCTCCCATTCTCACCTGAATTTCCTAAAACACTACCTCTAGCTCCTCAGAAAAAAAATTTCACATATGTTCAAATAGTAGGCATAGAGAATTAAAACTCAAAAGGATTCGGTGGGCTTTTTAAGTTTTAGAATGATGAAGGAGTCATAAACGGAGTTTAGAACAGAATACCCATCTAAACCCTTAACGACAACCAAATAAACAGCTCACAATCACTATGGGGAAATAAATGTTTTATATTCACTATAACTGAAAATAGAAAGCTCAGTTTATAGGATGAAAGGATTTAGAGCCGGGAGGGCCTTTCGAGATCACCTCGTCCAACACTCATTTTACAGATAAACTCACCAATGAGCCACATTTTCCTTCCATAACCAAACTCCAAATCACTGACTGGTGGTCAGGAACACTGCCAAGATCAAAACCCAGGTCCTCTAACCACAAACCCAGTTCTCTCTCCTCTCCATTTCTCTCCCACCCCAAGATCCAGTTAAAAACTGCCTAATACAATTTAACTGGTTAGTCTTTGACCAGTTAAAGAACACCACAGTAGGCATGATCCTCATGGGACACTTTTTTTTTTTTTTTTTAGCAAAGCAAGGATAGTATTTTCCCCACATGATTCCATCATCCCTATGATTAACTAGGATACGTCACTTCTGCTGGAAAAGCATAAAGTGAGAAGTGAAAGTATTTTTATCAAGCTTATACTCAATTAGGGTTAGTATTAGGAAAATCATTCAAGTCTAGAAAAGTTCCACTAACTTACCTAGGTTCTAGAGGGGCAGCTAGGTGGCATAGTGAATAGAATGTTGAGCCTGGATTCAGGAAGATTCATCTTCCTGAATTCAAATCCAGCCTCAGATATTTACTAGCTGTGTGTGACCCTGAGCAAGTCATTTTACCCTGTTTGCCTTGGTTCCTCATCTGTAAAATAAGCTGGAGGAAGAAATGGAAAACCACTCTAGTATCTCTTCCAAGAAAACCACCAAGAATCGGACACAACTGAAAATAACTCATTAACAACAACAAAGGGTTCTAGTACTGGTTCTGCCCTTGACTCATTTAGTGATCTTGGACAACACACAACCTCACTGGGTCTCAGCTCTCTCATCTGTGAAGTGAGGGGATCTCTAGTGTACCTGCTAGGTAACATTTAATCTCATTCTAGTCTCCAGGAGAACTGCAAAGAGTCAGTCCTCAGGTCACCCAAATTGAAAGTGGTTGTTTATGGCCAGCACTAGCCATGGGACATAGGAGGACTAAAGATCGAATCCTTCTTGAAAATGAAAATATTTTTTTTTTAAAAAGTAAAAAAAAAAAAAAAAAAAAGATCAAATCCTTCCTCAAACACTTGCTAATTGCGTGTGACCCAGGACAAATTACTTTCATCCTCAGTCTCCTTATCTGTAAAACTGGGAAAGTGACTAGAGCACCTATTTCACCAGGTTACTGTGAGAATCAATGAGGTGATTTTTGTAAAGTGCTTTCAAAACCTGAAAGGACCATGTAATTGCTGTCAGTGTGTCCGACTCTGTGACCCCATTTGGGGTTTGCCACTTCCTTCGCCAGCTCATTTTACAGATGAAGAAACTGAGGTTAAGAGGGTTCAGTGACTTGCCTAGAGATTCACAGCTAGTGTCTGAGGCCAGATGTGAACACAGGAAGATGAGTCTTCCTGACTCCAGGCCCAGTGATCTATCCGCTGCATCACCTTGCTGCCCCGTATGGGTATCTATTTTCATTTTGTTGTTGTTGTTGTTGTTCTTTAGGAATCAAGGGACCTAGGTTTTAGCCCTGGCCCTCCTTCTGACTTGCTAGATGACCTCGGGCAAGTCAAAACTTACTTCCCCACAAAATAAGGGAGTTGCACTAGTTCACATCCAAGGTCCCATCTAGCTCTGAAATTAGAAACTCCATCCAACCTAACAGCTTTGCTTTTCCTTGTTTTCTCCAAACCATACTCTCCTCCCCACTTGACCCTCACCAAAATATTTACGCCCTGCCTATTCTATACACCTTTCACCACCCTCACCCCAGGGTCAAACAATTTTGTAAGAGATCTCCTTCACTATACAACTTGCTTACTGAATACCGGGCACATGGGCATAAAGCACACATCTATCTTTGGTTCCCAAAGAGTTATTTAGATAGTTCCAGTAAAGTGGCTGAGGCCAGGGGCCAGGTGCTTATGAAAGAGTGGCAAGCCCAAATTTGTTTTATGTTGGCCAATCGGAAAGTTCCCATGTCTTACAGTAACTGAGTGACCACATTTTTCCAGCCCTACTTTCAAAGCTATTTTATTAAATCTCTTGAGGAAGATTGCAGTTTACATCATGCCAAGAGGGCCTCAGTGTTTTGTTGCTACAGGCTTGGCTAATATCTTGATACCAGAGCTCTTGGGGGTGAATGAGTGATTGAAGATTCACTTTCTACCGGAATGCCAGAGAAAGTCATAGGGCTTTCAAGGCTGTGGTGCGGTAATTATGTATAATTATTAGCAACACTTAGAACAGCTTTGAAAACAGCTACAGCTGCACATCTTACCTCTTGACCTATATCAGACAATGAAGAAGGCACTTCTACTAATTTTATTTATTTATTCATTTGATTTTTACACCCAAGATAAGGCTTTAAGAGTGATTCTAGCTAAGAAAAGTATTTCTAGCATTCCCAATATGAGTAATCTATCTATATCTATTGAAAACCAAGTCAACCTTTCTGGATCATCTTCATTGCCTTCATCAGGGCTTAGCAACATTTGATCATTGCTTTAAAGTCCCATTTTTCACATGATAACATTTTAATGGAAGTGCCCATTTTATGAAATCATAAGATTTAGAGATCTCTGAAAAGACTTCAGAGATCTAATGTAATAAAAGCTTCTAGGGCAGCTAATGGCACAGTGGATAGAGCACCTGCCTTGGAGTAAGGAGGACCTGAGTTTAAATCAGACCTTAGACACGTATTAGCTGTGTGACCCTGGGCAAGTCACTTAGCCCTGTTTGCCTCCACAATTTTTTTTAAAGCTTCTCATTTTCAAGATGAGGAAAAGGAGGCCCCCCAAAAGTGAGGTGATATGCCTATCCAAAGGCTCCTCACAGGCAGTAAGTGGCAGAGCTGGGGTCCAAACTCCAACCTGAGTCCAAATTCTGACCCTTTGCACTAGGCCAGGATGATCTGAAATTAACAGGTAGAAAAAATTTGACAATCCTGCTTGAGTGTTCTGTAGAGCAATGCATTCACAAGGAGGAAAACTGGTGCTTTGTCTCCCACTAGAATTCCAATTTGATACAATGTCTTCTAACATTTTATTTTTTTCCCAATTACATGTAAAAACAATTTTAACATTTGTTTTTTAAAATGTTTTTAATTCCAAATTCTCTCCTTTCCTTTCTCCATTTCCTCCTATTGAGAAGGAAAGCAATTTGTTATAGTCATACATAGTTATACAATCATGCAAAATACAGTGTTCCTAAAGTCTGGACACATAGGCAAAAATGCATATTTTCAAGAAATGGATGAAATTTTCAACATTTTATTTAATTGGAATATTAACAAATAACATCTCCAATATGATTTCCATCATTTGTGATGCAAAGGTTGATGCCCTTTGCGAGATTCACGTGAACTCGATGCAATAACTCCAAATTTCCTGTGTGTCCAGATTTTAGGAACACCCTGTATATTTCCATGTTAGTCATGTTGTGAAAGAAACTACACACATACACAAAACAAGAAAAATAAAGTAAAGAAAAAGTATTCTTCAAATCTGCATTCAGACTCCATCAGTTCTTTCTCTGGAGATGGATAGCATATAATATCTTTTTTTTAAGAAGAAAATTCTTGATGCAAAATTGCCCTTTTCCATTTTTCCCCAAGGAGATATGTTTTTATGGAACATTATCTAGCCCTTAAAATGGAATTTTATGGCTTTTTCCTGAATCTCTCAAAGACGGGAAGCCAAGAGATAGTTTACAATATTGCAACTTATAAAAACACTCCATGAGAAGTTATATATAGGATGAAACCTTAAACTCAAATAAATGTTGCTCAACACTGAGCTAAGTAAGAAGCACAACTTCAAGTCACAAATTATATACTTACACGTTCAACACAAGATGTATCATTTTAAGGATTGAACACTGAACTGAGAGAGATAGATTCTAGGCCAAGCTCTTCCTGGATCTCACCATATGACCATGGGAAAGGTACTTTAAGACACTTCCAACCATTTCTTTTCTTTTTAGACTCATTTCACTCCCCTCCCTCTCCTTCTTCAAGCATTCTTCATTCCAACCAAATTATCCTAATTTTTATTCCAAAAACTAACCTTCTATTCTCCATCTCTCTTCCTGGGCACAGGCTGTCTCCCACATAGCTAGGTGGCACAGTAGACGTAGTATATGGAGTGCCAGGCCTGGAGGCAGGGAGACCAGAGTTCAAATCTAGCCTCAGAAATTTACTATCTATGGGGCCCCAGGACAAATCATCTTAATCTGTTCAGCTCACTTTCCTCATGTGTAAAATAGGGATGATGATGGCACCTGCCTGGTAGGGTTGTTGTGAGGATCAAATATAGTGTCTAGCTCTAGCATATATTAAGCATTATATAAATACTATTCCCTTTTCTCTCTCCTTCCCATGTCTGGCAAGTCATTTCTCCACATTTTTGCCTCTCAGAATCCTTCATTTCCTATAGTGTTTAGCTCAAGTTCAAATTCTTCCAGGAAGCTTTTCCTGACCCCCTCCCCCCCAATTGTTGCTGTCCTGTCTTCCAAAACTCTCTTGCATTTATGTATCTATTCACATGTTGTAAAGTGTAACCTTGAGAACAGAGTCTGTGGAGTTTTTTTTTTTCCTTTTTACTCATTATATCCCTTTTCCTGCCATAATGTCTTACAAATTCAGTTATATAATAACTGCTATGAATTCAATTAGATATTCTATTAATCCAATCCAACCAACAAGTTTATTAAACATTTACTAAGTCTAAGACAGTCAGAATGCAAAAGCAAATTGAAAAACAATTAATTGCCCTCAAGGAACTTATATTCTACTGGGGAAACCAATGTGTAAACTGAAAAGCGCATGCATGATTATTTAATGAGAAAGTGAGTATTAACAAGTAGGGATATTGAAAGAGTTTTCACCTAGGAAAAGCACTTGAGTTGAGCCTTTAAAAAGGCCAGGAATTCTTTTTTTAAATTATTTGTCATTTATTTTAAAAAATATTTCCAATTATATGTAAAAATTTTAACATTCATTTTTAAAAAGTCTGAGTTCCAAATTCTCTCCATCCTTCATGCCCCTCCCCACCTCTGAGAAGGCAAAAAATTTTATATCTATTATATATGTGAAGTCATGCTAAATATATTACCATATTAGCCACATTGTAAAAGAAAATACAAACCAAATAAAGTAAAAAGAAAGTTTTAAAAAGCATGCTTCACTTCACATTCAGAGTTCATCAGTTCTGAAGGTAGATAGCATCTCTCATCACGGGTCCTTTGGAATTGTCTTGGATCTTCGTCTTCATCAGAGTAGCTGAGTCATTCACAGTTGATCATTGTTACAATATTGCTGTTACTGTGTACAATGTTCTAGTTCTGCTCACTTCTGCTCACTTGCATCAGTTCATGTAAGTCTTTTCAGGTTTTTCTGACAGCATCCTGCTGATCATTCTTTAGAGTACAATAGTATTCCAACACAATCCTATGCCACAATTTTCTTTGCCATTCCCCAATTTATGGGAATGCCCTGAATTTCCAATTCTTTGGGAGGCCGGGAATTCTAAAAGGCAGAGGTAATTAAAGGATTTCCTTTTAAATATAGCTTGATGGCAGATGGAATGTTGCATCCAGGGAATACCAGGTGAGTCAGTTTGGTAGGAATATAGAGTGTGCAAAGAGGGAAAGTTTAGAAAAGTCTGGTGCCAGATTTTGAAGGGCTTTAAATACCAACCTGGGGAATTTATACATTATCCCAAAGCAACAGAGAGCTACTGGAGATTCTTGAGGAGGAGGAGAAGAAACATAGTCAGGCCTATGCTTCAGGAAGATTATTTTGGCAGCTTCACAAAGAAAGACTAGAGGAAAGAAGGCCTAGAAGAGAAGAAGACCATTTTGAGGTTCTTGCCATAAACTCTAGGAGAGAAATGATAATGTCCTGAATTAGGGTAGTGGCAGAAATATGAGCAGAAGAAAAGAGAAGTTTGCTAGAGAGGTTGTGAAGATAGAATCAAGTAGACCCTACATCTAGCTGACTGGATATGGGAAGTAAGATAGAAGGAAAAGTAGGAGATGATTCAAATTGTCTAAGTGACTAGACATTAGAGATACAGAAATAGGAAAGTTTTAAGAGAAGTGAGTTTAGGGAGGAAGATGAGGAATTCTTTGGACTTTTTTTTTTTTTTTTTGGTTTGAGATGGCTAGAGGGCATCCATTTGGAGATGTAGTGCTAAAACTCAAGAGAGAGATTGGGAGTGAGTAAGTACATCTGGGAGTCATCTTCATAGACAGAATTAAGTGAATGAGGGCTGATGAAATCACAGAGAGAGAAGCAGCAGAGAGAAGACTGCCAAAAACAGACCCTTGAGGGGCACTCAAGGTTAAAGAGTGGGATATGGATGATGAAACAGCAATGAAGGCTGACCTTCCGCAGGAATCTTGAATTTTTGAAAGTTAGTTTAATGATATACTAATTCTCTGTTACATCAAATAAAAGAGAGTATATTATAAAAACTTGTTTAAAATTGACATCAGAAAACATGCATCAAGACCAAAGCTCTAACATTCTGTTATTCTATTACTCAAATTAAGTAATATTTAGTGGCCAAATTTTGTTATTGTGGTTCAATTGTGTCTAACTCTTCATGACCCCATTTTGGGTTATTTTTGTTTGTTTGTTTGTTTGTTTGTTTTGGGTAGGGCAAAGATACTGAAGTGGCTTCTCAGTTCCTTCTCTAGGTCACTTGACAGATGAGGAATCTGAGGCAAACAGGATTAAGTGACTTGCCCAGGGTCACACAGCTAGTAAGTGTCTGAAGCCAAATTTGAATTCAGGAAGATTAGTCTTCTGAATCTAGACCCAGCACTCAGTCCAATGCACCACCTAGCTGTCTAATGGCCAATTGCCCATTCTTAGTTCCTATTGCCATAACACAAATATTCTATTGTCATTGGTGTCTGACTTTATCTTACGCTCGTCAGTCATTTGCAAAAGGATTCAACAGTGGAATATGTATGTACTGTTCCTGTGAAAACTAAGTGTATTGTCCAACATAAAACTATAGCTTCCCTCTCTTTAATTAAGTATGCTATCTGTTACATGATTTTATCATTTGCAACTTAAAAAAATATCCTTTGATCCCTATATGCTAGTGAAGCAGAGATTACGAAAAATAAAGCACTTGGGACTTTTGTAGTACATCTATTTAATTGCAGTACGATTTTTGGCATTAGCATTCTGCACATGCCCATGCTCTACCTATCTGTAAAAGAAAGAAAGAAAGAAAACTACAGGGAAATGCAAAGAGCTTTATCTTCATATCATTTCCTATGGATTTATGCAAGAAGAATTCTAAAGTCTTATATATTAACATAGAACAGAGGAAAACCCCAGCTAGCCAGGGACCAATCTCCCAGAACCCACAGGACTCAGGAATAGCTCCAGGCTTGTAAGTGGCCACTGAAAAATCCTCCCAACTATCCAATGGAAAGACCAGTCCCTGACAATTTGTCAGCAGGTAAACAACTCCAGAGGAACCAAAGACTGATGATTATATCTGCAGTGATCTGATTGGTCAGTTCACCTATAGGAGCAGATGAATACTCAGAGACTTACCTAAAGAGAGAAAGATTTCCAATTTCTCAAACTGAGAAAGGACAGTTAATGTCTAATAATATGTTTATTGTCTTCTCAGCCCTAATTTCATCTCACCAATTCAACCCGTACATTAAAGTACTGCTCAGAATATGAAATGTTATTAACAATAATTGTCATAGCAGACATTTATATAGCAATTTGAAGTTTACGAAGCGCTTTACAAATATTATCTCATTTGATCCTCCTCACACCAACCCTGGGAGGTAGGTGCTATTATTCTCATTTTATAAATAAAGAAACTGAGGTAGAAAGAGATTAAGTGACTTGCCCAAGTTTACATAATTAGCAAATGTCAGAGACAAGATTTGAACTCAGATCTTCTTTACTCTAAGACCAACATGATGATTAAGCTGATCCATAAAGTAGGTGTTCTTCTGGGTTTTTGCCTTATTGGAACATTCAAAGGCAAATTTTAATGCTGCATTCAACATTATGTTCATAAACCTACTAAGGGAAATTTAGGAAAAAAAATAAGGCCTGGTGTCATATCAGCAAAGACAACTACATCTTCTGATAAAAGCTAAAGACTAAATCTTCCTTTGATCATCCCAGCAGAAATATTTGAAATGGCAAGGGATACTTGTCCTTCATGCTTTCTCCCACCATGTTCACATAAGTGAGATGAAGAGTAGGTTCATGCTGACAAAGAGGTATCAATGGTGTTCATCACACAAAATAATAATAATGATGATGATGATTATGTTTTCAATGATGTTGGTAGATCCAAAAGATACCAGTGGCAAAAAATGAGAACAATGATGTTCCAGAGGAGGGGGAAAACCACTTGAAAGAAGGTTGGTTCAGCCTTTAAGCCACTAATTAATTTTGAAGAAAGGAATATGATACTGTCCAAAATGTCATGTAGCTTCATGAGAAAGAGATATATGAATAAAACCAAGCTGCCACCTAGGACTCTTTAAGAAAATGTTCCAGGCCACTGCTAATATTAGTATCCATTGAGCCTGATGTAATATACCATCTATGTCTCCATTTCAAACCGCATCTCTTTAGCTAGATCACAATAGCCAACATTTTTAATGATAGTCCTGGGCTGCTCAATGCAATTCAACATTTATTCAACACCTGTGTGAAAAGTACGGCGCCAATCAGTCATGTACTGAAGGTTAAATCACATTCAGTATGCTCTAGGAGAACAGCAAAGTATGTTACATATTTTAGGGAGGAAACTCCATTTAAAAGGTTAAAATAAAGTTCTGACATCCAAAAGATCAACCAACTTTAGCCAAGAAAATTCTGCTATCAAGAATGACTCATTTACTTAAAGTTTCAAATAGCTATACCATTAACTCGAACCTTTATATATATATATATATATATATATATATATATATATATATATACATATATATATATATATATATATACATATGTTCATGGTTCTATAGCCACTTAAAAAAGAGTTTGGTCTGACCATGAACACGGTATAGATCAAATGTATGAAGAAAGTCTATTGCCCAGATTATAGGTACAGGGTATATGTATAGAAATATGCACTATATGTGTGTCAATATACACATATATCATATAAATATCTACATTACTACATGCATTTGAAATGTATATGAATATATTTGGTGCTGATATATAAATTTACAGATATGTTTATATTTAATATAATATATAACAACACATTACATAAAAATATAAAAACATAAAATATACAAATGGATTTGAGGCTGATATATAAATAAAAATAAATATCTATAAGTATAAATATATAACAATATATGTGGAGTGTATGCAGTATATGTTTGTATACACATACATATATGTACATATACACATACAATGTTGTTGTTTAGTCATTTCAGTCACGTCCAACTCTTCATGACCCCTTTTGGGGGTTTTCTTGACAGAGATACTAGAGTGGTTTGCCATTTTCTTCTCTAGTTCATTTTACAGATGAGGCAACTGAGGCAAACAGGGTTAAATAACCAAGGTCACACTAGTGACACAGCTAGTAAGTGTCTGAGTCCAGGCCTGGCACTCTGTCCACGATACCACTTAGCTCCCTTGTTTCATATATGTGTGTACACATACATACATACATATACATATGTACACACAGGCAGATTCATATACATAGACACATCCACACATATATGAATTCCTTAGATATCAGAGGTTCTTAAGCTGGGGCCCATAAACTTTTTAATATTTTTATAGTCATATTTCAATTAAATTGGTTTGCCTTGTAATCCTACATACTTTTTTATGCATTTAAAAACATTATTCTGACAAGAGATCTATCCAACTGCCAAAGGAGTCCAGGACACAAAAAAGGTTAAGAACTCCTGTCAGAATTTTCTGTATGTACAATTGTATCAAACTCCACAACATTACACAGCTTCTCTAAAGGAGAACTATAATCACCCACAAAAGTTTAGCTTACCAATCCCCAAACATAAAAACGAGTGGATTTAGAATGCCTATTGACCAGGCCATGCTCTGCGGTTGGATGGGAAGTTCCTTCATCCACCTGGTTGGTCAGTAACAGACATCTAAGATGCACACTGTAGAGCCCCATGTCTTGGGATCATACAGCAGCTCTAGAAAGACCATTGGTTTTACAATGATGAACCTTTATTCGGAGAAGATGCTTGGCATCATTACAATAATTCTGCTATTTCCCAAACTCAATTTAATCTGTCTTCCCTTTGTTCAACTAATTCTGTGCCCCACTCATTGTCCATTCATAGTAGCTAAGATATGGATATCATGCCTATTGTCTGTTGACTACAAGATGCATTGAATCTCTCTTTTCTTTCTTTGTATTCCCAATGCTTAGCAAGGTATTTGGTGCTAGTTGATGGAGGAAATGACATATTTTTAAATCATAAAAGTCTCCTTGGAAGATACAAAAATAGGACTAACCTTGTTTTAAAAACCTCTGATCCTAATAATAAAAGTAAAGTATAGAACAAGGAGACATACACTTGCCAAAGGTATTTTCCACTGTTATAGAGGCAATCCATGACAAAGGCCAAGTGGAATAGAAATCCCCTATAAATGGCGAGGTTCTCTATCCAATCCTATTTGTGGATAATGTTTTGCTGATTGTGTCTAGTACCAGAACACTGCAGAGCTTTCTGGATAAGAGCTGTCATCTTTCAAAAGTGTTTGGTCTAATTATCTGCTCAGGAAGAAACAGGAGACAAAGAATGCCCACTATCTAAATGTCATTGGATACACAGTGTATAGAGCTCACCTACATGCTGACAGGCAAGAAATAACTGATTACCAAGGAGGTAGGCATTTCTGAAACATCAAGGTAGTCAGATCGATGACTTCTAAAAGCTAAGAAAGATTAAAATCAATACCAAATTAGAATAAAGATGAGAACATGAGATACACAACTAAACAATTCCCACTTGACATATATGTATTCACGAAAATTATTGACAGTAAAAAGACAAGGAATGGTTTAAAAAAAAGCCATCAACATAGCCTATCACCATTTCTGACAAAAGCTTAAAACATTGATATATCATTAGTGCACCTATAAAGCAATTGGGAATTATGGGAAAAAATGATGAAAATATCCATATTCTTTGATCCAGAAGTCTTACCAATACAGTAGGCATCTATGTCAACAACATAAAGGTCCCATATATAACAAAATATTAATAATAACATTTTTGTGGTAGCAAAGGACTAGAAATTAAATAGATATCCATCAATTAGGGACTGGTTAAACTGATTTTGGTACATGCATATAATAGACTATTGCCCTCTAGTAAGAAATGACAAATATGAAGAATTCAGAGAAGTAGAAAGTAGTAGAAAAAATCAATGGGAAGTAATACTGAGCAAAGTAAGCAAATAACACGAGAAGACAATATACACAACGGCTACAACATTGATGGAAAGAAAAATAAAATAGAACAGAGCTCTATGTAATTATAATGACTCAGCTTGGCCCAGGAGAAGAATTATGAAAATGAGCATTCCTCCTCTTCATTGACTGGAGTTATGGGAAACCACAGATGCAGAATATTCCATATATGGTACTCACAGATGTGGCCAACATGCTGTTTGGTTTTTCTGAGGTGTCTTTTTCTCCTTCTTTAAGGAAATCTTTTTTGCAACAGGTGGCTCAGTGGGCAGGGTGAGAGAAAGGGGTAGATTAATAAATGAATGATATTAATGGCAAAAGTGTCAAAAAAAAGAGGATTAATCATATCAAGAAAGATCAAAAGAACCTTGAAATCACTTCAGCCAACAGACACTTCTGCTTCTTGTTAAGCAGAAATATGGCAGCCAAAGACGTAGCCAGTCTGTAACAGAAACTCATTTGCAAAACCTTATAAGGAAAAATGGTAGCAGATAACAACAGTATTGCCTCATGAAACAATGAGAAGTAGTGGAGAGATAAATCTCCTCCAGGAGTAGTAAAATGGTGTGCTAGTGAGCAGGGTTCTAAGCTCCAGCGGTGTGGTAGAGCCAACACTAATTGCCTGGAATGCCAATTGTTAAATTTTCAATGTGAACCATTATACCTTAGAAATCTGCAAAGCCAACAAATCAGGGCTTGGCTTTATTGTATTGTTGACCGTCTACACTTGAAAAAGTGATTTTTAAAGAAATGTTAATAATGGAGATTAAAGTTGAAAGGATGTCCTGCTTTTCACAGAGCTAGTTGTTAAACATTTACTAGCACAAATTGTAACCCCTTTTACTTGAATCTCATACCCTTGTCTGGGTGGGACTACAGTCATCCCTTCCACATCACAGGGCTAGGGGCGCCCCTCCTCCATCTGGAAAATCCACATAAATTTTTTTGGCCCTCCCTTTATATCAGAGAAAAAGTCTGAATTATTATGGTATTAAAAGATAAGGTATGCTGATATTATACAATACTATACATTGATGTGATGCATTTCTGAGTTTCTAAACTTTTTCTGTGTTGACTATTACCCTTTGTATGTCATCTGGACCTTCTACAAAACTCACCCAAAATTCCCATTTAATTTATTATGTCAAACTGTGATATAGCAAAACCATAAGGGGGAAAGTCATGATGTGGAAGGGATAACTGTATTCTTCTACAACTACTTTCTTGGCTTCTCCCCTCTGGGAAGGGTTTTCCTTTCAAACCCAGGAGTTGGGAAACAAAGGTAAGTAAAGTAGGCATCTCTTCTCCAGTGCTAGCCAGCCACTTACTCTTATTTGAGTAAGTCAAAGCCATTTATCATCATCCAATATTAACCTCTTTTTAAAAACCAGATAACACCCTCTAATGCAATTTAAGATGTATTCTTATAAGCATATGGTAACTTGATGGTATTAAATCAACCCTAATGATAGTTCGCATGAAAAGGATGAAGCATGTGGGAGACAAATGCACACACAGTATTCTGCCTAGGCCAAAAAATATTTATCATCCCAGCTAAGAAATTTTAAAACAGCCTCCAAATGAGGATGGATCTTTGGTGAACCCAAAGGAAGAAAAGCTAGAAAACGACAAGAAATAATACAAATATCAACAAACTTTGTAGGACAGAAGCAATAGACCAGACAGTAGGCTTCTTGAAGGTAAGGACTGTTGTCATTTCATTTTTGAATCTCCCGGGGTCTAGAACACATAAAAGATTCTTAAGAAGCACTGGCAGAATTAGTAACGTGATAAGTAGTTTGATTGCACAGCCAGATTTAAGTTTAGTTACAGAGGGTATATTTCCATATGAGTTAAGGCTGTTTTTATGTATCTCTATGGGAAGTTGGAATTACTGAGTTACTGGGCCCGAGTTCATAGCTGATAAAGAACAAAGCATCCTTTTCACAGTACACCTAAGGGTGTAGTGTAATGCTGAACATCTTTCAAGACTACATAAAAATAAAATAGGAATGTACCACTGGGAATATACACAGTATATGTCCTTGGTCTCTTATCTCTATTAAATAGAGCAACAGAGAACACCTCCCCAGTTTTGAGTCCAAAGCATGATAGTTCCACCATACATTATTAACCAGTGCACAACTGGGAGCACCGTGGTGCCCCTATGTCTCATTAACATAAATGATCGAGAGACCACAGACCATCCTCTATATAATCTCCCCTCTCTAAAAAAAAATTAACTCCATACTTCTAACCTTTCCCCAGGTTAGAAACTATAGGCTGAATGAATACTAAATAAAAAATCTCTCTGGAGAAAGGAAAGGCCCTTAAGGGAGTCAGGAGACTTCAAAAAATAATAAATTAAATGTAGCCAACATAACTACTGTAAAGGGGTAATAATTCTTAATAAATCACCTCTACCAAAGGAACTGGAAACTTCCTATTTCTTCGCTATAATTCCTGTTCTCTTACTTATTATGCCATTTGATGTAATAAGAGAATAAAGTACCATATAAAATGTATAGTAAGAGGGGAATTATTTCTTTGCTAATGCTAAGAATAATAATAATATTAAAATACTTTAAGCTAAACATAATATTCATAGTTCTGAAAAAATTGCAAATATAAAATTTAATTGTTCTTTGTTGGAAGGTGAAAAAGTCAAAATAGAATGGAGATATCTAGATTTTTAAAAATAAAATGCTGACATTTTTAGATATAAATTCAGAGCTAAGCCTCTTCACAGGATATAAGAGTATCTGAGTATAAAAGACCTAGGTTGATGATATCTGCTTGAAATACCAAAACCCCATATGTCATTCGCAAGACACTAAAGTTTAAAAGCACCTGACCTCAAAAGAACCATAGCTACCAAAATATTCCTAGCAACACTTTTTATCATAGCAAAGAATTAGAAGCAAAGTAGATACCTAGTTCTTAAAGAATTGCTAAAGAAGTGTGATATATTATTGTACCCTAAGAAAAAAACACAAGAAATTCAAGGTCATATGGAAAAACTTCCTTGTATGAACTGTTCTAAAACAAAATAAGCAGAAGCAGAAATACAATATGCACAATGGTTACTGCAATGCAATTAAGAAGCAAAATAAAATAGAGTCACATATTTTTATAACTACTATGATTAACCTTGACTCTAGAAAAGACATAAGAAAACACATCATTCTACCAGTGTTGGAGATGAGGGAGACTGAAGATTTCTTAGGTTGTATATATTTGCAGCCAAGGTCACTGTGTAGGTTGATTTTAACTAGATTTTTTTGTTGTAAGGGAAGGCACAATGGGCCTGGTGTATGTTCACGTGTGTTTGTGTCCAAGTGAGAATCTGTGTGTGTTTTAAGGTAGAGGGAAGGTTCAAATTGCATATCTGAAAGTGACCAATATTAAAAACAAAAGGCAACAATTTTTTTAAAAAAATAAAAGCATTTGACTTCAAAGGGCAGCTTGATACTCTGAAAATTTCAGAGAATATCTGAATTACGACTCTAGATTCTGGACTACCCAAGAATCTCAGGATGCAGGCACTTACTTCCCCAATAGAAGTGACTTACTCTTGCTTCAGATTCAAGAGTAGGGATGGACTGGGGGTGGGGGGTGGGGGAGAGCCAAGATGGCGGCTTGAAAGCAGGGACTAGCATGAGTTCCCTGCCGAGTCCCTCCAAAAACCTATAAAAAATGGCTATGAATCACTTCTAGAACTGCAGAATGCACAAAACAGCAGAAGGAAGCAGGGCTCCAGCCCAGGACAGCCTGGGGTCTCTGGGTGAGGTCTATCCCACACGGAGCTGGGAGCAGAGTGGAGCAGAGCCCAGCGTGAGAGGCATGGACCAACCAGACCAGGAGCTGGGTGGAGCGTGCTCTGGCGCCCTGAATCAGTGAGCTGCAGCAGTTACCAGACTTCTCAACCCACAAACACCAAGGACAACAGAGAAGGTTACTGGGAAAAGCTGCGGGAGTAGAAGGAGGTCATGGTTCGGCTACTGCCCAAGGGGCAGCGGAGGTGGGGCAGCTACAGAACTACAGCTGCAGTTGGTTCTGGGCCCAGGCCCACCTGGTGGGAGGAATTAAGTGGAGGATCAGAGCAAGAGTGAAGAGCCTGACGAAGATCTAAGTCCAGTCCAGGTTGGGGGTTCTTGGGGAAGGAGGACTGCTGGTGTGGCAGGGCTGGTGCATCCGCCCAAGCCTGGAACATAGTTCTCTAAACTCTACAAGCAGTCATACCCCACTGAAAAACTCAAGGGTCAAGTAAGTTGGCTGGGAATATGGCCAGGCAGCGAAAACGCACCCAGATTCAGTCTCAGACTTTGGATTCTTTCTTTGGTGACAAAGACCAAAACATACAGACAGAAGAAGGCAACAAAGTCAAAGAGCCTACAACAAAAGCCTCCAAGAAAAACATGAACTGGTCTCAGGCCATGGGAGAGCTCAAAAAGGATTTGGAAAAGCAAGTTAGAGAAGTAGAGGAAAAATTGGGAAGAGAAATGAGAAGGATGCAAGAAAACCATGAAAAACAAGTCAATGACTTGCTGAAGGAGGCCCAAAGAGATACCGAAAAATATACTGAAGAAAACAACACCTTAAAAAATAGACTAACTCAAATGGCAAAAGAGCTCCAAAAAGCCAATGAGGAGAAGAATGCCTTGAAAGGCAGAATTAGCCAAATGGAAAAGGAGGTCCAAAAGACCACTGAAGAAAATACTACCTGAAAAATGAGATTGTTGCAAGTAGAAGCTAGTGACTTGATGAAAAATCAAGATATTATAAAACAGAACCAAAGGAATGAAAAAATGGAAGACAACGTGAAATATCTCCTTGGAAAAACCACTGACCTGGAAAATAGATCCAGGAGAGATAATTTAAAAACTATTGAACTACCTGAAAGCCATGATCAAAAAAAGAGCCTAGACATCATCTTTCAAGAAATTATCAAGGACAACTGCCCTGATATTCTAGAGCCACAGGGCAAAATAGAAATTGAAAGAATCCACAGATCGCCTCCTCAAATAGATCCCAAAAAGAAATCTCCTACGAATGTTGTCGCCAAATTCCAGAGCTCCCAGATCAAGGAGAAAATATTGCAAGAAGCCAGAAAGAAACAATTTGAGTATTGTGGAAACACAATCAGAATAATCCAAGATCTGGCAGCTTCCACATTAAGAGATCGAAGGGCTTGGAATACGATATTCCGGAGGTCAATGGAGCTAGGATTAAAACCAAGAATCACCTACCCAGCAAAACTGAGTATCATACTCCAAGGCAAAATATGGACTTTCAATAAAATAGAGGACTTTCAAGCTTTATCAGTGAAAAGACCACAGCTGTATAGAAAATTTGACTTTCAAACACAAGAATCAAGAGAAGCATGAAAAGGTAATCAAGATAAAGAACAAGAAAAAGAAATTGCAAGGGACTTACTAAAGTTGAACTGTTTTGTTTACATTCCTACATGGAAAGATGATGCATATGATTCATGAGACCTCAGTATTAGGGTAGCTGAAGGGAATATGCACATATATATATGTTTATGTATATATATGTATAAGTGAATGTGTATGTATGTATATATGTATGTGTGTGTATATATATATAGAGAGAGAGAGGGAGAGTGAGAGAGGGCACAGGGTAAGTTGAAGATGAAGGGAAGATATCTAAAAGAAATAAAATCAAATAAAGGGATGAGAGAGGAATATATTGAGAGAGGGTGATAGGGAGAGATAGAATGCAGTAAATTATCTTGCATAAAAGAGGCAAGAAAAAGCAGTTCTATAGGAAGAGAAGAGAAGGCAGGTGAGGAGGGAATGAGTGAATCTTGCTCTCATCAGATTTGACCTGAGGAGGAAATACCATACATACTCAGTTGGGTATCTTACCCCACAGGAAAGAAGAAGGAAGAAGATAAAAAAGAGGAGGATGATAGAAGGGAGGGCAGATGGGAGTGGAGGTAATCAAAAACAAACACTTTTGAAAGGGGACAGGGTCAAGGGAGAAAATTAAGTAAAGGGGGATAGGTTAGGAAGGAGCAAAATATAGTTATATATAATGAGTATTGTGGAAGGGTTATACATAATGATACACATGTGGCCTATGTTGAATTGCTTGACTTCTTAGGGAGGGTGGGTGGGAAGGGAAGAGGGGAGAGAATTGGAACTCAAAGTTTTAAAAACAGACGTTCAAAAACAAAAACAAAAAGTTTTTGCACGCAACTAGAAAATAAGATACACAGGCAATGGGGTGTAGAAATTTATCTTGCCCTACAAGAAAGGAAGGGAAAAGGGGATGGGAGGGGAGTGGGGTGACAGAAGGGAGGGCTGACTGGGGAACAGGGCAACCAGAATATACGCCATCTTGGAGGGGGGGAGGGTAGAAATGGAGAGAAAATTTGTAATTCAAACTCTTGTGAAAATCAATGCTGAAAACTAAATATATTAAATAAATTTAAAAAATTTTAAAAAAAAGAATGGGGACATATGTGGTGTAATGGACAAAATGCTCTATTTAAAGCCAGAAGACCTGAGTCTGAATCCTGGCTTTGCTATCTGTATAACCCTGGGACTAGTCACCTTATCTCTATAGTATTTGGTTTCCTCTAGCTCTCGTTAAAACCCTTACCTTTGCATTTCTCACCTTTGGTTTATAGGAATCCTTATCCTCCTTTAAGACTCAATTCTAGACACTTGAAGGAGGATAAGATACCAAAACAATTGGAAACAAATCATAAGTGGGATGAATGAAGAGGGGTGTTTGAGAGCACATTGTCGGTTTTAAAGGGGAAAAATGATTTAACCCTGGCTTCCACAAAGCAATCCCCGCTCAGTCAAGACAGAAGCCATCATTCCACCATCCCGTCACAGAGAACTTTCCACTCAAGGCCTGATATTTATGATAACTAAGATGTAGTGGAAAGAGTTCTATAGTAGAAGTCAACTTAGCAATCAAAAAGTGCTTATCATATGCTAGGCACACACTAGTGCTGGGAGTACAAATATAAACAGAAAGAAAAACTTCTTGCCCTCAAGAAGTATACATTCTAGTGGTGGAAAATGACACATAAAAAGATGCTTGGGGCTGTGGAGGGGAGTGAGGGGGATGAAGGGAGACAATACACCCGTCCAGACACATGGTAGAGAAAGTCCAGAGAGTCAGGAGCAGAGCCTGGAGAGGAATGAAGAGATGGCTGGTCTAGGTATTTTCCTTAAAAATGGAGGGTCTAGAAAGAATCAACCAGTCAGAAGAAGGGGGTTCAGTGGCAGAGCGTACATCCAGTGTGAGAAGACCAGGGGTGGAGTGAGTAGGCTGCTAGCTCACCTTGGACATCAGAAGCACAGTGGACAGGAGTCTCTGCTAATCAAGACTCCTTCTTAAGGAAGGTTCGAGTCCTTAGAGAACAGAACCAGGATCTAGACAGGGGAGGCTAAGACTCTGGTAGCAACTGAAGAAAGAACAGAGCCAAATTTGGTTTGAATGTGCCTAGAACAGGGGTGGGGAACCTGCAGCCTTCTGACCACATGTGGCCCTCTAGGTCCTCAAATGTGGCCCTATTCAGTCAAAGGGCTGAATAAGCTGAAAAGGTTCCCCATCCCTGGCCTAGAACAACAGGAGCAGAGAAAGGAACAGAAGTGACCAGGAGTCTAGTCCCAACACAGACACTAACTGGCCATGTGACTTGGAGCAAATCATTTCAACTCCGTGGGTAGAGCTCAGTTTCCTCATCTGTAGAATTAACAACACCAGAGATTTTAACTAGATGATCTGTATGGTCCCTTTCACCTCCAGATTCTTTGGTACTGCTATATTGTAAGCACCTTGCATTTAGAGACTGCCCTATTTTTTCATCTCTATCCACCATAGTAACTAGCTCAGCACCTTGCACAAAGTACACTTAATATTTGCTGAATGAATATTTGTTGCTATCGAGTTGTATCTTCCCACCTACACGGAAAGCAATTATACTCCCTCTGTATGCCCCAGACGTGAAATGAGCTTCATCAACTTAAATCTCAACATGACTCGCTCACATAATAAAATACTGTCAGCAGAGTCACTGAAACACCTTTATAACTGCTCATAACCTTATTCATGTTGGGCTGATGGTGCCTTTCCCCAAAGTTCAGTTGCTTCCAACTTGGAAAAAATTACTTTCCAAAAGGTTAACGGTCTTGGATAAAAAGTTCTTCTGATGTTTTAGAATACCAATAGGATGACAAAATACTCCCACTACTTAAAAGTCGCATGACTGTTTGGGACCCGATCTCAAGCACACGTGTCCTGCGTACCATACGATACGGACCTCGGTGTAGGCAATTACTGTCTAGAAGTGATTGCAGACAAGATGAATGGGATTCAGATAGCCATGAGGTTACTGTTTGTGTGGCTCTAATATTGAAGGGGATGAAAATAGCAGGTTACAGTCTGAGATAATAGGTAGTTAATAATATAATGAAGCTTTGTATTCAGAGTGAGTAGCAGTAAAGCAGGTATGTAGAAAGCAAATAGCAATTTAAGGTGGACTCACATCCATACTGGATACCATGATGACCAAAACTCATAAAGGAAAGACTGAAAAAAATAGTCCTTTTTTCTCTAGCTCACCCAAGCTAGAAGTATGGCAGCCACTCAGTGGCCCGGTATTTATTGGCAAAGGCCATTTGTGCTCCGTTTGTGACCAGTTCACCGCTCTTTGTTTGTGACCAGTTCACCGCTCTTTAAGCAGTCTGGTGGCCCCTCTACTCCCTGAAGCTTACCCAATTGGTGCCAGACTTCATCAAGGCTACTAATCAGCTTTATCTCTGCCTCCTGCAGCAACCACAGAACTCAAGGGATCCATCAGCCTCAGCCTCCTCCAGGGATTACAGGCATCTGTCTCCAAATCAGGCCATCCCTTTTCTCAAATCCAAATCCTACACATTCATTTACACTTCAGTACCTCTAGAATGTACAACCTTGTCCCTGGCTGGTCCTTCCACCCCTGGTGCTGAGCACACAGGCCTTCTAACTCATTCAACAGCCCTCAAAGCTTCACTATGGCTGAAAAATTCTTCTCCTTGAAGAGAACTACTTGACAAACCTCTACAAAGTTATCTTGGCCAATGACAGACAGTTATTCATCAATCCAGGCTTACACGTGAAACTCCTCCCCTCGGAATAGCCTTCAAGTCCCTAGGATCACTTCCGTGCCTCCATGATGCTACGGAAGAGGATTTCAATGATTGAAGTTTAACCATATTCAAATCCTGCCATTCTCACCATCCCTCTCCCATGTCTCCTCTTCTTCACTCTCACGCCTATGACACTCATCAGTTCTGGACTACTGTAATAGTCTAAATGGGCCTTCCCTTTAGGTCCCTTATCTACCCTCTAGCTGGCAATGGGATTTTTTTACAGCTTGGATCTACCACATGCCCACTCTACTGACTGAGTGCCAGTGACTGCTGATTACCTCCAGGATTAAAATAAACTCCTTTATTTGGCATTTAAAGCTCTTCACATCCCAGCACCTTCCCAGTCCACCAACATTTTATTCCCTTCACTCACTCTACCATCCAGCAATGGTGGCCTCTGTACAATTTCTTAGACATGGCATCTCTTACCTCAGTGACTGTACAGGCTGTTCCCAGAATGTTCCACCTCTTAGTTGCCACCATGGCCTCAAGACTCCACTCAAATCCTACCTTCTGTTAATACCATCTTCTCTCAAATTACCTTCCATTATTCAGTACAGTAGCAAGGTGACACAATGGACAAGACAGAATGCCAGGTATGGAGTCAGGAATACTTGTCTTCCTAAACTCAAATCTGGCCTCAGACACTAGTTGTGTGACCCTGGGCAAGTCATTTTACCCTATTTGCCTCAGTTTCCTCATCTATCATATGAGCTGGAGAAAGAAATGGTAAACTGCTCCAGTATCTTTGCCAAGAAAACCCTAAATTGGGTCATGAAGAGTCAAACATGACTGAAACAAATGAACAACAACAACTCTGTATATATCTTATATAAACCTAATTATTTGTTAAAATGTCAGGTCTTTGACATTTTCTATTATTTCCCAGCCTATGCCAGTACAGTGTCTGGCACATAGTAAGAATTTTCTAAACTGTTAACTATATTTATTTTTTCCATTTTATTTTATAACAACACCTTATATTTATATAGTGACAACAGTATTTCAAGTTGCAGGGCACATCATTTATATGTCTCTGAGCCTCGGTTTCATTATCTACAAAAGGAGAACGCTAATACCAACAATACCTACCCCTCCAAAGATTGTTGGGAGGATTAAGTGACATAATAGAGATGAAGGATTCTGTAACCCTCAAAACCTTACGTGTCAGCTATTCGTTTAAAGTTATCTCATATACACCATCTCATTTGATCCTTGCAACAACCAGACAGTATGAGAATGGAAGTACAATTATCCTATTTTACAAAAGAGAAAATTGTGGCTCATTAAAAAAAAAGGATTGTCTCTATTATCCAATCAAGGGGTATTAAAAGATGAAAAGTTTTAAAAGTCCACAAGACTACATAGTATCATGTAGAAGGGGCTTTAGTGAGATGACAGAGGAATGCTTGTACACGATCGTCACTGCAGGATTAGATCCCATGCCGTTCAGCGGGGGAGGCCAGCATGGTACAATGCAAGGAGAGCTGATTTGGAAACAGAGGAACAGGGCTCCAATTGCAAATCAGTCCTCTAATACATATGTGACCTGGGGCAAATTCCTTGACCTCTCTAGGGCCCAGTTTCCTCATCTGTAAAATAAAAGAGTTGGACTAAATGAACTCCAAGGGCCTTTCTAGAATTAAATCCATGAACCTTTGATCCCTTAGATTAAAACCCAATCCCTTCAGTCATTCTGACTTGGAAAGAACCATGGCTAGATTGACTCATACAAGGTCACTGAGTAAGTGCAGAGCAGAATTGGGACAAGACTTCGTGTCTCCTGACCCCTAGATTCTTTCCATTATATCATCCTGAGTAATGATTAATGCACTAGGAAGAATTTTAAACTACCCCCAAAAGCTTTCCACGTTATGCAAATATAATAAAGTTTTTCATTACAGCAACAAGAAATTCTGGGCCAGACCACATAAATATGCAGACAAGTTTACCAACAATAGGATTTTAGCTTGGAACTCAACCAAATTAGCTCAAAGTGCCTACAAATTATCACAGCTCCCTTGTAATAAAATAAGGTATATTATGGAGTGACATAAAACGGCATGACATAGAATATTGTAATGCTAATCATTGTAAATTTCAGTGATTATTCAGAAAATAGGAATCTATTTAAATCACCCATGTGAGGCAAGCTATTTATCAGCCTCTGGAGCAGCCCAATAGCACAGGGTAGAAGCGACTCGCATAAATTGGGAGTTGGGGGAGCTTGGAATTAAAAATGACCTTGGTGAGCTGTAATTCAAAAAGACGTCCACAAGCTTGAGAAATACTTAGGAGTTGGGGTGGGAAGAATGGGAAGTTCAGTAATGTCAGTCCAGCCTAGTGTACTTGGCAAGTATAACACAAGACCCAAGTACAAAAAAGTCCATCAAGAGACATGGGAAAAGTTCAGCTGAAGAGGAGGTAGGCAGCAAGTTAAGAGTTTTGTTGTCATGCGGTTGTTTTCAGTCATGTCCAATCCTTCTTGATGCCGTGTGGAGTGGTTTTTTTTTTCTTAATAGTATTTTATTGCGTCCAATTACATGTAAAGAATTTTCAACACTCATTTTTTTAATACGATTCTGAGTCCCAAATTTTTCTCCCTTTCCCCCTCCTGCTCCTTGCCCCAAGACTGCAAGCAATCTGATATAGGCTATACACGTGCAATCATGTAAAACGTATTCATTTGGAGTTTTCTTGGCAAAGATACTGGAGCGGTTTGCCATTTCCTTCTCCAGCTTATTTGATAGATGAGGAAACTGAGGCAAACAGGGTGAAGTGATTTGCCCAGGGTCACATAGCTAGAAAGTATCTGAGGCCATATTTGAACTCAAGAAGATGAGTCTTCCTGACCCCAGGCCTAGCACTCTATCCACTGTGCTACCTTGTTGCCCAAATTAAAAAAAGACCTCAACTAACTGAATTAACCAATTGAATGCTCTGCAGAAGGCAGCTAACCACAAACCAGTGGACATTAGCAGAAGACCTATCAAGAATTCTTGGAATTGGTATTGATTTGAGGCACAATATTAGTTTAACTCTGGTCACTTTTTTTTTTAAAGACCAGGAGATGTTTCAGAGGAGACCTAAAATAAAACATTAAAGAATTTTGAGCTTAGCCAGAAGACTAAAATACCAAGGGGCTAATTTAATGGTCTTCAAGGTCACAAAGAATTATGTGAGGACGAAAAGTATCCAGCCATCTTTATGGAGGAAAGAAGGGGGGAAATGGCCTTAAGTGGAATCATGAGAGATTTGGGTTAGTAATTTTCTTACTATAGTTTTATTTTTGAAATGGTGACAAAGAAAAAATGAGGCTTGTCTTTTACCAAAGAATTGTTATTGTTTTATCAGTATGAATAACACAATATTGAACTGAGACCAAAGGAAGTGGCTAAACAATTTTAAGTATGAGCAAGACCAAGGACAAGCCTTCAAGTAGGTCTGGTTGGCTGAATGAAGGGAAGACCTAAGTTTAAAATCTAGGTTTTTCCCCTAAGAAAAAGTTGGCAGAGAGGGTACTCCTTCTAGACCATTGTCCTGCAGTATCACCATGCCCTCTGTAACCCCACCCTTTTATAGGGCCCCAAACATGGTAGAGACTACAGGTAGTGAGTATGGAAAGGTTTATTGAGTCCAGATCTCTTAGGACCCCAAACACGGATATTCCTGGCCTTCAGGATCAGCCCCAAGCTAGCTGGATCAATTTCCTTAGATGTCATTAGACTGCAGACTCCTTGAAGGCAGGGATTGTGTTTTGCCTTTTTTTCCTGACACACAGTAAACACTTAAAGACTGACTGTTGACTCGCTCACTCACTGCTTATTCTTGAGTTCAATGCCTAGTATGAGCATTAAGGTTGAGAAACTCTATATACATTACTTCATTTGAACTTTCCCCTAGCCCTAGCTGGTGAGTGCCTATCTGCTCCGCCGTACTGCCACGGCTATCACATTAACCTCTGCTTCTTTAATCAATGTGGCCCATTCTGGCCTCCTCTCAGAAATGCAACAGTGGAATTTCTAGAAGCCATAAAGCACTTTCACACATAGTTAAGGGGTAGGTAGACAGAAATGTCCTTTCGCAAATGGAGAATGAAATACAAACATCGGTGTGTTGGATTTTTTGTTTGTTTTGAAGGTCAATTCAAGTCAGCAGTAAAAGTATAACTAGATTCTAGGCATACCATAAAACTTGGTGCTTAAATCAGTCACCTATTAGCTTTCTACCAAAGGTGGCTGGACTGGAATGTAGGATGCAGCAGCAGAGATAACAAATCACAATTATAGAGCTGTGTAACATTTGCAAAGCATCTTATCTACATGATCTCCTTTGATCCTCACAACAACCCATCAAGGTAAGCAGCGCAATCACTGTCATCTTCCTTTTAGAGATGAGAGAACTGAGGCTTTGAGATTAACCCACTTGCTGGTCATCTCATGACTAGCATCTGAGAAGAGATTCAAACCTGAGTCTCTGTCCTCACAGGCCAAGGCTCCAGCCACTATACCACACTTTCTCTGAGTAAATGTTACTTAATGCAGATTTGTGAAGGATCTATGATTTGTCATCCTGGCAACCTCCCAGACCTTTACGACCATCTATGACTTGGTACGTTAAGTCCTAGGGAGTTAATTTACAGTGGTGTCAAACTCAAATACAAACGGGAGTCACTTAAACTCAGGTGAGGATCTCTGCCAGCCGCATATTGACTTAGGAAACCACATTTCAACGCTATTTGTGTTCCACTGTATTTTAATTTTTTTTGATAAATATTTCCCAGTTACATTTTAATCTGGCCTGGACGCCACTCAAGAGGGTTGCAAGCATGCAGCTTACCTCTGCTTTAAGACACTGAAATCGTGACTTACCCAGGGTCACATAACTAGTGCCAGGGGTAGCATTTGAACTCAGGTCTTTTTGACTCCAAAATAAAAACTCCATCCACTCTACTACACTGCCTCTAATACTCAAGAAATGTTCAAATGAAATTAAATGGTTCCCCCAGGAGTCATTCATCTCATGACATAGGCTCCAAGAAGGCTTTGCCAAAACCATGCAAGCACTTTCATCTGAGACAGCCTTTAAGATTTCATGGTATAAGAGATTTAGAGCCTCTAACAGTGGATAAAGCATCTCACAAATCCACTCTGTAAAATCTTTTCATGGGGTTAGAAAGCTGGAATGTTCCTTCCACTTTATCCAGCCCTTACTGCGATTAAATTAAACACACCATATCCTATATAATTTAATCAATATGCATTTATTGTCTATTATGTGCCAGGCATTATGCTAAGGACTAGGGATACAAAAAGAGGCAAAAGAAAATTCCTGCCCTAAAGGAGCTTACAATCTAATGGGAAACAACATGAATATTAAATAGATACAAAGCAAGCTACACACAGGATAAATCGGAAATAATTAACGGAGGGGAAGACACTGGAATTAAGAGGAGTCGAAGAACGCTTCCTGTAGAAACTGGGATTTTAGTTGTGACTTAGGAAGCCAGGGAGGTCAGTAATCAGAGAGAAGGAGAGAAAGCATTGCAGACATAGAGGGAAGCCAGAGAAAATACTCAAAGCCAAGAGATCAAGTGTCTTGTTCATAGAACAGCCAGGAAGCTAGTGTCAACTCGTTCAAAGACTGCATGTTGGAGCATAAGATGTTAGAAGACTGGAAAGGTAGGAGGGAACTGTTATGAAGGGCTTTGAATGCCAAGGAGAGAATTCTGTATTTGATCATGGAGGTAACAGGTAGCCACTGAAGCTTACCAAGTAGAGGAGGGACAAAATCAGACCTGTGCTTTAGGGGAATCACCTTAGTAACTGAATGGAGGCTGGATTGTAGTGGGGAGAGACTTGAGGCAGGCAGACCCATCAGCAGGCTATTGCTGTAATCAAGGCATGAGGTGATGAAGGCTTGTACCAGAGTGGTGGTAGTGTCAGAGGAGAGAAGAGAATGTATTTAAGAGATGTCTCCAAGGTGAAATTGAAAAGTCTTAGGAACAGATTGGCTATGGAGAGTGATGAGAGGTAAAGAAGAATCCAGGCTGATTTGTAGGTTGTGGACCTAAAGGACTAAGAGGATGACGTTGTCCTCTACAGTAATGGGAAAAACGTAAAGTAGGGACCCGGTTCAAGGGGGAAATAATGAGTTCTATTTTGGACATATTGAGTTGAAGTTGTCTACTGGATATCCAGTTCAAGATGTGTAGTGGGCACTTGGAGATATGAGACTAGAGGCCACCAGAGAGTTTGGGGAAGGATAGGTAGATGTGAGAATCACTAGCACAGAGATGATAACTAAATTCCCAGGAGTAATGCCATCACCAAGTGAAATAGTACAGAGGGAGAAGAGAAGAGGGCCCAGGACAGAACCCTGATGGACACCTAAAGGTCAGAAGTCTTCATCTGCATGAGGAACCAGCAAAGAAGACAGAGAAGGGGCAGTCAGATAGGTAGGAGGAGAACCAGCAAAGAAAGGTGTCCCAGAACCTGGGGAGGAGAGAATATCAAGAAGGAGGGAGGGACCAACGGTGTCAAAAGCTAAATAGGTCAGAAAGGATGAGTACTGAGGCCACTGAATTTGGCAACTAAGGGATCATTAGTAACTCTGGAGAGAGTGGTTTTGGTGGAATGATAAGGTCAAAAACCAAACTGTAAGAAGTTAAGAAGAGAGAAAGTGGAGACATCTATTGTAGATAACCTTTTCAAAGAGTTTGCCTGCAAAAGGAAGAAGAGATACAAGATGACAGTTAGAAGGGATGCAACAATCTCCCTGCCCCAAGGATGAGGGAGACATGAGCATGTTTGTGGGCAGTAGAAAATGAGCCAGAAGACAGGGAAAGGTTGAAAATAAGTGAGAGTGGGGATAGCAAAGGGAGCAATCTGTTGGAGGTAACAGGATGGAATGGGATCACTTGAACAAGTAGAAGGATTAGGCTTAGTAAGGAGTAAAACTACATCATTTTAAACAGGGATGAAGGAGGAAAGAGTGTCAGAAGGAACCTGAGTGATAGGAGATGAGGAAGGGAGGAGAATAGGGAGCTCATGGTGAAAAGCCTCCATTTTTCTACAAAATATAAGACAGGGTTCTCAGTTGAGAAAGTGGAGGGAAGGGGAGCCATGGAAGGTTTGAGGGGGGATGAGAAGGTTTGGAAGAACCACTGTGGAGAAATGGTAGTAAGTTGATAATGGAGGTATAGTAAGATTGCCTAACAGCAGTGAGGGCCCAGTTGAGGTTGTGTATCATAAATTTGTAGTGGGCCCAGTCCAAACGGTTCTGTGATTTTCTCCACTTTCATTTGGTAGCACGTGTGTAGGAGCACGGGAGGCAAAGGGCGGGAGTGATCCAAGCCTGAGGAGATATGATAAGGTGGCTAGGGATTCAAAAGAGGAAGCCATTAGAAGAGATGAATTGGTTCACTAAGGGGTCAAAATAAGAAGAGTCACTAGTTCAGGGAAGATGGCTTGGAGAGAACTGAAGGGTCTAGAGATTGGAGGTCATGTTGTAGACAAGAGGGTTTTATAAGGAAACGCAGAGGGAGAGGTGAAAAACCAGTAGATTATCAGATAAGGAGATTTCAGGATTCTTTAAGACAGAGGTAGTACATTTGTGGATGACGACACAATTGATGATATGAGCATCTTTGTGTGTGGCTGAGGTAGGATGGGGGTGCAGCTCATGGGAAGTGAGTAGGCTCAAGAACCAAGTCTTCAGCTATTTGACAGAAAGTCAGTATGTATGTTGAAATCCCCTCCTATGAGGGCAGGAATTCAAATTGTTCAACTGCTACAAATTTCCAAAATCTTTGTGAATGAGCTATATAGATTCATAAAAAAAAAGAGCCATGGGCTACTTAAATTCATTACTTTTCAGCATTTTAAACATTTTGCCTGTCTCCCTGGGATATTCTTAGCTCTTCAATGTCTTTAGGGACACAAGGCAAAGAATTAAATGTTCAACTTACAAATTCTGATATTCTCATTGTACTTTTGCATTTTATCACACACAAGGATACTGACATGCACTGGTGGTCTAAAGTAAGTGACTTCTTAATTAGGATCATTGACCAGGATTCTTGAGCTAGAAAGGACCTAAAGGTCCATATACTCTAATTCCCCCACACTTTACAAATGAGGAAACTAGACCCAGAAAATTTCAGTGGCTCACCCAAGGTCGCATAGGTAGTTAGTTCGCTGCTTCATGCTGCCGTCTTGGACAATAGTCCCCAAAAAAGGTCCTTCATACATTTTGCTGAAGCTAAATCAAACCCTACAATAAATATCTATGGAATCAATGTATTGTCCTAATGTTCCCCCAGGGGTTTTCATTCACACTAAATTGTGTATCAATTTCCCATTAGATTTCAAGTCCTATGCACTCAAGGAGCTAATCAGCCCCAAATTTCACATGGGCCTACGGCCAAAAGGTTACCTGGGTCATCTAAAGCAAGATCTCCATTGCTAATTCAAAGTCTGCCACAAATTTCCAAAATCTTTATGAATGAGCTACATAGATTCATAAAAAAAGAGCCATGGGCTACTTAAATTCATTACTTTTCAGCATTTTAAGCAACATTTTGCCTGTCTCCTTGGGATATTCATAGCACTTCAAGCAACACACAGACTTAAAGCTGCTGCCTTTCCAATAGACATTTATTTATACCCATGATTTCTGCAGTTTTACAGGAACCCCATGTTTTAGCAGTTGGCATGAAATAGGAGAAATCTGGCATTTAACACCAATCCGGAGCATTTCCAACATGTTAGCCTGGTGCTTTGCACATTATAGGTGTTCAGTAAATAATGTACTAAATAGAATCCTGGGGGAGGGGAGAGCTATACCTGTGTGTAGCCCCTTACCAAACCGTAAGCTTCTTGAATAGGACCCATGCCTTTCTGACTTTCTCCCTTTCATTGCTTTACATGCAGGAGGTGCTTGGGAAATTTCTGTTAAATAGAGTCGGTGTAGTGGTTACGTAGGCTTTAGTGACAGATCTGATATGAAGTTACCATGTGACTCTGGACGAGTCGTGTCCTTTCTTCCTGGGAGCTTCCTCTATAAAATAGAGGTTGAACAAGATGGTCTCTAAGGTCCTTTCCAGCACCATGAAGCCTTCAGGCTTCATTCAACACACTTCACCAGCTCAGTCAGGTTCTGCCCTTTTATAGCTTGATTTTGCTGAAGGATGCATACAAATCTCTGCAGGAGATGGGGAAGTCCCCGGTCTGTATGTTCAGGGGACATTAGTCACCAAAGACAGTACTACTTCCTAGAGCACTGTGCAACAGCTGCTATTTCTGCCTTAGATAACGACTTATCTGCTAAAACCTTTATTACAGATTAGCCAATAACCAAACTCATTTATTGGCAGTAAGATGCATATGACTGGTATACTAGAAAGGAGAGTTAATGATTGAAAAGATCACATTCAATAATATATTTGCTTAGGAACAATAGCCTAGAAATCTAAACCTCTCATTTCTGTACTGCCAGATGCATCTTTCCCCCTCATTGAGCACTATGCCCAAACACAAGGAAAACGTGTCAAGTACTGGAGGTGTGAATCAGGAGGGAGCTTTGATATTATTATGGTGACAGAATACCATGAATGCACAGTGTTCATTAAGTGCCTACTACGTGCCAGGCACTATGCTAAGTCCTGAGGGTATAAAGATAAAGAATGAAGCAATCCCTACTCTTAAGGTGCTTACGTTCAACTGGGCAGAGCATATCAAGTTAGTCTAATTTAAAAAGCCATCATATTAGAAAAACTATGTAAATACTTGAATTTCTGTTTTCCTTCGACCACTTCTGAAAAAGCTGTGATCATTTAGAGTGTATCCAATGTCATACAACACCACAGGCCTGCTGTCCTAGTCCATTTGCATACAGTAGCACTGGAAGGACATCAAGACCTAGCCAATGTGTTAAAGGGCTTTACACCAGACCCTGAAGAAGGGAAAGAAAGAGAAGACCGGGAGGAGAGAACATGAGCAAAGACACACAATGAAAGAGAGACAGACAGAGAGAGGGGAGAGAGAGAGAGAGAGAGAGAGAGAGAGAGAGAGAGGCAGGAAGGGAGGGAGGGAGAGAGAGAGAGAGACAGAGAGAGAGAGAGAGAGAGGCAGGAAGGGAGGAAGGGAGAGAGACAGAGAGAGAGAGAGGAGGCAGAGACAGAGAGGAAGAGAGGCAGAGACTGAGACAGAAACAGAGAGAGACAGTGAAAGACAGAGAGAGTGAGAGACAGACAGAGAGAGAGGGAGAGAGAGAGACACAGAGAGAGAGAAAGAGGGAGGGAGGGACTGAGGGAGAGAGAGAGAGAGAGAATCTTAATGATAAAGGTCAGAGGGTTAAGTAGCAAGAACAAAGTAGGGCCCATCCAGCAACTAGAGGAAACAGAAGAACAATAAATCTGGCCCTGGACTACCAGCAATCCTATAGAATATCTGGCTGCCACAGAATTCCTTAGAAAGCCAAAGGTCATAAGCAAAAGAAATAAAAGGAAAGATTTTTATCTGATCCATCATTCCACTAGAGCACACAAATATGTGTAATATTTTAACAAAGACAAAAGCCAAGGACCAAAGGGTGTTAGAGGAGAGGGGCTGCACTTTGGTGGGCTCTCCTGGGTTCTTCTACCCCCAGCACCTGAACATATGTTATATATTGTTAACTTTGCCCACCACTACCATGGGGAGTAGGTCCATCAAAGAACAATGACAAAGTTTACTTGACCATCATTCAATGGTTCCAGGGTGAGGAGAAAAGGAAGGAAGGAGGAGATGACTGAAGAGGAAAATAAGTAAAGAGGCACCGTTAGAGATTTCCTGAAAGAGTTCCAGGAGAAGTAGTCACCAGTTAGGAGAGTGTGCCCCCAGGTTCCTCACGTGGGAGATCAAGTAGCGGGCCAAGAAGATATGGAGGAGGTGGCCCTTGTGACTTCAGAGGCCTGCTGCTATGACTAAATATGATCATAGATGTAAGATGTTTTTCAAACCTTGAATATATTGTATAAAGTTCCACGACTCTCACCAGCATCAGTACTTCCCATTACCATCACCAGTTCTGGTGATGAACTTTTCAGTAGCCAAGTCTTCAGTTGGCCAATCCCAAAAGTAAACTTTTACATAACAATAAATGTTTCATTAAGTCATGCTTTCTTAGATAGGAAAAAAAGGTGGTGGGGGGGTGGAGAATTTCCCTTAACCATCTGTAATTGTATAGGTACAGGCAGATGTCCCTAAATGTTACTTAACACCACAAATACAATAACATGAGGTAGAACAATGCTACCGAAGGCAGTTAGTTTTATGAGGAAATTACCAGGTGAAATGGAACCAGATGTTCCCGGGTAAACATGACCCGCTCCATTACAGAAGCTGCATGGAGTCAGTGGGGCAGGAGAAGCCAGGGTTGCCTTGGTGGTCATTGGTGGGATAGAAAGCCACCCCAGTAAAAACTAAGCTAAGAACTATTCAAGGGTAAATGGATGATGTTGTTGGCATAAGGTTAGGGCAACTTTAGGGTAGAGGCTGGTTAGAAAAGCATTATCTGTAAAGTACACCCTATTTGAAGGTAGCCAGACTCTGATACCCGGGGGCGAGAAAACTTTGTGGATTCTTTCCCCTTATTTTCCTTCTATTTTCCACTGAAACATATAAAACATACAAACATATAAAACACTGAAACATATAAAACATAGGGACGGGTCATCCAGGTTTGTTATGTGCTAGAGTAACCATGCAAAATCCATATTACTTGTTTGCCCCATGCCCTTCCCAAGTTCATGAGAAAAAGATGAGGAGAGATTGAGTTGTTGTTGCTACTGTTTCAACTTGGGGGTAAATCTCTTATCCCTCTAGTTCACAGTGCATACTTTCATCACTCGCACCTGGACTTGAACCTCCACGGATACAGTTGTGTAACTAACCCATATGATGATTCTTAGAGAACTAAGTTCCCTAGGAAATGAGGCGAATTACCCACCATCACATAAACATTTATGTCAGAACCAGAATTTAAACCTAGGTCTTCCCAACTCTCTCCTCCATGCCTTACTGCCTGTCAGAGTGAAAACTCCCTTAATTATGTGTAGATCCAACCATCTATCTGTCACAAAACAGAAAAGTCCTAGGGAGGTGCCAGAGGCACATCAAGGTTAAATGACTCACCCAGGGTCACACAGCCACTATGAGTCAGAGATAAGATTTGAGCCCAAGGTTACATGATACCACCTCTATATAAGAAGTATGCAAACATGTTTATTTATCCTCTTTCTCCTAAAGGGGAAGAAAGGAAGGGAACAAGCATTTATTAAGTGCCTGATCTGTAGGAGACACTGTGCTAAGCACTTTACAAATATTGTCTCATTTGATCCTCACTTACTCTGGGGGGGGGGGGGGAGGTGCTGTTATTATCCTCACTTTATAGTTAAGAAACTGAGGCAGACAAAGGCCAATTGACTTGGCCAAGGTTGGTTAGTGTCAGAGGTCAGATTTGAACTTGGGTCTTCCTGACTCCAGACCAAGTCCTCTATCCACTGTGCCACCTAGCTACCTCTCTCCTAAAGGACACAGGCCCTAGTTCCATGTTGTTTCTCATAGCGCCCAGGACAGACCACCGCTCAAGATGGTTGGCTTGAACACTGTCAGTAGCCCGCTTATCACACCAACTACATTTATCAGACTCCTTCCTCTCTTCCTTTCCCTCCTGCCCCACCCCAACCCACAAACTAGAAACCAGCTCCATCCACTGAGGACAGGAGTACAAGTAGGACACCGCAAGTCCTATGTGCTTATGACCAGCAAATGCACTCATTTTCTGCGACCAACTGGAGAGCAAACCAGCTGGCAGCTAGCCTCTTAGGCAAACATTCAGGCCCAGCTGGTCGTTAGAGACATATCTATATTAATAATACTCAAACTACTTCTGGAGCAATTCATGCTCTCAGTTCCCAAATACATTTAATAGAACCTGCTGCAGCTTCGAATGAAATTTCTACTTAATTGGTAACTGCGTGTGAATTATTAACTAGTGCTCTTTGAGAATAGAGCATAAAAGAGAGGGGGGGAAAGCCCTCTGGTGTGGCTCAAAGATAAAAAATTACTACTTTTCCCCCTACAGTTTCATAGTTTGTAGAAAGGTCCTCTCTGTTTGCTCCCCCCACCCCTCCCATTTGCCTTGCTGTTATTATTATCGGCCTCCTGGACATCCTGGCTGGAGAGCTGTACAATAAGAATGGCAGTCGACCCTATTCTGATGGGAGAATGTTGAAACAGACACTTCAGAGCTAGCCCCGCTATGGCTTTCACAAGAAGTTTGGAGCCGAGCTCAATGACCTTCCTTCTACATCAAGCCACCCTGCTGTGTCTTTTAAAACAAGCTGCCACATTAGTATTAGAGGCAGCAAAACTCCCTCTCTGAAATTCTCCCAAGAGATCATAGCGAGGAAAATAAGACATGCTTTAATTGCAGGCAATAAGACACATGTGTTTTAATTTGATGATGGGATTCCTGACACAAACTTAGCTGGGTTCATTCTCTGTTCACAATGAGTAAGGTTTATCACAGCTGGGGGTCAGGACAACCTGAACTCAAGCCTTTGTGCGGCAGGTAGCCCCATTAGTCACCTGATTGCTTACTTTATAATGAGCTGCCCCAGGAAACAGGGGACCTGCTGCTGGGGGTTTGTGCACTCTGATGCAGGGGTTCTTAACCTGGGATCTGTGGATAGATTTCAAGAGATGCATGAACATGGATGAGAAGATAAAAATCCATCTTTATTTCAATGTAATTCATTTGTAATGCTATATATTTTATTTTATTTTATGCATTTAAAAACAATATTCTGGGGAATCTATAGGCTTCAGACGACCAAAGGAGTCTGTGATACCCAAGGTTAACCCCCACTCTAGAATAATCCCAAATGCCAGCTTCTTGAGGATTCTCAAGCACCTCACTGAACACTGTACTTGAGCTCCAAGGAGAAGGGCCCATGCAAAAAGAAGCCAGATGCTCCCTGGGAAGCATAACCTGCCCTAGTGTGTAAACTGCATGGAGTCAGTAGGGCAGGAGAAGCCGGGGTTGCTGGGAATATCAGTTAACCTCTCTCAGACTCAGGATCCTCATCTTTAAAATAGAGATAAAACTAGCCACTGCCACGCAGGGTTGTTGTGGAGATCAAATGAGATACTTATAAAATGCTTAGCATCAACTCAGGGCACATAGTAGGTTTTTAATAAAAGCTTGTCCTCTTTCTCCCTTCCAGCATCTTCCTTCAAATATAAACTATTCCATTTAGTTTTTAGAGCCCTACACAATATGGCCCCAACCTACACTTTCAACTTCATTCAACAATACTCTTTCTCCCCCACACTATTCAATCCAAATTGGCCTTCTCTCTGTTCATCACTCACAACAATCCATCTCCCATCTCTGCATTTTTGCAATAACACTCTCCCATGCCCAGAATACCCTCCCCCTCCTCATGTTCACCTCAGGGTCCCTTTCTTTCATTCAGATGTAGCCCAAGCACCATCTTCTACATGAAATCTTTCTTGATGCCCTCCCAAACTATCTTGTATTTAACTATTCTGTGGATGTGTTTATATTTATTCTCTTTACACGTTTATATCTACTTAATGCCTCCTCCAGTAGAATGCAAGTTCCTTGGGCTTATTTCATTTTTCTTTGTACTTGTATTCCCAGTGCCCAGCTGACCTCCCAAGCTTCCTTTGTTGTTGCTGTTTGTCCTTCATTCTTGAAGAGGACCAATGGCTTCCAGAGTGATGTCTTGACTTGCCAGTGCTAGCTTTAAGTCCCAACTAAAAATCACACCTTCAACAGGAAGTCCTCCCTAATCATCCCTCCCCCGCCCTTGATTCCAGTGCTTTCTCTCTTTTAATTATTTGCTATTGATCCAGTATATAGCTTACTTTGTACATATTAGTTTACACATTGTCTCCCCATTAGATTGTAAGCTCCTTGAGGGCAGTGACTGTCTGTTGCTTCTTTCTGTATTTAGCATTTAGTACAGTACCCCACACGTAGTGATGCTTGATAAATGTTGAATGATGGATTGGCGTAGTACATACTTAATAAATGCTTATTGATGGATCATCCACATTCCCGGAGGGAAGCAGGTAGTCTTAAGTTTCTGCCCTCAGAAAATACTGTGGCATACCCAACAAGGCAGGAAGGACACTGTGCCCCATATAGATAAGGCAGGAAGTTAGTCACCAGCTAGGGTTATTTTCTGGGTCATCATGCTAACTAAATGATGACAAGGGGCCATAGGCTGTGCTTTATAAAACAGAACTTACTAACATTTGTCAGAAAAAAATTGCAGTGTGGATCAGGGTACCTACGGGCGTTCTGCTGCCATAGGTAACGGTTGAAAACACAACTTTCACCCTCTTAAATTAGAGGGTTAATTTAGGAGGCAAGATTTTTAACACAGCAGCTAAAACATACCAATAGAGAAGCATGACAACAGTGCTGTGACTTTCAGTAACAGCAAAGCTAGGCGAAGGCCTTATAGAAAGCTGAGTACAAAGTACTGAACAGAAGCCGAAAAGGAGGACAATGTTTGTAAGATCGAAATTATGTTAATACGGTCACAAAAGAGTGTCAGAAAGTAAGGTGACTGCTGGTCATTCAGAGGTAAGAACGCCACTTATTACATTAAACCTTTCCTGATTTCCACACTCCCTCCCCAAATTACCCTGAATATATTGTACATATTAAATTTTAAATGTGTTATATATACATGTGTGTGAACACACATGCACACATATGTACACATCATACACATATGTCTATGTTTGTGTACATGTGTATGCCCGTGTCTCCCCTGGTCAGAGGGTAAGCCCCAGTGAGAGTATTTATTAAGTTCCTATCATGTGCTAGGATCAGTGCTGAATGCTGGATATACAAAGAAAGGCAAAAGACAGTCCTGCCCTCCAGGGGCTCCCAGTAGAAACTCCACTTTGGGCTTTCTACCAGTGACTAACACTGTGCCTAGGCTCAACAAATGTTTGTTGACTAACTGGTTAGCTGAAAATGAATGAAAAGAGAAGAACCAGGAGCCGCTAAGGCCCAGGATTCTGTGTCTTCTATCTGGTCCCTGGTGCTAGATTCAACTATAGGAAGGCATATATTGATCTGGCAGGTGTGAAGGTAATCTATAAACACATGATTCTTTCAACTCTTTTCAAAGTTTCATGTTATTCTCTGTGGAAAAGGAGGATATAGAAATCTAAGTTCTGAGTAGAGTGTTCTATAATACATTACTTCTGGGAGGTTTATTATACCTACTACATTCAAGGCCAGAGTAAAAGGGGAAAAAGTTAACTGTGGCATTAACAATTTGTCAAGAAATAACAAAGTTGGAATCAAACTCAAAGATCAACATAGTACAATTCCCTTGACTTTTGGGGAAACTGAGGCCCAGAGATAAGTAACTTGCCCAAGATCACATTTAATAAGTGGTGTAATTAGGACTTGAATCTTGGTTTTCTAAAAGCTTTTTCAAAGGTTGTTTTTCCCCACCATATCTTGCCAACTTCTCAGCTAAGCAGCAAAATTATACTGAGAAAATATATTTTGTTTGAATCCTATGATAGCCAAGTGGCTAATATTCACGTCAGCTGATGAAACACATAACTCTGACTTCCCATACACGTCGCTATCAATATTTGCTACAGTTCAGTTTACAGATATGCACATCATACTTTTCTAATGGTAAATGTGATCCAATCCCTATTAGTTATTGTTCAGTCATTTCAGCTGTGTCAGACTCTTTTGCGACCCCATGTGGGATTTTCTTGGCAGAGATACTGGAGTGGTTTGCCATTTTCTTCTCCAACTCATTTGACAAATGAAGAAAATGAGGCAATCAGAGTTAAGTGACTTGTCCAGGGTCACACAGCTAGTAAGTGTCTGAAGTCACATTTGAACTCAGGAAGATGACTTCCTGACTCCAGGCCTGGCATTCTATCCCCTGTGCTACTTAGCTGCCCCAGATATGCAATCACACTTTTCTAATTGGTAAAGGTGATCTGATCTTCCATATATTAAAATTAATTCAATCTGCATACTCAAAATATCAACGTCCTAAACTCACCAACAAGCAAATCAAAAGATTCTCTTAACTTCCATATGCAATTCTGGGGACTATTTTTCCTCCCCTGTTTTGAATAAACTATTCTCAATACTACCATTGCTTAAGTTACTGGATCAGTTTTCATTTTTCAGCTTATCTTTTGATTTAACTCATTCTTTTCGGCATTTGCAAGATCTTTTTCATATCTGAAAAGCTTTAAAACCTTATTTTTAAAATTCATACTATATTTTAAGAATTTTCATGGAAATGCATTTTAAAAGAATTTGGTGACAACCCACATTATTTTAGTGTATTACATTGTGGAGTCAATCAACAAGCACCTTACTATATGCCGGGCAGTGGATACACAAGGACAAAGAAATAGGTAATTCCTGTTCTCAAGGAACTTACATTCAAATAGGAAAGACGGCATGCATATAAATACAACACAAATATAAGGTAGTTAAGGAAAGAGGGCATAAGAAGTTGGAGGATCAGGAAAGATATTATATACAACGTGGTACTTGGAGTGTCATCTTGAAGGATGTGAGGAATTCTATGAGGCAGAGGTGATGAGGGAGTGCATTCTAAGCATCAGGGACCTACAGGTACAAAGGCCTGGAGATGGGAGATGAAGCATCACGTGTGAGGAAGTGAGAGAAGGTTGGGCCACAGAAAGTTCACAAAGAAGAGTAGTGTATAATGAGTCTGCAAAGATAGGTTTAGGGTCAAATTGTGAAGGGTTTTAAAAGCCAGAGGAATTTATATTTAATTCTAAAGATAATAGGGAGCCATTGGAATTGGTTGTTAAGGGAGTCACATGGTCAGATCTACACTTCAGGAAAATCCCTTTGGCAACTGAGTGAATGATGATGCCTTGGACTAGGGAGAGACTCAGGGCAAGGTCCCTGCTAGGAGACTGTTGGGATAGTCTAGATAAGAGGTGCTGAGGACACAAATGTAAGAGAGAGCATGGAGGAAGAAAACAAGATTCAGAACCTGGTTGAATATGTAGGGTGACACAAAAGTATGAGGATTTGCAATTAGAGGCTGTAGGTCCAAATCCTGGCCTGCCTAGGATTGTACAGTCTAAGGCAAGTTATCATAAACTAAGAGGGTTGGAACAGATAACCTCTTGGAGCCCCTTGTGGTCCTGGAGTCAGGAAGACTCATCTTCCTGGGTTCAAATCTGGACTCAGACACTTACTAGCTCTGTGACCCTGAGCAAGGCACTTCACCCTGCTGGCCTCAGTTTCCTATCCGTAAAATGAGCTGAAGACAGAAATGGCAAACCACTCCAGTATCTCTGCCAAGAAAACCCCAAATGGGGTCACAGGAAGTCAGACACGACTGAAATGACTCAACAACAGCAGGATCCCTTCCACGTCTATGTCTACAACCGTACAGTTAACAAATTCTAAGACCTCAACATCCATCTCTTTAAATTGTTTTAGGAAAATGTGGTCATGCCATTTGGAGTCCAGGGAAGTAGTCTATGATTATGGAACGGAGCAACGCTAACTGGCCCCAGCGAGGTATCCCTGATTTTGCTCTTGTTTATACCACGCTCTGAGGGCTGGTCATTGATGCAGTGACGCATTCAAGATCTTTAAAGAGTTGTTTAGGTTTCTTCCACTTCCGGAGGTGACCATTCTGCAGTGACTACTGACCTCCCTGGCTTCCTTTGAGTCCCCACCAAAACCCCATCTTTTACCAGAAGCCTCCCTGAACCCCTTTCAATTCTGCTGTCTTTCCTCCGTTAATTATTTCTTACTCATCCTGTATATATTTGTATATATTTGTTTACACGTTGTTTCCCTCTATTCGACTGTGAGCTCCTTGAGGTCAGGGGCTATCTTCTGCCTCTTTTTGTATCCCCAGTTCTTAGCAAAGTACCTAGCACATAGCTGTTGTTCAATTGTTTCAGTCACGGCCAATTTTTCATGACCCTCTTCTGGTTTTTCTTGGCAAAGATATTGGAGTAAATTGTCATTTCCTTCTCCAGCTCTTTCTCTGGTTTTACTGATAAGGAGACTGGGGCAAACAGGGTTAAATGACTTGCCCAGGGTCACCTAGCTAGTAAGTGCCTGAAGACAGATTTGAACTCAGGAAGATGAGTCTTCCTGATTCCAGGTTCAGCCTTCTACCCACTGTGCCCATAGCACCAAGTAGATACTTAATCAATGCTGATTAATTGAATAAGGCTTTCTCTGAGAAGCTTTTGTGACCTCACTGGGACATGCCACATTGCTATTTTTTCTTACAGAGATGAGCATTGACATCTCACAGAATGCATGCATGGGGAAAAAAATCAAATCAAATCTCTAACAACACAACCAGGCTTCTGGGAAAGCAGAGCAGTAGTTCTGTGTTCTCTGTGTTTGTTCAGTAAATAAAGGCTCTGAATTAGTAGGAGATTTAAAGTAGCTGGAGGGGAAAGGCCTGGCCCTCAAACAAGATCTGTGGTTCTCTCTTACACTCCGTAAGAGGCTGAATTGACATTCTCATTCCTTCTTTAATTATTAAGGGAAGGGGGGAGCTTGCTGCAGGCATCGAGGAGACTGTCAATGAGCTGTACCCAGGAGGACAAAAGGAGACTGCAATAGAAAATGACAACACCAAACACAGGTTCAGCGACTACTGCTTCCCTCGGCCCCCAGTTATTTTTCACTAAGACAACTGAATTAAACAGAGTGCATGCCAGCGGATCTCCTAAATGCCAGAAGTCGACTGGACTGCTCCTCGGCAATGTAAAGGCCCTTTAAGCTTTCCAGTTTAAAAGGGAACTAGGAATTGATGTCAAAAAGAATACCAGAGGCTGCCCAGGTATCTCACACAAATACACCCTTTTAACATCTTGACCTACAGCTTACGTGTACTATTTAGATTTATATCAAGTAATGGCCCATATTGACTCAAAAAGTGAAAAGGCTGAAAATGGGTTGTTTTTAATCCCATGATGTCAAAGAATAGAGAAGGCTTAGAAGAAGCTACCCCCTGGCTCTTAGGACTTGCTTCCCCTGTACTCCCTGCCCCCAAATGGACTGTCATTGACACTGAACAGAACATCAAGTGACCGTGTAAAAAACATAAAGTGACCACAATTAGAAAAAGCAGGAAGCTTTTTCTACATCTAGGGAATGGCCACATTTTCTACAAAGAGGGGAAATACCAAAATGAACATGCACATTTATCCACTAAGAAAAAGTTATTTAGCACAAAAGGAATAGTAAAGTGGTTTGGCTTTTCCTTCTCCAGCTCATTTTATGATGAGGAACTGAGGCAAACGGGGTTAAATGACTTGCCCAGGGTCACAGAGCTGGTAAGCTTCTGAGGCTAAAATGAATGATTCTATTAGATAATCGCAGAAGATAAGATCTCTAAACTTCAGAAGATGCTTTGTTTGGATTTGAGAGTCCTCAAGATGGACTTTAGCTTATGTTTCAATACCTATGAATTAGTTCATAAAGAAGCTAAAAAAAAACCTCAGATAATTAGACTGTAAGAGGTCATTAGATGGTAAACTCCTTGAGGGCAAGGACTGTCTTTTGCCTCTTTTTGTGGAGTACTTGGAACTCAGTAGGCATTTAATAAATGTTGGTAGATTGATTGAGATCAATGTTCCCCGAACCCTGTTCGATGGAACCCTGATATTCCCCACCTAGAATGGTGCAATAGAAAGAGAAATGATTGTACAGTCAGAAGACCTGGGGTCAAATGCGACCTCCAACATTACCTGTGGGACCTTGGACAAGTCACTTAATTTCCTGGACTTAATAAGGATGGGAATGAAGGTCCCTTCTAGCTCTACATCTATGAGCCAATTCAAAAGTGATGATCAAATGAAATGATATATTTAAAGCACTTTGCAAGCCTTAAATATGTTAGCCGTTATTATTGCAATATGAGAAAATTTCTATGCTAAATAATTTTTCCTTACAAAAAATGTTCAATATAAAATTGCATGTGTGTGTGTGTGTGTGTGTGTGTGTGCGTGTGTAACAGTAAGAGGCACAGAAAGCCTGAAGTTGTACTTTGCCCAGGGCGAGCGGAGATGCAGTGAGATGCTCCTAAGTGTGACTGTACAATAGGGCCACAGAAAGCTGGAGTCAGAACACCCTGGACCTGGTTGCCAGGGCTGGTGGAAGGAGCTGAGAAGGAAAGCAGAAGAAGTGGGGGCTGAGAGCCAGGCACAGTCACAGAGGGAGGGCCCAGCTATCCTTAGAGCTCACTGCTTCCCTTCCCCAAAACAGCTGCCACCCCCCGGGCACTATTGCTTCTGCCATTCTTTGGAGTTGCTTTGCCAAGAGAGACAATCCTATCTTTACTGTGAAACCTGCCTTCCCTGGGATTATCTCAGGACTTTTCCCTCTGTAGCATCTATGTCAAAGGACTGTTGTGATCAAATGAGATAAGCTTTGCAAAAAGCTCTTAACACAGTGACCAACACATAGTAGGCACTACATAAAATGCTTATTCCCTCCCTCCCCTATGCTCTGGCCTTCTTTTTCCCCACCCAATCTTCCTTACTTGCCTGCCATCCATTCCTCCTGGCTGCATTCTCCAGCCTATAATTATAGACCAATTAACAAGGAGTCTCCCTCTCACACTGAGCACATCTGTCAAGGGCAATCCACTGCACACAGCACAGGCTTATGTGACAAAGGATTCTCCTCTTTCAAATGAGCTTGCAAAGGAAGGAAGGAAGAGATGGAAGGAAGGAAGGAAGAGATGGAAGGAGGGAGGGAGAGAGGAAAAGAAAGAAAGAGAAAAGAGAAAGAGAGAAGGGAAGGGAGGCAGGGAGGAAGGGAGGCAGGGAGGAAGGGAGGCAGGGAGGAAGGGAGGCAGGGAGGAAGAAAAATTTAGTCAAGAATACTCCATTTCTTTAAACATCTAAGGGCAAATCGATAAGGACAACATATTCTCCCTTTACCTGAACCAGAATTTAGGTATTCTATTAGACTAATTCAACCACCAGTGTACTATGGCTAAATTGGTTTGAGAAACATTAGCTTGGATTAATCCATGTTCAAAAACTATTTGGTCATATACCGTATAAGAGGTAGCATATCATGGCCTCAGAGCCAGAAGACAAGGTTCAAGACCTGACTCTGACACACTCTGGCTGTGTGACCTTAGGCAAGTCCCCTAAGCTCTCAGTGCTCTAAGAAACTCTCTAAGACAGACCTCTCGCAGATGGGTTAGACTAGAGATAAGTTGGTTACCATGGGTCATGTGACAAACAGGAGTGTGAGCAGTGGCAACCCTACATTTTTTGTGGGCTGCCCAAAATCCTTTGGTGGTCCATATGTTGTGCAGGCCTGCTCTAAGACTATTTTAAATTTCAGAGAAGGTGCTGACCTGCATTGGTAGGAGAACTTAAGTCCCTTGAGGGCAGGAACTGTCTTTTGCCTCTTAGTGAATCCCCAGTGCCTGGCACATAGAAGGCATTTAATAAATGTAACTGACTGATTGATTGACCAGAGAGTTTCCTATACCAATGAACTTCAAGTCCAGGCCCTATCTCATATACCTTAATGTCTTCAATATCATCCAAATATGAGTGGTACCTTCAAAGATGAAGCCAAATAGAAGCCATACTCCTAAAAGGAGATCTCTTTAAAATGGGAAAACCCCTATAACAGTGAAAAATAATATTGATTATAGACCACATGGGTTTTAAATCATTCAATTTGGAGTTAAATATGGTGTGTATGCCAAGGGGCTGAACATAGATGGGCCAATGTGACATTCAACACTATCCTTCTTGCTGTTCCTCACACCAGAGACTTTATGGACTACCATCTCCTGCCTTTTCGCTGGCTGTCTCCAGTGCCTGGAATTCTCTTCCTCCTCATGGTGGCCTCTTGGCTTTCCTGGCTTTAAGCTGCACCTTCTTCAAGAGGCCTTTTCTGGTCCTTCTCTGCTGCTAGTGTCTTCCCTCTGAAATCACCTCCTAATCACCCTGTAAAGATCTTGTAGCTACATGGTTGTTTGTGTGTTTTCTCCCCCACCCAAAAGAATATGAGCTACTCAACAGTGGGGACCAAGGTTTTGCCTTTCTTTGTCTCCTCCCCTCCCCTTCTGGGCACAGTGCCAGGCACATAAGAAGCACTTAATGAATACTAAATGATGATGAAAACAAGTGCTGTATGATAGATAAATTGACAAACTATTCTTTCCAGGATTATTGTTGTTACTTTTCCTTTGTTTTCAAGAGGACCAGTGACATCGCTGGGTGACATCTTGACTTGTGTGTGAATTGGATTTAAGTGAGGCAGAGTTGTACAAAGTCATCAACCTCACTCTCTCTTCCACAGTCACCGAAGTCCTGTGGCAGGACAAAAGTCAGGAGGACTGCATGACCTTGGTGTCTTCGAGGTATGACCAAGCTCTAAGTGCCCCACAGCCCCCGCTTCAGTTACCTTCAATATGTTCTAATCTGCCCTATTCAAGACGCTCACCTACCTTTGGTGTCCACCTTTCACCCAACTCTCAGCCGTGGCTCCGAGAGGCTGTAGCATGCACAGCGGCCACACCCCAGTAAACAGTCTCAGCAGACAGGCTAAACTAGGCTGAGGGTAACCAATGACTCTAGGATTGCCCGGCTAGGATAGGGCTATTTAAAGCCACCTTCTGGCTACAGTCCATTGGAGAAGGGTTGGGTGCAAAGGGAGGGTTGGATGATTATGACACACAGGCATCTATTTCACAAGGAAGAATGGGATAAGTAGAAAAAAAGCAAAGTCTAGTAGAAAGGGCTCTGGATTTAGTCAGAAGACATGGAGCTAAATCTTTGATTTGCTATTTACTTCTTGTGTGATCCCTGGCATTCTGCAAAATGGGGAGAGTGGTGCTGGGTGTTCTCTCAGGCCCCTTCCTGTTTTGCATCCTATAGTAATGGGATTCCACAGGGCCAAAAAGTAAAGGAACACATTTTTACAAGGCCACCAACTCTGCCTTATACCCATCAGAGATAGCTCATGTAACATAAGGACAGCCACATAACAGGATATCCCCTCTTGCTGGTCAAAAGGTTGTGTTTGTTAAGGGAAAAGCGAAGAGGGGTATAATTCATAGTAATAGAACTGGAAAGGACCTTGGCAACCAACAAGTCCAAGACTTTCATGCCCAAAATCATTCTGACAATGACAGAGGTAGGATTTGAAATTGGCTCTTCCAACCCCAAAGCTCTAAAGCACTATCTTTCCACAGTAAAAAGGCTGCCTCTTGTATTTAGCATGTATTACAAGAGATCAATACGGTGTTGTGAAATGTTTTCATTATTTTTGTGTTTCCATTAGTATTTTGTTCCTTTTGAATTTCCATAATTGTATGCTGCAATGAATCATAGGATTAGAGTGTTGCCCAGGATAGTTCTTCAGCAATTAAAGGATTCCTCTGTAAGGGTCTTATCATGTCAAGCAGTCTAGGAATAAGATTAACAAGCAGATTTCTCTGTGTAATTAAAAAAAAGAAACTAAAGGTACATGAAATGAATTTTAAAATGCATCCCTTTCCTAAAAAAGCGGGGGAAGGGAGCATCAGGTGCTGCCAGGAAGTTATGATAACTGCCATTGCACAGTAGCTACCAGGCTCCTTAGCAATGGTGGCACCAAGTCACAGGCCTGGCCCCTGCACAATTAGCCATCCTGTATCCTGACCAGAAACAGAAACATGAAAAAGGTAATTCCCTCCACACATCCAAGAAGCAATGAGCCCTGTGCACCACCCCAAGCACTGGGGATACAGAGATAAAATGATACAATCCTTGTTATCAAAGAGCTCACATTAACTTGGGGAGTCAAGACATAAGAATTCAGCAGTAGGGAGGACGTAAAAGCCCAGGTTCAGGGTCTGGGCACAGCGCAAGGGCCACGGGTCCTTAGGATGTGCCCTCAGGTCCAATGTCAGAGTCAGGGTATCCAGAAGGTGAAGGGGGGGGTGCAGATGGACTGGAGGATGCTCAAGCACAAAAGCAAGTCATCTGGTTAACCCTGGCAGTCCTCTCTCTCACCTGAAGGACTAGGATCAATGCTTATCCAAGCAACTAGAGCAGACATGTACTTCTGGGCCTCCTAAACACCAAATATGGAACCAGCAAAACGTCAAGTACCATCTTTGTGGTAACCACTGGGGCATGAGAACATTAAAGGCATTTTGTATTATCCCTTCAGGGGCCTGTCACACTTACCAAGCACATCGTTTGTGTGGCAAGACCATTATACCCTAGGATCATGGACTGACCACTAAAAGCAACCTTTCAAGGTGAGGTCATGGGGTCATACAGAGCTGGAGGAGATCTACACATCCAACCCCCTTATTTTACAGATGAGGACGCTGAACTTTAAAGAGACTGTGTGCTGCCCCCAGAGCTAGTAGGTTCTAGAGGCCTAGGTCTTCCCGACTCCTACTCCAACACCCTAGTAACTATACCAGAAACAGAAAGTCATGGTCATTAAGATGACAGACTTTCTTATTCCTTCTTCCCTGGCATCATCCTCAGCACCTGGCTACTAACCTTGCTCTTTCTGGCTTAGCTGCCATGCTGGAGAGCCAGAGCTAGAAAGGATTACCGACGCCAATAACCGGGGGCACCTAGACAGCTCCCCTCTCCTCTGCCACCTTAACCACAATAACTCACATGTGTAGAGCCTTTCAAAGTCCTCCAAGGGCTTTCCTCAATGGACAGCCTGTATCAAGGAAGCAGCTTTTCTGCTGCTAACAAAGCCAACAAGATCTGGCTTAAAGCCTGAAATGCCAAAGGTGTGATTTTGCCTCTATTCCTTCAAAGCTCTGAAGTGTCAGCTAAAAAAAAAAACCTTAGAAAAAGAGGATATGTTTGACATATTTTAATAAATGCTTGTCAACATGAAAAAATGTTTTCCTCATAACAACCCTCTAAGGTAAGTAGTGTTGAGTAGTGTTGAGTATCATCCCCATTTTACAGATGGGGGAACTGAGGCTGAGAGGTCCTGGGACTTGCCCCCAAATCTCACCCTCTTAAAATCAAATTGCATTTCTGTCAGTCCCACAATTTCCCTCTCCCTCAACTTGTCACAAACCTAATGGGAAAAGGAACAGTACATGCAGCTGAACTGGAAGGATAGATCATTTCTCAAGAGCTTTTAAGGTTTAAGGTTGCTGTTGTTCAGTCATGTCTGACTCTTTGTGACCCCATTTGGGTTTTTCTTGGCAAAGATACTGGAATGGTTTGCCATTGCCTTCTCCAGCTCATTTGACAGATGAGGAAACTGAGGCAAACTGGGGTAACTTTCCCAGGGTCATACAGCTGAGGCTGGATTTGAATTCAGGGAGATGAGTCAGCCTGGCTCCAGTCCCAGCATTCTATCCACAGAGCCATTCATCTGCCTCCTAGCTGTTCTGAAGGCCTAGTAAATGGTAAAGTGAGTAAAACCCAGGTCTTTCAACTTCAAGCCTAGAGCTCCTTCCAAATGAATTAAAAAGCATATTAAGCCCTTACTGTGTGCCAAATCTTGTGTTTGGAATTGGGGATACAAAGAAACATAAAAAACAGTTATCTGCCTTCAAAGACTCCACACATCTCCAATAGGAAGACAGCGTGTAAGGTATATACAAGATCCCTCTGTGATCATCTCAGGGCAGAAAACGGGGCAGGAGGGAGGTAGTGGTGAGACAGGGATAGGAAAGGTCTCTTGCACAAGGTGAGATCTGAGAAAAGACTTGAAGCCAAGGGAAAAAAGGGACAGAGCTAAAGTAGGAGAATATGCCAGTCCTGGGAGTAAGCCAGAATGCAGAAGTGCAGCTATGGAGATGGACTGCTATATTCAAGAAGCACCAAATAGACCAGTATAAATGGAGTAAAATCTAAGAAGTGAAAAGGTAAGAAAGAGAACTCAGAAACTTCAACACTCTGGGTGGTCGTTATCCAAGCCATTGACTTCCTGAACACTTGATGTCTTTGAAAACCCGTGCACCTAGCTTCTGGGGCCAATCTCCATGGATAGTACACAATTTTATTGATCTTTCCCATGCAACACCCTAATGAAGCCTGAAAGAGGTAACCTCAGAGGGCTTATGGGTAAAAAGGAAGGAAAGAGAGGAGAAATTCAAAGAGAGAGAGAGGGGGTGGGGGGAGGGAGAGAGATATTCAAGTAAAGGCACCTAGAGATAACCGCATGGGAGGTTTTAACAGCAAAATGCCCATTACATTTTTCAAGCTGTTTGTTGTAACTTCAGGATTCTTTATGAGGTTGTAATTTTAAGTTTGTGCTGCAAGTTAACTGCTTTCATGCTAATCTCTCTCATAAATGTTGTTGGAGAAGGCTCGTTTGTCCTGGCTTGCTCTATGAAAGATGGAATGGTTAAAAATACTATTTGTCCCCCGCTTTCCCCCGCACACTGGGTATTTATGCCCCAATTTCTTTTCTCTAAAATAAGGGCCCAGGTGGCACTCAAATAAATATTAATTGATAATGATGCTCAGATTAAGAACAGAGCTAATGTGGCTAACATGGAAGTTACCCCACTACTCAATAACCTTCACAAGAAGGACTTAAACTCTCTAGCCTAAAAATTTTCAATACCTAGATGACGAATCAATATGTAATTTTCTTGACTGGACCATTATTTTGTACCTTGTATGGTGAGGTGGAGGGGGCGGGGCAGTAAACACAGTATGGAAAATATTTTCTTGAGTCTCCAGGAACTTAAAATCCTGAAACAATCATATGCAGCCTCACCTGCTCTGCCAAGCCTTCCTAGAACACTAAAATTTTCAGGATGAAAACAACTTCAGAATAAAATAGTCTTAATATGAAATCTACATTCCATCTGAATATCAACCATCCATAATAAGGCTGCTTGGCACCAATTAAGAAAAAAAATCCCATTTCAGCAACTGCTCTGATGATCACTTTACAATCCCATCTTTTCAAATCAAATATTTATTGTCTCATGTTGCTCTTTATTAGGGACTTATTAGGGACTATCCAGCTTTATGATGAATACTCCTGGTTCTCACAAGGCATTCTCAGACTAGAATTCATCTTCCAAACACGAGGTTCACAAAGTATCATGAAAATGTGAAGTTTTCAAGAATTTTCAAAGACACTTTTCAACCACCACCATCACCATGTCTTCATAGGTCAGCTAAAGGTACTGCTGCATCATTAAGGACCTGAGATACACATGATTGGTTAAAAAACAAGGCTATTCAACAATTCTTTCTGAGGGCTCAGTGGGCTCTGCAAAAATGATCTTATAAGGGGGCAAGAAAAAAATGAAAGAATCCTACCCCTTGTGAGGACAAGGAAAGGGGAAGACAGAAGGTGAAGGAAGGGAGGAGAAGAGAGAAGGGATGAGAAAAGGGAGGAAGAGTGAGGAAGGAGAGGAAAAAGGGGATAGAGAGGAAGGAGGGGGGAGAAGGGAGAAAGGAAAGGGAATAGGGGAACAAGAGGGAAAGAAAGGAAGGAGAGAGAGGAGGGAGAGGGGGCAGGGAGAGAAGAAGGGAGAGGGAGGGAATAGGGGAACAAGAGGGAAAGAAAGGAAGGAGAGAGAGGAGGGAGAGGGGGCAGGGAGAGAAGAAGGGAGAGGGAGGGGGAGAAGAGAGGGGTTAAATGACTTGTCCAAGATCAAACAATCAGTACGCATGTGTCACAGGCAGAATTTGAACCCATCTTACTGTCCAGTAAGGAGATTCTACAATGTCTGTTTCGTGGAGTTTTTATTCAAATTTTTGAAGAGGATGAGTGATATCACGGGTGATGTCTTGACTGAGTGAACAGGATTAAAGCGAAGGTGAGTCATGCAAAATCATCAGCCTCACTCTCTCTTCCAGAGTCACTGAAGTCCAGTAGCAGGCCAAAAGTAAAGACAACTGGCCACGGCCCAGGTTGCAGCGGATGACCTTGGCATCTTCAACGTCTGACTAGGCTCGATGGGCTTCACAGCACCTGCTTCAGCCACCTTCATGGCCGCTGGAACAAATTGTTCTCATCTGCCCATTCCTCCTGGGGGAAAGTCTTCATAAGCTTGGGGCAGACATCCCCCTAAACTAATCTGAACAGGTTCCCTGTCGGTTAACCTCCTTAGCCTTTCTGGTGAGATGGTTTTACCAGGGTGTGGCTGCTGTGCATGCTATAGCTTCTTGGAGCCACAGGTGAGAGTTGGGTGAATCAGATGGACACGAAAGGTGGATGAGCAGTCCTGAAAAGGGCTTGAGGCCGGCCCTCATGCCAGAGGTTCTGATCCTCCAGAACACCCCATGGACCGTAGGGAGTGGCTATAAAGAATCATTCCGAGGGCAGACCCAATTACAAAAGACCATAGAATGCTAAATGAATATTGATTGCCATCATCATTTCATGATAAACTCAAAAAGAAGTTCATTCTCTGATACTGAAGTGAGCAGAACCAGGAGAACATTATACCCAGTAACAGCAACATTGTGCAATGACTAACTTTGATAGACTTGGCTCTTCTCGGCAATGCAATTCCAAAAGACTCATGATGGAAAACTCTATCCACATTCAGAGAAAGAACTATGGTGTCTGTATATAGACTGAAGCATACTTTTTTCTTTTTTGTTGCTGTTTTGTCTTTCTCGTGGTTTTTCCCTTTTGTTCTGATGCTTTTTTCACAACATGACTAACGTGGAAATATGATTGTACCTGTATAGCCTATATCAGACTGCATGCCATCTTGAGGAGAGGGGAAAGAGAAAAATTGAGAACTCGAAATCTCACAAAAGCGAATGTTGAAAACGAACAAATAAATATAAAGTTCATTCTATTCAGGTATTGGCACTAAATCCTCATACCTCAAAGTCCTCCTGCTCATTAGATTCACCCCAGCATCCATCCAAAACAAAAATAAAAAAAAAACCTTGATTTCAATCCCACTCTACTCCAGTCATGAAATGAGAATTTTGACATTCTAATTTTCATTACATAAAATGATGAGGTTAGACTGGATACTTTCTCAGCACAGTTCTGGGCACAAAGAGGATGCTTAATAAATTCTTGTTGATTGAGCAAAATTCCCTCCTGGCTCTAATCTACTCTGGCTCTGATTCCTCCATTAGTTCTTTTCTGTAAATCAATCATTTGCCAAATTCCTTCTCAGATCTTACCTTTCACATTAGACAAGTTAGCAAGGATTTTTTTGTTTTTCTGAGAGTATAATTCTGCATGAGCCATCTAATCTCTCTAAGCCTTAAATTTCTTCATCCACACGATGAGAGAATTCACTTTAATGATACCTTCCTACTTTCTTCTAAATAGAACCACTTTTCTCTCATCTTTTTTTTTAATAGTTTTTATTTAGGCTTGAGAGGCTTAAGTATAAGCATTCAAAAAGTCATGGGAGCATAGAATTTTTAACTGAAACTTTAAAAGGTCATCCAGCCCAACTCCCTCATTTTCCATATGAGGAAACTGAGGCCCAGAGAGATTAAATGATTGTCCAAAGTCACATGGGTAGCATGAGTGACAAAGACAAAATTTGAGTCTAGGTCCTCTGACTCCAAATCCAGAGAGAGGTCCTTCCACAGCACCATGCTCCCTCTTATCAGGGAAAAGGGGACTGAAGGGTAAAGAGAGGGGAAGAGGTGTTGTTTATATTGTCGCTCAGTCATGTCCAACCCTTCGTGACCCCATTGGGGGTTTTCTTGGCAGAGAGACTCGGGTGGTTCGCCATTTCCTTCTCCAGCTCATTTGATAGAAGAAGGAACTGAGGCAAACAGGATTTTGTATCTTGCCCAAGATCACACAGCTAGTTAAGTGTCTGAGGCCACGTTGGAAGCTGACCTTCAGGCCCTGACCTCTATCCATTGCTCCACCTAGCTGCCCCCAAAAAGAAAGTAGTTGTGCTCTATTTATTCCGAGGTGCTGACTTTCGAGTGTAGTAGGCCTAAGTCATCTGGATTTCATTACTACCATCAAACATTTATTGAGAGCTGACAGGATACATGGCAGTCTAGCAAGGGTATATTATACAGCTTCCATGTTCACAGCAGACAGTATCAGAAACTTGTAATCTGGTAAGGAGTTTATAATTTAATTTAAAAGAACCTCTAGTGTGAAAGTTTACATCTTTAGTACTTTTCTTGCACCATCAGCTAAAAGCGAGAAAAAAATTTATTTTCACCCTGACCTTGCCAATGTACTTGTCACTTAGCAAACTCCAAGAACCAGGCATTTCCTCCCCACCCCAGTTTTCATTAGATGGTAAATAGCTCCTATTACCACTAGATCAAGTGGTTTTAGTTAAGGTCACTAACACAATGAGGTTAATATAAACATTATTAAACAATTTGCTTATTTTGACCAAGATTTAAACTTAATTAATATTAATCTTCAAAATCTCATAAGCTCAATCAAAAATTTGTTTGAAGAAGTCTATTTAGCTTTTCATCATCCTCATTCACAACAAAGGTTTGGGAGCATGGCTTTGGTTTTGCTTTTTTTTTTTTTAAGTAGTAAATTTTTCCACTGCCCATGTCAGAATCCTTTATCAAATCAGCTACTCTTTAACTTAGGTATTGAAAAGGATAAGAGCTTAGTGAGTTAAAGTCTCCACACCTGAAAAAATAGAATGAAATTTTAATGCTTAGGTTTTTCTTTATCCAGGTGTTTCAACTATTTAAAAAAAATAGCCATCAATAATACAAATTTCTAGCCCAAATCTCTACACAGGATGCCATATTTTACTTGTAAATTATTTCAATGCAATTCATAGTCACTACTTCTAAGCTGTAAGGGTACTTGAAGACCATGTACAGCAGAGGTTCTTAACTTGTTTGTGTCAATGGGACCCTTTGGCAGTCTTGGGGAAGCCTTTGGACCCCTTTTCAATATAATGTTTTTAAATATATAAAATAAAATATATAGGATTACAAAGGAAACTATACTGAAATAGTTATCAAAGAAATTTTACAATCAACCAATAAACATTTATTAAGCATCTACTATGTGCCAGGCACTATGCTAAGGGCTAAGATTCAAAAACAGGTAAAAGATAGTCTCTACCTCAAGGAGCTTACAATCTAATGAAGGAAATTCACAGACTCCAGGTTAAGAACCCCTGGTCACCTTGAATATGAAAAGTATTCCTTTTCATAAGGAAACAGAAGCCCAAGGAAGTGTGTGATATGCCCAAAGCCACTCATCTAGGTTTGTGGCAAATCTGGGAGAATAAATTAAGACTCCCAATCCAATGTTCATTCTACTACCTGGAGTATGATGATCAAAAGGGAAAATGGCTTCCATCATTTTGATTTTTTTTACTATAGTCTTGAAGAATGACTCAATCCAGGCAAGACACAAGCAAAGATTAGTGGGATTATTTTGAAACAACTAATTATATTAATTTTCCTTTTATCTCACACTCAAGACTTCTATACAATTAACTTTATATATATATATATATATATATACATATATATATGTATGTATGTATATATATATATATATATCTTTATTTACACTAATAGAGAAAAGGAAAAGCATAAGTACTCTCAATAAAACCAACATCATTTTTGTGTGACCTTGAAGTGTTTTTGGATTTACTACTTTTCAGCAAGAATATAATCCCTAATATTGCTTCTTATCCTCCCAGAAGTTTGAAGCCCACATAATAAGCTCAATCTGCCAGGATACTCAGTCCATTTCATCATTGATGGTGACCATATAGAATCCTTGAACTGTAAAGAAGAACAGGACCTCAGAAGTTACAGCAAAGTAGTCCTAGATTTTGAGGTGGAATGGAATGAATAAAGCATTTATTAAGTGTGTAAGGGCAACCAGGTGGCCCAGTGGATTGAGTGCTGGGTCTGGAGTCTGGAAGACTCATCTTCCTGAGTTCAAATCTGACCTCAGACCTTTACCAACTGTGTGACCCTAGGTGAGTCACTTAACCCTGTTGGCCTCAGTTTCTTCATCTCTAAAATGAGCTGGAGAAGGAAACAGCAAACAACTGTAGTATCTTTGCTAGGAAAATCCCAAATGGGGTCATGAGGAGTCAGACACAACTGAAACGATTTAACAACAATAATATTTAGGAAGCATTTCCTTACATCAAACCACAATCTGCCTCCCCAAAAAGTTTGCCTGCTGCTCCTGCCCTCTGAGGCCAAGCAGGATGTATCTTAATCTGCCTTTAAATGCATGAAAACAGCTCACATTTTCCTTCTTAGAGGCAATTAGATAGCAGTCAGCCAATCAAGAAACATTTATTAAGCACCTTCTAAGTGCCAGGTACTGAGCTAAACACTGTAGCACAGGGGACAGAGCATTAGGCCTGGAGTCAGGAGGACCTGAACTCAAATATGGCCTCTTACTATGACACTTCCTAACTGTGTAACCCTGGGCAAATCACTTAAGTTCTGTGTGCCTCAATTTCCTCAACTGTAAAATGGAGAAAATAATACTGCCCACCTCCTAGGACTGTTGGTGAAGATCAGCAGTTTGAGGATCAAATGAGATAATATCTGTCAGGCACTTCGTATAATGTCTGGTGCTTAAAAACGCTTCTTTCCTTCCTTACTTCATTCCATCTCCCACCCCGCCCCCACCACACACACACACACACACACACACACACACACACACACACAGTCTTCCCTTTTCCAGATTAAATAGTCATTTCAACCACTCTTGGTATGATATGGTTTTGAGAATCCTTGCCACTCTGCTGTCCCCCTCTAGTAGACTTCTTCTCAATGTTTCTTAAGGTTTAGCACCCCAAACTGCACATGCAATTCCAGAGTACAATGAACACTCACACTATTCCATTTGTATGCTATACTAGCTAAGGAATCAATGATACTTCTACTAATTAGTCATTTTGTCAGCCATATCATGGGGAGTTTATGGTTCAATAAAATCCACAAGTCTCCTTCAAAGAATTAGACTATTTTATAGTCAACTCTCCCCCATCCTGTATTTTATGCCATTGGTTTCTCTGAACCTAAACTGAAGAATTGCCATTTATTTCCCCTTCAATTTCATCAGGTTGGTGCTCATCAATGAAGAGTATTCACTCAGTTCCAGAACAGTTACTAGATGTGGCCACTAGATGGCGATGATGGTGCTTCTTTCCATACTCAAAGTTGGTTTTTTTAAGGGTTAATACAGTACCAGACACAAGGGACCCTCCCAGCCTTTGTCCTCCTATACTAAAGCAGAGCTTCAAAACACACCAGGATAAGGAGTTATTTCTTAACCCAATTAAATGCTTTATTAAGACAACACAACTTGTACTTCATTGTAAATTACAACTCATATATTATATTTTACAGGTTACAAAGCACTATTTTATCACAGCTCTATGAAGTAGGTAGCACAAGAACTATTAATATTTCCATTTCATATAAGAAGAAACCTTAAATAAATTATCTTCCATGAGTCTCAATCATCCAGCTCTCCCAACCCATCTTTGTTTTACATGTGATGGAGACTCAGAAAAGTTACTTGATTTATATTGGTCTAGGGACTTTGGACAAGTCCATCATGACCCTGGACAGGTCAATTAATATCTCTGGGATTTAGCTTCCTCAACTATAAAACAAAGGGGTTTAAACTAAATTCTCTCTATAGTACCTTCTAGCTCTAAACCCTATGATTCCTGGGGCTAGTAAATGTAAAGCAGCCAAATCTTTAACCATGGGTCTCCAGATTCTAAATCCAGTGTTTCTTCCACCAAACCACACTATGTTTAATTATGAAGAGCTCATGAAGAGAAAATCATCAAGGTAACATAATGGGAAAATATGCATCCAAAGACCTGGTTTTCTAATTTCAGTTATAATTTGCTATCCATGGGATTTCTTTGAAACTCAGTTTCCTCATCTAAAAATAATGAAGACAACGGTAATGAAAAACAATAGCTAATACATATACTATCCTAAAATCCCTGCCTATAACACAGAATTGTAATAAGGATTAGGTCAGATAAATGTTTGGTGAATTAATATATCTATATTAAGTGCCTATTACGTATGTGAAAAGCACTGGGGGGGAATGACAAATCCTTAAAATTTGCATTGGCCATTGGGAAGGGTTTTATTAGAAGAGAAGTCCTTAATTATTTGTTGTGGTTTGTCATTCCTTTTCAAAGAGGACCGATGACATTGAGGGGTGATGTCTAGAGGATCAACGACACCAATGGGTGATGTCTTGACTAGGAACAGGTTTGAACTGAGGCAGAGTTCCACAAATAAGTCAAGCTCACTCTCTCTTCCAGAGTCACAGAAGTGCAGTGGCAAGACAAAAGTTAATATGACTGGCAATAGCCCAGGAGGCAGACAATAACCTTGCCATCTTCAATGGATGACCAAGCTCTAAGCAACCTGCTTCAGCCGCCTTCATAGCCTTTGGAACAAATTGTTCTCATCTGCCCATTCCACCAGGGAAAGTCTTCATATGCTTGGGGTGGACGTTCCCCTACCTCACCTATGGATTTATGGCCCATCAGTTACCCTCAGTCTTATTTAGCTTGTCTTCTGATTTTATTTGGGTGCCGCTGCTATACCTATTACAGCTTCTTGGAGCCACAGGTGAGAACTGAGTGCCAGGTGGACACCAAAGGTGGATGGGCAGCCCTGAAAAGGGCTCGGGGCAAGCCTTCACACGAAAGGTGCAAGTCCTCCCTGAACACTCCATACACCCTACCCTAACTCCCAATACGCTCCTCAGTTCCCCTCCTGGCTCCCTCTCTTCATCTCCCATCTGGCTGTAGTCTTTTAGACTTTTTTATACTTCTCCTTCTTGCCCCAGGAACCCCATCGTAGGGAAATCTTATCATCTGGCAAGATCCAATCAGCCCCAATACTCATCCCTTGTCCATACCTGCTGCCCCTCTGATCTGGATGGTGGAGCCATGAATTCCAAAACCCCCATTTAAGGAGCCAACCGGGGCCAGCCATCTGATTTCCCACCTGGCAGTGCTCTTCTGGAGGTCATCCCTACTTTTTCCCTTACTCCTCGCCCCACTTTCTCCATTAGACTATAAGCCCCTAGAGGGCAGGGATTGTCTTAATTTTTTGTATTTTTTTTTTATCCCCAGTGCCTAGCACATAATAGCCTTAATATCTGTTACATTGTTATTTTGGGCAGTCAGAAAGACTGGAGTTCGAATTCAATCTCAGACACTTACTAGTTATGAAACCCTGGCCAAGTCACCCTCTGTTTGCCTCAGTTTCCTTCTCTGTCAAATGAGTGGAAGAAGGAAATGGCAAACCACTCCAGTATCTTTGCCAAGAAAAACCCATACGGGGTCATGAAGGATCTGAAATGACTGAACAACAGTTACAACTAAACCATTAAGAAAGACAAATCTGAACAAATCCTGCCTCTTACATCAAGTGCTCTCCCTCTGTCAGAATATTGACATTGGATGAGTACCGCTCCCAATATCTAGGCAATCAATTAACAATCTAGGCCTAGTTGGAACTTGCTCAACTCCTCCTTGTTCTGTAGCCTCTAAGACTACTTACCTGAATACTAATGAACAGGCATTAAAAACAATAACAGAACTTCCTTGACAGGGTGTATCTGGTGTACTAGAGATTTGCTTCAAATGAAATGATGAATCCAAATAGTGGAGACCTGACTGAAGAGGTCCTGGGAACCTATCCACTTTCTTGACCAAATCTTCTTACTCCTCCAAAAACTCCACCCACACTGCAGAGAGAGAGCCCACTTATCAGACTGATGAAAAACAACCACCTAAGGAGAATGCACTCTCTCAAGTCCTCCCTAAAAAGAAAAAAAAATGGTCAACTGCATTAGTTTCAAAGATCTTTGTCATCTGCTGCCTACAGAGTAAATAGAGGAAGCTGAAATATCCCCAGAGCAAGTAATTAAGAAGAGATAGATACCAGCTTTTTATAACCCCAAAAGCAACATTTGCTAAAGATGATACAGGCTGCATAAAATCTACTCACGGATAATTAAGACAACTGTGAAAGGGCATACCCTGAAACACAACTCCAGAGTATAAACCTAAAAATATAAAGTTAATGCCAAATTCTGAATCTTGAATTTTACCCATTATGATTTAATACATAAAACTTAAAGAAAGGTAACACCTCCAATGATAATGCCTAGGCTAGCCTTGGTTATAAAGCCTCAAGCCAACTAAATGAGACTTCTATCTTTCAACTATAAATTCCAAAAAAGGTCTTTCATAATATTATAGAATTTAAGCACCATTTAGTTCAATGTTCCTATTACAGATAAGGAACTGAGGTCCAGAGAGCAAAGTGATTGTCTACACAGCTAATTAATGGCACAGCCAAGACTATAAGACCAGATTTTCTGACTCCCAGAATCTAGGAACCTCTTCACAATATCATACACAGAGAAGAGGTGTGACTCAACAAATTAAAGCAATCTCAAGCTACATTTCTAAGAAAATACAGCACCTGGCAAACAGAAGGCACTTAATAAAAGCTTATTGACTACTTACTGAATGACTGAGATCAGGCATTCTTAACCTAGGATCTATGAACTTATTTTTCTAAATATTCTGATAACCATATTTCAGTATGATTGGCTTCTTCCTTTTTACTCCTGTGTATTTTGTGTAATGCATTTAAAAACATTATTCTGAGAAAGGCTTCATAGGTTTTACCAGACTGCCAAATGGTTGGGTCCAAGACATAAAAATGGTTAAGAACCCCTGTTTTCTTGAAAGACTTAGATGAACAGATGCAAAGGGAGCAGAACCAGGAGAAAATCGTACATAGTAACAGCAATATTGTATGACCAACTAAAAATGACAGCTCTTCTTAGAGAAACAATGAACCAAGACAATCCCAAAAGACTCATGATGAAAAATGCTAACCACCTCCAGAGAAAGAAATGTCGGAGTGTAACTGCAGATTGAGGCATACCATTTTTCACTTTATTTTGTTGTGGTTTTTTTTTGGGGGGGGCAGGAAAGGTTGTCACTTCTTTCACAACATGCCTCATATGGAAGTACGTTTTGCTTGACTGAACATGTAGAACCCATATCAAATTGCTTACCGTCTCAGGGAGGGGGGAGGAAAGGAAGGAGGGAAAGAATTTGGAACTCAAAATTTCTTAAAAATGAATGTTAAGAATTGTTTTTCTATGTGATTGGGAAAAATATCATTAAAGTTAAGGGAAAAAAAAGGATCCATTCCTCTCCATCTGCAGCTCTGCCTGGTTTCAACTCCCTGGAACAAGAAGGCCCCTGGTGTTCCTCCCACTCCACCTTAGGAGCAAAAAGAAATTTTCTTGTTATTTATAAAAAAGTTCTTGCTTTCCAAAACCTTCTTGTAATGGGATTACTGGGAATGGCTTTTTATATGTAGATCAATTACCATTTTTTAATTTATCATGGCATATGGTGTTTATAACTTTTTAAGTCTAAACCTATTTTCTACCAAATTGATATTGAGTACTCCCAGCAGTTTTTATCAAATTGTTGGTATTTATACAGCAAGTTTTGCAACATGCTTTACAAATATGATGTCATTTTATCCTGGAAGGTGGGTGCTATCATTTTGCAGACGAGGAGACTCAGGCTAAGAGAGTTTCGGTGACTTGCCCAGGATCACACTATCTTGTCGTTGAAGCCGGTGACAAGACCTTTTATCGTCAGAAAGGGCAGTATAAGTCCAGGAGTGATGGAATAAGGGGATTCTGATGTAGAAAAAAGGTTTAAATAGTAACTGTAGAGAATTAAAAAGGAAGCAGAGTGGCCAGACTGGGAAAGAGGAGTCTAGCTAAGGTTGAGCACCAGAAGACATGACACCAGCTCATTCCCCATTTCTTCTCCATGAGGTCAGTCTAGTAAGTCAGTGCGCTGACATTTTTTAAGCACCTACTATATGCCAGGCACTGCGCTAAGCTCTGAAGACACAGAGAAAGGCAAAAAAGAGTCTGCTTTCATGGACCTCCCAGTCAACACATAAATAGCTATGTACAAACAAGATATATGAGAGGCAGCTAGGTGGCACAGTGAGTAGAGTGCTGGCCCTAGAGTCAGGAGGACCCGAGTTCAAATCTGGCCTCAGACACTTGACACACTTACAAGCTGTGTGACCTTGGGCAAGTCACTTAACCCCAATTGCCCTGCCTTCCCCCCCCCCCCGCAAAACAAACAAGATATATAATGAAACTAATATTTTCCAATGAAAATGCCCAGAGTTCAGAGACAAAGTGTCTTGTGTGAGGAACAGCAAAAGGTCAGTGTCACCAGATTACAGAATAAGGGAAGTAAGGTATAAGAAGACTGGAAAGATAAAGGAAAGGGCAAGTTACAAGAGCTCTGAATGCCAGAGGATTTTATATTTAATCCTAAAGGTGACGAGGAAGCAATTACACTAGGCAAGAGCCTGACCATCAGGGTTCTATCCTGTGGGTATGGTAGGTAAGGACATTTAACTAAGAATCAAAAGAACCTAACGTAGTAGCAATTGAGATTTGAAGATTATATGTGGTAGGAGGAGATTCCTGACAGGAAAAGGAAGTTATATCACAGGAGAGAGAGAGAAAGAGAGAGAGACAGAGAGTCAGAGAGAGTTACACAGTAAGAGAGAGACAGAGGGAGAGAGAGAGGAGAGAGAGAGACAGAGAGAGAGAGAGAGAGAGAGACAGAGGAGAGAGAGAGAGAGAGAGAGAGAGAGAGACAGAGAGAGAGACAGAGAGAGAGAGAGAGAGACAGAGAGAGAGAGAGAAGAGAGAGAGAGAGACAGAGAGAGAGAGACGAGAGAGAGAGAGAGAGACAGAGAGAGAGACAGAGAGAGAGAGAGAGACAGAGAGAGAGAGACAGAGAGACAGAGAGAGAGAGAGAGAGACAAGTTATGGCAGCTAATGACCACCCTCTTGATTGTTAGAGCTGAACAGGCTGACTTAGCTGTACTGTGAGTTTGTTTTGGGGAAGACCCCAGCAGGGTGTCAGAGAGGTTTTGGGATGGAGAGGCTCCATGTTGTGATATTATATGTCGAATGCTTCACTGCTGTGATGGGTTGGGTAAATGGCTTGTGGGATATGGTCCTCTGGTGTCTGAACAAATGGTTTACTTCTTCTACTTTCTATGTGGAGAGTCTTGTATACTTTGAGATACAGAACTACATAGGCATTTTGACAGTTATCATCTACATTGTGGTTATCGCCTTACTGATACACCTAAGTATATTTTCTCTCTTAGTAGGTATGTCATGCACACTGCCTAAAACTCAGTTTCCTCATTTTTTCAAGGTGTTAATAATAAAACTATTCAGGTTGCTTTACAGATTCGTAAGGCTCAGCTAGAATGGGACTAGGTCTGTGATTTCGTCTATATGGGAAATTCCTTGTACCAATGTATATCAGCTCCTTTTCTTCAACATGTGTTCTTAGGGAGAGGTCTCAGACACTGAGAGGTTATGCAGCTTGACAAAGGGGTCACATAATTAGTAAATGTCGGAAGCAGAATCTGAACTCGGATCTTCCTGACTCAGAAGCCAGCACTCTATCCGTGTCTCCATGCCTCTGATGTTTCAGATGAAGCAACTTGTAGAAAAGCACTTTCTAACTGTTGTCATTCAGTCATGTCCAACTTGTTCATCATCCCATTTGGAGTTTTCTTGGCAGAGATACTGGAGTGGTTTGCCATTTCCTTCTCCCAACAGTGATATCGCTATTAACAATGATTATTAGGCTTCACCATATCAGCAACTTAGAAGGCACTCAATCACATAGCAAAATATGAAAATAAGGGTAAATGAGAATTAAACTGACTCTGTGTTGAAGGTCTGAAGACACAATAATCGACACCACTGTAAACCCTTTAAAAATGCTCTGGATAGACAGAATGGCACATAGTGTATAGTACTGGACTGGGAGTCAGGAAGGCAAAGGTTCAAATACTATCTCTATTTATTTATTATCTGTGCGACCCAGGGGAAATCGCTTAACTTCTCTGTGCTTAAATTTACCCATTTATAACCGTAAAGAGAGAAAACATGGCATAGCAGATAGAGGGACTGGCCTTGGAATATAGAAAGATATAGGTTCAAGCCCCTGCCTCTGACATCTACTAACTCTGTGACTTTGGCCAAGTCACTGTGCTCCCGGCAACACTTTTGAACTAAAGCTTCATTGGAGTTGCTGAAGGCTTTGTGAAGGGATCTTCTACGCCAAAGATCCCGATCCTATACCCCCCTCCCCAAAATACTCCTAATAGCATTCTCACTGAGTTGTTATGAGTGTTTATAAAATTCTTTGCAAGTTTTAAAATATCCTGAAAATAAAGGAAATCAACAAAAGTGAAAACAAAAAATATTGAATAAATAAATCTAGAAGCTGGTTTTTTTTTGAAGGAAAAAACAAACCGTTAGCTAATTTGATTGAAAAGAAGAAAGAGGAAAAACAAATCAATGTTATAAAAAATGAAATATGAAGTATGAAAACTGAAAAAGAATGAGCAAAAATGAAAAATAAAGGATATTACAAAAAATTATTTTACACCCAACTCGATGCCAGTATACACAACAAGGTAAATGAAACAAACATTATAAAAATGTAGAACACAAACCCATGCACAAAACAAGGAAAATACAAAAATGTAAAATACAAGCCCATCCATAAAACAAAACAAGAAAAATGGAATTTAAACAACTCCATTTCAAAGCAAAACTTAGTTTAAAGATTTGGACTTTTACATGCTCATGTGTGACATATGCAAAAACATAAAATTAGCTAATACCCTTCAGGAACGTTATTCCTCATTCATCATTTCTTATTGGACAACAATATTCCATCACATTTATGTACCGTAGCTTGTTCAAACCATTCTCTAACAGATATCCCTCAACAATTAACAAATTACTTGGCAGTTCCTGACTTGATATTTTTTGCTCTTGATCTAATAGGGTGTTTGACCAATGGCTGCTGACTTCCTAGTAATTGCTTGAATATCAAAAGTAGCATTTATTAAGAACCTGGCAGAGTGTTAGAATTCGACTGGTGTTTCCTTTCCTGTCCTCAAGGCAATTTTAAGTGTAGTAGGCTTTTCTTTGTTTTGTTTTTTTTAACTCTTAGTACAGGAAGAACTTTTGAGAAAGGGACTTCAATTAATTAACAGTTGGATGGAGGCCAGGAAATTACTGATGGATACCATATATCTTTGTATCATTGTCCCTCATTATGTCTCCAGGGCTATTTTTTAAGGTAGCACTAGACTATATAAAAGATAACCTCAGGGCCATGCACAGAACATGGTGTCTTTCTGATTTGTTTTATTTTTAGTCTGTTCTCAATCCTCTATTGACTATAAGGAAAAGCAACAAGCTACTAATAATATAACCCATTCCCAGATGACATCATGTTTGTAAAGTGCATTATGAACCTTAAAAGACAATATAAGTGCTAGCTTTCACTATTGTCAATTATCCACATACAGATTAGCCAATTGGTTGATTGTCTTCTATTAATGCCCTGCTCTCACTGGGTTCTTTCCAACACACAGCATATAGTCTAGGCCACTTCTTCCTGGTAGTCACTATGGGCTCAAAGATGCTTAACAAGTATTCTGAGTCAGCAGCTCTCAAACTTTGGGGGTCTTAGGACTCCTTTCCATTCTTAAAAAAAATCAATGAGGACCCTTTAAAGAGCCTTTGGTTATATGGGTTGCATCTATTGGTTACTTACTGTATTAGAAATTAAAACATCGGTGTAATTATGAGAATAGTTTTGATCTTGAAAAGGTCAAAGGTCCTTGAAAAGGGAACAAACTTTAAGAATGATTCTAAGTAAACCATTAAGTCTATTGCAAGTATGTGTGTATCTGCGTAGTTATTATAAGATGCATTTCAAAACCAAACTGAAATTATTATTTTTTAGTTACCCGTTAATTTGCGGGTGATCTTTGGCTACTGCTGTCTTCAACTTAAGGAGATAATTGTGGTCTCTACAGACTAGTACGAATCAGATGGTCAGATAAGGCCAACTGCTAAACAGAAAGACAGTGCTCAAGACTTTGTGCTACAAAATATTAGATTACAAAAACATACAAGAGGCCCAAAATACATGTCATGCAAGTGACAAAAGATACTATGGAGAAATCTAGGAAAAGCCTTTAAATTTGTACACAGCTTTACAAAACATTTTGACAGACATCATTTCATTTGCACTTTACAACAACCCTTTGGGGTAAGCAAGAAAGACATTATTATCCTCATTTTACAGATAAGGAAACTGAGGTACAAAGCAGGTTTATGATTTGCCACAAACCAATGGATCTCTCTCTCTTTCACACACACACACACACACACACACACACACACACACACACACACACACACCCTGACTCTGAATCCTGTGTTTTCTACTACACCACAGATATCAAACTGAAAGTCCTTGGCCAGCAACACCCCAAGTCCCACCTGAAACAGATTAAAAGACATTTTTAACAAAATAAATAAAAATACATCATTTGTTGTTTTTCATTCATTTTTGACATGTCCAACTCTTTGTGACCCTAGTTGGGGTTTTCTTGGCAAAGATACTAGAGTGGTTTGTCATTTCCTTTTCCAGCTCACTTTACAAATGAGGAACTGAGGCAAACAGGGTTAAGTGACTTGCTCGGGGTCACATAGCTAGTAAGTGTCTGAGGCCAGATTTGAACTTAGGAAGAGTCTTCCTGACTCTAGGCCTGGCCATCTATCTACTGCACCACCTAGGTGCCCTAAAATACAACATAGGTAATGTTAATTTGTAGTCTTCCAAGTCTGCGTGTGGCCACTACTCTAGTAGGCTACATCCTGTAGGTGCAGATGAATAATTCTCATGCAAGAGGATGAGTTTCATCTACAGAAAGTGTCCATCACTTCTATGCTTAAAAATAGGAAGGAAGGCAGGGGGAGGAAGGGAAAGGGGGAGAAAAAGGAAGGGAGAGAGAAAGAGGGATGGAGGAAGGAAGGAGAGAGAGAGGGGGGGGTGGGGGAGGGAGCTAGCCTTGAACTCAAGACTCCCAGCACAAAGCTTCTTTTCTCTGGGCCTCCGTGGTTTTAGAAATGCTTAGAGATGACCAAAAAACCAAAAACTCCTAAACTTTTAAAAGTACATTTTAATGTCTTTTTCAACCAAAGAGAAACAATGAAAAGTAACCAGCATTCTCAAGGTTCTACCTGCCAATCAGTAACTATTTTTAAAGAGCTGGTTCTCCTTTAATTTGAAAATAAACAGTTTGAATGCATAAAGTTCAGGGTATTATAGTCACCCTTAAACAAGGAAAAGAGGAGCCTATAAGAACTGAAATGCCAGCCTGTATTATGATATTTAATTAGAAGAGAAAAGGGTTCTGTAATTATGGTACTTTACATGATGGAAATACAAAATGAAGAGCTTTAAATGAAGTGATGTGACAAGTTGTAAAGAGCAAAGAAATCTTTCTCCTCAAGACTTGTGATTACTTGTGCTGAGTGGTCCAGAAATAGAATAGCTCAACTAATCAACTCTTGAGACAAATAAAACTATCAGAGACAGATAAACAAAAAACTAGAAAAATAAGCATCCTAAACATTTTTTTTTACAAATGTAAAACCATATTTAGAGGAAAGCTACTCACCCCAGGTTCCCTATACTAAAGAAACTTATAGCTCCACAGTTCTAAAAATTACAATAAGCATAAGAATTTTAGCTTTTCAATAAGCATACATGTAGTAACACCAACTGCAATATTTTCCAGAAGACTATTTAGCACCATGACAGACTCAGCGCAAACCACCTTCCAAATCTGCCCTCCCTACCCCTGCCACACCAGTATGGCCCTAGGACCAGAGGAAATGTTTCCTTTTCCTACAGAAATTATTTGTTACTGGAGAGAGAGAGAGAGAGAGAGAGAGAGAGAGAGAGAGAGAGAGAGAGAGACAGAGAGACAGAGAGAGAGAGAGAGAGAGAGAGAGAGAGACAGAGAGAGTGTGTGTGTGTGTGTGTGTGTGTGTGTGTGTAAAAATCTTAAAATAGAAGATATTATGGTTAATAGCTGGCTGTTGCCTCCAGATTAAAAATTTAGACAAGAAAAAATTTATTGTCTCTACTAGAACTCACATTTCAAAGCATAAATTCCAGTTATAAGATTTAAGAGACTTTGTCTTCTAGCATATTACGCTTCTCAATTCTAAGTGGCAAACGCAGGACTCTACTTAGACCTTGCCTGAATTTATCTCTTACTCTTTAACCATTCCCTTTTCTACTTTTCTAATCTCCACAAAGGGAAGTAGCAAATGTATGGAAGGAAGATTTGGATTCTGAAACACTCTTGTGAATCCTCAGATCTAGGCATCACGTGGATAAGAAAGATGAGGAAATACAATACATACACAATTTGTGAGTGGCAATTAGGGGTCCTGTGATTTGATTAGTATAGGGAATTTCCTGGTAAGGTAACTCCCACTACCAATGCCTGCTCTGAAACTTTATAAACAGCCGTAGAGAGTTCCCTGGGGTCATTAAGAAATGACTGGCCCAGGGTCATGTTGCTGTAAGTAGGGAGGATTTTGTTATCCTTTTTAGAGTTCAGTTTCTCAGGATCCATGGTCACAGCAATGTCTAGCTTTCCAGGTGTTAGATAACTCCCAGAACAGCCTCAATGATCCTAGACAATAATTCCTAGAATCATAGTGATGCACAGTCCTACTGAGGCTGCGCTGTGAGATATGGCGGTGACATAACTGATATTTACTATGCTTGCACAGACTGACAATATTGCTAAAGTTAACCTGTGAGCTTAATGTAGGCAAGATGCCTTGTCTGTTGCCCTATAAAGCAAGTGGGCACTAGTCAGTGAGTGGGGAAACCACAGGTAATGCATAGAGGAATGCATGTACCTGCCTCAACTGGCTCCCATTGAGACATGGGGATCCAGGGGAGTGCACAAGCTGATTCTGTCTCGATTGATCCCATCCAGACGTAGGGGGAGTTGTCCTCCCTTCTTGCCGACTCCTGCGAGAAAGTTTGTTAGAGAATGCTTTAGGAGCTGGTTCTCCCATTAACAGCAACCTTTCTGAGAAGAATAGACTACAATAAAGTAAGATCATTAACCCCTCCAAAGCTGTCCTTCCGGTCTGACCATATCTAAAGTGAACCTGTTAGAGGCTAGAGTCTGAAACCTCCAGTGCGGCAAGACCCTTAACCCTGATTGCCTCAGTTTCCTCATCTGTAAAATGATCTGGAGAAGGACAATATTGATGAATAGCGAGTTGCGTCACTCCAGCATCTTTACCAAGAAAACCCCAAACGGGGTCACAGAGTCGGACATGACCAAAATGACTGAAATGACAACAATCAAAAGTTGAAGAGTGTTCCAGGCAAGGGGAAAGAGCCAGCGAAAACATGTCTTGTTGGAGGAATAGCAAGGAGACCAGTTGGATTGTAACCTATGGATGCTGTGGGTATGTGTAAGAAGACTGAAAAGGGACAGGAACACAGGTTAGGTAGGACTTTGAATTCTAACCAGAGAATTTTATATATGATCCTGGAGGTGATAGGGAATCCTTGGAGTTTAATAATGGGTAGGGGGAAGGGTGACACGGTCAGATATCAACAGATAGGTGGACAATGGTCAAGAGTAGAGACAAACTTGTGCCTTTCCATTCTTCTCTCTGTGATACTCATCCTTTTTTATTCAGGGGGAGTAGCGTTGACATACAGCAAAACTAGTAAATAAAATGTTTCTAATTCCCAAAAACAACACAGCTTGCTTTCCTCCTCTTCAAGTCTAAGCCCAACTCACTATCCATCAGTATTGTCTGCCTAAGACACACATGTTTTTGGACAAGCTCTATAGTATTCCATCCAAAGCATGTGGAAGCCCAGGTAAAAGGCCGTTTTCATCCACTTGGTGTTTTTCATGTGGATAAACAGACCAAAGTCCTTAAGCGTGATTACAGACCTCTTCCAGCAGGCTCTGCAATGTTGTGGGGCTTGATGCAAGCAGTACAAATATTATCTGTAAAGCAGAATAGCTGAAGGACCTTTCCATTCACAGAGAGGCCCTCCTTGTCTAGGATTCTGTGCTGTATCTCTTACATCACAGCAAACAATTTTAGCAAGCATACATCTATTTCCTCGTTTTATGCCTCACATGATTATTAGAAGAGAACACTGAATAGGGTTATTTCTGTTATTAGGTCTTCCAAGAAATTTTAAATGAGCTTCATGTATCCATGGGAACATTAAAGAGCCCATAAGATGGCATTTTGTTCTACTCAATTTTCTTCCATTATCTGCTAACAATAAGTACAATGTGTATTCTTTACACCTTTTACCCACTTATGAGATGGTAAATGGGCAACTAGGTGGCTCAGTGGATAGAGTACCAGGCCTGGAGTCAGGAAGACTCATCTTTCTGAATTCAAATCTGGTCTCAGACTCTTACAATCTGTGTGACCTTGGGATAAGTCACTTAACCCTGTTTGCCTCAGTTTCCTCAATTGTAAAATAATCTGGAGAAGGAAATGGCAAAATACTCTAGTAGCTTTGCCAAGAAAAGCCCAAATGGGGTCATGAAGAGCCTGGATACAACTAAAAACGACTGAACAACAAGGTGGTAAAGATCATTTATGAAATATCATTTATGAAAGTCTGTTCCCTACTAACACCTTAATTGAGGAGTCTCTCAACATGTTTATAGATGGCCCTCAAACATTTTGTGTATATGGGGACATAATCACAGAGCTTAGTAGGTTTGGGAGGAACAGAAAGTCCAAGCTTTTTTCTATGCCCTTAAGTACTTTCTACCCTTTAGATACCTTATAAATCAATCCCTCAAGGTCCACAAAATTCAATCACCTCCAGTTCAACTGCTCCAATCCTGTTAATTTTCCCATCTTTGTTCTCTTTAATGCTCTCTGTAAGCACCCCTGAGAATGAGATTTCAGGGCCTGAACATAGTGATTCTACTATCCCTGATGAAGAAAAAAAAATTAATGTCATAATTTTTGGAATGTTTTCTATTTTTCGTCTGTTAGTAGTTCTTTTTCCACTTCCATCTTTTATCACTCTCAGGATGACTTTCCTTGATTGGATATATCGCCAAGCTTTCTTTAGACAGATTTTGCCCTCCACCATTTTTCTCTACTTGAAAAAATAATATTGCTCACAATTGTCCATTATCTTTTTTTGTAAGATTTTACAAACGAGTTTGTACTCTAGCCTGTTTTTGCCTTTGGCAGCCGTCTCTCAACATTTTGGCAATTAATTCAAGTACTTGTTGACTTACGCATTTTTTCTTGGCTCTTTTGGTCTCCTTGTTGGAGCTATTTATATTGGCTTAACTTACGGATGAAATTATTGGAGTCAGGGTCAATATCATTTCTGCTATCAATTTTCTACTTAATTTTCAGGAGCATGTCTGAATTAAATTCAGGGTTACATCTTCATTATCAAATGTCTCATCTTTTTTTCTCATTTGTACCTTTTCTTCCTATCCTATTTATTTCTGAACTTAACTCTGGCAAGTTGATGGTCTGCTTGTGCACAGATAGCTGACTCAGGGATAACTTGCACATCAGTTTCCTTAAGAATTCTTATCAATACAGTGACTAACAAAGACCACACCAAAGAAATGATGATGAAACATAGTACCCACCTGCTGAAAGATGGGTGATGGACCTAAGGTACAGAATGAGACATACATATAGTTTTGGACGCAGAAAAAGGGTGGACTTGTTTTACTTAAATATACTTGTTATAAGGATTGTATTTTTCTTTATTTCATGGCACGGAAATTGAAAGGAAGGGGATCTAGTATATATCATTGCCAAAAATGTGTCAATGAAGCACTTTTTAAATGCATAGAAGAGAACAAAAGATCACAAGGAAACACAAATAGGACACCTTTGAAAAGAAAGTGTTGAAACAGATGTATGTGTGTGTAATATAGATTTTTATGTAGATAAATAGATAATATAGACACATATATACAAATATATACATGAACAAGTTATTTAGATAAATAAGATATATATATATAAACCAGCTACTTATTTATTTAGCTATTATAGTAAAGATTCATAGTTTCACATGAAATCTTATTTTGTTCCACTCTATATATAGAAATTGAAGAAGAGAGATAATCATTAAATTCAGAAAAAAATTCACTTTTAAACCATAAATGTGCCCTCTTTGTGAGGAAAGTGGTCACTAAGCAAAAGTAAAACTTCAGACAATTCCCTGATAAAACCGTCACAAATTCCAAATTGCAGTATCTCAGTCCTTGCTTTCTCTGCTCCCCTTCAAGGTTATATTCTTTTGGGGGCAATCTTTTTTATTTCTGGTGTTTAGCATATATGGGGCACTTAATCATTGTTTATTGAATTTAACTGAATGAAGTGTTAACACACACTGAAATTCTTCCTATTAATCCCTGCTTGTTAGAATGGGGAATGGCATCTCTGTCTCCAACTCATCTAAGGATGAAGCTTTAATCTATACATTTCCTTGTCCTTTTGGTTGAGAAGAGTCAAGAAGCTATTCTTCACACGTAACTTCAAAACTACCAGCAGTCACAGAATAATAGAAAACACTACCACAAAAACTTCATCCAAATTACCCAAGCTTCGTATGTAATGTGCAGACCACATACCTTTAAACTGTATTTTACAAATGAAGATTGCTGTTATTTTGCTCATCATTCAGCATATGTTATCAGAAAATACGGCATCAGAACGATGGACAAGTTCCCAGGTGCAACTTTTATATCTAAGTTGAATAAAGTTATTTATTTTGTTTCTTCTGGGTATATGCCAACAACTACCTTGACAACGGGGAAAAAAATCTCATTCCTAAACTAAGTCACCTTTCCACATGCTTAGATTTAATTCAATATTGATTTAACCATCTAGAAAAATATAGTTTTCTGCAATAAACAGCTAAACCAATATTTAAAAGTAGGTTGCAAACAGATTGCTGAGCAAGCCAATCTGAATGTTTTAGCTCTAAAAATAAAAAGGCATGCTTACAGCTAGCTCAAAGACACTTCACTAACTACTGATGGTACAACCATAATGCAGACAAGCAACAAAAATTCACCAACCCCTTCTCCCACCTCCCAACACACAAGTGATGAAGGTTCCTTATTGTCCCTTTGACCTGTTCACTACAGGGAAGGAGCTAACTCTGAAGTGTATCCATTAGAAATTTCATAAGAGAACCACTGTAATTCCTACATCTGGAAAAAGATAGTTCTGGTAACTGTAAAATGATTTTAGCTCTGAATTCCAAGTTAAAAAGAGTACATTCTAGGTCCAGCTTAGCTACTATTTCTGCACCTTTAGACAAGCCCCTTCCCCTTCTCTGGGCCTCAGTTTCTTTAGCTGTAAAATAAGGGAGCTAATCTGGATGATCTATAAATTCCCTTCCAACTATAAAAAGCTATGATCTATGACATGATCATTAAACTACTTAATGAAAGATTTTATGCACACTGAATTCTCATTGAATAAGTTCTTTTTAATATAAATTAATTACCCCTTCCTTATACCATAGCACCACAGAGGGCTCTGGGAAGGTAAATTTTCAACTCCCCTTCTATCCTCTCCTAATTTATCTTTCCCTTTGCTCTCTTCTATGTGGGTGGATGTTTTTCCCCCTTTTTTTAACCTTCTCGGGCCATCTGTCTCTATACTGCAGAAACTACGGCAAAAAGTTATCCGCTAAAATGCATGTAACCTATGCTGAATGATAATCACTCACCAAACCCATCTCGCTGCCATTCTTCACCTTGGAAGACAAGACATTTAATACATACAGAAATTAGAGAAACCGAGGTTTTGAAGTTTTATAGGAATAGAAACTTCCCTTTCTGGAAGTATTCCTACCAGAGATGTGTTCAAAACCATATTTTTAAATTCTAAATGCATTCCTATCAATATGTGATGGAGGACAATACTGAAAATACCCCTTTTATCCTAGGGTAAAAAAAAATGTCCCTCCCCCAACAATAACAACATAAAGTCATTGGTAAACTAAGAAATGGGTAATACCAGTTTTCATTATCACGGAATATGTAATTCCAATTCCTTCTCCATTAAAAAATAGCAGCAGAGCAATATGTTATCTTTATTTTATGGATGGACAATTAGAATTTCAAGGGGATTATGTCTCTAGGCCCTGTCCAAATCCTTGATGGGTTTCTCAATTCCTAACCCACTGGAGGCTGTGAAGGTATTCTCCTTGGTGATAAGAGAGTTGTCCTCTGCTGAAACAATGATAATTTTTATCTATGCTTGTCATTCTACAAACTAGATAGGCTATTGATTTAGGCCAAGCATACAAATACCCCAATAACAATGAACTTGTGAACAGATGGGGGTCATTGCTAGAAGGTAATTTTTTTTCCTTTTTTTCCTTAACCAACTTGAATCTGAAAACTAGAAATAATTTCTGAACCCACCAAACAAAAACCTCTTCAATTTAAATGCACTTACTTCCCCAACTAAACCTCTCACAGATATAGTTATCTACTCTATAGTTACCAATGTAGGATTTAATACAGAAAATCAAAGTAAGACATATGGGACTGTCAAAGAACAATTCTGAGTAGTAAAGGTGAACCCAATACCCCTGATATTTGAGCGCACAATGTATTCAGTGCCCAAGAGCCCAGGCCCAGGTATACAAAAGCTTTCAGAGGCTAGAGAAAAAGAAAATGTACCACTTTGTGATCACAAAAATCATTAGATTTAATATTATAAAGCACTTCACAAATAGGAGGCATGCTCACTTTAGAAACTCATGTCAGTGGCGGCTAGCTCAGAACCGCTCGTTTAGTCAATAAAGCAAGCCCCTTCCAAATTGTTTCTCGCTCAGGTGGAACAAGCAGTGAACCTAATCAAGGGAGGTTATCTCTGTTTCTTTAAGGGAATCAGGAATTTCACCTGCATTTTCTTCTCATCAATATTCCCCAGTCCTTCTTCCTCCCCAATTACAAAAGACTTCAGATACTCTGTGACTGATGTGAAAACCACACAAGCTTATTTGAGCCTGACAAATGGAGTTAACATAGCTGGCACAATCATTTCAGCTACTGAAGGATGAGTTGAAGCGGGTTAAATGTGGGATTTAACAGAACAGGATTTAGGTTTTTAACCAAGTCCACATCTCACAAAGATGAGAAATAGAAAATTTCTGTGAAAGACATTCAAGTCACCAAGAGACCACCCTAACAAAAAAGATACAGTCGAGACATCATCCATGTTGTAGGGTTGAAAAAATGGAGATTTTGTTTTTATAGAATTCGGATGAATTTGCAGTGGAGAGCTCCCAGTCTTCACTCCAAAAGCAATGGAAACTACACTCAATGCCCTACAAAGCCCTGAAGATGGGAGTTAGGAGACGGGTTCTAGTCTCACCTCTGGTCCAGTCCAGGTTGACTTGACCATAGATGAGAAATCATTTAACTTCACTGAGCTCTACCTTCCTTAGCTATAAAGTAGGATAAATAATACCTGCACAAGAGCGGCCTATCATGATAGTTAAAAGTGCCAGGCTCAGACTCGGGAAGACTTGAGTGCCAGTCTGGCTCCTAAAACAGTTTAGGTGTGGACTAAAACTATGGACAAATCACTTCATTTCTCAGTGCTATTAGGCAACTCTGAGACTAAAATACAGATAAATAACTTAAGGTGTCCCAAAAAGTCTTTGTGGAGTTTTAATCTGCCAAAGGTTAGTAGATTATCTTTATTACTAGATTTATTAAACTTATTAATTGATTAATAGATTGTCATTCATCCTTCATTCCCAGAGAGGACGAAGGACACCAAGAGAATGATGTCTTGACTTGCACATGAACTGGATTAATAGATTATTAAAATCTTTAATAGATTAAAACTGTACCAAGACATTAAAACAGATTAAAACGATAATAGCTAGCATTTATCTAGCACCTCCTAGGTGCTACACACTTCACAAATATGAACTCATTTGACCCTCATAACAATCCTGAGAGGTAGGTGCTGTCATTATCCCTACTTTATACCTGAGGAAACCGAAGCAAAGAGAGATTAAGTGACTTGCCCAAGGTCACAATACCTTTTAAGCGTCTGAGTCAGGATTTGAACACATAACTTCCCGACTCAAGGCCCAGCTTATGCACTTCACCCGCCTTTCTACCTCTCTGTATTTATTTTAGCTGCTACTTGCTATATATGAGACCTTTCCTATATTGGATAGCAGAGGTTTCCACACTAGAAATTCCCAATACCAAAGAAATCACTGGTTTAGAACAACATAACAAATACATATATACATGTATGTGTTGCCTTTTTAGAAATGTTAGGAGAACAATATTTTGAAAAGAGATATACGGCAATGTAGTTAATATGGAAATGTTTTGCATGACTTCACATGTCACTTGCCTTCTCAGTGTGTGGGGGAGGGGCTCAAGGGAAGAGAATTTCAACTCAAAATGTTTTTAAATGAATGTTAAAAATAAATAATTTTTTAAACTTCAGGTTATGTGAATGAGTTGCTATTATTTTCACTATCCTTTGCTCATACCACCCCCATCCCTACTCTTACTCCTCTCTGTTAAGATATAGCCATCACCTCCTTCCATACCTTGTACTCACTCTCCTCTTTTCAGAATAATTTTCAGAATACCCTTACGTCTAGGTATTTCCTTCGCACCTATACGTATATGTCATGGTTTATATGTAGGACCCAGCCCAACTGCAAATAGGTAGGACAGAACTGCTTTAAGGGCAAAGAAAAAATTGATTCAGAACTTTATAAATCATGAAATAATTTAGAAAACCAAGTTGTTGAATTAACAATAGCAAATTAAAAAGCAATTTGAGATTTTTTTAATTGCCAATGGTTCCTGAACTTTTTGTTTATTCAGTGTGGTAACAACATGCCCTGAATCAAGTTTTCAGAATCGCAAAATTTGAAACCTATATTTAATGTCCAAAAAAGGCTCCTCTCCAAAACATACCCTCAGGCCTTCATCTGAAGGCCTCCAATGAGGGGGAATCCACTATCTGCCCCCATTCCCAGACCCTTCTATTTTCAGATAGTCTTAAGCCTTGGGAGATTTTCCTTATACCAAGCTTAAAGTTGCCACTTTAAAACTTCCACCCATTGTTCCTTGTGGAGCCAAACATACAAAAAAAGTGATAAATTTGGGTTCTAAGGTCCTGGGTTTGAAACAGGGCTCTGCAATGACCTAACTGCATTTCCTTATCTTTCAAATGAGAGAACTGGACTAGATAACCTCAAAGGTCCCTTTCAGCTCTAAATTAATCCTCTTAAATTAACCCTTCCAATACATGAAGAGAGCTATCATGTGCATCCTTATACCCCCTCCCACCAAGCCTTCTCCTCTCCAGACTAAACATCCCTAGAGTTCCTTCAATTCATACTACATGGCACAAAGATGGGGCATTTAGTTCTTTCTGCATAAGGGACAGGACTCATTGACCAGTCTGTAGATGGGATGGTCTTTTAGTATCGGCTTTCACAAAAATGCAGTTTGTACGTTACAATATACAGAGGTTGCCTCGTCATTATTACCTACTTGCCTCATGAATGTCTATCTTGTTTCTTCAGCTAGACTGTAAACCCTTCAACGGTAGAGACCAGTTTCCAGTTGATATTGCTAAGTCATTTTCATGTCCAACTCTTCGTGACCCCATTTGGGGTTTTCTTGGCAAAGCTATTAGAGTAGCTTGCCATTTCCTTCCCCAGCTCATTTTACAGAAGAGGAAACTAAAGGTTAAGGGTTAAGTGACTTGCCCAGGGTCACACAGCTAATAAGTGTCTCAGGCCACATTGGAACTCAGGAAGATGAGTTCAGTTTCCAGTACTTATTTTTATTTTATCGTGTTGAGGCTTCCCATATACAGAGACACTGTGGCACAGGATGTCTTCTCACATTAGCTGGGGGAAAAGATAGAAGCTTAGGCCTAATGTCACCCTTACGGCAGTCAGAAACTTAGACAAACATCCTGACTCCCAACCTAGTGCTTTGTCAACTAAAACATGTTTCCAATAACATTGGGTCCAATTACCAAAGTCCTCCCTTAATGTCAAAAGTCTTCGTTTAGCCATGATTTTGTAAGTATACTTACTCCATTAGTAATGGGTCATTACCCATCTGTGACCTATTAGATGGTCTTTGAGTTGGATAGGGGTAGGGAGAGAGGGAAAAGGGTGCCGAAAAAATCAATTACCCTGCAGCCAACCTGTTGATAATCCTTTCCAAACTTAGCTAGATTGGATAATATGCTTGTCTGCCTTCCAAGGACCAATCTATCACCAATTCATACACAGTAGCTTAGTAAGATCATCCAGAGTTGGTGCTCAGTCTGATGCCATAGCCTTTAAGAACCCAGGGTCACTCACACACCATGAAATAATATCCCAGCAGAACATAAGTGGAGAATTGCCAAAAACAAATGGATTAGAAACAAAACCGAACCTTTACAGATCATGCCTAGCAATTCTTTGTTAAGAATGTTTCAATGTAAAATGGCATCTACCTAATGCAGAAAACAAAGAAAGTATGAATCTCATACATCTGAAGACTCACCCCAATGCCATTATTACTCATGGATCTAATTTGCTCATCTCTTGGTCAAAACTCAGTTTCTGTCAAGATAAAGGCTGCATCTGGCTTCAATTTTTTGAAATGTGAATTGTCATCCAGTGGAACATACCTTAACCATGCATGATTTGCCACGGTGGCTAAAATCAGGGCTCATTTTCATTTTGCAAGCTACTCCCAAATGAGTTTGGAATCTCATAACAGCAACAACAAATGCAATGAACTGATTTTGTGGCAGCAGATTCCAAAATTCATGCTGTTCTCTTCCTCCTATTGAAATTCTGGGTCTATGTCATTGACAATCTGCAATCTGTCCTTGATACTAATGAACTAACACAATGGATTCTCCATCCAACTGTATGACATAATCTAGACTGCAACTTTCATACATTTGGTTTCTTCCCATATGGTTTCTTAAGCCTATCTCTTCAGTCATCATGAATGTCAAACGGGATATTCTATAACATATTTTGCACAATGTCATCCTAAAGAAGGAGCACCTAGAGAACCCACACAGTCTGCAGGAAAACCCTCTTCCATTTAGACTCTGTGCAAGGCATTCTCCAAATGAAGGCAAATGTGCATCTCCCTATTTATTTCTCACTTGATATTAATAAAATATTAAGGAAAACTCTACTATGCTTTCAATGATTCCAAGTTATTCTTCCCTGACATCCCAAATCCTCTTTCAAATGCTAACTAGGCTCTTGGTGATGCTTCATGGTTGTGAATTTTGGATTAATTCATCAACTACTACATTCCAGGCACTGTACGAAATGCTAGGAATATAAAAACAAAAAAATTCTGAAGACTCAAAATTAAGAGTGCCCCAAAAGACAAAGGAGAGATTATACTAGTTATAGATGGATTGTAGAATGTTTCCAATTAATGATCTATGCTTAAGAAGTGGCATTAGGTAAGTCAATCTGGAAATGCTTGACTTAAAAGATACACATATTGGTCTTGTTGCATAGAGAGATCAAGAGGAAACTATGCTGCTACATTAATACCCACAAAATGTTAAAAAAAAATCTAGAGCTGGGTTTTCTCAACCTGGGGTTCATAAACTTTTTAAAAATATATGTTTTAAAATGCAAATTAAAGCAATTGTGAGATTCCACCACACACCCATTTAGAGTGGCAAAGATGACAAAAAAGAAAAATGATAAATGCTGAAGGGGCTGTGGGAAAACAGGCACACTGGTGTTCTGTTGGTGAACCTGTGAATGGATACAATCATTCAGAAAAGTAATTTGGAATTATATACAAAAAGTTATTAAACAAAGGGCTGTGCCCTTTGACCCAGCTCTACCTCTGCCGGGCCAACACCCAAAAGAGATCAAAGATAGAAGAAAAGGTGCTAAGTATACAAAAACATTTACAGTAGTTCTTTTTTGTGAAAATAAGAAGATACGCAACCACTGAAGAATGACCAGTTACGTTGTAGTATATTATATGCATGTGATGGAACACTACCGTGCTTTAAGAAATGAGCAAATAGATGATTTCAAAATGGCATGGAAAGACTTATAGAACTAATGTAAAGTGAGGAAGGAAGCAGAACTAAAAGAATTCATATTACCACATCAATATTATAAAAGTGAATAATTTTGAGGACTATTATAAACTGATGAAGAATGAAATGAGAATAACACACATAACACTGTAAAAATAAATTACTTTGAAAAGCTGTAAAAACTTTTACCAATATACAGTGACTGGGTATGATTCTGGATGAAACATGCTATCCATCACAGAGGGGTGATAGGTTTAAGGTGAAGAATGAGAAGTGTATACATGTGTTTACATGCATGAAGGCGTGTACATGTATGGACAGAGTGAGGAAGAGAATAAGAACAAGAGTGTGTTCTCACTTCTCTATTTTAAAAAATTCAATAGAAATCTATTTTCTCTCCCTTCCACTCCCTGTGCCACTGGGGGAGGGGAGAGATATATGTGCGTATATACATGTATACATGTATACACATATATAATGTCTCCCCATCTCTGTATTTAAGAAAAAAACTAAAAGAAATCTATTTTCTCTCCCTCCCACCCCCATGCCACTGGGGAAAAAAATATATGTGTGTGTGTATACATTTATATACATATATAACATCTCCCCACCTCTATTTTAAAAAAAGTAACATAAATCTATTTATTCTCCCCCTCACTCCCTTACACCACTGGGAGAAAAAAAAGAGTGTGTGTGTATGTGTGTGTGTGTGTGTGTGTGTGCGCGCGCATGGCCAGTGCGGCAATTTGTTTGCCTTGCCTATGCAAATGTGTTCCTTTTTTTTTTTCTTCAATGGGGTAATGAACTTTCAGATGCATGACCTTTCCAATGAGGTCATTTGTATTATTAATTTTGTTTAACTGTTTGTAATATTTTTACAAGAGATGTCTCATAAAGAAGGAGTAATCTGTAATTGTAAAAACAAAACACATCAGTAAAACTTGGAGGGGTGTGGATTTGGTAATTATATTTCAACATAATTGGTTTTCTTTGTAATTCTATATTTATGCATTTTAAAACATGATTCAGAGAGGAGGACCACAGGCTTCGCCAGACCAACAAAAGGGGTCCAGGACACCAAAAAGGTTAAGAACTCCCCAACAGAGGGGGAGGTCTCTCTCGTGATTGGTTTACACTCTTTAGCTAGTCTATAAGCGAGGACAAGCCCATCTACGAAGTGAAGATGTGCCTGGGCTAGAGCCTGCACCAATGGTGGAAGTGACTACAGGGAGATCTCAGAGCCCTAGGGGAAATGTAAGTATGAGGCTCAGAAATACTAACCAGTACCTTCATCCAGGAGCACAGACTCCAGCAATCTAGGATTTCCATTCTTTGATTTCTTGTGACTCTCTTGCCATCCTGCTGTATGTATTTGGGCTCTTGCTTGGAAACAATCTGAATGATAATTCAGAGGAAAGTCACATACCAGCAAAGTGGAAAATTGTGATCTGTATACTCAAAAATATACATATAAAAAGTGGTAAGTGACGAGTATAGATGGTTTTTAAAAAATAGGCTTTCGGCACAGCATCAAAGTTCCTTCCTCTGATCACCCACACTGCCTTCCTGTATAGTTTCCATCCTTTCTCTTTAAGTGAAGACATACTCTAGAAAGAATTTGTACCAAATACCAAATATTCCCATTTCCATTTTCCCATGTTTCTTGACTTTTCTGTACTGTGTATAGTGCATCTCTCCTCTGATCTCAGCTTCTAGTGTCAGCCTTAATCCAATAACAAATGTTGATGAAGTTCCCCTCTTATGTGCAAGAAATTGTGATAGGTGATGAGGATACCAATTTTTTTTCCTTACTGACAGTCAAGGAACTTAACCCTTAAGAGGTCTACATTGTATTTGGGAATAAAGAAAGGGGTGGGGGGAAACTACAGTAACAACACATTAGGTGCTTTCCCTTTGGCAACCCTGGGAACTTGGTGTATAAATGTGATTGACTCCCATCTTAAAGATGAGAAAAGCAAGGTTTAGAAAGGTTAACTTATCCATGGTTACTTACACAGATATCCAAGCCAGAAGCAGAACCCAGATCCTCCCAACTCCAAGCCCAAGAATGCCTATTTATCCCCATCTGCCTCCCCTACTTCTTTTCCTGCCCCCAATGTAGGTCTATCATCTCCTTCTGCCCCCACTCACTGTGAGGACCCACCTATCTTAACTACAACCCAGCAAAATCTTCGTGCAAAGTCAGAATTCAAGAATGAATTCCAAAACACATGACTAGCCTACAAAAAGAAATCTAAAATCCCACCTCATTTTAGCCACATTGGTAAATCAAGCATAGTAAAGGTATTCCACTAGATGACAATTCAAATATTGAAAAGCCGAAGGAAAATAAAATATTTGACAAGGCTTTCATTTAGAAATGTCTAAAAATACAGTTCAATTGAGAGCCAATCTATTCTGCTGAGATTGTTAGCCTGCAATGAAATCTTAAAATTAATAGGACTATGCTATTCTGGGAATGAAGTACTGCGGACAAGACAGAGGATCATTTATTTCAAAGCTTCTTATAGATCAGACAGCACCAATTCAGAAAGCTGGAGCAGCTGTGGGAAAAATGGTCTAGGTGGTTGGGGGATTCAGGAGAACTCTGTTTAAAGGATACCAAGACAAGAGACAGACGGAGAGACAGACGGAGAGACAGACGGAGAGACAGACGGAGAGACAGACGGAGAGACAGACGGAGAGACAGACGGAGAGACAGACGGAGAGACAGACGGAGAGACAGACGGAGAGACAGACGGGGGGGGTGTTGGTATCTGCTTCAATTAAGATTAGAGGAATAACACATGAGTATATCTGATATAAAAATAAGATAGAAATCATAGAAGAGGTCTATAAAACACAAGTTGACTAGATTATTTTCCTGCTCATGCTAGACTTTTCTCCATAATATACTGTATTTTCTTGTTCTTTTTTCCAAATACTCCTCAGCTGCCAAGTTAAACTTTCCCAAGTCTTGAATCTTCTCATCTTAGTAAGGCTAACACTAATAAAAGCAGAGAAAAATCTTCCTTATAAATAGGATAAGGGGAAAATGTGGTTTCAGGAGAATTATGATTTCTTTCATATTTTGACCATGTTTCCCACACTGCCATAAAATGAGAAATCCTCTAGAAAATGCACAAAAGTATTCAATATAACCAGAAAGCTCTTAGGACTAACTATTGCCCTGACTCTACTTAGAAACTTAAGTAAAATACAATAGGAATAATAAAAATAGCTCACATTTATAAAGCATTTTACAATTTACCAAGGGTTTTTCCTCCTATAGTTCTCTCCAATTTACAGGTGAGAAAACTGTGGCTTATGAAAGTTAAATGACTTGACCAAGGCAACACAGATACAGACGAGGATGATAATGAGGATGATGATAATTCACTAATGATTATGATGATACACTTTAAGGTTTACAAAGAACTTTTCTCCCAACAGTTCTGTGAGATAGATAGTAAAAGACAGTGTCACAAATAGGAATTCTGGTCAGTTTGAGGAATTAAGGAAACTCACCCAAGGAGTAGGAAAACCTCAGGATCCCACCTTGGCCCACTCACAATAGTTGGTCCCAGGAACACCCCTGAAAGTTGGGATGTGAGGTTCCAAATCAGAGACTGTCACAACATGGCCAAATAGGATGTCCCATTGACCCCCAAGAGTCTATTCCACATCTGTGGTATGGCAGAAAAGCCCCAACCCAGTCCCCAGAAGGAGCCTGGGGAGAGGGAGAGGGAAAGGGGCAGTAAGGAAATGGTGGTAACAAGGCAACGAGAGAGATGCTGGGTGAGAAAGAAAGAACACCTTCATTGCGTGGAGCCAGAGGATACTACTGGAGGCTTGCCCCCAACACATCAATGCCCTAGGGGAAAAAACCAGTTGTCTCTCCCTAGTTATGGCTCTGATAAATGATACAGCCTAAGACCTGAATCCAGGGCTAGTGACCAAAAGTTTAATACTCGAGTCTAGCACCTGAAGGACACTTAGACCCTTAATAACTATAGCCTATTTTTGTTTTGTTTTGCAAACATAGTCTCAATTTTAACCATTTAAATTCCTTCGTGTGTGTATTTTTCCTCATGTTTTGATTATTTCTTCTTTTCATCCAAAAGTGTCCTCTGATGCCTCACTGTGGCATAGAAGTCACTCCAGGTTCTTGAAGCTTAAAGAAGCAAAACCACAAGCTCTCGCAGGTCCTGCTACACTGGAAAGCTTCAAGTTGGGTATTCAGGTGTTTTTTTCTTTCTAAATTGTTTTATTGATGCCCTGGTTTTATATCACAGTCATTTCTAGATATAAACATATAAGCAGATGCACATGCCAACCCACCCCCCACACACACAAAGATAGAGGCCTTCTTTGAAACCAAGAAAAGGCAGTCCAGCAAAAATAGCTGATACTGCAACTATCCAATACTGTATGTCGCGTTCTGACTTGGTAGTGTCCGCTTCTTCTGTGTTCTCTGGGACCAAAACTAGTTGTTAAGAATTACTAGGAACATAGCTTCTTTTTAGCATTTACTTTATTTTGGCCATCATGCATATTGCTGCTGTCCTACATATGTTCTGTATAATATATAATAGGTTATATTATAGTATAATATAATATAATAATAATATATAATAAACCTATGTTTTTCCTGAATTCTTTGAAGTCGTCGGGGTTGGGTTCAAGGGGTTTTTTGGTTTGTTTATTTTGTTTCTGGTCTGGACTTGTGATTTCATCAGCTCCTAGTGAGAAAGTCTCCTTACTAATACACCTAGCTCTCAACCTGTAATCTTGAGTGAGTTGATAAACTACTGAAAGGGAAGTAGCCTTGCCGGGTCACGCATGCAGTATGTTTCAGAGGTAGTACTTGAAGCTAGATCCTACTGTTCACTTCTCAAAGGACAGCTCTTTCTTACTACACGATGATATTCCATCATAGTCTTTGTTCAAGTTAGTCATTCCCCAATTTATGGGCACCCATTTGTCACTAGTTCTTTACTATCATGAAAAAAATTGCTATGAGTAAGTAATTTGGCATATATTGAGCCTTTCTTTCTTTGACTTTTATGGTGTGTGTATTTGTGTGCATGTGTATGTGTAAGTAAATGTGTCAGTATGTATGTAAGCGTGAGCATGCGCATGTGTGCATAAGCGTGAGCATGTGCGTATGTGTATAAGCGTGAGTATGCCTGTATATATAGTGAGTACACATGTGTGTGCATGTGTATATGTGTATAAGTATGCATATTTGTATATAACACACACACACACACACACACACACACACACAGAGTCAGCAGCAAGATCAGCAGGTCAAAGGACATGACTAATTTACTAACTTTTCTCACACAAGCTCAAATCAATTCTCAGATTAGTTAGGCCAATTCACAGCTCCAGAGTATTAGTGCACCTGTCTTCTAGTCCTTCCAACACCAATTTCGATTTTTTGTCACCTTTGCCAAGTTGCAAGCTAAAAGGCAAAACATCACAGTTGTTTTAATTTGCATTTCTCTTTTAATGGTTTGGGACATGTTTTCCTATGGCTGTTGATAGCTTATAAATCTTTCAGAAATGGTTTGTTCATATCCTTTTGACCACTTATTTCCCAGGAAAAGGCTCTTGGTTTTAAGTGTATTTCTATCAATTCATATGGGTCCAGTTACAAACTGGGCATCTCCTGTCCTACAGCAGTATGAGCAAGCTTCAGAAGGCTCATTGCCAGGTGCAGAGTAACCACTTCTTCCTTGGCCACTGCAACTCATGAGGATCATTTATGAGGCACCAATGGACTGCAATCTGCCATCAGAAGAGAGAGTAATTGCATTGGCAGATTTAGAATTATTTTGATAGTCGAGTTAACAAGCACTTACGAAGCTGTGCTAAGTAAGCACTGGGGGTACAATAAAAGACAGAAGCAGTCCCTCACAACAGGAACCTGCAGTCTAATGGGAGAGAAAACAGGATAAAATGGAGATAACACCAGAGGTAAGGCATGAACATCACAGACGACTTGGAATGGCTTCTTGCAGAAGGTGGGGTTTTTTAGCTGCGACTTGAAGGAAACCAGGGAAGCCAGGAGGGGAGGGTTAAAAGGGAAATTCAATTAATTTAGGCACTCATCCCAATGTAGGCCCCCACTTTCCTCAAGTCCCCATCAGAAACTTGGCATTTGCCTTCTTTTTTAAAAAAAATGTTAACCAAAACCTTATAATTTGCCATCGTAGAGAAAAGAAACTAAAATGTTCTTAATACAAAACGTAAAGTGTCATGGAGATGACTCTATGACATTTCAAATCTTCCAATGCTAGGTAGTTTTTATCAAGCTGGATGCTTTAAGGACGGGTCTAATGACCAACTCTATGACTGTACTCTGAGGCTCCCATAGAGCTGCATTCAGATGGGATGAAATGTTTAAGCTACAACTCACCTCACACAATAAGGTGTAAACATCTTGTGCTAGTTGTCAATGGAAGATGTATCCATGCCAATAAAATAATGGATTTCTGAAGTAATCATGTGTGATCATGTATGATACATACTCACATAATTTGGTTTTGTTTTGATATGGTATTATTTCATGCCAACATCTCAACTTCAATGTATTACAATAAAGAGTAAGGTGTTACCCTTGAGTTTTATCTAGGAAACAAAGGCATGTGTAAAAATAACTCTCTAAATTTTTAAAATGTTAATAATCTATTAAATACTTGACCTCTCTGCTCTCTGTTTCTCCACTTTTCAATTGCCCTTCCAGAGAGCTGCCCAACACATAATCTTCAAAAAGAAAATGACCATATCGCTACCCGATCTCCAAAAATCTCCAGCAGATCTTTATTGCCTCTAGATTAAAACACAAAATCCTCAGGTTAACATTTAAAACCCCCCACAGCATGGCGCCCATTGGACCTGTCTAGTCTTATTTCATAGTATTCTTTTTTATTCACTTTCCATTCCAATCAAACTGGTCTTCTAGCTATTTCCCATGCCCGACAGGTATACCCAATGTTCTGTCTTTCACTTTGTGCACGGCCTGTCCCCCATGTCTACAAGAAAGAAGGAAATATGCATTCATATGGCACCTACTATGTGCTAGGTAGGCATTGTGCCCAGTGCTTTTTACAAACATCATTGCGTTTGATCGTCACAATAACCCCACAAGACAGACGCTGTTATTATCCTGATTTTATAGCTGAGGGAACTGAGGCAAACAGAAGTTAAACTTGCCTGGGGCCACAGAGCCAGTGAGTTCAAATCTAAGGTCAAATTTGAACTCAGGTGTTCTTGATTCTCAGCCTAGCACTCAGACATCACCTCCAAATTGGTGCACTCTTCCTCCTGAAATTACTTTGAGGACATTTTGTATTTATATGTCTTCATACATTTGTATACTCCAGTAGAATGTAAGCTCCTGGAGGGCAAGACTTCTTCATTTTTTTACTTTGTATTCCCAGTGCCCATCACAATGACTTGCATATTCTGCATTAAGGTCATGGCATATTCAGTTTAGGGGGAAAAACTAAATTAATATGAATAATTTGATTTTATGACTTCTGTTTCAACCCACTATTGCTTTAAGATTTTCAGAGAAATCAGATCAAGAACCCATATGGCACTAAATAGAATAATATTCAAATCATGTTCCAATGGACCTTAAAAACAAAACTGAATTCAGAAAAGATAGGAACCAAGGTCACTGGACAAGGAATTTGTTGGTTCTGGTATTTAATGTTTAAGGAGAAAAGGCATGGGGGGGAGGTATTAAAGTGGGGGAGCATACTTAGGTTCTTCCTAAGCTGTTAAAATTCTAATTGCAGGAATATAAACTCACACATAGTTTGAGAAGACTCACTCTGTCACAGAGCACACTGGGGATACTGACCAACTTATAAGCCATGTGAAAATGGAATCCAGATCTACATATTTGAAATTAATGACAATAATTTTGGCAAGTAAGCCATGTTATTTACAGGCTATTTTAAAATCAATTTAAATTAGAACTGCACTGGTGACCACAACATTTCCAATTTATAGTCCTTAAGCATAGGCATTACAAAGAAAACATGAAGTCTATTTCTGATCTGACAGCTACGGTAGCCGCTCTTGGCTATGGTACTGGAGTTATTGGGACTGTTCGTACACGTTCTGATGAATGTTTTAATAAAGCGCTAATGACACATCTGATGTCATCCATGAATGGCTCAGCAAAGTCAGGAGTGTGAATTAAATTTGAGTTGAAAGTGAAGGGCATAATAATTTTCTAATATTTGGTTTCAAAGCAAATGAACAAAGTCTATATGGTTATTCTATCATTAAAACTCTATTTCCCCAAAGTAATTTCAGCTTTCTGGGGAAATGGTACTTGGGTAGCATTTTTGAACCCTGATTATGCTAAGATAAATTAACTAACTGTAGAGTATTAATTTTAACACCAAATATTAGAGAAATTACAGATTTCAGCAGGAAACAACAACCCATTATTGGGATTCAAAACAAGGAGATACTATCATAAGTTTATTTTGGAACTATATGTACAACCGGTATCCTCTGTAGAAAAATTGTTAAATCCTAAGAAGGTTCAAAATGATTTACTTCAAAAGATAATATATTCTTTATCAATGATTAATGATCAAATAAAATCCTCACGTCCAGATTGCTGACTTAAGAATGGCTCAGAATATTTAATACCTTTGTGTCATAGAGGAAATGATTATCAAACATTGTTTTGATAGGCAAAGCAAAGCTGGGGATAATAAGTTATTGTCTTGGTTGTTATTCAAAGCCCCAGTAATTTTTTTTTCCTATGCTTTTACTGGAGAAGCTACAATTCAAGAGTAAGGAACCTGTGGCCTCAACGTCACATGTGGTCCTCTAGGTCCTCAAGTGGGGCTCTTTGACTGGACATTGGATTCAGTCAAAGGGTGACATTTGAGGACCTAGAGGGCCACATGTGGCCTCGAGACTGCAAGTTCCTCACCTCTGGGCTACATCTCAATCAACAAATGCTTACTAGGCACATAGTATGTATCAGGCACTGTCCTTGGTGCCTCATAAAGAAAGACTAAAGCCAAGATAGGCTCTGCCCTCAAGGAGCTTATATTCTACTTACCTTTCACTACTTAAAATGCAACCCATGGTGGCATAATTAGAGGGATAATAAGGTAGATCAAGATCCAGGTCAAGCCATTTTGAGTCAAATAAAAATTAAGAATAGGACCACTTATGCTGCATATGGATTTATTTTATATCCTGCAACTTTGTTTAATTTACTTTATTAAATTTTTTAAAATTAATTTTTAGTTGAGTAGGATTTTCTAAGCAAATCATCACATCATCAGGGAAAAGCAGTAACTTTCTTTCACCTTTGCTTACTACCAATTTGTTTTTGCAAGATAAACAATATAATCCAAATTCTAAGGAGTATGTTCATGCCATTCAGGAAAGCTTTTTTAAAACCTCCAAAAGCTGCCATTTATACATTAACTAATATATATAACAGGTAGAGAAGTGCATCTATGAATTGCTATAGGGAACACACGGATGAAGAAACTCTACTAAAGCAGGTCCATACTTTCCCTGCAATTTACAGCCCTAGAGAGTTGACTGTATTACTGAGATGTGAGGTCACACAGCCAGGCCGTGTCAGAGGAGGATCTTGATCCCAGATCTTCCTGACTTCGAGTCTTAGTCCTCTGTCCACTAAAGCCCACACATACCCATCACAAATCGGCCTTATCCCATTGATTAAAGCAGATCCTACTACAGTAAGGTTAGTAAGGGTCACTATTCTTCAATAATATTCGACAATCTAATTTCTTAGTGTGAATATTTATGCCCTCTATTGATGCAAATTCCAATCCTTCCACAATTCAGCAGATAGCTCTGGTGTAGCTAAAAATCAGTCACCTTGAAGCTAATCTGGTTCAGATAAACAGTTTTTCATTCCAACCTTTTCCAATCTGACGGGGCTTTTTCTACATGGACACAGACTTGGAGAATCAAAGGGTCACCCTGATGAGGCACTGGAGAAGGATCTTCACGGAGGATCCTTCTATGTGCCTGAAATTCACAAAAATTGTATTCTGAAGAATGATATTCTATGATTCAAATTTTTTTTAGTAATTCAAGACTGCCATCCCCTGTTACTTGTTGAGTGTCTGCTGTATTATCAAGCCCAACCATACTATTTCCTTACAATGTAGCCAAGAAAAAAAAATAAGCCAGTACATAACCTTTATTGACAAGTGGTCTGTTAGACTTATTGCCTTGCCCTTTCTTACCGCCTCATTTGACAGTTTTAAATAGCATATGCCTACAGAAAAAAAATCTAATTCGCCTGATTTGTCATGGGAAATCTACTGAATTTTCCAAGTTCTTGAACTCCCTAATCAGAAGAGAAGGGAAAAAAGAAGGGAAGGAAAGGAAGGAAGGATTTATTAAGCACCTACTATGTGCCTGGCACTATATGCTAAGTGCTTTACAAATATTATTACATTTAATGAACATCACAACAATCCTGGGTAGTAGTCCCCACTTTACAGTTGGAAAAACTAAGGCAAACAGAGATGAAGTGATTTGTCCAAGGTCACACAACTAGGAAATCTGGGGCCATACATGAACTCAGATTTTCCTGACTCCAAGCCCAGCTCTCTCCCCACTGCACCAACTAGTTAGTTGCCCTCTTAGAAGGAGTTACAGCACATGGCACACTGGAAAGAAATATTGGAACCTGGAGTCAGAACATCTGGGTTCAAACTCTAATCGTTCACTGCTTGTACTACCGTGGGAGGTAATGAGTTCTCCATCACTTTTTTTGTTTCCTAATTTTAAAGTTTATTTTATTTTTAATTTATGAGATAAAACAAGCATTTCTATAACAAAGTACAATAAAAAAAAAGATTGCACATGCAACTGCAAATCTATTATGTATGACTTGCTATTCCTTTTAAATTTATAATAGTTATCGTATAAATTTGTTTTTTCTTCCCTCTCCCCCTGCCCTACAGCTGATACCACTAGACACAAATGTGTGTGTGTGTGTATGTATAAAATCACTCTATACATACTTGGATGACCATCTCTTGTTGATGTTATAGAGGGGGTTTCTTTTCAGATACATTTGGATTTATTGCTCTATGAGGTTTCTCCAATATAACTGGTTTCCTTGGTAGATTGCTAGATAGAGAGACAGACAGATACACACATGTGTATATATGTATGTCCATATACATATATATGGATGTGTATATATGCATATACACACACATACCCCTATTTGCCTTTAAAAGCATCAGTCTCAAAAATTCATCGGCATCAAACTGCCCAAGGTGTCCATAGCATAAAAAAGGTTAAGAACTCTTACTTAAAGGGAGCTGGGGAGGGCAGTGATAACAGACATGGCATCAAAGGAGACTGGTATTGGATGAATGCTTTGCATTTGCCGGTTTTCCAATGCTGGTTCCATAAGCACAAGTGATCCCTACTACCACACTTCTAAAGCATACCAAATAATGTTCAAGATAGAACTTTTCCAACTCCTCCTCACAGCTCTGACAAAGGAATGAAACAGTGTGCTTAAGTTTAAAGGGTGGTCATGCTGGTCTTGTTAGCAGTTCTTTTACAGAGACAAAAATATTCAAGGCGCTAATACACCCAGCACTGACTTGGACTTGCTACATGCTGAAATGCCTTTTCTAAATCTGCTCCATGTACATAATTCCTACCAGTCATGCAAGGCCCAAACATCCTATCCCCCATGTTGTTATTGGTGGTTGGGGGGGAGGGGGGAGGACCAATGACATCATGATGTTGGAGTAAAATAGTGGATGATGGGGGATGTTTTGGCTGCTAATGAATTGGATTTGTGAGTTAGAGTTGCACAAAGAAATCAGCCTCACTCTCTCCTACAGTCATTGAAGAGAGAGAGAGGCCAACAACTTAGAAGCTGTCCTCAGTTTCCCCAAAATCTCTCTCTTGCCTTCTGAACTGCCATTTCACCTTTCATGTGGGTCTCTGCCATTTCACATTCTAATTTGTATTACAGTTAACCTGAACCAATTCTATCTCTCCTAGTAGACTATAAGTTCTAAGAGGGCAGGGATTTCTTCTTTATATTCCCTACCAAGCAATACCATTACATACAGAAGGTGCTCAATAAAGATCTATTGAATAAGTCAAAAGATGATAACACCCAAATATACACCACATTAAACTAAAGATAAGACACAAAAGAATCAAGAACTGATGATCATTTCACCCTCAATTACAAAATATTTTATGGGGATTTTACTTGACAGTATATTGATAGTGTTTCTGCACATACAGATATTATTCCCCTTTAAATCTGAAAAATGGGGAACAGACTTCAAACACAGCTTTAAAAAATTAACACCAACCCAAAAAATGTGGCCAGTACTACAAATATCATTTAAAAAAAACAATTCTGCTTCTAAATGTACAATATGACTTAGATGAAGAACTCTAGGTTACAGTAACTCGCAAACCAAATAACGAATGTCTCAGCTCCTGGTCAAAATTCATTTTCTGTTCCTCGAAGCTATTTGGGTCACTTCAATGTGATAAAAATCAAGCTATGCTCTTCCTTCCTTCCTAATAAATCACTTAGAATCAGGAACAATAGCAACAATTCTAGAATCAGAATTGGTTTTCCATTTGCATTTGCACTTAATGATGACTTAAACAGATGGAATACAACTTAATTTTCTGGAGGTAGATTGAACCCACTGGAGTACAGAGTAAAAAACTTGTTGTGACTAGCAAACCTGTTGGGAGGGGGGAAGTCCACAGGAAAAAAGAGACTTGCATACATAAGCAGCTGAAGACAGCAATGGAACATAACATATTGTTGGCCAGAAGAGAGAAAAACCAAGGTGCCTACACATCACCCACATACTAATGACACAATAGCCACAGGGGTTGACACTCTGTCAAACCACTGAGGGGTTAAGGGGTTTGGGAGATAGATGCATTTGGTTTTCGTTTTACTTTCTGACCCTATCTCCCCTTCAAGTCTTTCTGCTGCCTAACTGGAATATGATTTCTGAGCTTACTTGTTGATATTGAAATTTTAAAGGGGTTCTTTAAAAAAAAAGATAAATGATATACATGCATTATTACTAAACTGGCCTAGAGAATGGTTCAGTGATAACAGAAGTTCAATAGGTATTCCTAAGTTGTTGTCTTTTTTAAAAAAATTACATGCAAAATAACAATTAACAGAACATAAAAAACACAAATCTAAGTCCACCGTGTTAAGTACTTTTTCTTTTAAAATTCAACAAATGTTAGGATTGAGAACTGGAGGGACCATTAGGGATTTTTCCCATTCAACACCTCCTTTTCACTTGCCCAAAGTCATACGGGTAATTACGTAGCAAAAACCAAATTCCAAAACCACAGCTGCATTCCTTCCACTACATCAGGAACTGCCTCTCTGACTAACCCAAATGAAGGTTACCTCGCACACTGAGCACACAGCCTTGAGTTATCAACTGACATATCTGTGGATTATTATTAAACATCCTTTCTCCAGGAAAAAAAATTGAAAATCACAGGAGTATACAAAAGCCATTTTTATATAAGTTTCTTGTCTAAAAGCTCGTCTGAAATCTAATCAATTTAGATTAAGAACACTGCGCCTCTACCTCCCCGGTTTTCCAGTCCCTAAAGCAAAGCAATGACTGATTAGCCAACTACTGCAAGCAATATCCCAACATAATGGGAACATCACACACATAATGAAACCCCCACAAGAAAGAAATTGGACTTTTGGAGGAGCCGTGTAATGGTTGGAGGGTAGCCCTAAATAGGGCAAATGTAAGTGTACATTATATTGCCGCTCCTCACGCACAACGCTCCATCCCTCAACTCCAAAGGTTTTCATCCGCCTCTCTCCTAGGCCTCTCATCTCCATGATCTGGCTTCCTTCAATTCTCAACCCAAGTCCCAGCTCCTTCAATCTTAGAGCCTTCCCTCTGAGATTACCTCCAACAGAACCTTTTATATCTTTTGTTTGTACAGAGTTGTTTGCATGTTGTCTCCCCTACTAGATCGTAAATCTTGAGGGCCGAGGCTACAGTGCCTGGCACATAGTAGGTGTTTGATAAACGTTTACTCACTAAATGACTGTGAACCTGATTAGCCAGAGGTCTGTATCCCAAAGAGATCATAAAAAAGGGAAAAGGACCTACATGTACAAAAATATTTATAGCAGCTCTTTTTGTGGTGGCCAAGAATTGGAAATTGAAGGGGTGCCCATCAATTGGGGAATGGATGAACATGTTGCAGCATATGAATGTAATGGAATACTATTATTCCATAAGAAATGATAAACAGGCAGATTTCAGAAAAACCTGGAAAGATTTATATGAACTGATGCTGAGTGAAGTGAGCAGAACCAGTAGAACACTGTACACAGTGACAACAACATTGTACCATGACCAACTTTGATAGACTTAGCTCTTCTTAGCGATACAACAATCTAAAACAATTCTAAAAGACTCATGATGGAAAATCCTATCCACATTCAGAGAAAGAACTATGGAGTCTGAATGCAGATCAAAGCATACTATTTTCTCTCTTTTTTTCTTTCCTTTCTCATGGTTTTTCCTTTTGTTCTGATTCTTCTTTCACATGGCTAATGTGAATATATGTTTAATATGATTGTACATATATAGCCTATATCACATTGCATGCCATCCTGGGGATGGGGGAAGGAGCGGAGGGGGAAAAATTTAGAACTCAGAATCTTATAAAAGTGAATGGTGAAAACAAAAAATAATTTTTTTAAAAAAAATTCTTAAAATATTGGGAAAAAAGTATCCCTCCCCACCCTCCCAATTATTCAGGTTATCTATATTCCTCCAAATATTCCTTCTTGGACCCTACATTTACACCAACATAGATCCCCACCAAGGCTAAAGCCTTTACTGTTCTCTCTAGACTACCAGGCTGTTTAATTTCATCCGTTCATGATTTGATTTCATCTGCCAATCAGTCATTGGGTCACTGTAGCTAGAGGCCAGCTGTGCCCCACTCAGAGTGAGCTTCACCGAGTTAAAGGGTAGAATTCACTTGATATAATTAGCATTTCCATAGCACAGAACATTCTGAAATCCACAGTCCAAAAGAACAGCGGAGTGTGATACAAATGACATCTGATGAACACTCACCTCAGAAATGACCCAGAGTCTGTCCATCTTATCCCATCCACCCCCTTATGCTGGTTCCTATCTGTTTGGTTTTTTTTTGTGGGCATTCTCTGCCCCTCTCCCTTCTCTGAATGTCACAGCGACAGGGTCCAAGGCACCAAGGCAGGCTAGAAGGAGGAGCAGACACAAGTTCAAGGCAGAAAGGGTGAAGGGTTGCCAGCTCCAGTGCTAGAAAGGACCTCAGAGACGAGCTACCGTATTTCACCACATAATCATCACCACCACATAATCGTCGCACCCTGTTTCCCCAACACATACACACTTTTCTTCAGTCCAAAAATTGCTTCATAACTTTTCATCACGTAATCGTCGCGTGATACAATTCTGTTCATCTGGCTGCTTAAAAAGTAAATAGAGCAGCCATGTATTCGCTGGTGGCATATAGATACACACATGCATATTGTCAGTATTCAATTTTAATATATATTCACAACTACTCCGAGCATCCTATTCTTGTACCAAAGACAGTTTAGTAATAAATGGTTTTTAAGTAATATCAGCTCAACTTTTTTTTAAGCGTCACGTAATGGTCGCACCCCACTTTTTGCAAAAAAATTGGCATAAAATCTGAGACAATTATGAGGTGAAATATGGTATACTCTTTTCACAGATAAGAAAACCAATGCCTGGAGAGGTGAAATTCTTGGACCGAGGTCACAGATAGTAAGTAGCTGTGCTGGGGTTTGAACTTGGGTCCTGTAACAGCAATGAAATAATACATGGAGTCCAACTATTGCAAGATGGGTGAGAGGGCCCAAGAATAGAGGCAGGGAAAGGTCAAAAGGTCAGAAACAGAGGTCAGAGAGGGCAACATGTTAAGCTCTGAGCAGAGGTTGGTAGCTCTCTCCTACAGGAAGGCCAGGATTCACGGATGTGTAATTGGGCAGAAGAAAGCTCAGAAAGCAGAACTAGATCCTGTTTTGGGGGAGGGGGCATGGCCGGGGAAGAGAGAAAGGAGGGATTAAGATACTAAGACTTTCTTTTCTTTTGGAAGCAATGACTTGCCCAGGGTCAGACAGCTAGTAAGTGTCTGAGGCTGAATTTGAATTCAGGTCCTCCTGACTCCAGGGCCAGTGCTCTATCTACCTAGCAGTTCCAAGATACAAAGACTTTCTAGAAGAATCTATGACTGTATTACTGCCTTTTCCTGATTTCAAATTTCCCTTAAATGGCAATAAGGTATAATTGACTATACAGTCCATCCCTATACCTTTCTTCTTTCACAATTCTATTCGAGACAGGGATACTGCAGTCGACTCTTACTGGAGCCTATTGTTACATTTTCGGTGTGAACATTAACAGGCTCAGAAATTGCCAAAAGCTTGCTTTATTAGTAGCTTTAGATTTAAGAAAATGATGGAGAAATGTTCATTGTGGAGATTAAACCTAAAAGTGTGTCGGGTATATCAGGGAGCCAGTTACCAGCATGCCTCAATTTGAGTCAAACTACCTAAAATTACCCTGCATTTCAGTTTCAACAGGGCTTACCCTTTCATTCAAACAGTTTGCAGGTACCTGGATTCTCCATCTAGTGGTAACAGAAATGAATTTTAGGCTTTTTTTTTTTTTGAAAAGTGCGTTTCTACCATGGAGCATGACTCTGCCAAGAAATGGAATGATTTTTTGCATGCTTGTTCCAAGGAAATTTATCTGGCAGAAAAAGGCATCTTTTCAAACTTTTTAGGGGAACTTTGCTGTTGTTTTAAAGAAAGCTCGAGAATGCAAATGATCCCCTAAAAGTCCTTCTATAGTTTCTAACAGGGTAAGCAAAAAACATTATTTTACAGAAAAATGATCATTTTTAACCGAACTTGCGCTAACAGTTATATATTATTATTGCTATACGTGCTCAAAGAGGACCAAAATGACATCATGATATTGGGGGTCAATGTACAGTGTTTCCAGCTGTGGCTGATCATGCCAATACGAACTGGGAAGGCTCTACCGCAGGTTGAACACAAATAATCCTCATGACTACATTACATTACATTATATACATATGATTTATAATATACTGGGGCCCCCGGATCACCAAATGTGTACGGTATACTTAAGCCCATTTTATAGTATTTGGAGCAGAAAATGACTATTACTATTTTAAATTGTTACGAGAACATATAGTTAGATTTGTTTTTATGATATGTGGTTTGCCAAATATTACTTGATGCCAAGTTTTTAGTCAGGAAGGCAACTGATGATTAAGTTATGAGCCAAATTATGAGCCTAATGTAACAATAATATAGGTAACACGTATACGGATAGTGCTTACTATGTGCCAGGCACTATACTAAATATTATCTCATTTAATCCTCACAAGAACCCTGGGAAGTAGGTGCTATTACCCCCATTTTACAAATGAGGAAACTGAGGCAAACAGGGGTTCAAAGTGACTTGTCCAGAGTCTTACAGATAGCAAGTATCTGGGGCCATATTTGAACTTGGCTCTTCCCAATTTGAGGGCCACTGCACTAGCCACTGAGGCACCCAGGTGGGGCTTTTTAAGACTGGTCTGCAAGTCTATTGACTGGGGTTTCTAAAGATAACTAAGCTTTTGCCAGCTATGTATCCTTGGGCAAGATTAATACCCAACTCTGATGCCTCACCATTACATAGAGACAAGTATAAGAACTGACTATGTAAATGGTATTTTTTCCCCTAACATCTGCTATGAGGATGGTGATGCAGGTAGCAAATAGTACAACGGACGGGAATTAGCCCAAGTTTCTGACCAGGAGACCTGAGTTTGCCAGTGTTGACACTAACTGAAAAGACACTCTAGCTCCCTGGGCCTCTGGCTTTTTTTTTTCCGTTATAAAATGAAAGCATTAGATCATCTCTAAAGTCTCTCTTAGCTCTAAAATTCTACATTTATAAAGGGTTTTCATAAAAGCACTGTGCAAAAAGATATGCCACCATATTTACTGAACAAAGTTATATATTTATTCTTCCTAAATTAAAAATCTGATGAGTCTTACTTTCTCTCTTTCTCTCACAGAAAGCATCCAACTAAATTTCTTCTGTCTGACTTTCAGTTGATCTTCTTCCCCCTGAAAGTTAGTGGTTTCTGATAGATTCCTCATGATGCTTTCTACTCTGAACAACTCATTCAATTAATTAATCAATAAGCAATTTTATATATATATATATACACATATATATATAAACAAAATAATCAATAAACAGGTACTAAGCACCTACTGTATGCTAGGCTTCACAAATTCAGCTATGTTGTTGATGTCAAAACATTTCCCTCCATCTTTGACCACTGAAATTCCAACTCTGCATTTGTAAATGCTTCTAAGAGTACCGCTATTATGTGAATGAATGACCCATAACTTCAGAATGCAACCTCAAGAAAAATGGCGTTAGGCAAATCAAAGTCACTGCAGTCTTCCCTAACAGGTGAGTTGGGCTAAATCAGGAGCTATTAACCTTGAGTTCTTGAACTTTTGGGGTCTTTTAAAATATACATATATATGAAACTATTTGAATATAATTTATTCCTTTTGTAAATATATACATATGCATGCATGTATTCATACATACACACGTATTGATATGCACATACACATACATATATAGATATCCATATATCCAATGCATAGATAGATAAATTGTTTAAGGAGAACTAGAAAAGATTTCTCTCAGGAGAGACTTTAGCCAAGGCTTTAAAGTCCAAGGCAGAAAATGTTGACTTGACTGTGACTTTCCCTATGCCATTTTTCTTCAGGTTGTATTTGTGATTATGGGTCATTCAAGTAGCAATGGTATTCTTAGAGGTATTTGCAATTTGCAGAATTGGAATGTATATGTATATGTGTGTATATAATACACATACACATACACACACACACACATACATACGTGCACAGCAACTAGCTAGTACAGCGAATGGGCCTGGAGTCAGGAACACCTGAGTTCAAATCCGGCCTCAGGAATTTAGTAGCTGTGTGATCTTGCAGAATTCACTTAACCCTGGATGCCTCAGTTTTCTCATCTGTCAAATGAGCTGGAGAAGGAAATGGCAGACCACTCCAGGATCTTTGCCAAGAAAACCGTAGGTCATAAAGAGTCAGACACAACTGAAAGGTTGTCGCGTCTGTAAAATCAGTTAGAGGAGGAGATGGTAGATCACTCCAGTATTTTTGCCAAGAAAACCCTAAATGAAGAGTCAGACACGACTAAAATGACTGAACAATGACAGACCCATAATATCCTCAACCTCCATCATCATCGTCATCATCATCATCATCATGACTGAACAACCACAAAAATAATGCTTTTAAAAGTATTTTGGGAAAAAAAGCATTTTGGAAAAGGGTCTATGTTTTCATCAGACTACCAAAGGTGTCCACGTATGCCACAAAAAAAAGTTAAGACATAGATACCTTTTTGGTGTTGTTTTAGTAGATTGAAAGACCAAGGCCATGCCATTTTTCTTCAGGTTGTATTTGAGGTTATGGGTCATTCAAGTAGTAGTGGTATTCTTAGAGGCATGTACAAATACAGAATTGAAGTATCTATATAGATATAGATAATACATTTAAAAGCATTTTGGAAAAGAGTCCAGGGATTTCACCAGACAGCCAAAGATTAAGAACCCCTGGACTAGATCTTCTTTAGAGCTCTTTGCAGATGCTAGCTAGGGTCATCCACCTCTGCATCTACCCTCCAGGCCCCTTCCCCTCCCATTTTCTCCTGCATATTACCTGCCCCCTCAATTCTTTCCCTCCCTCTAATAGTCAATTTCTCTATATACATAGGAAAGGAATATACATATATACATATATATATATATACATATATACATATATACATATATATATATATATATATATATATATATACATATATCTTCCCTACTGCCTTCAACCATGCCCAATCCCTAAAAAACCTTCACTTGAGGCTGCCACCCCCCTCAACCTCACATCTCATCTCTCTCCTCCATTCATAGCCAAACTCCTTAAAAAAAAAGCCATCAATACCTTAATGTTCCACCTCCTTTCCTCCCACTGATTTCTCAATCCTTTTACTTTAGACCACCACTCAACTGGAACTGCCTGAGTGACCGTCTCTAAACTATTAAGTCTGCTGGCCTTTCCTCAACCCTCGTTTTTCTTGATCTCTCTGCGGCATTTGACACAGTGGATTATTCTAGATATTCTTCTCCCTCGATACTGCTTTCTGCTAGTTCTTACCTGTCTGACCACTCCTCCATTCAAATCCTGCCTCAGACACTACCCGTGTGGCCCTGGGCAAGTCACTAAACCTCTCTGCCTCGGTTTCTTCATCTGTAAAATAGGGTAACAATAACCTTCCTCCTGGGGTTGTTGCGGGGATAAAATTTATAAAGCATTTTGCAGACCTTAAAATGTGGTGGGGGAGGGGAGAGGAAGAGGAAGACATTATGGGTCTGTTATTGTTCAGCCATTTTAGTCGTGTCTGACTCTTCATGACCCCATTTAGGGTTTTCTTGGCAAAGATACTGGAGTGATTTGCCATCTCCTTCTCTAGTTGAGTTTACAGATGAGGAAACTGAGGCAAAAGGGGTTAAGTGAGTTGCCCAGGGGCACGCGGCTAATATGCATCGGAGGCTGGATTTGAATTTAGATTTTCCTGACTCCAGGCCCAGCACTTTATCCATTGTGCCACCTTGGTGCCCCTGCTACTGACTTATCCAGTAGCAAAAATTAGTTTAACCCTATCTGGAAACTGGAAGTCATCTATCTTAGAGTCTATAATATTATACAGAGTGGCATAGGGGATTGAGAGCTGGCATTAAAGTTTGGAAGCCTTGGGTTTAAATTCTGCCTCTGAGAATGCCTTTGTGAGCTACATTGGTGGAAAGAAATTCCGCGATGGTAGCTGATGTATTAACCCTTTAAGACCAGAAGGTTGGGGGCAACTAGGTGACACAGTGAGTAGAGTCAGGAGGACCCTAGTTCAAATCCAGCCTCAGACACTTGACATACTTACTAGCTGTGTGACCTTGGCAAGTCACTTAACCCCAATTGCCCTGCCTTCCCCCCTCCAAAAAAAAGACCAGAAGGTTATAATTTAATATCACTAAAGTAAAATGGCATTTCAATGGCCAGAAAGTGCATAAAAGTACTCCAATTGATTGGTTTAATCCCATCTCACCAATAACAATCAGGGATAATGAGTTATAGCACAAGTACAACCAAAAGAAGAAAATTTCCTTCCCTACTTATGAAACAGCAAATAGTAATTAAATGCCAAAGTCGTTAAAAATATAAGGACTCAGACATAAATGTTAATCACTGATATATTCTCTCACATGTCCAAACTCAGTTGTTTTTTAAAGAATTTAGGTAACTAAAAGAAACTCTACTCTAAGGCAGTTATTTTATTTCATTTCAATGTCAGTTAATACATTCTCAACACTATTATACCATCAGCTCACAGGATCCAGGTGCAACTAAACAATTCTTTGCCTGCTGAAAATATCCCCAAGTGCTTTATGAAAAATGAGCTATACCAAAGGACAGCCGATGAAACCGGCTGAGACCAGCTGCTGTGCATTCAAAGAGAGACGAATGCTTTCCCTTAGCTCTTTCACTGAAATAAACGTAGCTGTGGATGGACCCTGGTAAAAATGGTTTAGCTGTTTAAAAAATAAATGGTCTAAACCTTTGGCTAAAATTTGAAGAGAATAATTCAGAAGGAAACCAACCCTGGGGAGGTGGAGTCACAGAGGTGGTACACATAAGGCGATCCTCTGAAAAGGGAGCAATCGGATTCTTTCTCCCGATCCTGCTAGACGTTTTAAGAAACTTCTGGAAGTGTACCCAGTCAGTGGCACTGTCACATGCCCTTATTTTCTTGCCTCTTTCTAATCTGGTGTACTGAATCAGGCATCCTGTTGAATCTCCTTCCACTCTACTACCCCAGAATCAACGTGACCCTTTGTAACAAGAGAAGAGGACATTTTAAAGGTGTTGTAATAATTCTTTCTACAAGCATAGAAGGTCTTACCTAAAACATAACATTTTCCTAAGAGCCTTCTTAAAGACCCCTGTGTCTTTATTTTTAAAATAATGGTATATAAGAATACCTAACTTCGACAAATACGGACACGTGAAAATACAAAGTCACCAAAGAAAATATCATAAGATTTGTAAATTTGGAAAAATATAGAGAACTTTAGAAATCCTCTAACTCTGCATGGCACAGATAAGGACTTGAGGACCAGAAAAGTTATATAACTTGGACAAGATGACACAGCTGTTGTTCAGTTGTGTCCGTACAAATCTGTACCTGCTCTGCAACTTATCACTTTAGAGTTGCCTGTTTGAGGGTTGGTGGGGATGGCAGATTACTGAAATGTTAAATCACTTATCCAAGGTCATATAGCCAGTATGTTACAGAGATGGAACTTGAACTCAGGTCTTCCTGACTCCAAGGTCAGATGAATTTTGGCTGAACACAAGGAAAAACTTCCTAGTCAGTTGTTTTCAGTGGTATCTGACTCTTCATGGCCCCATCTGAGGTTTTCTTGGCAAAGATACTAAAGTAGTTTGCCATTTCCTTCTCCAGATCACTTTATAGATAAGGAACTGAGGCAAACAGGGTTAAGTGACTTGCCCAGGGTCACACAGCTAGGAAGTGTCTGAGGCCAGATTTGAACTCAAGAATATGAATCTTCCTGGCTTCAGGTCCAACACTCGATCCACGGTGCCACCTATTGCCCTGTTACACAGTTAGTAAATAGCAAAATGGAGATTTGAACCCAGATCAATAAATGTGTATTAAGCGCCTACTGTGTGCCAGGCACTGTACCAAGCACTGAGGATACAAGAAAACACAAAAGACAGTCCCTGACCTCAAGGAGCCTACAATCTAATGGGGACAAAATCCTTTAATTCCCAGGCCAGAAGGCTTTCCATTATACTACATTGCCTCTATCAATGAGGATTTCTGGTGTGTTAATGTTTTGGGTTTTTTTTTTCCTTTTGATAACTGTATTGTAATATGACTTTGGGAAGTAATCTTATATATTTTATTTTACACATTTAAAAGCATTATTCTGAGAAGGGATCCATAGGCTTTACCTGACTGTCAAAGAAGTCTATAATAAACAAACACACGCGCACACACACACCCCTTAGGAATTCTTAAATTAAGGGGTGATTATTCACATTACAAAATAATGTTAATATTTATTAAATGATGTAACTATTTAAATATTGCAAATAAATATTCATTGCAAGGCCTAGGACTTACAGTAGAAAGTATATTCCCCTAACATTAAGATGGCCAAGGGCAACTCCAGAACACTTATGTCAAAAGGGGATCAAAGTGCGGAGGGAATGTGGGAGCGAATCAGAAACTTTTAAGAAGTGAATCTTTCCACCTTCAGACTCATGAAGTGCCATTTTGTTTTGCTCACAGGCCTCAAATATTTTTCCAATCCAGTACATGTCATCACGGTATATAGTCCCCCAAAAATAAGCCATTCCTAGATATGAGTTAAACACACTGTCCTACAAGACATAAAAATCAATAGCCAGGAAATTCAGCCTTCCGTGAGCAAGCCACTTGGAAAAACTCTTAGTGATTAGCCAGCTTTCTGTAAAAGTCTCTTCCCTCAACACGTCTAGGACATTCTCCCCTCACCATATACCTGATGTATGCTCAAGTTAACCTAACTCAAATATTAAAATATTTTGTAACTCTCTCTGGGGCAGGATCATCCTAAGTTACAATTCCAAGCAGAGCTGACACAATGCATTGCACATCTCCAGGCAAGGTTTGAAAATCATGCAAACCCTCCCAAATGAGCATTTGACTGGATCGTGATTCTGGATCTACAAGGGACCTTTGAGACCATCTATTCTCATTTTGCAGATGAGGAAACAAAGTCTTATCAAGGTTGACTGACTTGATTTATAGGTTACTGTCCATCAGAGGCTTTGTGTCTTTATTGCTACTTACTACAAATAAGAAGGCAGCTATTTGTCTATTACAACCCCCAGATGTCTTTCAGGACATCTACTTTCTAACTATGTTTTCCCCATCTTGCTCTTGTGAAGTTGACTTTTCTGAAGCCAGGTATAAGATTTAACAATTATCCCCATGAATTGAATTAGATCCAGCCCAATGCTATATAGTCTGTTGAGATCTTTTCAGATCCTTACTTCAGTATATCAGCTATGTGTCCCAGCTTTGTGCCATCTGCAATTTGATGCATATATCATCTATATACCTTTATATGTCATTGATTTTTTTAAAAAATTGTTAAAGAGGACTTCTATATTCATGAACTCCAATATGCCTTTGTCTGATCACAATCAGTTGTTATTCTGGGCAGCAAGGATGGAGTGATGGATCTGGGATCAGGAGGACCTGAGTTCAAATGCTGCCTCAGATGCTTACTAGCTGTGTGACACTGGGCAAGTAACTTCATCCTGTTTGTCTCAGTTCTTCATCTGTAAAATGAGCCAGAGAAGGAAATAGCAAACCACTCCAGTATCTTTGCCAAGAAAATCCTAAATAGTGTCATGAAGCATTGGACACAACTGAAAAAAAACGACAGAACAACAATCACAAATAAAGACCTATGCATGATTTCTGGCATTACAAATGAGTGCATTTTTAAAAAAAGTAATAGTATCAGTGCCCCCTGTTGTTTCCCTCCGTGTGGCATGTACCCAAGGCAGCTGTCTACTTTGCCTGCCCCTGGTACTGGCTCTGCTCCCAAGTCAGCAATAAAAGACTTTTGAGTTGTCACAGCAAATTAGAAGTTACAAACTGAACACAAAACTACAAGGAAATGCTTCCTGCATCTTAATTCCACTTTCTTCACACATACTTCACACCTTTCAGATGCTCAGCAATTCCTTCAGTTCCAAAATCCTATTATTCCCAGGGCATCCTCTTTGGGGATGGAGGCAAGAACTCATTTTATTTCCAGTGTTTAGTCTTGTGTTGATAAATTGCAATGGAGATGGGCAAAAAACTATCCATGTGAAATTAATTCAAACAGGTTAAATTTACACCAACAGATGAAATAATTTTGCAGTAATCAAGATGTGTAAAATAAAAAGAAGGAGAAACAAGGAGTGAATTCAAAGTGGAGAGATGACAATATTAATAAACACAAAGGCAAGGACAAAACACACCTCACAGTTCTACGCCCTCCCTGCAGAGCAAATACTGTGGATGGTGAAGTCCTCCAAGGAAGAAAAGCCTCATTGCCAGTCTACGTAACAATTCCACTACGACATACCGATACACCTGAGAACCAAATTCTCTTAATCCACTGAAATTTATTGACTCATGCAACAAACATTTATTAGGCATCCACTAGGTAGACACAAGACATGATTAAGTTAGTTGCTGAGAAGGATACAGAGATAGACCCCCAATAACAATGGCAATAAAAATCATTGACCCTTAGACTTATAATATATTATCTTATGGCAGTTAGGTGCTAAAGTGGATAGAGTGCTGGGCCTGGAGTCAGGAGGAACTGAGTTCCAAACCAGCCTCAGACATTTGCTAGTTATGTGACTCTGGGTAAGTCACTTAACCCTGTTTGCCTCAGTCCCTCATCTGCAAAATGGCCATGCACTGCAGACAGAAATGGCAAACCACCCAAATATCTTTGCCAAGAAAACCCCCAGTGGGGTCACAGAGAACCAGACACAACAAACAACCCAACAAAAACAGTATTAGCTTATCCGAACCTCCTAAAAACCTTCTGACTTAGATAGTATTAGAGTTATTATTTTCCTCACTTTACAGATGAAGAAACTGAGGTTTAACAATATTAAGAAACTTCCAATCAAAGCAGCTGCCTGGATGGAGGCAGACCGCCCAGTTCCTTTATAACTAACCCCAGCAACAATCTAGGAATTGAAACCAATCGAGAAAGCCAATGAGGAACTACCACAGGAGGGTTTTGCTGATAAATGTTTAACAATCAACTGGGGGAGGGGCATGGGCAATGTGTGTAGGATACACTTTAAAGTCTAATATGCATTATCAACTTTTTCCCACCACTTTCTTAAGGCCACAATCAAAAAAACAAATCAAACCCTGATTTGTGTTTGCCAATTTCTGAGGTGAAACTGCTCGCACTGAAAATTTAACAATCAGCTTGGTAGGAGCTGGTTCAAGCATGCCCCTGAACTACAATGACTTCTTCCATCCCCAGAACTACTAAAAAAAAAGCCAGCTAGAAGCCCACTGGCAATAGAGAAGGGGGCAACCAGCAAACAAGTAATCCACTGATCAGCCCAACTAGCAATGATCCATAGACATATGGGGCCTGTAAAGCTCAGTATCTAAAAGTAGCAAGAGCAGAGAGATCCCTTGTGAAAGCACCAGAAAGGTGTGAAACCAACAGCAACCTTGACACTGGGAGAGGTTGGACATGGCTCCAAGATCCCTAGCACTCGGACCTAAGATGTCATAGATCAGAGTCCTGAAGATCCAGATCCTGAAGATCCAGAGCTCTAAACCACAACAGTTCAGAGCGGGCTAACCCTGGGAAAGTAGAAGGCAGAACAGGAACCCAAGCAGAGATCAGGGCCAATGAGCGGAAGGCAGAGGCTGGCCCTAGCACAGAGGTCCAGTTAAGGATCGAAGGCTGGAGATAAGAGTAAACCAAAGAAAACACCAACAGTAAACCAATGCTCCCATGAGATTGAAAGAAATAGTAGAATGAAGTCAAAGGATTGAAAGATAATTAGAAAAAAATGTTGCCACTCCATCAAAAACCAATGACTCTGTGTTGCCTTAACAATCAACTGAAAAAAACAGTACACAGGATAGCTTTTAAGTTTAATCTGCATTGTTCATTTTTTCCCGTTACATTCTTAAGTCTACAACCAACAAAATAATAAATCAAGCCCATTTATTTGTGGCATAAAGGCTCACACTGAAAACTTAACAGTGTAAGAGCAGGGCACCCTATCAAAACAACTGACATTACCTATGCTTTCTTCCCCTATTAGAATGTAAGCTGCTTGATGGCAGGGACTCTTTCTCTTTTGGTATTTACATTTCCAGGGACTAACACAGAGCCTGGAACACAGTATGTGCTTCATAAATACTTTTCCATTCTTCCAAGTTCAGCATTCTCTATTCATTATCTGTTCTTTCTACTAGGAGAGAAAAAAGAAATCATTGAGTTGCAGTGGAGTTTTTTTGTTCTGTTTCATTCTTCTGCCAAGAGCTGCTCATATTTTCTATGCTAAAATATAATCAAACGCTGGCTCCCAATATGTAATCAATAATCCCAACAGCCAATCCCAAATGGGCATAAAAGAAATTTAATCTGTTTTGTATCATTCTATGACATTTTACTCTCATTTACCAAAACCTGCAAAAGTATAAAATGTGAGTCAAAAGTCCTGGGTTCAAACACCAGCTGCATCACTTATTAGCTATGTGAATGGCAGCAAGTCATTTAACTCCTCTTAATCTCAGTTTTCCTCACCAGAAAAAATAGGAATAACACTGGCACTGCTGTCTCCCCCATCGTTTCTGTGACAATGCAATGAGATGATGTCTGCAAACAGCTTCGTGAGCCAAGAGGCATCACATAAACATGTTTGTTACAGATGAAGTATTTGTTATTTTAGAATAAATACTGTTATGTTTACTTCAGAGAAATGCTTGTGACTTCATTGTCTAGTGATGCTAAAAATTATACAGGAAGGTTAAAGGGTTAAAGAAAAAGATGACATCAGTCATCATTGGATCAGATCAGCATGGAACGCTGGTGCTGTATTGAACCATCTGGGATCTTTCTTGACGCTTTTCTAAAAGCTACTGGCAGGGGTGAAATGTAAAACACAAAATGCTTTCCTGTCTTTCAATAATATTGCTATGGCTGTCCAGTTGACTATAGTGTCCAACTCTCCATAACCCCATTTGGGGTTTTCTTGGCAGAATGGTGTGCCAATATCTTCTGCAGATGAGGAAATTGAGGCAAACAGGGTTAAGTGACCTGCCCAGGGTCACACAGCTGATAAGTGTCTGAGGTCACATTTGAACTCAGGTTTTTCTGACTCTGAGCCTGGTGCTCTGTCCACTCCCTGTATCACCTAGCTGCCCCTTCAGTACTATTACATTTCTCCAAATCTAGAACCAGGAAAGACTGCCGATGATAAAGCAGATATTGTAGCTAGCACAAAGACTTCACTAATACAAGTATCCAGACGCTTTCTGCATGATTGCTACTTCGTCTCCCCCACGTGATGTTTCCTTTAAGACAAACTGAGCCATGAACCCTTTCTTATGAAGCCATCTTCCAGGCGTTTGCCATTTCACTGTCTAACCACTAGGAGTGTTGGGTACTGGTTACTTCTGCCCTCTTGTTAGAGGTTCCCTATATATTCGATTCTGGGCTGACGTGAATGCTGTTACAGTGAGGTCCTCTCCTTATTCCCTTACCTTATTTTCTTTAAATACCACTCTCCCCTACCAGTAAGAAATTAAGACACTCAATTTTCTTTGAGGAAAAAAAAATCCTTTGTCTTTCTCTCTCATATATTAAGGAGACACTGCTGGGTCATGGAGAATGCAAAAAACAATTTATTTAGAAACAATTCCAACTTAACTATGTCATTTCCTATCTGCCTCTTCCCTCCTCTGCATTAGTGCAGACATCTGCATTAAAACAGTATCTCTGTTATTTAGAACACACCTGCTCAGGCTGATTACTCCTGAGCCGAAGTCATAATCCTCCACATCTAAGACCACCGGCAGCATAACACCTGGAATTATGACTTCTGCTAAGACAGGTAAAAGAGTAAGACATATCGACCACAATCTTGTAAAAAAAAAACTGCACCTAGCTTCAATAATGTAGGGTGGAGGGGGGGGGTGGGGGAAAACCATACAAGAAACATTTAAAAATAGAATGCATTGTCTTATAGGATGGCATTTGCAGAATGAATGAAGCCATTCTTCATCAAGAAGTAATGAAGTCTGCTAGACACACTGGAACACTGCTACAACCAACACCAAAGAAGAGTACCAACTATTTTGCTGCAGTGGAAACTATGCACTGCTTGAATACTTCTCCAAATGAGTGGTCCATCAGTTAGAGCTTGAAAATATATTTTCAGATTTACAGATGACACAAAACTAGGAAAGAAGGTTAACACAACAGATAGAAGAATCGGGATACAGTAAGAGGTTACTAGAGATAAATGTAGTCTTATACTTGGGTTGCAATAGATGAAGTGAGTCAGGAAGACTTATCATCCTGAGTTCAAAGGCGGCCTAAGGCACTTACTATTTGTGCAACCCTAGGCAAGTCACTCAACCCTATTTGCCTCAGTTTCCTCATCTATAAAATGAGCTGGAGGAGAAAACGACAGACTGCTCCAGTATCTCTACCAAGAAAACCCCAAATGGGATCACAGAGTCAGGCACAACTAAAAACAACTAAACCACAAAAATACTTGGAGTGAAAAAATTAGCTTCCCAAGCACAAGTTGTGTATGGCATGGCTAGACAACAATTTGTTTGAAACTGAGCAGATAATTATAAAGGACTATCATCAGCTCATTGGGAGCCAGTGGGGTGAATATAGAAAAACAAACAAACAAAAAAGTGTATTTGACCATAGGTTACTTTAGGGAGAGTAATGGTATCCAATACTAGGAAGGTAATAACCCCACTGTGTTCTGCTCTAATCACAACATGTTTAGATTATTGTGGTCAGTTTATTTTAAAGAAACTAATAATATGGAGAATAAAATGGCAGCTCCTTGAAGGAAGGGACTATTCCTCTTCATCTCTGTATCCCCTTCAGCTATCACAGTTCCAGGAGCATAGCAGGTCCTTAATAAATGCTTATTAAATTAAAGTAAGAACATTCACAGGATGACCAAAGTGGTTCAAGTCCGAGACATCACACCATATGAAGAACTGATCAGGAAATAGGATATTTAACCTGAAAAAAACAGGAGGGAATTCTGCTCCTGGGCGTATACCCCAAAGAAGTCAATGACAAAAAGAAAGGTTCCCTGTATACCAGGATATTTATAACAGCACTCTTTGTGGGGTTAAAGAACTGGAAGCCAAGTAGATACCCCCTTTCAGTAAAAAATCATTTTATTAAGTGTTTACCATATGGCAGGTGCTTTCAGTGCTGGGGATACAAAGAATGGCCGATTGAAACAACAACAGCAACAACCCAGCCTTGATGCTCAAGGAGCTCCCACTCTAATATAGGAGACAATATATGAACAACTATGCATATAAAAGATATGTACATCATAGGGGAAGCTAGGTGGTGCCCTGGACAGAGCACTGGGCCTAGAATTAGGGAGATTTAGCTTCCTGAGTTGAAATCAAGCCCCAGAGCCATCATAGCTGTGTGACCCTGGGCAAGTCACTTAACCCCGTTTACCTCAGTTTCCACATCTTTAAAATGAGCTGGAGAAGGAAATGGCAAACCACTCCAGTATCTCTACCAAGAGAACCCCAAAATGGGGCCACAAAGAGTTGGGCATGACCAAAACAACTCAACCACAACAACAAAATACAATATAAAAATAAGTGAAGTTAAACAGAAGCAAGAAAACAATAATAAACAAATGACTATGATAATGTAAATGGGAAGATGAACTACAAAACAATCATAATCAAATGCTGCAAAAGTATAACGACCAAGCTTGTTCCCAAAGCAGAGATATGAGAACTTACACCAGACTTTTTCGATATGTTAATTAGTTTTGCAGAATCTTTCTTCATCTTTTTTTCCTTATTATCAGGGATGGTTCTCCCTGGGAATGGGAAGAGAGAGGAATATGGAAGTGTAGGTTGTGTTTAGAAAATTTAAAACTTATTAAAAATGAAAAAATAATACTTGGGAAGGAAGGAGAATCTGATAACTGCCTTCAAATATTTGAAGGATTGATATGTTAGAAGAGGAGGATTTGTTCTGCTTGACCCAAGGAATCGGAAGTAGGAAAAATAAGAGCTGTCTGAAGATGGAGGACACGGCTTTAGGAAGCAGAGCTTTCCTCTTCACTTGACATCTTCAAGCAAAGGTTGGATGGTCACTCATCAGGCAGGTAATCGACAGCATCCTGGTTCAAATATATCTGGAAGCAGGTGATCCCTGAGATCCTTTTTGAGATTTTTGTGAGAGATTATTCAATCAACTAAGCAACAAACACATACTGAACTCTTACAAAGATAAAGTGTTAGCCAACCAGTAAGTGCTGGAGGAGATAAAAAGATAAGACCTGAGACTTACAACTTACTTGGGAACATAACTAGGAGATAAGGGATGAAGAGCAGGATAAGCGAGAGAACATGAGAGAGTGAAAGAGAGAAGCATAATACAAGGTAGTTCATTGCAAACAAGCATCAAGTGATACTACAAGGGCTAGAAGGAAGGTACTTCCTCCCCAGCTGTGCCTCTTAGAAACCCTTGTTTCCTTCCAGACATAACTCAAGAGCCACTTCATAATTAAAGCCTTTCTTGACCTCCCCTCCCCCAAGCTCCTAGAGTAATCCTTCCCAAAATGAGCATTTATGTCACACACACACACACACACACACACACACACACACACACACACACACAGAGTATATACACGTCTCTCTTTCAAAAGAGTGAAAGTTCCATGAAGTCAGGGACCGTCCTGGCACATAGTAGGCGTTGAAGCATTTCTCCTTGCTGACTAAGTTCAAAGGAAGGAGAAAATCATGGTGCAATGGGGCTGTAGACAAGGAAGTGAGACTAGAAGGAGTCTTTAGAGATAAGGTTTCAGAAGACTCAAGAGAAGGACAAGACACTGACACATGAAGATAGGTTAAAGTAATTGAGAGTTTTGTGTGGAGAAGATTTAGGAGTTGGGAAAGACAAGTGTTTTTAAAGCTGTCATCTGATGAAGAGGTTAAACGAATTCTATTTGTCAAAGGGCAGGAGTGGGCAATGAGTTGCAGTTGCAAAGAGACAGATTTCAACTTAGTGGAATTAAAAACTTCCTAACCACGCAATTTTATTCAAAAGTTTTAGAGTTTTTTTTTTCTTCAGTCTGCCAAAGAAAATCTGCAAGTATTTTCAAACATGATTTAAGAAGAATTTTTAAAGGATTCTATCCTCCTTCCTTATATCTATAATTGATGGATGAGCCCTTTTATTCCCCACCCACAAAAAGAAACACAGTTTAACTCCTTACTCCCACATAGGTACAAGGAAAAATCGAATTCATATTACCTGTAGCTTGTTTTTCCCCCTTAATAGTATTTTTCCAATTGCATGTAAAGATAGTTTTCAACATTCATTTTGTAAACTTGAGTTCCAAATTTTTCTCCCTCCCTCCCCCTCCCCAAGACAGCTAGCAACCTGATATATACTCTACATGTACAATCATGTTAAACATATCTCCACATCAGTCATGTTGTGAAAGAAGAATCAGGACAAAAGGTAAAAACCGTAAGAAAGGAAAAAAAAGTGAAACCAGTATGCTTCAATATATATTCAGACTCAATAGTTCTTTCTCCACGTGTGGATAGCATTTTCCATCATGAGTCTTTTAGAATTCTATTGGATCATTGTAGGGCTGAGAAGAGCTAAGTCTATCAAAGTGATCATCACACAATGTTGCTGTTACTGTGTCAATGTTCTCCTCGTTCTTCTCACTTCACTCAGCATCAGTTCATATGTCTTTCCAAGTTTTTCTGAAATCTGCCTGCTCATCATTTCTTATGGAACAATAGCATTCCATTTCACTCATATACCACAACTTGCTCAGCCATTCCCCAATTGATAGGCGTCCCCTCAATTTCCAATTCTTTGTCACCATGAAAAGAGCTGCTATAAATATTTTTGAACATGTGGGTCCTTTTCCCTTTTTTATGATCTCTTTGGGATACAGACCTAGTAGTGATATTGCTGGATCAAAGGGTACACACAGATTTATAGCCCTTTGGTCATAATTCCATATTGCTCTCCAGAATGGTTGGATCAGTTCACCACTCTATCAACATTGCATTAGTGTTCCAGTTTTCCCATGTCTTCTCCAACATTTTTAATTTTCTTTTTCTGTCATAGTAGCCAATCTTATAGGTGTGAGATGGTATCTCAGAGTTGTTTTAATTTGCATTTCTCTAATCAATAGTGATTTAGAGCATTTTTTCCACATGACAAGAGATTGCTTTAATTTCTTCATCTGAAAACTACCCTGTTCATATCCTTTGACCATTTCTAAATTGGATAATGACTTTTATTCTTATAAATTTGACTCAGTTCTCTACATACTTTAGAAATGAGGCCTTTATCAGAAACACTGGATGTAAAAATTGTTTCCCAGCTTTCTGCTTTCCTTCTAATCTTGGTTGCATTGGTTTTGTTTGTGCAAAACCTTTTTAATTTAATGTAATCAACATTATCCATTTTGCATTTCATAATGTTCTCTCTCTCTTGTTTGGTTATAAATTCTTCCCTTCTCCATAGATCTAACAGACAAACTATTCCTTGTTCTCCTAATTTGCTTATGGTATCATCCCTTATGTATAAATCATGTACCGATTTCAACCTAATCTTGGTATAGGACAGGGGTGAGGAACTGAAGCCTTGAGGCCACATGTGGCCCTCTAGGTCCTTGAGTGTAGCCCTTTGATTGAATCCAAACTTCACAGAACAAATCTCCTTAATAAAGGGATTTGTTCTGTAAAACTTGGACTCAAAGGGTCACACTCAAGGGCCTAGAGGGCCACATGTGGCCTCGAGGCAGCAGGTTCCCCACTTCTGGTACAGGGGGTCAGATCGTGGTCTATGCCTAGTTTCTGCCATACCATTTTCCAGTTTTCCCAGCAGTTTTTGATCAAATAGTGATTTTTTATTCCAGAAGCTGTAGTCTTCGGGGTTTATCAAACAGTAGATTACTATAGTCCGGGTTCTAGGTCCTTGGGTGTGGCCTTTTGACTGAGTCCAAGTTTTACAGAACAAATTCTTCTAATAAGGGGATTTGTTCTGAGAAGTTAGGATTCAGTCAAAGGGCTGCACTTGAGGACCTAGAGGGCCACATGTGGCCTCGAGGCTGCAGGTTCCCCACCCCTGCTACAGTCATTGTCTACTGTGTCTTGTGTACCCAACCTGTTCAACTGATCCACCACTCTATTTCTTAGACAGTACCAAATAGTTTTGATGATTGCTGCTTTGTAATATAGTTTCAGATCTGATACAACTAGGCTACCTTCCTTTGCATTTTTAAAATTAATTCCCTTGATATTCTTGACCTTTTGTTCTTCCAGATGAATTTTATTATTATTTTTCTAGATCTATAAAATATTTTTTCATAGTTTGATTGGTAAATTATTTCACATAGAATTGACATTTTTATTATATTAGCTTGGCCTACCCACGAGCAACTGATGTTTTATGAATTATTTAGATCTGACTTTATTTGTATGAAAAGTGTTTTGTAACTGTGTTCCTGTAGTTCCTGGGTTTGTCTTGGCAGGTAGACTCCCAAATATTTTAGATTGTCTACAGTTATTTTAAATGGAATTTCTCTTTCTATCTTTTTGCTGGGCTTTGTTGATAATGTATAGAAATATTGATGATTTACATGAGTTTATTTTATATCCTGCAACTTTGCTAAAGTTGTTAATTGTTTCAAGTAGTTTTTTAGTTGATTTTCTAGGATTCTCTAAGTATACCATCATACCATCTACAAAGAGTGATAGTTTTGCTTTCTTGTTGCCTATCCTAATTCCTTCAATTTCTTTTTCTTCTCTTATTGCTAAAGCTAACATTTCTAATACAATATTGAATAACAGTGGTGATAGCAGACATCCCAGTTTCACCCCTGCTCTTACTAGGAATGCTTCTAGATTATCCCCATTACATATAATGCTTGCTGGTGATTTTAGAGAGATATTGCTTATCATTTTAAGGAAAACTCCATTTATTCTATACTCTCTAGTGTTTTTAGTAAGAATGGGTGCTGTATTTTGTCAAAAGCTTTTTCTGCATCTATTGAGATAATAATGATTTCTGTTAGTTGTGTTATTCAAATGGTCAATTATGTTGATAGTTTTCCTAATATTGAACCAGCTTTGCATTTCTGATATAAATCCCAACCTGGTCATAGTGTATTATCCTGGTGATAAAATTGCTGTAATCTCTTTATTCATATTTCATTTAAAATTTTTGCATCAATATTCACTAGAGAAATTGGTCTATAATTTTCTTTCTCTGTTTTGGTTCTTCCTGGCTTAGGTATCAGCACCATTTGTGTCATAAAAGGAATTTGGTAGGACTCTTTCTTCACCTATTTTTCCAAATAATGTATATACTATTGGAATTAACTGTTCTCTAAATATCTGGTAAAATTCATTTGTAAATCCATCTGGAGATTTTTTTCTTAGGGAGTTCATTGATGGCTTGTTCAATTTCTTTTTCTAAAATGGGGTATGTAGCTCATTTTATATTCACATTTTATTATATAGTTTTATTTTTCAACACCCTACAGACCACTGGCCCTGGTTCAAGATCCCCTCCACTGTCAACTCACTACGCCATGGTCCAAAGAAGCAGCCCTGTGGAGATGTAACCTGTCAACATCTTCTGCAGTCTCCACCTCCTCAGCAGTCAAAGCTACTTGAAGACCCAGAAAAAAAAGTTCTCATCAAAGTCTTTAGCATTGTCAAATGGTTCAACATCAAAAATGAATACAGTTTGTATCAGTGGAAATGACACTTAAGATGCATTACCATCTGCCTTGCCACTGGTCCCCAAGGACTGCTGAGCCTTTCCATCTGAATCGTAGCTAAACCCTCCTAAATGCGTTGTCTCTCCTAACGGAATGGGAACTCCTTGAGAGTGCAGAATGTTTTGCTTTTCTATTCATATCCACAGTGCCTTGTATAGTATTTGGCACATAGTGAGTGCTTAATTTTTTTTATTCATTCATTGAGGGGGCATGATAAGACATAGTATTAGTACTACACCAGTGTAATAACACATCATAGTTGTGATGGTATCTTAATCAATTTTTTAATCCTTTTTACACACACACATACACAAATTATATAAATATATGCATGTCTTAAGGAATTTAGGTTAAGTCATATATTTAAAATAAATGCTTATATAGTAATCCAAGAGGAAAAATTATACTTTTTTAAAGGTACAAACATATACAGAGAATTTGCAAGAAGCCTTTTTTCTCCAGAGTTACACACAGCTCACAGAAGGTGCGCTCACTCACGCTCACTCTCTCTCTCTCAGATCAAAGACTAGTGCTAGAAAGAACCTCAGACACCATCTAATCCACCCCCCTTCACTTTACAGATGAGGAAACTGAGACTCAGGGAGGCTAAGCAATTCACCCAAGGACACACAGCTAATAAGCATCAAATGCAGCAGCTGAACCCAGGCTCTCCGCTTCCCCAACCAGGGTCTCTCTCCACCATCATTGTTCTGCCTTCCTGTTAGTAATTTGATCACTTTAAAACATTGAGTTATGCCCACTAATTAACTTTATCCATCATTTCTAATACACTAAAATTAGGTCACTTTCATAGTGACAGAATCAATAGGCATCCTGAAAGAGGTATCTACAGATTATGTAGCAGGTGAGAGGAATTCAAGATGTAGCATCCTTTTAAGAAGGAAGCCTGCCAAGAGGACTGAGAGATTCACATCTAATTCACATTGTACCAGTGAGAAAAATTAATATTCTTATTTCATTTCATTCTGCTAAACCACTTTGGCATACTCAGGAGCCTACTCTATAGAAGCATACACACATTTGTACCTGTATGTATATGCAGGAGTGATGTATCTATTTGACGAAGGGGATATAAGCAGCGTTAACAGAATTCTACAGTCTCCTGTAGGCATTGATATTACAACATGAATTTTTATGAGTTTTCAGGGAGAAAAATATTTCTACAGAAAGGTTGATAAGACCTGACAGCCCCAAGTAAGTGAAATACATATACCCTCAGGCACTCCTCTGCTCAAGTCTTTACTTTGCAAGTGTTAAGGCCACAATTCTGCACCGGAGACACCCAGTTCTGTTTGGTTCTCCAGGGTTCAAGAGCATGAACTCAAAAACAAAAAAAAAAGAACAAAATCTCAAAATCTAAAAGGATCAACCATATTTTCTCATGCAAAAGTCACCTTACCTGGTGGCCATATTCCCATTTGGGGGCTCAAAGGACTAAAAAACCAGACATGATGTGTAAATAAAGGGTATTTATTGTCTTTGAAACTCCTGCTTTCTCTACTTTCACTGTCTATATAGCCCATGCTAGAAAATAGTTTAAAATTGTTACTATTGAGCAAGTGAATATGGTACTTTATTAATCAAAATATTCAAATTAGAAGTTAAAATAGAGGAAGCTTGGCATATTCAATATTGAGCTAGCTCAGGAGACAGGCAGACTTGGTTGAACCCACCTCTGAAATCCACTCTCTGTGTGACCCTAATTTCTCAATGCTCTGGGCAACTTCACAAGACTCCAAGTTACAGAAAAGGTGAAAACCTGTATTAGTAGAGGGAGTTATTTGATAGTTCCTTATAGCAATAAAATCACAGGCCCAATTCCTATCCCTATTGTATTAATTTTTTAAAATTTTATGCAAATATTATGCTAATTTCAAAAAAGTATAATACATCAAGAGAGTTTATCAGAAATAATTAAGTTGGTAAAGGGTCTATCTTCTCCTCTAAACATATGTCAGAGTTAAAGAGTTGTTTGTTTTTTAAAGTGATTGCAAGATTATTTACTAAAGGAAATGGAAGGCGATGTTGACAAGGGGTAAGGTTTCCTGATGGTTATTTAAAGAAGCGCGTGCACACACACACACACACACACACACACAATCATGAAGATCTAAAAGCCCAGGCCTAGAGAAGCTTTCAGTTCCACAAGATGCTATTGTTACTGTATAAATTGTTCAGGTTCTTCTCAATTCACCCTGTATCAGTTCATATAAGTCTTCCCAGGTTTCTCTGAAATTGTTCATTTTCTTAAAGATGTAATATTCTGTTACATTCATATACCATAAATTATTCAGCCATTCCTCAATTGATGGGCACCATTCCAGTTCTTTACAACTACATAATAAAGCTGCTATATTTTAATGCACATGGGTCCTTTTCTTCTCTCTTTTATCCTTTTGGGATATAGGCCTAATAGTGTTAACTGCTTAGTCAAAGGGTATATACATTTTGATGATTTTGGGGAAACATAATTCCAAGCTGTTGTCCAAAAGGACTAGTATCAATCCATAGCTACAACAACGGTGCATTAATATGCTTGTTTTCCCATAATTCCCTCCAATAATTGTCACCGTTGTTTTTTGTCATCTTTGCCGATCCAATTCAGCACCTTTGTTTTGTAAATGATGAAACTGAAGCCCAAGGTCACACAAATATGGGGCAGCTAGGTGGCATGGTGCGTAGACCACCAGCCCTGGAGTCAGGAGGACCCGAGTTCAAATCTGGCCCCAGACACTTGACACATTTATTAGCTGGGTGACCTTGGGCAAGTCACTTAACCCAATTGCCCTGCCTTCCTCTGTCCAAAAAAAAGAAGAGGAAGAAGGTCACACAAATAGTAATACAACAGAGCTGAAATTCAAGTCTCTGTCTTCTAATTCCCAGATTAGCATTCCTTCATGATGCCTCCTGAAATACCAACCTTAACAGGTATGACTCAGCCATCAAAGCGTATAATCTCCTTGTTTTTCTAAACTGTTAATTCCAAAATGCAATGTGGACCTGCATTCGATAATCTATCTGTAACCATTGCTGAAATGTGGTGGTTAAGTGGCTAATCTTTGTGACTGACACCTCCTCCCCAACCTATGCCCCTCCCCCATAGTCCCAAGAGTTCCTGAGCTCTGCAACACAACAGAAACAGTAACATAGTGGAGCAGAGGGCTCAAACACGTGGCCCACAACCCTGCCACATGTGGCCCAAACAAGATTAAAATGTAGCTTCCATCAGATTTTAAGGGCAGCTAGGTGGTGCAGTGGATAGCATGCCTGGAGTCAGAAAGACTCATCTTCCAGAGTTTAAATCTGGCCTCAGACACTTCCTAGCTGTGTAACCCTGTTTGCCTCAGTTTCTTCATCTATAAAACGAGCTGTAGAAGGAAACAGCAAACTGCTCTAGTATCTTTGTCAAGAAAACACCAAAGAGGGTCACAAAGTCAAACGACTGAACAACAACAAAAAAAAAATCTTGTTTTAATGTGCTGATATTGTGAAAGAAAGAAAACCACATGTTTATATATTTCTTTTCTAAGTCAATATATGACCAGCAGGAATCCTTATGTACCCTCTGTTTAATGGCTCCTGCTTTCTATCTGAGTTTGACACCATTGCAATGGAAAATCTAGTCTCTGTTCTCCCGCCATGTAAGGTTAATGGGGAATAAGATCTTCCCCACCCATCAATAGGCCTCATGGGGAGAACATTAAGGGAAGCTCACTTGTAGGAAGGTTTATATACCTTTTGTTAATTTCTAATTAGGCACTGAGCCTATTAGCTGAAAGAGTATATATTTTGAGAGGTGAGCTTTTGCTTTGGGGGCTCCATTACAAAAATGATCTTGTAATTCCCTGGTCGAGATTCTGAGTGGCCATCTGTTCAGAGTTCCCAGACTGCTGAGAGGCTTAAAGGCTCTCTCAATCCAGTGCTGAATGTAAAGTATATATAGCAGTTTTGCTTTGATTCAGGCAGTAGAGGCCTGTCTGTTGGTCTTTATTTCTCTTCTCTGTATTTTTTCTGTTTAATTAAAGAAGATTGTTGATCTCTGAAACAGCTGTCTTTCCCAGTAAAGCAGATAAAAGAACCTGTACTAGCAGCCATCCTGGGTATGCCAGTGTGGTTGCCATTACACCCCAGCAGGAGAATGTAAAGCCTGATAATTGCCCTGGATAAGAAAATACTCATGAGAATTAAGTCACTGTCATATGGGCAAGAAAAGAGACATCATGTACAGCTCTTCCAAGGACAGATTTTAAATCAGTGGATAGATAGAATGGATGGGGAGGCTGACTTTGGTTTAATATTTTAAATAATGATATTTTAAAGCTGACCAACTATGGAATGGGCTGATTCACAATGATATAGTGGTCCTGGAGAAAGGCTAGAGGAGTACTTGTCAGACGTGTCATAAAGGAGGCACGGGTAGGAAGGAAGTTAGACCGTGTGACCTCTAAGGTTCGTTCCAACCCTAAAATTCCATGACTTGCCTTCTGCACTACAACATGGCACCCATTCAACACATTTTTCCAAGACCTAATCTAAAGTACCAAGAAATATCAAGCTGGAAACTCCATGTCCTCAACATTCAGGTTCCCCAACTTGAAAAGATACCACGCAGCCTACTGATAAGGTCCAGCATGCCAGCACCTCATGCCAGCAGTCTAAAGTCTTTGTAAAATAAGAGCATAGCTTTAGTATTACTTAATTCACTAAACAGATTATCTGCAATCTCTAAAAGGAGAAAGCCAATGTTAAAGAGATAAGAGTGAAGGTTGATAACATAGCTGTTAATTACAGAGGTCAAAAGTTCAGCATTAACATGAATTCACACGAAAAAAGCAGAAATAATGAGACAGGAGATTATAGATTTCGAACTAGAAGGGACCTTGAAAGTCTAATTCAACCCTCTTACTTTACAGATGAGGAAACTGAGGCCTAGAACAATTGAGAGACTTTGCCCAATGTCACACATTGAGATTTGGAAAAATATTCATAATTTTTATTCTTAATGATTATTAATTAGAATTTTTAGGGGGAATTTTTAAGAAGGGGGCAAAGGTCATTTAGAGGATCATTATTATATTAAGTATAATAGACAAAAGAAGTATGAGCCACACATTCTCACACTGTTCAACATTTTTTGTTTATATGTAAGGAAAGAATTAAGCCCCTTTTTTCTGCTTGCTGCCAGTCCGAAATTTATGAAAATCTTACCTTAAGAGTCTTGGATCAATTTCCACCTTGGCTGCCAAGTTTCCCCTTATGATGATAATCCCTCCCCCTCCTCTGAGCTCCTGGAACACTGGTCAGTGCCCTTGGTTTGGCTATAGCTACCTAATAATCCACAGGCTGATCACTCCTGGAGAGCAGAGACCACCTCTCCCACACCTTTGTATCGCCCAAGGAACCTTACACAGCCAAGGAGGCAATAAAACACCTGTTGAATGTATGAATCTTTTTTATGCTTCCACACCTCTACAAGGCAGGTGAGTTCTGCAGAGAGCTTTTCAGAGGTCCATGCTTCATGCTCCCTGGACTGAAACTCCCTCCCTCCAGGGCTATAATTTGTTCTAAGGCTCACTATGATAGCTGAAGGTTATCCTGACCCTCACAGGTCTGGGAGCTGCAAGGTCTCAGGCTCACAAACAAAAGAGGTCAAAAATTCAGCCAGGTTGGTTATAAACGGCACTAAAGTAGATAAAGAGAGCTCATGGGGGTTACAAATTTACCCTTGCCTTTTACAGAAAACTATGATTTCCAAAGACCTGAAGATTTTGACATGCAATGAAACTGGTTTTTTTACTGTGTTTTTTAAAAGGTAAAAAGTATGTTTTTGAGAGAAAAAAAAATCACCAGCCAGGCTGACATTGCACAGAATCTTCAGCAGTCTAAACAACTGACTGTTCTGTACTCGGCAACAAAACCATTTCTGAGTCACTGAGTGATCCAAAAGAAAGAGCCCTCCCAAGGCAAGAGACAAGGTTGAATTATTCCCCAAAGAAATTATTCCCCAGAAGCTTACCTGCTCTGCCATACTTCCCTTCCATCCCCTAACCAAAAAGAGAATACTTGATACCCAAAATCCTTGGGTACAAAATAGCTTTTCATCATGAAAGGCAAGTCCAAAAATAATAATGAATTATAATGCAAGCCTTATAAAAGAAACTTTCAATCTCAACTATAGGGTTATGACACCATAAACAAACAGGTAATGGGGAAAATGTGACATGTGCAATATATTACCCAAGCTGTTTACACAGTGTTAGGAATGTTGGCCCACAAAGAATTATACATAAACACATTATATGGAAAAACTGACCTTTCAATTACTAGTCCTTCTAAAAATAAGTTGTCGGGGTTTTTTTTTAAGACAACACTAAAAGCTTTTTTTAAAAATGTAACCATAGCTACAGAATAGCTGGCAGATAAAACATGGTATGAAATAAGGTTTGCAGACAGTTACAGCCCAAGAAATCTAATAATTGGGGTAAGAAAATCATCAGTCCTAGAGTAAGGCAAGCAGCTGAGGTGGGTATAGTGGGGTAAGCATCGAATTTGGACTCAGGAGGCCCCAGATGGAGTTCAGATTTTGCCTCCTACTCTGCGAGTTTTAAGTTACCTAACACGAGGCTCACTTTTCTCCTCTATAATAATACAGGGATGATAATATGTGTATTATCGACTTGACAGGACTTAGTAGGACTGTGGAAGAACAGATATCCCATATAGATGAGGTAAAATAGTAATACCACCAGCTAACATTTATATAGAAAGCACTTACTAAGCGCTTTACAATTAATATCTCACTTGGTCCTCCCAACAATCCTAGGAGGTAGCTGGTATTATCTCCATTTTATAGATAAGGAGACTGAGGCAAACAGGGTTAAGTGACTTGCCCCAGATCACACAACTAGCATCGAGGCCAGATTTCAATATAAGTGCTTTGTAAACATAAAAACATCCAATGGTGTCCACGGTGAGACACCACAGAAACTAAAACTTTTCACACCTCCTTAAAGGTATTCCCACAGGACTTAACCCCATGCTTATCACTCCTTGTTTTCTGGGCCCTTGCTTCTCATTATTTGGTATTTATATATCTTTGGGCAGCTAGGTGGTACAGAGGATATTCAGGGATGATTCATGAGGTTTTCAGGTGATGACCTTATCCTGTAGGAGGCAAGAAACATCAGACAATAGTTGTGTGACAAATTATTGGTGCTAGTTGGTGCAATGGAAAAAGCACTGGGGCTGGATTCAGGAAGACATCTTCCTGAGCTTAAATCTGGCCTCAGACACTTACTGAGGCAAGTCACTTCACCCTGTTAGCCTCTGTTTCCTCATCTGTCAAATGAGTGGGAGAAGGAAATGGCAAACCACTCCAGTATCCTTGCCAAGAAAATCCAAAATGGGGTCATGAAGAGCTGGATACAACCAAAGGACAACCAAACACAAAAAAAAATTTTAATTGAAGCATAATGTAATTACATTTTCCCTTCCTAGATTATAATGTCAGAACACATTTTTCAACAGCTTTTGCATCCTGTCCCTTCTCCTCATCCTTACTTTGCCCTCTCTTTCCCCTCCAGTCCAAGCCTTTGCAATCATTCAAGCAACAGGCGCTCCATCAAAAGCTGAAAGCAACGTATGCATCTACCTGCTTCACACCAGTTATCAAGTCAACAAGCATTTAAGAAGCACCCACTAAGTATCAAGCACCCACAGTACCAACCACTATGCTAAGTGCTGAAGATAGGGAGGAAGGATGGGAGGAAAGAAGGATGGAAAGATAGAAGGATGGAAAGATAGAAGGATGGAAAGATAGAAGGATGGAAAGATAGAAGGATGGAAAGATAGAAGGATGGAAAGATAGAAGGATGGAAAGATAGAAGGATGGAAAGATAGAAGGATGGAAAGATAGAAGGATGGAAGGAAGGAAGAAAGAAAGGAAGGAAGGAAGGAAGGAAGGAAGGAAGGAAGGAAGGAAGGAAGGAAGGAAGGAAGGAAAAAGTTACAAACTTCCAAAGGGCAGAACTGTTTCTGGACATTGCTGCTGACAGCAATCTCTGTTCACTAACTTTGGAGACTCTGGGCACATCTTCTGTGACCTCAAAATTAGAACAGAAAATCCTATCCTCAAATCTAACAATCAAAGCAAGGGTAAATAAGCTAGTTAAACCCCGAGATCTGTAAGCATCTGGCTGAAAGGATAGGGGCTGCCAGATGTGAATCCTTGGCTGAAGAGTACCAGGGCATGACAAGGACATGAAAGATTTTTCCCCCTTGAAAATGAGTTTGTTTTCTTTTAAATCAAAACACAGAAGGTGATAAGTTGGGCCCAGCAGGCTAGCAAAACCTGAGGGAGCATTCCTGTTGGTCCTTATGGACCAGTTCTCCAGGGTGTACTGGCACATGATTAAATTCCCAGGCCTATGATTAATAAGTACACTTTTGGGAGGAAAAAAAACAAAAACTCTGAGTTAGGATTCAATCTCCAGAGAGGTCTGAAGTATGAATTTCTCTGAACTTAGTTCAAAATCCCTTTCTGGGTCATAAATGACCAAGAAAAAAAAACCTTCCCAAAGTAATTTTAAAAGTTATCATTCCAAAACTGTTACTAGAAATGGATGTTACTTCTCCCTCCAGGAATAGCCTTTTTCACTTCAAATCTGTATCCAAAACAAAAAATATCCTGAGGATCTGGTCAGGTCATTCTCAGCTTCCCTGGATTTCCCAGGTCTTCAGACCTATATTCCTAACATCTCTTAACACTAAGCATGTTCTGCACAGGGCACTGCGCCAAGATGCCATCATACTCTAAGTCCCTGCAACCATTTCTCTGGTAGTTTCCTTTTGTCCTCCCCAATTGTAAACTAATAAAAAAAAAGAAAATTAGGAGTAATTATTGAAAGAAAATAAAGAAGGGATGGATTAATTAAGTACCTACTATGTGCCAGGCACTGTGCTAAACATTCTTCAAATATGATTTCATTTGAGACTCAACAATCCTATGAAATAGGTGCTCTTATTATGTCCATTTCATAGATGGAGGTTAAGTAGCTGCCTGGGTGATGCAGAGAATAGCGGGCCCCGCCCAAAGTAAGGAAGACTCCTCTTCCTGAGTTTAAATCTGGCCTCAGACATTTACTAGTCATGGGACCCTGAGCAAGTCACTCAAACCTGTTTGCCTCAGTTTCTTCATCCATAAAACGAGGTATAGAAGGAAATGGCAAACCACTCCAGCATCTTTGCCAGGAAAATCCCAAATGGGGTCTCGAAGAGTTGGACACGACCAAAAGGACTGAAGAACAACCACAAAAGAGGTTAAGTGACTTGCCCAAGGTCATACAGCTGTTAAGTGCCTTAGGCAGAATTTTCACCCAGGTCTTCCTAGTTGCCTAAAGGAAATCTTTAATCATCTTAGTCTCTACTCCCACACTATAACAATATTAAGAGTAAACAGATTGGTTTAAAAAAAAAAAACCAACAACAGCGGGGCAGCTAGGTGGCCCAGTGAGTAGAGCACAGGCCCTGGAGTCAGGAGGACCTGAGTTCAAATCCAGCCTCAGACACTTGACACACTTACTAGCTGTGTGACCTTGGGCAAGTTACTTAACCCCAATTACCTTCTCTTCTCCCCTCCAAAAAGACAAAAAACCAAACAACAACAATGTAATAGGAATGTATGATGCTACAAATTCATGCTCCAAGTGTAATACAAAGATCATAGCTCTCAGGTAAAGGGGACTTGAGTCCTAGGGTTCAGAGAGGTTGCTGTGCCTCACCCAAGATCACAAGTAGAGAATTGCCAAGCTGGAATTTGAACTCAGGTCCTCCAATATTACATTCAGTCCACATGGTACAGTGTGTACCCTGATGTCTATAACCATAAAGGCTTGGATTTAAACCCCACTTCTTATGCTTTCTACCTGCAACCTTTTGGTCATTTAACCTAGGCCTCAGTTTCCTCATTTGGAAAATAAAGGCACTGGCCTAGAAGATCTCTGGAGTCCCTTGCTCCATATATCCTTGGGATCCCAAGAACCAAAGCTTTTTCTAGTTCCTCCTCATCAGAGAGTCATGATGACAATCCTATTATGCACCACAGGTTTCCCAGAGAGGCAATGATACCAACAGTAGTTTCCCACCTGTTCAAACCAAAAACTACACCTTTTCAGGTATTGTACAAATTATTCTGACCTATTAAGAATTTAGTACAAGACTTCAACTTCCATTGATCTACAAACCTACACCACACTTTAGAAAAAAAATAAAAGTAACACACCCTTCACAGTTTTCAGTCCAAGCCCAGAAAGGAAGAAGTGGGTAATTAAATCAACACCCTCTGTTGTCTTCTGAGTGTCAAAGTAAATTTCTAAGAACCACAGGAAATTGCATTTAACAGCTCAAGACACTGCCCCTCTGACCGCAGATTCTTCACTGGTATCAAGTGTTCTTTACTCTCTGTTTCTTGGCAAGACTTGCACCTTTTATTATGATAATTTGTGGTAAACCTGTATTTATCACTTCTTCTAACTATCTATGGGGAGGGGGGGGGGGAAGGAAATCACCAGAGGTAGCATTAAAGTATCCTAAAAACCTGGAAGCTAGATCTTGTCTATCACCTGCTTATGTCACTGGATAAGCTTATTTTTTGATGATGCCTTCCCCATCGCCCTTCCAGGTTCCAATGCCCAATTTTATTCCTTTAGGGAAAGTCAATAGAAAAATGGAGAAGGGTGGGGATATTTTTAGTGCTAAAAGGATGTAAAGGATTTCTTCTGCAGTGAAGAAAGAACAGGTGGTGCTTCCCATAGAGCGCCACATTTGTGTATTTGATGTTATAAATAATACATCTGTCCCCACTACTCCCCAAAGTCTCTCCAGTCCAAGTTCAGGAAAGGAAGAATTCTGCTACCATCTACATTTTAAGAGTCTGTTTCACAATGAAATAAAGCATTTGAGTAATTGTTGAAAGTCTCATCTACATCAGATTATCAATACACCATTTGTGATGTATTCTAGAGGAAGAATTGCAACAGAGCCTTGCTAATTTCTATCAGTGATGAGAAGAGAATGTGAATGCTCAAACAAATACAATTAAAAAGTCAAGGGTACTGCATGGCCAAGTATTTTTCCCTGGGTGGTTTTGACAAGCGTTCTTTAGGGTTGTAATTAGTAGTGTCAATGGCACATTAGTAAAAACCATTCTGGTATATTTTCTAAAGTGGCCAATTGCTACGAATGCTGTTGCTGAATTTTCCCAATCCCCAGTTCTCCACCGACTGTCACACTATACTTCGGAATGAGTTGGTCACATTTCTAGAATTATAGACCGAGTGAGAAGGAACCTCAGAGACAGCTATTTCAAATTCTTACCCAAGGCAAGAATCCTTTTTTAAAAAGTTTGTTGACACCTTTCCTTTTTTATACCACTTTTTTTTATTCTTTTTTTTTGGAGGGGGGAAGGCAAGACAATTGGGGTTAAACGACTTGCCCATGTCACACAACTAGTGTCAAATGTCTGAGGCTGCATTTGAACTCAGGTCCTACTGACCCCAGGGCCAGTGCTCTATTCACCGAGTCACCCACCTCCTCCTTTTATATCACTTGTAATTCTGTTCACTCCCCCTTGCCAAAAGAGTTATCCCTCATAAGAATAAAAAACAACGAGGAAAGAAGAAGCAATTTGTAGCTTTTATCATGATAACACTTGGTAAACCTGCATTTATCACTTCCTTTAATTAACCGGGCCGGGGGGGGGGGGGGGGGGGTGAAGGGGTAGAATCACAAGGTAGTATTAAAAGCTTCCTAACAATCCGGGCGGCTAGATCTTGTCTATCAACCAAACCCAACAGTATATGTAGTGTTCCTTACCCATCATCCCCCACTTCTTCAAAGGGAGGAAGATGTGTTTTTATCTGTTTCTCTTTTCTTCTGAATTAAGCTCGGTTCATGATCATTACAAAGCAAAAAGTTTTAATCTTTTAATTCTATTTCCAATCATTTCTACAACATCCCTGACAGGAGATTATTCAACCTCTCAAACTCCTCTGAAGACAGGAAGTCCACTACTTTTCAAGGCATCCCATTCCAGAACAGTTCTGATCTTCAGAAAAGCCTTACTTCTAAGTAAACCGAAATCTGCCTAGCCTCTACCTGCACCGATCATAGTTCTCCATCCTTGAGCCACACAGGCTAAATCTGCCCCCTCTTTCACAAAGTCTTTCAAACATCTGAAGGCAGCTACCTTTCTACCTAGTTATTCTCTTCTCTAGGCGGTTCAAACTATTCTCACCCGTCACTGTTTTGAGTCCCTTTATTATCCAGGTCACCATCCTCGAGACTTGGATGCCTTGGCTTGGTTATGTCGCCTAAGAGCAAATGCAGTGATTTTCTCTATGGTCTAACCCATGCCAAATACAGGGGAGGAGTTACCACCCGTGTGCTGGTTACCAGAGTTCTATAAGGGCAGCACATTATTGTATTAGCTGTTGACTCTAATTAAGCTAAATTGAAGCTGCTGATTCTAAGTCAGCTAAAACCTCTAAGACCGCAGTTTTTTCACATCAACGACTACCAAGTCATTTCTTCTGTATCTTGTACTTGGGCCATTCTTTGTTTTTCCCTATTTTTTTTCCTCCCTAGGTCACAGAATGTAACATTTGTCCTACTAAATCTCATCTTGTCAGTTTCCAAACCTCATTCCAGCCAGCCAACTTTTTTTGGATCTCAATTTTGTCATCAGTATGTATTTGCTATTCCTCCCAAACTCTTTACCAGGCATAAATTGGATAACCAAGTCTTTTCCATCTTCATCTCATGGAATGCCATAAATGGAAGGGAATGTGGCAGCCCATCCAATTCAACCCCTCCATTTTACAGATAAAGAAACTGAGGCCCAGAGAAATTAAAATTATTTTCTCCAAATCAGAGCTAGTGAGACTTACTGAATTTTCAGTTGTTGTTGTTGTTCAGTCATTCAGTCCTGACTCTGTGACCCTTTCAGGGGTGGGTAACCTGTGTCCTCGAGGCCACATGTGGCCTCTAGGTCCTCAAGTGGGGCCCTTTGACTGAATCCAAACTTCACAGAAGAAATCCCCTTAATAAAAGAATGTGTTCGGTAAAACTTGGACTCAGTCAAAAGGCTGCTCCCAAGGACCTAGAAGGCCACATGTAGCCTCAAGGCCTTAGGTTCCCCAACCCTGAGACCACAGCACTCCAAAACTGTGCGTAGGGTTTTCCTGGCAAAGACACTAGAGTAGTTTTCCATTTCCTTCTCTAGTGGATTAAGGCATAAAGAGGTTAAATAACTTGCCCAGGGTCACATAAGGCTGAACTGGAATCTCCTGACTCTAAGCCCAATGCTCTATCCACCGGGCCATCTAGCTGCCCAAACATTTACTAAATGCCTACTATATGCCAGCCACTGTGCTAAGTGCTAGGGACACAATTAACAAAAAGAAACACATTCTGGACTTCAAAGAGCTTACAATCTAATGCGGGAAACCACAGCAGAGCAGCAGATGCAAAGTGGAGTAGGCCCAGAGTCCTGTTCCTGCTCTCTATAAAGAAAGGCATTGGGAGGAGTTTGGTGCTCCACTCTCTAATCTTCAGGAAAGAAGGCTGAGGGAGGTGGGGTCAATCAAAGTTTGGGTTAAGCAGCATGGTGCTGAGATTAGAAGGAATGAGCTTAACCTGAGAGGGGCATTTTAATCTGTGGAGCTGAAACCTGGTAGAGCTGCAGAAGCAAAGTGAGTGGAAATGAACCCAGATTTTCTGTGGGCTTTCTAACCAGTCTTGACTACTTATCCTACATGCTCCAGTAATTTAAAATTTGAACACAAAAGGGACAAAGCCCTAACCCTGCAGAGTACTATTAGAGATATCCCACTATAATATATCCAACAAATGATCATCTGGCCTCTTCTTAAGGAACTCCAAGGAACAGGAATCTACCACTTCTTCAGGTTGCCCATTGCTCTTCTGCACAACTCTGACTAGGAAGTTGTGTTTGTTTTTTCCCATGAGGAAGCCTAAATTTGCCACTTAGCATTTTCCAGACACTGGTCGCAGAGGTTAGAACTAGGCACCAATAGGATAAATCCAATCTCTCCACCATATGACAGCTGTTCAAATACTAAAATTCAGAAAATACATCTCCCCACCCCAAATCTTTTTCCCTCATCTTCTCTTCTGCACACTCAGTATGCCTACTTCCTAAAATCAAATTTCTTATGACATGGACTCAAGGCCCTTCATCATCCTGGTTCCTTTCCTCTGGACATACTCTAGTTTATTCATGTCCTTCTCAAAACCACAGTGTGGGGAGTGAAAGACAATACTCCAGGCAAGGTCTGATGATGGTGGAGTACAGTGGGACCATCACCTCTTTGTTCCTGGAAGCTTTGACTTTCTCAATGTAGCCCAAGATGGAATTTGTTTTATCAGCTGTCACATCACAGTGACTGATAAGCTCTCAGACTAATAATGCTCCCAAACCTTTTTCAGATGACCTGTTTAACCAAGGTTCTCCTATCTTGTGCTTGTGAATTTGGCTTTTTGAAACCAAGTGGAAAACATTTACATGAATCTCTATTAAATATCATCATAAAAATCATATTAAATATTAAGACACTTTTGGATCCGGATTGACATCCAATGTGTTAGCTATCCACCCCCCCCTGGCTTTGTGTCATCTGAAAATCTGATGGGCATAGCATCTAAACCTTTATCCAAGTCATTGAAAAAAAAATGTAAAACAGCACAGGACCACGCAGAGATGCCTGGAGTGTTCCACTGGAGACCTCCTGCACCTTGACATGAACAACCGTTCTGTGATACCTTGTCACTTTTCATGCCTTTCCATAAATCCTCCATGGGGTATCTACCCAATGAGTTCTAGTTCTCCTGACATTACTTAGACACCTATGGGTTACCCATCTGATGTCCCTCATGCTCATTATACACTACTACTCCACCTTCTTTTCTAATCATTAAATCTCTCTAATAACATTCTTTATGTGATGTCTCCTGTGAAATCCTGAGTAACGTTTTACAAATTATTCAAGGCCACCATGAACCTCTTGATTAGCCTCTGGGTGACTCATGACTTTAATTCTTTGCAGTATCATTGGTGCAATAAAATTGCTTATAAAACAGTTCTTTGTTTCAAGGAGATGTATGGCATCATTAAAAGCACTCTTCAATTTCCCAAAGGCAATCCACCTTTGCTTTTTTTCCTCCTATTGAATTCAGGGCTAATAATAATAATTTATTATTTAGCATTTATATAGTGCTTTAAAAGCAAAGCACTTTATATATGTTAACTCATTTGTTCCTCATAACTACTCTCTAAGATCAATGTCCAAGATACCTGAACTGATGGGCCAGCCACTATTCATTGTCCATCCAACTGTATCTCAATTCAGACAACGGATAGTTTTCATCCACTTGGTTTTCCCACTGTGGATAGTGAGGACAAACTCTTTTGGAGAACTATACATCACTCAAACTTGTCCAGAGTACTTTAAAGTTTGTTTGGCATAACTTGTCTTAGTGAATTTATGTTGGGTTCTAATAATTTATTTCTCTAAGTGTTCACAAACTATCCATTCTATAACCCATGCTAAAATTTTTCTGGCATGAGTGCCATCAGGCTAAGCAGTTAATAGTTTCTCTAACCTACTTTTTACCACCTTAAAAAAATCAGGGCAGTATTTGCATGTCTGGGTCTCTCAGCAATGTCTTCATTACATGGTTCAGGAATTACATCTGTCAGTTCCTTCAGTACCCCGAGTTGTAAGTCATTTGGGCCAGGAAAGCTAAATGTTCATAAAGTATTCACTTACTATGTCTTCACTCTTCTGGACTCCAGTTGCCTTAGTTTCTCAGTCTTAAGTGGGTAGTATCATAGTTTTAGGGCTCAAATGGATTTTTGATGCTATCTAGACCAACACTTTCATTTTACAGAGGAAGGAACTTGAAGCCCAGGGTGTTAAGTGACTTGTCCAAGGTCACAGAGGTAAAACACAGAGCAGAACCAGAATTCTCCTTGATAGAGGAGACAGGAGAAACTAGGAGTGTAGCAAGCTTTTCTCTCCTAAGTCTGTCAACAATATACCACCTACCCAGGCAATCCTAAACTCTTTTATTTCCAGGGACTCTGATCACTGAACATCCACAAGGCAGTCAAAAAAGCAAACTTAAAATGAATCAGTGACTGTTGTGCTCGATCTACTTACCCAAAAGCCCAGCAGCAGCAGGAGAGGCTGGTTCCGCTAGCAATAGCTGCTGTTTGCTCCCCAATTCAACTGCTCTGTGTACTCTCGGCCTCCCTCTCCGGGAATAAGATCAGCTGCCCCTGGCCCTCAGAGGCGAGGTATCCCATCTCTACTGCCTCACACTAGAACCCCCTATTCTGGTATTCCTCCCCACTGTTAGCCACTGGTGACTAGCACCCCATTTCTGGTTAACCAATCTTTTAGTATTTACAAAGGGATATTTAAAGCTGTAGCAATGACAGAAATATTAAAAATATAAATATTAAATATTGAAACGTAAACATAAGATATATTAAAAATTCCGCCCTTATCTCAGGTGCAAACTCTCCCCTATACCACCTTGGTCCCTGAGGAGAGTGGGTTCAGGCTTAACAGTTTCTATACAGCATTGGTCCCAAGAAGTTCACATCCAAATGTAGCATGATTGTGTATTCTTCTCAGCTTTCCATGGGCTAGGACCGAAAAGCCTCAATGCTGGGCTGTCTGCCAAACCCAGCGTGGATTCAATAACTGGACTCCTGATCCTCAGGAAAACTTGGTGTCCTGAACTCTCAGAGGTCCTGAGGGGGTAGCCTCTAATCACTTTCATCTAAAACAAAAGAAGAAATGGCAAAGCAAAGAACTAAGGTCCATATTTCCAGGGCCGCATGTCACCCCCAACATGAAGGATCTAAGGCCTCTTCCCTCCCATCACTGTGTCTCATCTCTCAGCAGAATGCCAAGAGCACAAATGAGTCAGATGAAGAAAATCAGACCTGAAAAGGGGAGGACAACTGGTGCCTCTTGAACCAGTACCCCAGTTCTGACTCTGCAGACAGAGCCTGTCAAATAGGATATTATTCACAACGTGATTAGCAAGCCAGAACCAGTTTACAGACTGTCTGCCCATGTTCCAAATTTCCATTACAGGTCATCTATCATAGAAACAAGCTCCTCGGCCTCTTCCACGTGGGGAATTACATCAGTGGCACTGTGCACAGGATCACAGATTGTTGTTTGTCCTTCCTTCTTGAAAAGGACCATGATATCAGGAAGGTGATATCATGACTTGCAAGTGAATCGGATTTAAGTGAGGCAGGGCTGTGCAAAGTCACCAGCCTCACTGTCTCCTCCAGAACCATCTGGGTACAGGGGCAAGATATAGATCAGGATGACTGGAGATGGCTCTGGATGCATGTAACATGATTGATCACAAGGACTGGGCTCAAAGGCCATTCCCCTTAGACTAGATACAAACGCAAAATTCCCTGCCCTCAGGAAGCTTAGATTCTACTCGAGGGATAAGCACAGAAAAATTAATACGAGGCAATTTGAGTAAAAAAATGACAAAAAGAGAGGTAGGGAGGACTAGGAAGGGCTACAGAGATAGCAACACCCAAGCAGAGTCTTAGAGGAACTAAGGATTCTAAAATCTCCATTTAGAATGCTTGGTAACCAATTACTCTACATCAGGGGTGAGGAACCTGCATCCTTGAGGCCACATGTGGCCTTTCTAGGTCCTTGGGTGAGGACTTTTGACTGAATCCAAGTTTTACAGAACAATTAAGGGGATTTGTTCTATGAAGTTTGGATTCAGTCAAAGGGCCGCACTTGAGGACCTAGAGGGCCACATGTTTCCTTGAGACTGCAGGTTCCCCATCTCTGCTCTAGATACATTCTTTCTCTTAGGCAGATAAGTAGCAGCCTGAGAAGAAGTTACTGCTTTTAGGAGTATCTACTGTATCCTACCATCCTCCATGAAGAAAACCTCCGCATGTACCCAACAAAGTCCCCACCCCCAGTGTGTGTGGGGGGGAGGGAGGGGGGATCATTTTTTTCCGGTATTGCATACAGTAGTTAGGTATAACTGAAACAGTGCAATCTCACGTACATCATGATTAAATAGGCTTTTGTGTATCAGCCTAGGAATTTAACCCCCATTAATGACATATTTCCAGTAGGAAAATATATTCTAAGTTCTGAACCACCAACTTACATCTGAACTTTTAAAACACGAACCCACTGCAAGTTGAGAGCTGCCTATAACTGATTACAACCAACACATGTACTTTTGTTCAACTTTGAAAACAGCTCCCGGGTGACTTGGCGATCCCGGGCAGCCTGTGGGCAACAGGAAGTCTCTGAGAAACCGAAGGCAATGGAGATTATTCAAGGATTCCAATGCCTTCAGGCCCTAATAATGGTAAAAATTATAACAGAAACAACACTCATTCACAGAAAGTGGTTAAGAGGCACGGAGCACTGATGGGGACCCGGGTTCAAATCCAGAGTCAAACACTTAACTAATTGAGTAACCCTAGGCGAGTTAATCTGCCTGCCCCAGGTTTCTTATCTGTGAAATGGGGATAATAATAATAATAGCACTTATCTCCCAGGATTGTGAGGATGAGCTGAGATCATAGCTGTAAAGCACTAAATAAGTGCTAGCTATTACCATTCATATACACATACAGTGTATATTATATATGAGTATATATAATGTACTATTATCATATATGTGATGTTATTTATAATTATATAATATACCCTATGTGATAATGCATATAAATACATGTAATAGCATATGTTATATATACTATCCTATAAAGTTATACATACGCATACACACACACACACACACAAACAGGCAGCTAGGTGGTACAGTAGATAGAGTGCTGGGCCTGGAGTCAGGAAGACTCATCTTCCTGAGTTCAAATGCAGCCTCAGACACTTACTAGCTATGTGATCCTGGGCAAGTCACTTACCCCTGTCTGCTTCAGTTTCTTCATTTATAAAATGAGCTGCAAAAGTAGATGGCAAACCGCTCCATTATATCTGCCAATTTAAACCTCAAATGGTCTGAACAACAAATATATACAAACAGTATATATACTATATATACTAATAATATTATATATGCTAGTATATATACTATGACAGTATTATATATACAACATAATACATACTATTAGGCTATATATGATTTTATTATATATTTATGTATTATATGTTACTACTATTATCTATTATAATAGTATATACTGTTATCACATGTACAATAATAGTATACATATACTATTAGATAATATATAATTGTATATTTAATAGTGTATTGTATATAATTATATATTATAATGTGCATGAATATTTACATATGTGCATATATGTACATATATATGTACATATGTACATATCTATCGACCTCATAAGGCAGTCTGTACAATTACTATTAGCCTAATTTTAAAGGTAAGAGGCTCAAAAAACATGAAGTGATTTGCTCAAGGTCACACAGCTAAGAAGTAAATGATAAATTGGCCAATGACGGTAATTCGAGTCAATAAAGGAAAAGCATTTACTGAGCCTTTCCCGTGTGCTGAGAGCTGGGGGTGCAACAGCAAAGGTGAGAGGCTTTCCCTGCTCTCCAGGAGCCTTTACCCTAATTGAAGAATACAGCACATGTCTGAAGGTTCGGCTGCAGGGCAGACTGAAATGCACAGATGTCCAAGGGATGGAGTGACAGGGGGCACGGCAAGGCCCAGGGGTCTTTAGGGTACCTCAGCTATTGGAAATTTCAGGCTTTATTTATATAAAGCAAATAAGGTTAAAAATACTCTAAGAGGAAAACTCCACAAAACATAGTCACACCAATAATTTATCATGGAAAAGTCGAACTCCAAACAGTTCCCATATAGAAGCAAAAGTTCTGACAAAGGCAAACCAACTCTTTTTCTTAATTTTCATGGCAACGGAGAACACCATCAAAGAAAGAAGGGTCATTCCCTTCCTGCAGAGTCCAAAGGGAACACAATACTGCTGAAAAACATTTCAGAGGGGTAAAATCATAGGATCAGAGATTTACAGCAAGAAGGAAGATAGATGTCATCAAATCTGATCCCTTCATTTGACCAAAGAGGAAACTGATGCCCAGGGAGGTACCGTTACTTGCCCAGTATCATATAGGAAGCAAAAGAGCAGAGATAAGATTTGATCCTAGGGTCTTCTGACTTCAAATCCTGCTGAAGACTTTTTCCATGGCACCAGACTGGCTCCACACATGGACAAGACTGTTCAGATTTATGCATGACTCCATGTATAACCTATTATCAAATTCCTTGCCTTCTCAATAAGAGAATTTGGAATTCAAAAAAATTTAATATTAAAATGGCTTTTATATGTAACTGGGAAAAAATAAAATGCTAAAAAGAAAAAAGATTTATGCATGACCCAAGTGTTTAGGGGCTTTGTTTTACTTTGCCTTCCCTCCCCCCTCCACCAGTCATTTGAGCAAACTTAGCTAGGAGAGGAAAATGTAAAGCTTTCTGGATAGAATTACACAAGTCCTACAAATGCATTAACAAATTTACCCATGCAATTTATCTAAGCATTAACAAATTTACACTCTAAACCTTGCATGAGAGACTCCTATGATATAAAGGCCTGGGTTTCTTTTTTAAGAATATCATCCTTCTGTTGGCTCGAGACTCACCCAGAAACCAGGGAAGCTTACCCTACTAGACAGGCTGGCACTCCATGAAAGCAAGGATCATGTTTTCATTAATCTTCCCATCTTCCCCAGCTCCTAATGCTGTACTCTGCATAGAAACTCTTGAAATAGACATTTGCTGAATTGACACATACTGGTTACAATACACCCAGAAGGAAATTTCATTGATCAAAGCCCTGTGCCTCAGACAATATAATAAACCAGTGATGACAGTCCAGGGGTCAGTCTTGCAGTGTCCCTTATAGATTCTGAAGGAAGAAGAATTCCTTCACACCAAGGGAGACCCTACAACTTGCTGCTCTATCCAATGACAGATCTACAAAGCCTACTCTCTGCTCGTTGGCCTATCTCCTGGTCCAGTTCCTGCTCTGACTTATCTAGATCTGTCCAGGAGGGTGATAAGAAGGAGTTTCAGAGCTCCCTTCCTTTTATCCCCACTTAATAGTATTTTACTTCTTCCAATTAAATGTAAAGTTGGTTTTCAACATTCACTTTTATAAGATTTTGAGTTCCAAACTTTTTTCTCCCTCCTTCCCCTTCCCCCTACCCTTTCCTCAATACAGCATGCAATCTGATATAGGCTATACGTGTAAAAATCATATGAAACATATTTCCACATTAGTCATGTTGTAAAAGAAGAATCAGAACAAAAGGGAAAAACCACAAGAAAGAAAAAAAGAGGGAGAGAAAATAGTCCGCTTTGATCTGCGTTCAGACTCTATAGTTCTTTCTCTCGATGTGGATGGTATTTTCCATCATGAGTCCTTTGGAATTGTCTTAGATCATTGTATTGCAGAGCTTCCTTCTTAATCTAACTAAAACTGGCTATTGTTTTAAAAAAATAAAAAACTTTTTCAATAATATGCTAGGAGATCTCTCTTCTGCAGCTGTTGATTCAATTTAAACATTCGTTAAATGCTGAACACTACACACTCAGGTAGACCCCAGGGATACAAAGATGAAAAATATTTCAAACCCCACCCTCAAGGAGCTTACAATCTAATAGGGAAGCACGTATACAGAAACAAACATGAAAAAGGGAGAATGTGATAGGTGTAAGAAAGAAATCCAAGTATTCTAAGATAAAAAAATTTAAGCTCACTTTAAGCTATCAAGTGATGGGAAGCATCACGAATGTAGCACGATGCCTGGCACAGTATATTTAATAAATGTTTGTTTAACGAATGAGGTATCAATAGACAAAAAAGCATGTGTTAAGTACTTACTAGGTACAAAGCACTGAAGGTACAAATAGAAAAGACTGTCCTTGCCCAAGGAGCTCATGTTCTAATGAGCAGCACAAGCACACAAACTGGGCCTTCCAGAGTTTTACAGGTCAGGAAGAGGAAGGGAACTCCTTGTACAAATACATTGAGGCACGAGAGTACAGAAAGAGATTGGAGAACACATAATAGCGGAGTTAGGTGGTGTAGTCGATAGAGCACCGAACTTGGTTTCAGGAAGAATGGAGTTCAAATTCAGTCTCTGACACTTACTAGGCTATCTGTGTATCTCTGGGCAAGTCAATTAGCTTCAGTCTGCCTCAGTTTCCTACAACTGTAAAAATGCATCTACTACCTCCCAGGAGGATAAAATGAGATATAATAGTAATATTATATATATACATATATATATCCTCCCAGGAGGATAAAATAAATATAAAATTAATAAAATAAATATATAAATCCCTTTGGAAACCTTAAAGCACTATATAAATGCTTATTTATTATTATTGCTGTTTTTATTGTTTAGCATGCTGAAGCAGTGTAAAATATGACTGTTTAAACCATTTATAAGGTCAGTTTCTAAGAAAATTAAATTACTCTTGGAGCTTCCTTTCAACTCCAAACCCCCCGTGGAACATGACCTAAGAATAGGGATTCCGTGTCAATCTTCAACAGACTAACTCTCACCCCAGGACTGATGTCTTTCCAATATCCCTAAATAGATGGTTAAGCATTGTTTCACCAAGGGAACTCTACCTTCATGTTCCAAAGTCATTCCAACTGAACCCCAGGTTACTCCAATCTCAGGTATGTGCTATAAAAAGATTAGGAAAACTCTTTCCCATAATGTTAAAAATGGCCTAATGAATACAAAACCCTCTTCCCACAATGCTATACAGGAAGCTCCCTGTACAAGGGAGCTTCCAGGCTGGGAGCCACGCAAGAAGAGAGAGTGCAGCAATCGTGGAGATGGCTTAGGGTACCCAGCATCTGGAACCAACAAGGTGCCACAAAAGCCAGGAGGACCTTAGGCTGTACCAGAAGTTGGCAAAGACCCTGGGAACACGAAAGACAAAATGGTGATAGTTTGGAGCCAAGGTAAAGGCAGTAGATGCTGGAACAGAAAGCACATGCCCCAGAGAGGAAGAAGAGGACAAATGACCCTGATCTGGGCCTGAAACCTGTGATAGCAACACCAAGGCAGGAACCTGATAAGTAAACACTGAATTTGCCAGGATGAGGATTGAATTGGGGGGAGGGAGGAGTGGGAGGGAGGCAATGGAGGGAGTAGGGAATAACTATTTAAAAAGTAGAATATAATTCTCCTCTTGCTCCCTGGGATTGCACAAGTACTTTGTCTATAGGATATGCAATCATTTACAAAGGTCAAGACCCTGATGGAAGGATGACAGGTTTGTTCCAAAAGCATCTTTAATTCCCAGTACTTCACTTCTCGGGTAATTTGTTGGAGCTGAGGGAACACATCCCGATTTAAAAAACAAATCTCTCTCCCATAGGTACTACCAACTAGAATGCCATTTGAACTAACAAGCTCATCTGTTAAAACGTAAAGACCTTCAAATAGGAAGCTCAAATTTTACAGCACCAACGAGAAATCAAATGAGATAGCATGGAAGGAAAGGAAATTTGGGAATGAGATGGCAAACTTAGGTGGGGTGGGACGCTTCAGAAAGGCAGAAGTGGTATGAAGAGAGGAGAGGACACAGAATGAAGAAGCAGAGGTGAAGGTGGGATATGACATGTTGGATTTCTACAGAAGGAACCAGACATTTTGCTCTTAATAGCTGCAAAAATCTATATAATGAAACAAAAATCTATATAATAAAAATCTACATAATGAAAAGTTGGCAGTACCCATGGGAGAGAGATTTTTAAAAAAAAAAACAGAATATGTTCCCTCAGCCCCACCAAATTATCTGAGAAGTGAAGTACTGGGAATTAAAGATGCTTCTGGAACAAACCTGCCATCCTTACACTGGAGTCTTGACCTTTGCAAATGATTGTGTATCCTACAGACAACGTATTCATGTAATCCCAGGGAGCAAGAGGAGAATTATATTCCACTTTTTAAATGGTTATTCCCTGCTCCCTCCAACTCCTCCCTCCTCTCCCTGCCAATTCAATCCTCATCCTGGCAAATCTATATAATGAAAAATGTAAATTATGATACAAGACAGAGGGTCTTGGAATGCCACATTATTTCTGAAAATAACTGGCATTTATGTACCATCTTCAACTTTACAAAGTGCTCTATATACATGATCTGACTTGAACCTCACAAAAACTCTGTAAGGTACTGCAGATACTATCCCATTTCTATAGATGAGGAAAGTGAAGGTCAGGGGTGTTAAACTCACTGTTAAGGGTAGGATTTGAACGGAGGTCTTCTTGAGACTCCAAGTCCAGCATTCTATCCACCAAGTCAAGACTAGACTATAAAGGGAGTATATAGATTAGCATGCGTATATCACACACATATATATTATTGTTGTTCAGTCATTTCGGTCATGTCTGAGTCTTCCTGATCCCATTTGGGATTTTCTTGGCAAAGATACTGAAGTGGTTTGCTATTTCCTTCTCCAACTCAATTTACAGATGAAGAAACTGAGGCAAATAGGGTTAAGTGACTTGCCCAGGGTCACACAGATAGTGTCTAAGGTCAAATTTGAACTCAGGTCTTCCTAACTCCAGGCCTGGCACTGTATTTCCTGCACCACCTACCTGTTCCACATATATGTATACGTATACATGCAATATATACACACATATATACTACATACACATACACAAAGGGTCCTTAAAATAAGAATAATTCATCACTTATCTTTAGAACAAATTAGAGAATTGCTCAGCTAATACATCTAACATACTAAATTAGCTCCACAAAAGCACGACTCTAGGCAAAATAATAGCCAGTGTCACAGCAACAATGTTATAAATGGGAAATTATTACTTCATTTTTTTTTCATTTAGTTCAATGGAATCCAGCTAGAAATGGTCCTAATACGGGATGCTTTCTGAAAACTGTCCTTTGACATTTAACGTTTGCCAAATTACCGTGCAGGGAGATAAAAGAATTGATTTTTTTGTAACTGAATCCAAGTGTTGAGATGCATGCTCTTCTTTCATAGAGTGACTGAAAGCAACTGTGAGACAACATCAGGAGTGGACAGGACAATGGGAATAGTTCTGATCTCTTATGTTGAGTCTCCACAGTTTGAGAGAATTTAGCTCCACACAGTCTGGACATAATGAGTGCTCTGGATGGCGAAATCCATTTCAAAAAGCATTCTTATCTTTGTGAATCCACTGTATACAGGCAATTTTGGGCAAGAATGTCGATTTATAGAGTAACGTGCTTCTGACTTCTTACTCTGGTACTTGATAATTGCTTTACAGACAAAGAGGATTAAGTGACTTGCCCAGGGTCACACAACTAGTAAGTGTCTGAGGCAGATTTGAACCCAGGAAGAGGAGTCTTTCTAACTCCAGGCCCGGCGCTCTATCCACTGCACCACCCAGCTGCCCCAGTGTATAACTCTGGTACTTGATCACTATTTTACAGATATTCAGTAGGAACTTAATTTCTGCACGCTACAGTGACACGCTGCATGATTTCTACCATTTCATTGCAAACTCTGTCGTCAGTCTCCAAGTCTGGACCCATTAAGAGTGAGCTTCCTTTAGTCTGTGGAAGCAGTGACCTGAACCTGCAGTAAATGCCGTCATGAATCCCTCTCTCTCTGTAACCTAATCCGCTTCATTGAGACATCTATTTGATGCTTTTGTTGATATATCGTTTATGTGGATACTGCCCATATGGCCTTTTGCTTCCATTCTTTGATCTTTGCCACTTCATAGGCTCCTTAGGAGGGTAAACCAGTACCAGTTACATTAGACAGATCCAGATTATTTATCTATTATCAGTCTTTACTTATTTATTACAGCTGAAGGAAGGGAGGTCTGTTTGTGAAGAAAATATTTCTGTAAGTTTTTAACGTTTTTGTCACATAGTATGAAAATAGTCTTTTTCTTCCTTTTCTGGAGAGGAAATTATCTTTCTATGATTCCTTATATATTGTTAAAATCCTACAACCTTTTATTTTCATACTCTCTATATCAACTGTCATACATCTTCTAGTCTCTAAATGTAATAATAATGACATACAATGTCACATACGATATATAATTACATTACATGTGTATACACTATGCATTATAATGTACACACTACATTTATAATTATTGTTATATTACAAATATACACATTGCACATTACAAAGTAGACATTACATATGTTGTTATATTTTGAGACAATTGATATGACAATATCTATAACAATTATCACTCATTTTAGTCTCAAAGTGTTATATAATATATATGATTATTCTATGATATATATATATAGTATAATATGCCATATATTCTTTCATATATTCATATATGATAGAATGCTATTATTATCACTATTAGAATACTGGGTCAGTACCCATTATTTCATCAGTGTAGGATAATGTCCCAGTAAGGAAACTCCCTCTCTCAATCCACATAGGCCACTTTTCTACAACTTAAGTCTTTTTAAAAAATTTATTAATACATTCTGTTTTCACATTACCTTCATTTCCAAGTAAACTTAAGGTCCTAGAGAATTTTCTGAGGGACTAAAAGGCTAAATGCTAATGACGGTTAGCATTTATATAGGACTTTAAGGTTTGCAAAGGACTTTACGAATATCTCATTTTAGACTCAAAACAACTCTAGGAAGTATGTACTATCACCATGCCTATTTTGCTGATAAGGAAACTGAGGTAGAGAAGTTATATGACTTGCTCAGGGCTACTAAGTTAAGTGTCTGGGGCTAAAACTGAACTCAGATCTTCCTAACTCCAAGTGCGGCACTCTATTCACTGAGCCACCCAGCTGCCTCAGGATCACAGAGGCAGAATGTCAGCTACCATGGGACTAGAATCTAGGTTTTCCTTATTCAGACACAGTTCTATCTACTATACCATTCTTCCTCCTCTTTTTCACCGTCATCGCCATCACTATCATCATCATCACCACTACCACCACCACCACATTAGTGGCTTACATTTGTATCATGCTTTAAGTTTTGGAAAGCACTTTACATAAACTTTACATCCCGTATACCTGTAGCTAATACTTGTATCTAATGGGCAGCTAGATACAGCTGTAAATAGATAGATGGCTGGGCCTGCAGTCAGGAAGACCTGAGTACAAATCCAGCCTCAGACACTGAGTAGCTGTGGGACCCTGGGCTTGTCACTTAACCCTGTTTGCCTTAGTTTCCTCATCTGTCAAATGAACTGGAGAAAGAAATGGCAAACAATTCCAATTTCTTTGCCAAGAAAACCCCAAATGGGGTCAGGCATGACTGAAAAATTATTTAACAACAACAGTATCTGTACTTAAAGCAACCTACACTGTTTTCTTTTTTCTTACTTTTAATTTAAGCTAATATGAAAAAAATGAAGGGGGAGGGACCACAATGTGGGTATAGGAATTAATGAAAGACAAACCACAATTTTACTTAGAGTACTAGGTATACTATGTAGCTTTAGGCATAGTTGACCAGGTGTGCACTCATGATAACAGAGTAAAATATCCGTGTCAACTAATTTGAAAGATTGTAAACCTCTGGTTTCCCAATATCAGCCTGATTTTCACAGTCCAGGCTAGTCTCAGCACCAGTAAGTTGGAAAAAAATCTTAAAAACCAATTAATCTAACTCTTATCTAATTGAGCCTGATCTCTTCCTCCCTCCAACCACATTCCAGGAAAGAAAATGAAATATAAGAGACATGGAGATTCCTTCTCCTTCAGTGTGCCTCTTTATCAATTTTAAAGTATTAACAGATTTCCCTGAATGCAAACCACTCTACAACCTCTCCCATCCTCTCATACTACCATATATATAGTAGGTCCTTAACGTATTTTTTTATTTGAACATTACATATTTTCCTTCTTTAAAGCCCAGTGCAAATTATCCCATCCCATACTATCCACAAAGTCAGTAAGAAGCTACAAAGGCATTTGCCTATAAAGGCTAGTCAGCTGTCCTAGCCAAAAGATCAGGGAGTATAAGGTATAATGAAGAAGAAAATTCCAGGAACCTCAAATTAGTGTTGAGGTAGTTTTAAGCTGGTCAAAATAAGAGAATTGTAACACATTGGCAACTACTTCCTCTATACTGGAAAACAAATAGAGTGATTAGCTTAAGAAAGATGATATTGCCAGTTTCTTTTAACACCATTGCATATTTCTCATTTTCTGTATCTTAATTGTGTGAGTTCAGTAGCACTGTATTATTTCTAGAATTTAATGCAGTTAACGTTTTATCAGAAAATTATGGTTTTGCCTTTAAACACATGATTTTTCAAAGGTTTGTTGCTTTGGGTAACTTAATTAGATCCACTAGCAAAACTTTCCAGTGCAATCCATCTCTATTTTTATAATGCAGCAACTGGGGAGTCACTTATAGCACACTTTGTTGAACCTCATCTATTCCATGAGGGAGGAAAAGACCTGTAACAACCAGCCACAAACTTCAACTGGCTGTCATTCCTTTTATAAAAGTTAGCAATTATCATCTAATTTTAACTAGCATAAATAAGCCAACTGTATGAAAAAAAAGTTTACTAAGGTGACATTCAGAATTGATTTACTATGTTTGTTGACTTAGAACTGGCATTTATAGTAAAGATATGGCATAAAAACAGGAACAAAAACCATCACAGAGTCATCATTCTGGAGTTGGAAGAGCTCTCAGGGGCTAAATCCAGCTTTCTCATTTTATAGATAAGGAAAGTGATGCCCAAAGAGATTAAATGACTTGCCAGTAGTCACAGAAGTAGTAAGGGACACAGCTGGGATTAGAATTTAGGTTCTGTGACTTCAAACTCAGTGAGAAAGCTCAATGCTTTTTACACTGTAGAGTTTTTTGTTTTAACTGAATGGACTGGACTTTGAGTGGAAGGCAACGGATCTCCTAAGGAAGTCTCCATTAGGAAAGGTGTGAACAGCTAGGTGGCACAGTGGATAAAGCAAGGACTTGGAATCAGGAAGACTCATCTTCACGAGTTCAGATCTAGCCTTAGATATTTACTAACTACGGTGACCCTGGGCAAGTCGCTTAACCCTGTTTGCCTCAGTTTTCTCATCTGTAAAATAAGCTGGAGAAGGAAATGGCCAACCACCACAATATCTTTTCCAAGAAAATCTCAAATGGGGTCGTAAAGAGTCAGACAACGCTGAAAAATGACTGAACAACAATGAACCTGCGTCAGAAATAGAGCAGGAAAAAAGCCCCCGTAAGTAATCCCTGTACTTCCAGCCTAGGCAAGGCACTCTCAAATCAATAAAATTTATGGGAAGGTAATACTATTCAGCATTTATAAATTATCTATAACAGCTAAATGGCCCAGTGGGTAAAGCATTGGGCGTAGAGTCTAGAAGACCCAAGTCCAAATCCAGCCTTAAACCCTTACTGACTGTATGACCTTGGGCAAGTTACTTAAGCTCTGTTTGCCTCAGTTTCCTCAACTGTAAAACAATGATGATAACGATAGTACCTACTTCATAGGGTTGTTTGTGAGAATCAAATGAGATTATATCCATACAGGCTTTAGCACCTACTATGCATCTGGCACATAGTAAGTGCTTTATAAATATTAGCTACTATTATTAATACAAGTTAGAAAGTAAAATGCATAGGAGAGATTAAAGTTTTTGTTGCGTAAAATGGGTTTTCAGGTTAACTTTCAGTGAACCAAAATATTTAACTAGCCAAAGTAGCCCATTCCCAAACTTTCTGGTACATAGAGATGGTCTTATAATCTTCTGGTAAATTCAAGTATTTTTGTTTGTTTAATCCCTATGACTACCTATGCATAAGCAAGGGAGACACATGACTAGGGAATGGCTTTAGTATATAGGTGACACTTCAGAGAAGTGATTTGAAACAAGAGCACTTTAGTTGTCATAATTCTGGTAGGTGAATCGTTTTAAATTTATATGAATATAAATTGTCCTTCTACACAATTATGCTCTTCACAGCCTGACTTTAATCATTAAATTATCGCCCTCATTGAGTATACACAAAGTTATAGGTCAGCCCTTCAAATTCTATGACAGCTATGACAGCCCACCTTTCTCTCCCCTGACCCTCAGTCTTTTCTTCTGAAGGATCAACACGCCAGTTCCTTCAACAGATTCTTGCATGCATAAACCAGAGTCCTTCAAATCTTGGTTGCCCTCTTCCTTATCAACATTCTTTCTAAAATGTGACTCCCAGAAGTAAACACACTACTCTAGATATGACCGAAAGTCAGAAAATCAAAATTTATATTTCTCACATGTTTTGATACAGAATTAGCCTAAGTAACATACAAGATTAACCATTAAAATGCAAGAAATATTTCTTCACAGGTACATTAAACTTCCATAGTGCAATGTAGTTTGGTGGAGAAATTTTAAATTTCTTAATTTAAAAGAGTAAGCATATTATAAATATAAATTACAAAACACCTAACTGGGGGGGTATTCTGAGGATTCAGTGAAATTATGTATGTAAAGTGCTTTGCAATCCTTGAAGCACAGTATAAATATTAGCTATTATTATTATTATTCCTATATTCAAGGATAATCATTAAAGAAAATACTCAGTTTAAGTCACAAGAAGTTAATACAAAACCAAAAAACCCACAAAAAACAAAAAGCTTTTCATGGTAAATCAAAAGATCATAGATTGGGAGCTAGAGATAAATTTACATAGAACTATTTATATTATGGAAATACGTTGATATTTAAAAGTAGAGCAGGGATGGAGAACCTGTGGCCTCAAGGCCACATATGGCCCTCTAGGTCCTCAAGTGTGATCCTTTGATTGAATCCAAACTTCACAGAACAAATCCCCTTAATAAAAGGATTTGTTCCGTAAAACTTGGACTCAGTCAAAAGGCTGCACCCAAAGTCCTAGAAGGATACATGGGGCCTCAAGGACACAGGTTCCCCACCCCTGATGTAGACAATCACAACGACATAAATATTACGCTGCCCATTGTCTCCCCCCCCCCATATTTATAGGATATATACCATGGAACTGAAGGTTAGACATCTGTGCCATCTGTGCCTGAAAAGACAGCTAGGTCTCAAAATGCTTGTCATATGGTCTACTTTTAAATCAACTTTGAAAAACACCAGAATTTTAAACCTAAGGATCAAAGGCAAGGGTGGAAAATGCAGAATCCCTTTATTTCACACTTATGATCACCAGCATTCTCAAGTTATGTAGGGTCTGAACCATCAAATTTCAAATCTATGCTTTTTAAAAATATAGCAATTTCTAGAGTAGAACTGAACCTATATGATTCATACCAACACATTATATTTCACATCACATCCAAAAAAGCAAGTTTGGCCTCCTCATGAACTTGTCCTCCATTACACATACAGCAAAATTTCAGGCATAAGAATAAGGATCAAGGATTAGTGTTCCCCAAACATAACCATTAAAGCCAAATGGTCATTATCTATATTAGAACTTAAAGATAGATGCTGGAAGAATCTCAGTTGTACATACCAGCATTTTGACTCACCCTCTCATCAGTTTCCTAATGATTTCAAAGTTTAGACCATTCAGTCATCAACATTACACAAGATAAATATCAGAATCTAGATTTTATTGAATAATTTGGAGAAGTGAAGTGATAAGCCAGGATACTGAACAAGGAAGAATCTGTGTACAAAATTCTAAGATACAGACTAGCTAGCTATGAACTTACACTAGCATAGTCTGTAGTGGGACTGAATGCTGGGTTTAGAAGAGGGATGGGAAGAGGAAGGGAATAAGCATTACTATGTGCCATAAGCGCTTTACAAATATCTCATTTGATCCTCACAAAACCCCTTCCAGTTAGGTCCTTTATTATCCCCAGCTTACAGTTGAGGAAACTGAGGCAAACGGGTTAAGTGACTTGCCCAAGGTCACATAGCTAGTTCATGTCTGAGATAAAATTTGAACTCAGGTCCCTAGACCAGCACTCTATTTTCTGAGAGAGAAAGAGACAGACGGAGACACACAAACACAAGTGTTCAAATCATGCCTCAGACACTGGACTTTGTGAGGCTGAATAACTCAGGTTAGCTTTTAGCCTCTTTCCCCACTGTAAAATGCAGAAGGGAAAAGGAATAAACATTTATATAGAGCCTACTAGTGCCAGGCATTGTGCTATATTATGCTTTAGGACAGGGGTGGGGAACATGTGGCTTGGAGGCCATGTGCAGCCCTCTAGGCATTCAAGTGAGGCCCTTTGAGCAAATCCAAACTTCCAAACAAGAGTTCTGTGAAGTTTGGATTCAAAGGACTGCACTTGAGGATCCACATGTGGCCTTGAGGCCACCCCTGTTTTAGGAGTACTATCTCATGTAGATTAAATGGAGATTAAAAAAGAAAGAAAGAAAACAGCTAACTCAGTGCGTCATTATGAGGATTCAATGAGAGTGTGTATGTAAAGTGCTTTACAATCTCTGAAGCACAATATAAATGTTAGTTATTATTGCTGTGTTCAAGGAAAATCATTAAAGAAAATGCTGGGTTTAAGTCACAAGAAATTAATACAAAACAAAACAACTTTTCATGGTAAATCAAAGGATCATGGATTAGGAGTTAGAAAGATCCTCAGAACACGCCAAGTCCAAAACTCTCATTTTACAGGTGAGGAAACTGAGGCCCAGGGAGGTTAAGTGACTAACCCAAAGTCACAAAGGTAGTGACTCAGAGGCAGGATGGTTAAAAGGTGCTGTTAAGTGCTGGAGGGTCATTAAATAAAAGGCCAGAATGTTTTCAAGCTCTACATGTTTGTGCAGAAATAGACATTCGTTTTGAATGAGTTCTTGTCACTTCCTTCTCAGCCCAAGAAATAAATGATGTCTATACAGAATTGTGGGGTTAAACTTGAAGGAAAGGGCCACACCCATAATTGGTGGTCCTGTAACGGAAAGGATAGATGCAACTAGCAATTTAAGGTGTACGCAGGGTGTTTTAGGATATTATTTAATAAATGATCACTAAGAACAAGCAAGAGTCCCGTAAACTAGAGAGTGAGTGTGTGTGTGTGTGTGTGTGTGTGTGTGTGTGTGTATTAATAGAAGGCTTAATGAACCGTACACCATAAAACTTGTCTGTCTGTATATCATAAGAAACCCTGCCCCCATGAAATTAAAAGTGATACACCAGGTTTTATGCCTGACTGCTCACGAATAAGCAGCCTGCCTGGGACTACTAGATGTTTACACAGCAAAACAGTAAATGTTGCAAAAATCTCTTGGATAAGAGACCAGGGAACTTCGGTCTATTGCTACTTTTGCCGCTGACTTACTCTTCCCAAGTCTGTTTCTCCATATATAAAATCAGGGTAATATTGACTGCTTGGCTCCAAACAGATTTATGGGCATTAAAAGGACATAAGTTCTTCAGTGGAAGATCACTACAGTATATAAAAACTAAGTAATAATAAATTACAGAAGCACTCTTGGAATGAAAGATAACATATCATTTTCTCCTCTGAGGGGCATCATTCATTACACATATCAGCTCTCTCCTTCACACCAAGATATCCCAATATAGGAAACCCTTTTCTTGTAGGAGACATCTGCCTTATATGCAATGATCATTCAACAAACAACTGCCTGTTCTTCCATAGCCTTCTCTACAAGCTACTTACAAGACAGAATGTCTGGGGTCTGTGCAATTATTATTTTATATTTTGATAACTTCCTTTCTTTCAGACTAGGTCTACCTATCCGTCCCAGGTTGGAAGTACAGTGTCCACTCACCAGAAATCCCACTGCTGATCGGTACGGAAGCTTAGATTTACTCTGTTTCTAACCCAGGACAGGTCACCCTTGTTTAGACACGGCAAGTCAGGGTCCCCCACACTCCCCACTCAGGGGCTCATGATATTGGTACCAGCTCAGAATTCAACAGCTCAATCTACCAACTTTAGCTCAGAATTCAAGAGCTCAATCAATCCACCAGCTTTAGCCTCTTCAGTAACACAGATTATATGGTCACCATGTCCAATAGCTATATTTCAATATAATTGTTGTCATTCAGTACTTTCATTCATGTCCATGTCCAACTCTTCATGACTCAATTTGGGGGTATTCGCAGCAGAGATACTAGAGTGGTTTGCTATTTCCTTCTCCAGCTCATTTTACAGATTAGGAAACTGAGGCAGACAGGGTCAGGTGTCTTGCCCAGGATCACACAGCTAGAAAGTGTTTGAGGCCAGATTTGAACTCAGGTCTTCCTGACTCCAGGCAGGGCTGCTCTATCCACTGTGCCACCCAGCTGCCCAGAAGGCACTTAATAAGTACTTAATGACTGGCCGACATTGGAAGGGTGGGAGGAAGGAAACCCAGAAGCCTCTGGTCTTTAAAGTTCCCCTCTTTAGCCAAACCTTCCATCTTAATCCACCTCTCTTCTCCTAATTTGAGGCAGTACACAGATGTTAAGGGTTCCACAAACTGACAGAACTAATCTCAGAACAATTCCCCCTCAGAATGATGTCAAGCTAAGTGATTGCCCTGGAACTTACAGCAGAAACAAGCATTTCATGGCAGCTTAGCTTTGGCAATCTGTCAACCCACACCTCAACACCACTCCCCCCTCTTCCAACCTGTCCACCATTAATATTCCCCATTAAAGAAAATACCAGTCTTAAGAAAAGTCACAATGAAAAGTGGCATTCATGCCCACACTTACAGATATTTAAACCCAAAGACTAGTGCTTCACTCTACTTCTAAAGATAACCAAAATTAAAACTAAACACCGCCCCCCATTCCTTGCGAAAGGTGATATTATGGTTGACCAGAAAAAAAAATACTGTCTTATAAAGTACAACCATTCTTCAGGATCCAAGATCATCTTTACTTACTAAAATATATAAAGTCTTCCATTTAAAACGGTAAAAGAAGGAGGAAAATCTCAAAAAAATCGAATTTAGTGAGCAATTCTTTATATTTCCTGAGCAAATGTTGTTTGGGCTAAACCCTTCCCAGAGAACTCCAGTCCTCCCCACTTCATCTCCTTAGATGACAACAGTGATTCATCCACTCCCATCCCACATCCATAGGAGAAAGGAATAAGTGCTAGGTCTTCATTCATTTTCTCTCCTGAGCGTCTTGGTTAAATAAGGAAACTAGATCTGTGATTCTGAAGATGCCTATCTGCTCCAAACCTTACCTAATTATCATTTTCAAGCTGTGACACTGGGCACATCTATAAAAAGGTAACATATCTCAGCAAACAGCCCCAAAATACATTTTAGCAAAATACTTGTTAAGCAATTCTCATTCAAAAATATGAATTTTTATATGAAGGTAAAGGAGTTAGTAAAGGCATTACAATTGGCGTTTGGGAATTTCATCAAGAAACATCCGTTTTAGTCTAAGCAGAGCTCAGAAGATTCCCAAAGTTTTTACCCAATAAGTTTAATTACAATTTTTAAAGGCATCCAAATAGACCCAAATTTCAGCAGTCCCCCCACCCATTCCTTTTTAGATACAATCAGTTCCAAACCTTAGATAGCTCCAAAGAAGTTTTAAACAGATCAGACCATCAAAACACTATTACTCGAGTGAGGAATAGGAAGGCAAAGATTTAAAGCCATATCCAAACTGTTCTTGCCATCAGTCAGGAAACAGAAAACAGAATTAGGTATAAATAATCCATTTTATCTTGAGGTGATATCCTTTTAACTGTCATCAAAGCCCTTTTCTGCCATCTGGCCAATCGCTGGTTAATGCACAAGAGTATCAATAGGGCTAGATGCCTCCTTAGTACTACACCTCTGTTTCCATTCTAGTTGGCAAAACTACTTAAGGCATTTTTTCATCCTTCTCCAAGTGTGGGCTGTTTAACTTCTTGGTTTGAGACCTACAGAGTTTAGGCATCATAATTTACCAAAGTCTGAAGCTTGATATTCATCCAAGCCACAAAATTTAAAGTTATTTTCAAAGGTGGTATAATCGTTTTTCTCCAGCCAAAAGCAGATGTCAAAAATGTTTTTCTGAGCCAAAATAGTTAGTTACTGTAGGACCTTCCCAATATGATCACCATTACTGCCAGGAGGAATGCCCCCTTCTCACAAATCTCAAATCCATAAGATTAAGGGACAAGTAGTAAGGGTCAGACACAGTTTATTTAAATAAAAAATTTAAAGTACGCCAGCTGTGGTTTATGTGTTTAATCTGAAGTACAGGAAAACTTGAAGCTGTGCCATGTAAAACTAAAGTGTTATTTTTAAAGCTAAGAATGATTGGAGTTTCTTTAAATTCCATTGACAATAACAAGATAAAATATTGAATTATTGAATGACTGCCGACTTTCTTAAATAAAATTTGTTGAAAAGCCTTTTGAGTACAACATAGTAATGTTAAATTTTCTAGCAATGATTAGATTTGCTGAGTTATGACAATTTTCAAAAGTTGGCCTTCAAAGCTAGACTTTAGTATTTTTATTAGGAAATCTAGGAAAAAAAATCTTAACAATTGCAAAATTTAAATTAGAAAAAAAAGTTGTTCCTGTTTTCAAATTACACTGATTTCTAATTACTATACTCCTACCTGTGCCTGAGCAGATGACAACACCTCCAGATTTATTCTAATTTGACCACTAAATAGTGGCAAACAACCAACTGTCCATACCAAGAAGTTTCCTCTCATCTCAAAATTTTATCAAGTATTAAGAAATGCCATTTTAAGAGCTGGAGAATAAAGACTAAAATTAAAATTTGTTCTTTCCCTTAAAAATAATGCATACTTGCTACTAAAAAAAAACTACTCACATTTTTTAGTTTAGTGTCCAATTTCTCCAAACAAAAGATTTATCTTTGCCTAAGTAGTTTTTGGGGTCCCTGATACAATATTGCAACTATTATGTAATTAGCATTTATGAATTTGGCTTTCACAAACACTACAAATGTTAATCTTTCCATCTCTTTTTTTTTTCATCAATCAACCTACACAACATATCCATGGGAAGTAAGTTATCATTTCCTACTTTGGAAGGATTACAACACCAACACGAAGTAATTTGCCCAAGGCTAGGCAATAAATCAGCAACAGAACTGAAATCAAAAGTGAGAGGTTCCTGACTCCCAGTCCTGTGATCTAACCACCAGACCATGACACTGACCACAACTAGCCTCCTATATGGTTAATACAAGGCCACTCAAATGTTGCCCTCTAAAATAAATATTAGTAATCTTCCACTCCAGAACTATTCTGTTGTGCTGCAGGTGACCTTGATTCTTGAGGGCTATTTATTCCAGCAAAACCTAGGGTCTGTCTGATCCTACCAAAGTAAGAAATTTTTAAGTAGATCCCCAAAGATAACTGTTATCCAAGCATTAGGCATTGGATAAGCTACCTGTGGAGTGGCATGGCTCATCACCAGGAGATTAAACAGACCACCAGCAAAAAAAAAAAAAATTTGGCCACAGTAATTCAATAAATCATTTACTAAGACCCAGATCTTCATCAGCCGAAGGAGGACCTACATTGCTGAAAATGCGGAACTTTTGTAAAGTATATCATTCTTAATAAGTCGAACACATGATACAGTGGGGAAAGATAACGAAATTGAGAGTCAAAAGACTTGGGTTGTATGTTGTTCATGTAACTATGGGTAAGTCAATCTTATTGGGCCTCAATTTCCTCATCTGTAAATCCAGGATTTTTAACCTGGGGTCTGAGGACACATTGTCATGGAACATGGTCCATGAATTTGGATGGGAAAAAAGACTGTATCTAAATTACATTAATCTTTCATTTCCTTCATAATCTATTCTGAGAAGGGGTCCATAAACTTCACCATACTGCCAAAGGAGCCCATGACACAAAAACAGTTAAGAATTCCACAGACTATATGATCCTGCCCTAAAGTTATAGAATTCTAACAATTAAATAGGACTTAGGGGTAAAGTAATCAGACATCAACCTGTATGCAGCCTCCAGCCAAAGTGCATTCTCTTATACCCCAGTGCTAGTCAATGCAAACTCCGGAGCTAACATTTCCCAGAACTCTTTTCACCCAGAACAAAACAGCTCTATCCAGCCTACAGAGTGCTGATCCCATCCCAAGTCAGGGTCCATCTGCTCTGAAATACAGAATATAGTACATTAAAACACAAAGAAGAGACCTTAAACATCACCTAGTACAAACACCTCATTTTATAGAGGAGGAAAACTGAGGCACAGAGAGTAGCTTTATGGAAAGCTAGAGATACCAGTTCAATTTCAGGACTTGGGAACACACTGGGACAACTAGAAATCTGGTTCATCGTGAGACCACCTGGCCAGTCTCAGGAGATACAACTCAAGGTCAGATAATAACAGGTTATCTTTCATCTACTACAGTAATCTTGTATGTTCTGGTTTATGTTCTTGCTCACCCTAGAATTTAAGTTTCTTGAAGGTAGAGGCTGGTTTCTCTCTTTGCATCCCCAGTTCCTAGCTCAGTGCATGGCACAAAGTAAGAACTTAATACTTGTTGTCTGATAGTAAGAATCTCTTTTCCTTGGAAAAGTATTCATGGCCAAAGACAAATTTCTTTCTTGGGGTGGGAAAACTAGGGTGTTGAGTTTCCCTGGCTATAGAGCTCAGGAAATCTTTGATTTTTATTTTTGTCAAGCACAGCTATCCACTTGATCAAAAAGACCAAAGATGGAAAGAAAATTATTTTGGCCTGAAAAATTAATTTCTTGGGGAGGCATTCTATGGTCACAGTTATATCTACTACTTTAAGTGGTAAGTTAAGCATTTATTAAGCACCTACTACGTGCCAGGCACTGTGCTAAGGCCAGGAATAAAAAAAAGTCAAAAGATTGTCCTGGCCCATGAGAAGCTCAGAATCTACTGGACTAATCTAATCAAGCCAACTTCACCATAAGAGATGTCCTATATAAACAACTTTAAAGCTACCCTAAGTCTCAAGCTTAACAGCTGCATTCCAAAGGCACCAAATCAAAGAAGACAACATGGGAGGCCCGGGAGGGCAGGGAAGCTGGAGAACCACAGGACCATCAAATCAATCTGCTATGAAGATCTGGAATCATAAATTTTGTAGGAATATCTTTTCCCGAAAGCCAAGGGCTGCATTTTAAGGCAAAGAGATCAAAAAGAACATCTTCCAGAAATGGCAAGTCTTTTGCGAAGATACCCTCGTCACGAACAAAGCACATGGTATGGATGCCTGGGAACTCACCTCTCCACACTATACCCGAGGAGCTGCACCCAGCTCTCCGTCCAGAACACCAGTGTTGGCATACCAAACCACCTGCCCGGCAATTCCGCCCACCAGGGCAGAGGGAAAGAAAAAGGGGAGGAGGTGGGGAGAAGTTTCCGGAGCAAGAAACTCCCACGACTTAGGCGAGAGTGACTGGGTCAAGGCAGTTCCCAGGGAGGCCAGCTGTGCTCCCTAGGCTCCAAGAAACGTTCCATCATCCCCTGGCCTCCTTAAGCCTGCCCTCCCCCATTTCCCCCCTCACCACCTCCTCACACACCCATTACCACAACACACCACATACTCTCCAGGCAACCTGGAGCTTCTGCGGGAAAGCAAGGATCCCGAGCAGCATTCAATTTGGGGGGAGGGGTATATATGCACGTAGATTATATGTATATGTGTATGTCTACACATAAAGATGTTAAACAGCGTCTTTAAATGGCAAGCTGCACATAAGCTCATCTTGTAAACACACACGGAAGAGCCAACCAGATAGACGCATAGTTAGAGAAAAGTCAGTGACCCCCAACGCAGAGCGAGCACCAACCACCTCCCCCCAAAATTGTCAGCACCACTGGCCCTGGACACAGTGGGATGCTGGAGAGCGTTCGGCGCGACAAAGACCGCCAGAGCCCCCAATCCTCCAGTGGGGCAACGAGCAGAGGACCCTCCCCATTAAATGGTGCAAATCCTCCCCCACCCCCACCCCGCGTAACACACCCCCTTCGGGCTAGGGGCAATGTTTGACCTGGGCTAGGCGCTGCCAGGGCGCAGAGTCCAAGAGCTGGTAGAGGAAAGCTAAGGAGAAGGAAGAGAACCTCACCTCTTCATCCTGTTCCTCCTGTGACGCGCCGCTGCGCTCAGCCCCGGGCAGCACGGCTCCCAGGATCTGGGGCTGCCCGGCTGCACCGCGATCCGCCTGCGGCTCCAGCTGCGGCCGCCGTCGGGCTTCTCCCGGCCCTTCTGCGCCCCGGGCTGGCTGGGCAGGAGGAGGCGGCGGTGGCGGCTGCTGCTGCTGGCCGCAGGAGGAGGCGGTCTGGGCACTAGGCTCCCCTTCCTCCGACAGAGTTTCGGAGCCAGAAGAGGACACAGACGAGGAGGTGCAGGGGGACGCGGCTGCAACAGGAACGGCCGCCAGAGCAGGGATCAGGCTGCTACTGCTGCTACTGCAGCCGCGGCGGGGCACTGGCTCCGGCGGCTCCGAAAGTTTCTCGCCCATTTCCCTCGCTCTCTCCGAAGTGCAGCCCCGGCACTGGCCCAAGGGAACTGACCCCCAGTCCGGGAGACTGCTCCGGGCGCCCACGTCAGGGGCCCGCGGCCGCGGCGTGCATGCCGCGCTGCCTAGCCTCCGGCTGATTCTCACTCTCTTCCCCCTGGCCAGGTGGGGAGAGGCGCGCACGGCGGTCGGGGGGAAGCACCGCGGGCTGCTACATGGCCAGCTCGGGGCCGGGAGACACCGCCGCCAAGTTTGCTGCTCCGGAGTCGGCGGAGGTGGCGCTGCTGCTGCTGTTGCTGCCGCTGGTGCCGGGGCTGGGGAGGCGGCGTCGTGGGGGGACTCCTGTGCGCAGGGACATGCTAAGCAGGCGCCAGCAGCGACTCCTGGCTCCACCGTTCTCTCCAGCGCCCGCTTGCCTTGCCTGCTTTCTCCTACCGGGGCTGCTGCCCGGGCTGGAGCTGGAGCGGCGGCCGCTCCTTTGGCTAAACCTGCCTCCGGACCCGAGCAGGGGCTGGCGGGGGAGACGGGCAGCCGCCCGAGCCAATGGAAGGGCCGGCTGTGGGAGGAGGCTGCTGCGCCCCAAGCCGCGGGCGGGCTGGCGGGCGTCAGGTAAAGGCGGGGAAAGGAGGGACCCCCAGGGGAGGCCCAGGACTGGGCTCCGCCGGGGTGCAGAGGGTCCGGGGCCCCAGATTCCCAAGTTTGGGAGTCCGAGGAAGCCCAGAGACAGGAGGCGGGTCGGCCAGAGCCAGGACACTTGACGGAAGCTTCCAAAGTTGGGGAAGATTGTGAAAGAAGTTGCTGGCCGGCCCTGGAGGCGGCAGAGGGTGCCTGCGAGCTCCAGAAGGTCTGGAGCTCATCATCGCAGTGGGGAGACTCTCTGCGCCAGGCCCAGGCGAGACACCTTCGAAGGAAGACCTGACACTGGACTCTGGATACAGAGTGAGAAAGAAAGTAGCCAATTTTTATTGAAAATTGGAGCTCCTCACGTCGAGGAGTTTTCCAAAAGCTGCGTTTCCATCTCTGTTTTTGCGGGTAACCTCGATGGCAGCCCATTGGAACAATTTACCACGGATTGGTGAATGGGCTGGACTTAGCTCAGGTTTTCTGGAAAAGAGAGAACAATGTCCAGCATCTCTTCCCACACCTGCCGGAGTCTCAAATCCCCCAGCACCAGCTAGGTAGACAATTTACCTGGGTGCCTTCGTCAGGTCAAGGTTCGCCTTTTGCTAGCCCTGAACCGGGCGTGCGGAACAGCTTTTTGGATATTCCATTTAGTTCCGCTTTTTGTCGTTCCTTTAAAGAAATAATAGTAAAACTTCTATTCCCACTTTGATGCCAATGGTAGATTGATTCTCCAGTCCTTATCCAGTAGGAAGAGGCACTGTGAGTTACCACAGAGTATCGGTGCTTAACTGTGTCTGTAGATAGGAATGATTACGCCCAGCTGGTTCTCTATAAGCTCTATCAATCAACTTCTTAATTGATAACAGCTCTAAAGCACAGATACCAACAATTCATTTGAACAGCATTCTGTAACCTTTAGAGTGCTTTCTTCACATCAGCCTTGTAAGGTGGATCTTCCCCTTGATTCCGATGTGATTATTCCCATTTTAAAGACGAAGAAACTAAGGTTTTAAAAGGGTGTGACTTTCCGAGGTCACACAGGCACGCACACAATCCTAGCCGAATTACTACATATATATTTTGCATTTATTTGAGCACATGTTATTTCCCCTGTAACATGTAAACTCATTGAGGGAAGATCTTTGGGGGTGGGGGAAGGGGGAAAAGGGAGTTGCCTAATCCTAGAATAGTACCACCCACTTTGTAGATGCTTAATAAATGTTTGGGGATTACTTATTTAAGGGGTAGAGCCTAGACTCAAACCCAGATCCTCCAAGTTCCCTCTGCTTCCCATTACTCCTTTTGTCGAGTTAGCCACTGAGCTTTTGCAATGTAATTTGGCACATTAAGATAAGTCAGTCCATCAATATGCATAGGTGTTTGAGTTAGGGGGTTCCTGGCCTAGAAGATAAACATTTTCCTAAATGTATTACCAGATTGCAAATCCTTGAGGGCAAGGGACTAAGCTTTATTTAATCTTTTATCTCCTAGGCCTACCTGAGTGCACAGCTCAGAATAAGCCATTAACCCTTGAATATTCTATTATAATCCTTTTAGGATTTTGAAGGACCAAGCAGGTCAGTTGACTCAATTTTAATTTCTTTTGCCATATAGAAAAAAAGTACACTGCATCAATCGGTGCACTTTGGTCCTCCAAGCCTTCTGCTGTTCAAAAGTAGCTGAAAATCTCCTTGCTTTTGTTATCACAGGGCCTCTAGGGCAGCTAGCCATCCTAGGAGGTGGAGTGCCAGCCCTGGAGTCAAGAGGATCTGAGTTCAAATCAAACATCAGACACTTGCTAGCTGTGTGACCTTGGGCAAGTCACTTAGCCCTGTTTACCTCAGTTTCCTCATCTGCAAAATGAGCTGGAGAAGCAAATTGCAAACCCCTCCAGTATCTTTGCCAAGAAAATGGGGTCATGGAGAGTTTGGTAGGACTGAAATGGCTCAATAATAACTAAGGGCTTCCAATGTCAGAAGCAGTTCTTGGGTTGGAAGTTCATTTAGCTATCTAATGAAGAAAGTTGCTTTGAGCTAAGCTGTTTTGTTTTGACTGGGAGTTTGGAAATTTTCCTAATTTTACCCATTATATTGAGCAGTGGGATTTGACAATATGATATCCTCACCAGGAAAAAAAATAGAATGGATTTTCATTGCCAAAGAGAAAAACAGAGGGTCCAAGAATGGTAGGTATTCTCTAGTCTAGAACATGAAAAACATTCAGGGAATAAAAGGAAGATTCTAGTTATTTAACTTCCTGAACTCTCACAGTTATTTTTCCAACCCAGACCCTCCCAGTCCCACATGTGCGGGAGGAGCACTAGTCTTTATCTGAGCCCATCTGTGGCTAATTCTTCACAGCTGATGTGAAAAAGGGAACTAACGCAAGTAATTTGGATAAAATGGAAAGGTGGTTTTAGCTTTGAGGACTAGCTACATGACCTCGGGCAAGTCCCTTAACCCTATTTGCCTCAGTTGCCTCATCTGTGAAATAAACTGGAGAAGGAAGTGGCAAACCTCCAGTATCTTTGCCAAGAAAACCCCAAACAGTCTCAGGAAGAGTTGGACATAGGGAGAAGACAGGGATGGAGTTGCCTGGATTATCACCAAATCATACAGTACTTCAGAGTTAGAAAGGACTTCCTCACTATGCAGTGCCAACCCTACCCCGCAAAGAATTCTGGTCTTGAAGAACTTCAATGAAGATGCACGGCCTCCTGATGAAGCCCATTCTTTGGGAAAGCTCTAATTTTTAAGATGCTTTTTTTTTTCCTGACATCAAGCCTAAGTGTGCCTTTTTGCAACCTTAACCCCTTATTCTTGGTTTTACTTCTGGAGATCAAATCATGCCCTTAGATATTTGAACACAGTTGTCTTACTGCCCTCTGAGACTTCTCTGCTGAAACACATCAGTTCTTTTGACCTGTTCTCAAGCGGCATGAGCTGGAGACCTTTTATCCTGCTTGTCCATCAGTGGATGTTTCTTGTTTATCGATCAATAAACTTATTGAGCACCTGTTAAGTGCTGGGGATACAAGGACAAAAATGAAATACTCCCTGCCATCTTGGAATTTATAATCTTTGGGGTTAACATGTATACATGCAAATAAATATAAAGTAAAAGCGGGGAAAATCACAAACCCGGGCAACCAAAAGGATGGTGAGGCCCTCAACAGTTGTTATTTGTCCTTCCTTTTCAAAGAGGGCCAGTGGTATTCAGGAATAATGTCTTGACTGATGCGTGAATTGGATTTGAGTGAGGCAGAGCACAGTCATCAGCTTCGGTTTTCTTCCTGAATCATAATGAAGATGTTTGGAGGAGGTGTGGGTTTGGGGAGAAAGATAATGAACTGTTTTGGAGATGGTTGCGTTTGAGAGATGGATAAGTCCTCTAGTTTCAAATGTCCTCTCTAAACTGTGGCACCTAGAACTGATTACAGGACTCCAGGTGTGGCCTTTCTCTAATACCGACTTGTTGCTGAAAATGATGCCTTTCTTGATGAAGCTTCAGATTGTGTTAGCTTCTCCGACTGCCACATCCCACTGCTGACTCATTATGAGCTTGTGGTCTACTAAAACCCCCAGATCTCTTTTGGGGACATTTGCTCTTTAACTATACTTTCTCTATCGTGTTCTTATGAAGTTGACTTTTCTGAAGCCAAGGGTAAAATTTAACAATTATCCCCGTGAATTTCAGCTCATTAGATTCAGTCCAATGCTATAGGCTGTTGAGATCTTCTCAGATCCTGACCCTAGTATATCAGCTATGTGTCCCAGCCTTGTGCCATCTGCAGATTTGATGAGTACATCATCTACATACCTTTATACAAGTCACTGATTATTTTGCAAAAAGTTGTTAAAGAGGACTTCCATATTCATGAGTTCCAACATTCCCTTATCTGATCATAATCTGTTGTCCTTCTGTACAGCTAGGTGGTGCAATGGGTAGAGCAAAGGACCAGGAGTCAAGACGGCTTGAGTCCAAATCTGGCCTCAGACACTTTACTAGCTGTGTGACCCAGGGCAAGTCACTTAACCCTGTTTGCCTCAGTTTCCTCATCTGTAAAATGAGCTAGAGAAGAAAATAGCAAATCACTCCAGTATCTCTGCCAAGAAAACCTCAAAAGGGATCACAAAGAGTTGGACATGACAACAAAAAGTCATTCTACTTCTCCCTCTGCTTTGTAATCCCATATCTTGTACTTTGTCCTCACCATGATCTCCAATCCCTCAGTCTCCTCCCTTCCTATCTGGACACCTTAGTGAACCGGTTCAATTCTACACTGTCTGCTTCTGCCGACCCTTGTTGCTGCTTTTCAGTCCCCTTTTTGGGTTTTCTTGGCAGAGATATTGGAGAGATTTGCCATTTCCTTCTCCAGTTCATTTTACAGATGAGGAAACTGAGGCACACAGGGTTAAGTGACTTACCCAGGGTCACACAATCAGTACGTATCTGAGATCAGATTTTAATTCAGGAAGACCAGTCTTCCTGACTCCCAGTCTATCCATTGTACCACCTAGCTGCCCCTATAAAATGTATAGTACATGTACGCATATACATATTTATCTTGTGAATACGTAATTGTTTCCACATTGGCTCACACATTAGACAAGGACTTCCTTGAAATCAGAGACTGTTTTATGTATCTCCGGCATTTAAAAGAGTGCCTAGCACATAGTGGGTGCTTAAGAAATTCTTGTTGACTGACTGACACAGGGCCAAGGACCGATCCCAGTATATGAGAAAGAGCCTGGCATAGCAGGTAAGCAGTTGACCTCAGAACCACGAAGACCCGGTTCTTGCCTTTGATACATCTTGGCTGTGTGACCCTGGGCAAATCAGTTAAGCTCCCGGGGCCCAGGAGATCTGTATGCAAAAGAAGGTTTCATCATAAGGAGTTCCCTATACCAATGAGATCACAATTTAGGTCTAAAGCTTTACATGTATAAGGATTCTTAGGTCAGGCAGGTACTACGTCATATTTTTAGCTATGTACCTCTAACCCTTTGAAAGGTCAATTGACAATCATCTACTATATGCTAAGCACTGGGGATATAAAGAAAGGCAAAAGACAGGTCCTGTCTTCTAGGAACACAGAATCTGATGGACATGGAGAATATTTGGTGTAGGATGATTAAACCAATCCCCTTTCCCTAAAGAAAAGGGGGAAATCACTGGAATGACTGGAGAACCTATGAATTTAGCCCTTGACACCGTAGGAATCTCCCAACCCACTTATTTATCTTCATTTGACCTTCTCATCATTGGTATATTCAAAGGTAGGTCTATTTACCCTAGATTGGCATATAGTTATCCCTTCCACTTCGAGACTTTCCCCATCATGGTTTCCATATATCTAAGGTTCGCATAAGAAATCAAATGGGAATTTGGGGGAGTTTTGCAGAAGCCCCAGATGACACTTGAAGGTCAGCAGACTACACAGAAAATGCATAAAATATATGTATAGTATTATATATTATAAACATATTTTATCCTTCAATAACATAATAATTTGTACTTCTCTGGTATGAAGGGAGGGCCAAAAGAATTTTATGTGGATTTTCTAGATGGCTGGACTTCCGCATCCCTAACTCCCATGATGTGGAAGGGATAACTATATCTGTAAAAGTATCCATCTCCTTTAGTACACTTTGGTAGAGTATACCCTTTGGATACCCATCTTACTCTATAATTTGAATAGAGCCAACGGACTGGGGTTATATGGGTGGTTCATTTCCCAGAGCCAGTCTAGTCCTGGGACCCAATGACAGTAGACCAGCAGAAGCACATGGCTTCTTCCATATTTTATTTGCAGGATTGAGTGTTCCATTTGTGGTTTGTAAGCTGGCTATCAATAAACCATATTATTAGCATAGAGATGAGTGTGGTTGTATTTTTATTCCTTGAGATGGAAGGCCAAACTAACATTATATCCTTGGGAAGAAGGACAAGCAAATGCCACTTCATCAACTCACTCAATTTTCCAAGACTAATCTACCTGGGGCTTAGCCTCAAGGGTGCCAGCCAGACTTAAGAAATAGTTGTCCCAAAGTTAGAAGACTATTGAAATGCCAGGGTAGCTCTAGAACTAATCCAGAACTCATATATATTTGAAATGTCCAGGGGCAAACCTAACCTCTAGCTAGGTCCTGGTTTATGTACCAGATACCCAGAACTAATCAATTTGTTTCACTTGAAATTTGTAGTCTATCACATGATCTGATGCTGAGTGAGGGGAGCAGAACCAGGAGAACATTATACACCATTATAGACACACAGCATCTCTGATGACTAACTCTGATAGACTTGGCTCTTCTCAGCAATACAAGGTTCTAAGACAGCTCCAAAAGACTCATGATAGAAAAGCTATCCACATCTAGAGAAAGAATCATGGAATCTGAATGCAGATTGAGGCAAACTATTTGCTGTCTTTTTCTCCTTCTTTTTGGGTTTCGTTTCTTCTTTTTCATGATTCATTCCATTGGTTATAATTTTTCTTTTTTAACTTGACTATTGTGTAAATATGTTTAATGAGAAGGTATATGTAGAACCTATATCAGATTACATGCCATCTTAGGGGGAAAGGGGGAGGAGAGGAAGGGGGAGCAAATTTGGAACTCAAAAACTTGTGGAACTGAGTGTTGTAAACTAAAACAAAATAAATTTAAAAAAAAATAATTTCTAGTCTAGATGTCCTCAATTATATTATTACATTATGTTATCAATTACATGGGCAGCTAGGTGGTACAGTGGATAGAGTGCCGTGCCTGACTTTTGGGAAGACTCATCTTCCTGAGTTCAAATCCAGCCTCAGACACGTACTAGCTGTGTAACCCTAGGCAAGTCACTTAACCCTGTTTGCCTCAGTTTCCTCATCTGTAAAATTAGCTAGAGAAAGAAATGGCTAACCACTTCAGTATCTTTGCCACAAAAACCCCAAATGGGATCATAAAGAGTCAGGTACAACTGAACAACAACACTGATTTATTATTATTATTATTATGGTTATTGTTAAACTCTTATAATTATTCTTTAATTATTATAATCAATCAATCAATAAACATTCATTAAGCCAACACTGTGCTAAAGTGGGCTAGGGATAGTCCCTGCCCTCAAGGAGCTCGCAATCTAAAGGATTATCATCCTGTTAAAGGTTAGAGATTCTATGTAATTTTTTAATGTCTAATGTGGTGTGCCTTTCCAAGTGATCCCAGCAAACGTTCTTATCAAAGAGATCTTATACCAGTGGAGGGTGTGGTAAGTGTGTATCTTTTTCTGGGAGGATGGCTTTTAAATGTCTTAAATGATTTGGAGGACAGGAAGAGATGGAGGAGGAGACTATGGAACTACAGAGTAAAATCGTTCCACTTTAGAACACTTAGTCACAGCTTTCCTCCTGGGGATGTCTAACACTTGCTAAAAGACAATACAACTCCTCCGTTCCCAGAGCCTCCCCCAGTATGAAAACACAACCCAGTACAGTTGTGACAGAACCAGCTCAGCCTACAGAATTAGTACTTCAAGGAGATAAAAGCAAGGCTTCATTCTTCCCCAAGCTAGACACCAATCCCCAGTGTCTAGTCCATTGCCCAGCACTCAGAGGGCACAACAATTATCTGTTGTCTCTAAAAGTTACAGAATCATATCAGTTCTTCACCTTACTCCATTGTACCAAGCAATGGAGACCTGGCCTATTTGTCTTTCTCTGCTAGTCTCTGTGTGGGCAGATCTGTGTATGAATCTCCATTTCTGTCTCATTGTCTATTAGGAAGGGCTGGCATAGCAGCTCATTAGACCCTTGGCATGTCTCTCATTTCACATGCTATGCCTTGAACGTTCTGAACATTGAGAATGAATATCGCCATGGCAGGTTGTGCTTATTTCTGAATATACCTGCAACTAGGATCTCTTGAGCTCAGCATGGACATTTTTGCACAAAAATAGGCAAATTAGTTCCTTGCTATTGAGCCAAGACCTTTGTATATGAAAATGACAACATTATCCTCTCTGGTTAGACAAGGAGTTATGTTTGTAATAGTGATGATCAGGTTCCAGTGATACGGCAATATTCCCCTTGTCTGATCCTGCCCCCCTACCTTCACCCCAACTGATAGAATGTAGTCAAGAAACAGTGATAAAGAAATGTCCTGAATCTTGTAATCAGAAGAAATGTCATCCTCATGACAATAACAGGAAATCTCAATGTGACCAAAAGACAAAATTTAATATGATGAACTCATATTAAAAAAGAATCCTACCTTTTTCCATTTGTCCTCCTGAATTGAATATTCACAGATGGAATGTTGGCGGTGATTTTTTTTTTCCTTTCTTGCTCCCTTCCACTGAACATGCACTTTTCTGTTTATAATAAGGCCTTTTTTTCTTCAGAAATATTTATTAGATTCTCTTAGCCCATAGAAATGGAAGAGGGTATCATATTTCTTGCCTTCCCAATGGATGGGGGAGAGGTTAAAGAGAGGGAGAAAACTAGAATTGAAAATAAAATGTAATTAAAAATACAAAAATTAAGAAGAAATGGAAGACCCTTTTACTTATTTTAACTCATTATAGAGGTCTACTTTCAAAAACAGATGATTCTAGGTTTTTAATTTTCAGAGTTTAGGGCAACCTCATTTGACTTTATCCATGCTATGTAATAAGCAATAATATCTTAGGAAAAAAAGGATTCTGAGTAAGGAGCTCATATAGCACCAGTTAAAGGTGTTCATTAAAGACTTTATTCACAGAACCACAGGCTGTAACAGCTGGGACAGAAGTGTACCCCTGAAAAGGTGGTCACCTTTTCCTCACGCATATCTTTCCATCCTCCCCTCATCTACAGACCATCAAGGAGAGAATGGCTCTTTTCTGCCCTTCCTCTGCTGCCACTGTTCTTGCCCTGCCCTGCCTAACCCAAGTTGGGCCACATTGACATAGTAGATGAGGAGCCAGTGTGGGCAACAGCTTCTGGAATTCTACCTGCCCACTCCTAGGTGTGTGCCTGGAGTTGGAGCCCACACCCTCAGGCTGGCCCTGTTCATTTGATCAGCCCATGGTTCCCTTAATCAAGGTTGGGATGCTTTGTTTGGATGGCAGTTAGGTAATCTAGAAGCAGTCATCCAATGGAAAAGCCAAAATGGAGGCTCAAGATGTTGGCATAGGGCTCTTACATCCATTAATGTTTCAGGGCTGAGAACTATAGCTTGCCCTCCAAGAGGTTAAGAACAGATGTCCAAGAGAAAAGATGCCCTAGGGAAAATTCTTTCTCAAATAACAGTAGAAATAGACCAGCTGCCAGCAAGTTAGTTTAAACCAGCCTTGTTAACACTACTTATGTGCCATTTGTACCAAAGGACTTTGGCCAGATGAGTAAATATTTTAGCAACAGGAGGATGGGGGGGGGGGGAAAGTTCATTTTTATTTAACTCTATAAAATCCTACACAAACCTTCTTGGCCTGTAATAAAATTTGCTAATATTTATGTATGAAAGTAAAAGTAGTAGTGTATACTATCATTGTTTATTTATAATGAGTCTACATTGTGGAAGCAAGATGAAACTTAATAAGCCTACGTCGATAGGCCAAGCCAAAAAAAAATTCAAACATTTAGCATGGAGTTGTAGGCTGCAATGTCTGAATTTCTGATCCAATTTCCAATAAGAGCTTTCTATTCAAACCCATGTTTTTTCTGCCATGTTATGAAGTTTCCTGCCAAATGTTCCCTTTGATTTCATACAACAGCCCAAAACAATGAAGGCTGTCATATGGTAGAATAACATAGATGACACTTATCTAACACCTTACAGTTTGCAAGGTGTCTCCCATCCACACATCAAAACATTTTAAAGCCTTGAAAGATGTAACAACATAGAGAAATTTATTTGATCATAAATACCAAGCAACGCAGGAAACAGACAGACACATGTTCACCAAAGTTCTCACCACAGAGATGGAGGAGATCCAGCTTCAGGTCCAAGTTGATGACAAATGCCTTTTTGGATGGTGAGGCCCTCCAGAGGCTCCAGTGTATGGATCACCTAAATGACATCATTCTGGTTGCACCAAGCCCCAGAATATTGTAGAGCTTTCTGGAAGAGGTTGGGTAACCGGTCAAAAAAGTTTGGCCTTAACCACTTAGTAAAAATGAACGAAGAATGACTATTAATAGGGTGCCTGAAACATAATAAGAGTTTAACAAGTGCTTGTTGACTAATTGCTCACATTCTAACATAGTTAGATGAACAACCAATATACACATAGTTATCCCTTCCACATCGAAGGGTTTAGGGACATGGCACCTCTATGTGTAATATTTTTTGGCCCTCCCTTTATACCAGAGAAGAAGTATAATTTTTTTCTTTTTCTTTTATGGTGTGTTTACAGTACCTTATTGTAAAATGTGGGTTGATATCATACAATACTATACATATATTTTATGCATTTCTGAGTTTCTAAACTTTTTTCTGTTGTCTGTGGCTGCCGCAAAACTCCCCCCAAAATTCCCATTTAATTTCTTATGCTGATCTGTGATATATCGAAACTTTGAAAACCGCAATGGGGAAAGTCACAACGTGGAAGAGACAACTGTATATACATATATGAGCTCATCAACATGTGTTTATATATACTAGTTATGCTTCTTATTATATGTTAGATATATGCATATACACATGTCTTTATATATGTACATATACTGGTTGTCCATCTAACCATATGTCATAATCTGACAATAATCATATGTAATATTATATGCATGTATATATATATATATATATATGTATATAGGCCAGATAGTGCAAATGAATACGATAGTACAATGAATACAAATGAATAGCATGTTGGATTAAATAGCAGATGTCCCTTCAGGACATTACAAAGCTCCTTTAACAAATATAAACTTCTCCCAGAAATAAAGACTCATCTTTTGAGCACAAATATTCTACTGGTATTGTTGTATGGCTCTGAGTCATGCAGCACCACAATCTCAAAGGAATTAAAAATGATCACAGGAGAGGCAGCAGAGAGGAGCATGGGGGTGTGAGCAGGCAGCAACATGGAAAAAACAGGGAACTTTGAAGAACTGAGTAATGGATGTCTAACAGGAAAGTATGAACAAAAAGAAGATGGACTGACAGCGTAGTAAGACAGACAGACTATTGTTCCACAGCTTGAGTGCTTCCCTGGTATCCTTTGGCCATCAGGAGAAAGTGGAGATGGCCCTCAACATGTTGAGAAGAACCTCTGGGGCAAACTTAGATATGAACAAGAGTTCTTCCAGATGGAAAGGAGAGGGGCAGCTAGATGGCACAGTGAGTAGAGCACCGGCCCTGGAGTCAGGAAGACCTGAGTTCAAATCTACCCTCAGACACTTGACGACACACTTACTAGCTGTGCGACCTTGAGCAAGTCACTTAACCCCAATTGCCCTGCCTCCCCCACTCAAGAAAAAAAAAGAACATGAGAAGGAAAGGAACAAGTATTTATTACCTTCCTGCTATATGCCAGTCACTGTGATAAGAGCTTTACACATTTTTGTAAATTTTTTGGATTCATTTGATCATCACAACAACCCTGGGAAATTGGTGCTATTATGACATCCATTTTACAGTTGAGAAGACTGAGTCAGGGAGAGGCTTGAGTGACTTTCCCAGAGTCACAAAGCTGGTGTCTGAGGCCAGATTGAAATGGGCTTGAGATGGGTTGCGATCTTCATTAGTGGAAGGAGAAGCCAAATCAGTAAGATCAGAGACCCATTTGAACATCACAGTTTTTATCATTTTTCAAATACCATTTTATCGGTGCCTCACCACACCCCGGAAGGTGGGTAATACAAGTGTCAGCCCCATTTTACAAATGAGGACAATAAGCAAGGACCCCAGACCATACTTCTTAGACTTATAAGGATAGCTTCCATGAGCTAATTTACAGGGGTCCAGGAATATCACTGTAGGGAGCCTAAGGAGGACTAGTGGACTTTTTGGCAACCTGAATATCCTTCAAGTCTCTAGCTACAAGTCTGGAGAGTTCAATACCCCACTGATGCAGGCTGTGCTGTTCTAGGAGCTCAGGAAGATGTCCTGTCACAGACCTAGGCAGTGTGTGCTATCATTTAACCTTCTGTGATTGTGTAAAGGAAAAGATGGCTAAAGAAAGGCTGGGCATTATATAAAGATACAAACCTCCACAGACAAAGACAGGTTCCCTGAGTGCTTTGGACCCTCCAGTCCTACCCTCCCAATTCCTTGCGTTAGGGAATAGTCTGGTCAGGGGTGGGCAACCTGTGGCCTCGAGGCCACATGTAGCCTTCCAGGTCCTCAAGTGCTGCCCTTTGACTTAATTCAAACTTCTTGAGGAACTGTAAGGTTAATGGGGAATAAGATCTTCCTCACCCATCAATAGGCCTCATGTGGAGTCTGTTAAGGGAAGCTTGCTTGCTTGTAGGAAGGCTTATACATCTTTTGTTAATTTCTAATCAGGCACTGAACCTAAAGAGTATATATTGTGAGAGGTAAGCTTTTGCTTTGGGGGGCTCACTTATGAGAAAGATGTTGTGATTTCCTGGTTGAGACTCTGAGTGGCTATGTGTTCAGAGTTCCCCTACTCCTCAGAGGTAAAAGCTCTCTTGATTTAGTGGTGGATGTAAAGCTTTGATTCAGGCAGTAGAGCCCTGTCTGTTGGTCTTTATTTTGCTTCTCTGTATTTTTTCTGTTTAACTGAAAAAGATTGTTGACCTCTGAAACAGCTGTCTTTCCTAGTAAAGCAGATAAAAGAACCTGTACTAGCAGCCATTGTGAGTATGCTGTTATAGGAACCTGCAGCCTCGAGGTCACATGTGGCCCTCTAGGTCCTCATGTGCCACCCTTTCACTGAATCCAAACTTCACAGAACAAATCCCCTTAATAAAAAGGTTTGTTCTGTAAAACTTGGACTCAGTCAAAAGGCTGCACCTGAGGACCTAGAAGGCCACACTCAAGGCTGCAGGTTTCTCACCTCTGACTCTGGTTCAAACCTTTTTGGGGGGTTATCCTGCAGATGCATTCCTTAGATACCTGTATGCTTATTCTCCAGCTTCCAGAATAGATGAATTATAGTTTGTCTCTCATAAATTATTATTGGATTTACATATCATTACAATTAGTCCAATTAATTTGTTAGAGCTTGTTACTAGCACATTACTATGTGAACACTTCAATCTTTCAAGAGTGCATGATTTCATCAGTGTAGCTGCTCCGTCCCCTGATATGTATGTATACATATGTGTATATATGTGTGCATATATGATATGTGTGCATAGGTATACACATACATATATTTGCCTCTCATAACTTAACTAAGCTAGGCCTCAGACAAATAGACCCACAATCTATCTATTGCCAGCCTCATACTCCAACCGCTCCAGCTGAGTATGAACTGCCTAAGCTTGGGCTCTGCTGGCATAGCCACCCTCTGTGCCACATTGTGGCATGAGTACATGTACCATAGTAGGAAGAGCACTGGGCTTAATGTTGGGAGTAGGAGGAACCTGGGTTCGAATCCTGCCTCTCATATTCACTAGTTATCCAACCCTTAGGAAAGTGATTTAACCTCTCCAAACCTCAGCCTCCTTGTCTGCAAAATGGAAAAGGAAATAATAGTGTGTTGTGAGTAGCTAACGAAATCATGCTTGTAAAGTGCTTTGCAAACCTTTTAAATCCTATGTAAACACCAGCTCTTTATCATTTGTTATGAGAAATCAGCCACAACTTAGAATTTTTAAGAGCCCTAGCACTTTAGAAAGAAACATACACACGAAAACAGGCCTGCATCGTAAGTGAGCAAAGAGAGAGTTTAGTGAGAAATATATCACCTCTTGACATGATGAAGGATGAGGGAGGCTAGGAACCCATTATTCTTTTAACTACTAAACTCCTAGCTATGAGTCAAGAGGCCTGGCCTCTATTTGTCGCTTTATACTTGCTTGTGTAAAGACCTTACACATATCATTTCATTTTTCTGGGTCTCCTTCACCTGTAAAGTGGGGACAATAATACTGGCCATTCATTTCCTCCACCACAATGTTATGAGATTGTTTTGAAAGTACTTTCATCTCCTTGGCAGAAAGGTATTATAGATATATACCTATTATGGTTTCTTGCAGGGGAAAGAAAAACACCTCAGAGAAGACTTTGTCTACTGGTTTGAAGATGCAGTCATTTCTGAGAAGCATAAGCATTTATATGTGGGATGCAATTTAGTGAATTGTTTATAAAGCCGTGTTCTTCATTTCTTTAAAGTTGCATCTTTCCCCTTGCTCATTTGTTGTTGTTTAAATTCTGGTATAAAGAAACCTCTCAAATTATGTTTGTTAGCTGGAGTGTTGGTTTCGATGGCTCATTATTTACTGTTTCTGGCAACATGCTTTACAAAATGCAAAGGTTTCAACGTAGAACCCAGACAGTTTTCCAAAAGGAGAGATAATCAAAAAAAAAATAAGAGGAAAACTAACTCTGACCTGGCTATCGGAAGGAGAAGTATATAAAATAGAGAGGGCAACTGCCTGAATGTGGCATTTTCAGGAAAGGGTCAACCATCCAAGTGTGAAACGTCCCCTTCTTCGAAGTATAGTCCCTAAGCAATCAGCCTTGTAAATAGCATTTGAGAAAGGTAATGAATATCTAGCAACACCTGAATGCAAACGTAATTTCAAAGCTATAAAGCTAGCCATAAATAAAAGGAGTGAGTGATTCCTGTAGTTTACATTAACAGAAAGTTCACTGGGAAAGACAGAAAAACCCAGAGTTCTTCAGATCTCTTAGCCCAACCTGAGCCCTACATTATCTGGCGTCTTACAGGAAGCCCATCCTGATACCTCTCCTTCTAGTTGCTAGACTTCTCCCCTTGGAAATTACTTTACATATTTTAAACTTAATTCTCTAGGTACATATTGTTTTCCCCCAATAGAATACAAACTCCTTGAGAGTAAGGACTGGTTTTTGTTTTTGTCTTTGTAGCCCCAACAACTAACAATGCCAGGCATTGAATAAATCCTTGCTGAACTGAATTGGAATGGAAATGGATAAGAACTATAGTTTTCAAACTGAACCTTCCCCAAGAAATAAGAGAAAATCACAACCCAGGTAATGCCAATATATGGCTTTGGCATTCAATGTAGCATCTAGTGATGGAGGAGGGCTGTGGTTGGTTTCTATATGTGCCTTCCCCTTGGGACTTTTCCTCTGACTCTGAGTTTTTAATTCAACACTATAACCTTAAGAATAGTGGTTGCTCAGATGGGGGATTTTTTTATTATACTAATTCAATTAAATGTCTATTGCTCTAGTAGCTCAGGGATTTCCTTAAGCATTTGTATAACACCTAGGCTGATTACCCCCCAGAACCAGAAACCTAATCTGTCCTTTTCTGACTCTAGTAACTTTTGCTCTATGAAAGGCCTAGACCATCCAGGTGGACTGGGTTTAACTGGATTAACCAGGTGGTGTACTGAAAGCTCCTCCTTCCAGGCTGATAGGTATTATGAATAGATGTGATATTAAAAATAAATTCTTAATCAGGCCCATGGTTGAGACAGGTGTTAAGACTAGTTAGTTACAGCAGCCCTCAGTAAGTGCTCGCTCAGACATATAGCAGGTCAGTTCATAGGAGCGCAAAGCCAAACCATGTGGGATACAGATGGGGAAGGAAGCCAGGATTACTCACTGAGGCAAGCAGCCTCGGGTTGAACATGGGGAGTTCACAGGTGGAAATTGTTGCTGGGCAGATGGTGGACCAGACAGTTGTATAGTTGATAAACAGAAGCTGGACAGGAAAAGCCAAGAGCTCATTGAACTGTAAAGGGGAAGGCCTTCAGAAACAAAGCAAATTTTCCACGCTTTAGGAAGGGTTTGAGGATTGCATAGCTCAACTATGTATGAAGGGACTAGTAAAGAAATGAACTTGCCTCTTGGGTAGGCTGCTTTCCTACCTTTGTCTCTAGCCACCCATAGGCATAAGACCCCAAAAGGAATCTGAGCAGTGGGGTAACTGCCTGAACTGAGACTGATCACCATAAGCCAAGGTGAAGTACCTTCCTGAGACAACTGGCTTTGAACCAGAAAGGATTGTCCAACAGGATAAGCTAGACCTTTTCTACTTCTCACCTAGAGGTGACATACCTCCGAGACCTGGCTTTGAGAGAGAGTCAAAGAGAAGAGTTCTATACTAAGGGTTTTCACAATGGGTGGAAGAGCCCAGTGGTGCTCCAGCTGAAAGGAGAACTGTAACGTCATAGCTTAGGAAAGCATGGTACCATCCAACTGGGCCAGTGGCAGAAGATGGGGAAAGATTGTAGCTACTATGGAAAACTGAGCCTCGGGAATATCCTAGGACAGCTCATCCATCAGAGATGCTACATCTTAAGAAGAGTCAGGGGCTGAGCCATTTACTGGGCTGAGTGCCTAGAGGGAACATTTCTCACTTGGATGGTTAAACCTGTGTTAGAAATGCCACGTTCAGCAGATTGGCCTCCCTGGCTGGTGCAGCCTGGTAACAGCAGCTGCCCAGACGCTGAATGATTAGCCCAGGCCAGACCAGTGGTTGAGTCTAGCTCAGAAAAGAATACAGGGCTGGGGAACCTGCAGCCTCGAGGCCACATGTGGCTCTCTAGGTCCTGAAGTGCAGCCCTTCTAGGTCCTCAAGTGCAGCCCCTAGTCAAAGGCCACAATGGGGCCACACTTGAGGATCTAGCGGGTCATGTGTGGCTTCGAGGCCGCAGGTTCCCCCTTCCCCCCCAAGGTACCATGCCCTTTGAGAAGCTAGTCTAGCTGAGCATTGGAGAGGCTCTCCTGTTACGGACACTATAACCTGTAGAGAGTTTCAGGAGGACCCCATGGATAACAAAAGGATTCTGAGGCCCTACCATTCTGCAATGATGAGACCCAGGACCACATGTGTTCCCTATACATGTACCTCACTACCACTGTTCTTTGTGGTCACACAGCTAGGCATGGCATGAGGTAGCTTGTAGCTTAGTGGATAGAACACCAGGCCTGGGGTCAGGAAGATCTGAGACTGTGTGACCCTGGGTGAGTCACATAGTTTCTGTTTGCCTCAGTTTCCTCAACAGTAAAGTGAGGATAATAATATCTACCTCCCAGGGTCGTTGCGAGGATCTAGTGAGATAGTACTATTTTTAGCATAGTGCCTGGCACATAGCAGGCCCTATATAAATGCTTATTCCCTTCCCCCTTCATGTCTATTCTTCCCCCCATGGTAGACTTGTTATTCATGGAAAAACATAATCCAAGTTTTGGTTTGGTTTGGTTTTTTTGAGGAGAGATGCTTTTTAACTGTAGCCTTTACTGTACCATTTGAATGAATACTTCTTTCTAAAGAATTGGCACTAGGAGCTAATTGTAACGGGGAAGCACTCCAAGTAAGGGCAGGCCTAGAAAAGTCAAGGTGGAGGTTTGTGAGTTAATGTCAGGAGGACAGCCACCTAGTTATCCTTAGAATCTCTAAAATAATAGCAGCCACGCTTCTGGGCACCCAAATTGCCAGCGCCAGTGTGGGTCAGTGGAGGGAGCACAGAGAGGGTGTCATACTAAGACATGAGCAGCCCCAGCTAAAATTTCATCCTTTACAGGAAGCCTTCCCCAACCCTTCTTGATTCCAGTGCCTTCGCTCTGTTAACTATTTCTTCTTTATCCTTGCTTTGGATATATTTGTTTGCTCCTTGTCTTCCCTGGTAGACGGTAAGCTACTTGAGGGGAGGGACTGTCTTTTGCCTCTTTGTGTATCCCCAGGGTTTAGCACAGTGCCTGGCATGTAGTAGACACTTAATAAATGTTGATCGATTGATTGATTGAGCCTGAAGGAAAAGGATATGGACAATTTGTCATATATGAAAAGCTAAACCCAAGCATAGCTGGATTAGTCAGGGTAGGCAGCTAATGTCAGATACAGAACATCTAAATGAGCCATTTTCTAACATATTAATTTTTATAAATGCACATTTGAAAAAGAGATACACAGCACGGCATGTGTCCAGAGAGTTGGCTTTGGAGTCAGACACAGATTCGTGTCCTAGCTCTGACACATAGTGGCCCCGTGACCCTGGGCAAGACACAACTCTTTAAGAGTCTCAGTTGCCCAGAAGGAGCCGATCTTCATTGTTAGAGGGGGTTTCCTCAACTGGGTGCTGCCAACCCAGATCCAGACCTTAATCTGACATATTTTTATGCCAAAAGTAATTCCACTCTCCATGCTATGTATGCAGGTATTTATTTCTTATTTATCAAATTGCATATGTTACAATGAAAGCTCAAAACCTCTAACAAACAGGGGACACAATTTTCATATTTGGAAGGGTACGATTGTCAAGCCTGCCTAGGGCCCCCACGTCTTGGTGTTAGAAGCCCAGGTCTAGTGAGGGACTCCCATTCTTTGAGAAGGGGAGCTTCATCGTTTAGCCCAAGCATCTTCTGCACCTGATTGAGGAGGCAGGGATACATTCTCAGAGTGGATCGACTCTGTCACAAAGCCTGTAGAGTAATTTTCCTGTTGGTTTGCTAGGGCATGTAAGCCAGGGAGGGCTGTAACAAGGGTTTCACCCAGGATCTTGATACCATCCTCTCCTCTAGGTGGCTGCAGGCATGCAACAGGAAGCTAAGAGTTTGGAGTCAGAGCACCTGGGTCAGAATCCTAGCTCTTCCTTGGGCAAATCATTAGTCCTCTCTGTTTCCTCATCTGTAAAATAAGGTGGTTGGATCAGATGATCCCTTTAAGCTCTAAATCTATGCCCATATGGGTGGAGCCCTGTGTCTGGATATTTAAAATATGTCCTTGGGGGATAGGACAGATTCCAGAATAAACAATAGCAAATGTCTGCTAAAGATATCTCTGCAAAGTCCTCTCATCACCAACTTAGACCTTACCATTGACTCCTCATCACATGGGAACCATACCAAACACTGCTGTAAACACCTGAGGAAAGGACTTACAGACATACACGCACACTCCTCTTGCTTCGTCCATACCCTAGTACAACAAGGAAGGGGCAAAAAGATCACTATTACAAGATAGTGAAGCTTCTCCTTGCTGCAGCGGCAGCTCTAAGGTTCACAAGTCTTGCTCTATCGTATGCTCATTCCAACCTGCCTATAACAGAACCACACATTTAAAACTAGGAAGAATCTTAGCCCTCACTTGAAAAGGCTAAGCTAAGTGACCATCATAAGTGGCAGAGCCATAAAGTCCTTTGACCCTAAATCCATCCCTCTTTCCTTGCTCCTCAAAGCTGTTGCATGTGGCCCCAAAGCCAGCTAGCTGATTTAAACCAGTAAGGGTCCTTTTTCTCTTTAAATATATCTGGTAATCCCACCCCCCAGCTTGCTGCAGGTCCAAAAGGAAAGGAATTCAGTGGCCTCACTGCTGTCCAATCTCCCAGAGCTGAGCCATGTTCAGATTCCCCATGACTGCTGACCAGACATTTTGATTACTTCTCTGAGAGCAATGCTAATGTGGTGGTTTAGCAAGGGTGCCAGGAGGAGAAAGGCTTTGTTATCCAAAAGGTTTAGATGTAGTCGGCTAAGTCTCAGCTCCAAATACCTAGGCCATGTTCCTTTTTGTCCATGAGGTATCAGCATTACTTCCACCAGAGTCAAGAGTTTAGTATGGGCCACACTTCAGACTTCACTGTCATGGGAGAGATGTACTGTAGGCGAAATAAGGTGTTGAAATGGGGAGAGTGGAGAAAGGAGTGGTAGAATATGGGATTGATCTTATGGGTATAAGGGAGCTGTCTTTTATAAGCCACAAGATTAATGATGGGTAATGTGAAAGGAGACTAGGAAATAATTTTCCAATTTCTCAATGGTTCAATGGCTACATCAAACATTAGTCTGTTATAGTTTACTCATTTCAGTTGTGTCTTACTCTTCATGACCCCATTTGGGGTTTTCTTGGCAAAGATACTGGCGTGGTTTACCATTTCCTTCTCCGGCTCATTTGTCAGAGGTGGAAACTGAGGCAAACAGAATTAAATGATCTGTCCAGGGTCACACAGCTAGTAAATGTCTAAGACTGGATTTGAACTCAGAAAGATGAGTCTTCCAGACTTCAGGCCCTGCACTCAACAACAACAACATTGATAATGTGGAAGGAGACTAGGAAAATAGGAAATAATTTTCCCAATTCCAGGTGGTTCAATGGAATGGAAGAAGTAAGTATACAACTATACCTGGTCCCAGACTTGTAGGGATTCACTGACAGCATCATTTTTCATCTTAGGTATCTAGGTGTAATAGTGAAAAGAACCTTGGACTTGGAATTAGGAATCTCTGAGTTCAAATTCTAGCTATGTGTCCCCTGGGCATCTTCGAGCCTCAGTTCCTCAGTACCTACCTCTTGAGATCATTGTGTGGCCCAAGTAGAATACTAGTACTATATATAGAATACTAGTATATAAATAGATATATGTATATAGAATACTAGTATATATATATATATATGAATATAGAATACCAGTATATATATGGATATATGTATATGGAATACTAGTATATATAGAATGCTAGTATATATATATGGATATATGTATATAGAATACTAGTATATATATGGATATATGTATATAGAATACTAGTATATATAGAATGCTAGTATATATATGGATATATGTATATAGAATACGAATAAATATATAGATATATGGAAAACTAGTACTATATATAGAATACTAGTATATATGGATATATGTATATAGAATACTAGTATATATATAGAATATTCATATATAGATATATGTATATAGAATACTAATAAATATATAGATATATAGAATACTAGTACTACATATAAAATACTAGTGTATATAGATATAGAATACTAGTACTATATATAGAATACTAATAAATATATAGATACAGATATATAGAATACCAGTTATGGAATACTAGTACTATATATAGAATATCCAGTACTACATAAATATTGGCTGTGATAATAATTGTTCTAATGGTTATTCTGTGATTATTATTTTATTATGTTGGATCTTATAGGCTATCTGAGATACCAAAGGACCGTCTGTCTGTTGGCCTACACTGTTTAAAGTACACTGAATTAGCATTCCATTACTGTGAAGACTTTGGTGACCTGGAAGTAGCTAGGTTGCAATGCATAGTAATAATAATATAAATAATAGCTATCATTTATATAGTGGCTTTAAAATACACAAAAAGCCTTTTTGAGCCTTCCAACAACTTTGTGAAGTAGATGCTATTATTATCTGCATGTTACAGATGACAAAAACTGAGACAACCAGAGGTTAAGTGACTTGCCCAAAGTCACACAGTGTCTGAACTTGCATTTGAACTCAGGTCTTCTGAGGTCCTCCAAAGCCAGCATTCTAAGAACTGTGCCACCTAGCTGCCTGCTAGGGTGTGTTTCACATGAAGGAACTCGTCCAGTGGGCAATTGATGGACCTAAAGACTGAAGTAGAGATTCTGACAAAAGTAAAGCCTCAAAACTAAGGGTCAGCAAACTACTGCCCCAACCTAAAACCTGCTCCCAGACTGCTTTTTGGGCTGCCTATGAACTAAGAATGGTGTTTATGTTTTTAAGTAAAGTTTTATTCTATTTAATGATGGGAAAACCATTCTTAGGTCTCAGGCTGTAAGAAAGTAGGTGGGCTAGATTTGATCCAGGGGCAGTAGTTTTCTGACCTGCTCCAGACTGAGGCGATCTGGGTCAGGAGTCTTTGGAGGGAAAAGATAATACCTAGTTGTCCTCAATTGCCATAGATATCTTTTAGGTCAAAGAGAAAGGGGTCATAAGAATCATACCTTGAAAGCTAGAAGGCAACTCAGAGTTTTACAGATGAGGAAGCTGAAGCTAGGGGAAATTAAGTGGTTTGCCCAGGGTCAAGCATGTGCTAAAGGCCCAAAAAAAAGGACCTGACTCCAGGTCCTCTGACTCCAGGGCCAGTGTCTTTCCAGTGCTGGTTGCTGTGTAAGAGAAAGGTAAAACCAATTCATAGGTCAGTGAACTAGGAGCTTTTCAAAAGGCCAAAACACTGACACACAAAACAATGGCACCTGTAGATTAGAGATGCACCTACGTAGTCAACTTCACAGATCAGCTGAGCTAATAACCAAAGGCAGTAGCCACCACCTACATGGCCATGGCACTATGAAAAAGCCAGCGTGTCTCACTGGTATGTGGGTTTGTGAGTCGTGCTTGAGTCTTCAAGCTCAGCTTTCGGTATGGGATCTTGACTAGGTCCCTTGAGGAACATGGCCTCCTGGTGGTTCTCATGAGGGAGTATGTCTGTCTGTTTGCATTGTCAAGCTAAGCAACCCAACTGTTATATTAACTTCAGTGGGACTAACTACAGTAGAACAGCTTGCTAATGAGACTAGTTTTAATTGTTAGGAAGTTTTTCCTTACCTGAAGTTGCAATTTGCTTCTTGGTAAATTCCAATCATTGTTCTGAGTTTTGCCCTCCGGGGCTACAAACAAGTCCCATTCTTTTTTTTTTTCTTTTCTCCTTGCCTTGTTCTTTTCTCCCTCCCTTCTCTCCCTCCATTTTTCTTTTCTTTTCTTTCTTCCTCCCCCTTCATTTCTTCCTTTTTTCCTTCTGTCCTTTTTTCTTCCTTCCTTCCTTCATTTTTTTCTTCATTTTTTGAAATGATTTATTTTTAATTTTAAAATATTATTTTATTTTCAACTCAGAATTCTCTCCCTCCCACCCCTCCCTGCATTGAGAAAGCAAGAAAAACAAAACCCATTACAAACCTGCATAGTCAAGCAAAACAAATGCCTTCATTAGCCATGTCCAAAAAAAATATGCCTCAATCTATACTTTGAATCCGTCACTTCCCTATCCAAGGATGGGTAGCATGTTTCATTATAAGTCCTCTGGAATGATGGTTGGAGTTTGTGTTGATCAGAGTTCTTAAATCTTTCAGGGTTGATTGTCCTCACAATGTTGTTACGGTATAAATTGTTCTGCTGGTTTTGCTCACTTCACTTAGCATTGGGTCATTCAAGTCTTCCCAGGTCTCATTCCTTTTCCATATGACAAGTCTTCAGATACTTGAAGTCCTCTCTTCTCCTCTTGAAATCAAAGGATAATATGAAGGCCCTTCCCCAGAGGACAGAATGTTGGACTTGAGTCACGAAGTCCGGGAAGATCCAGTTCAAATCTCAACTCTGACTCTTAACAGCTGCATGACCATAGGCAAGCCATCAAGCCACTCTCAACCTCAGGCTCCTCGTTGGTAAAATCGGGATAATGATAGTTTCGCTACTTCCTCGTGTGATTGGGTTATTTATTCTGAACTCCACAAACATCAAACAGGACAAGCATCTCCACATACAAAGTGAAACAGAAGAGGACAGCGCATGAAACCACAGCTGTATATTATGTGCAGCTTGCTTTACCCTTCAAGCACACAGTCATATTCAGCCAGTAACTTTCAGAGCTGTCCCACTTGTCTGTGTTTCTTTCTGGCCTTCCTTCTGGGAGAGGTTGTTGTGACATTCCAATGAGATAACATACATATAGACACTCTGAAAACTTTAGAGCTTTATATAAATGTTAGTTATTATTGTCATGGTCTTCCTTTTCTGTAAATTTTCCTATTTTTCCATGGTCTTTCTATAATGCAGTGCCAACAGTTGGTATGTAGCTGGATATAGGTGGCAAAGAAGATATTAGATCCCTTCCTCATCTACAGTATGGATGCTTAATCTTTTTTATTTTATGGATCCTTTTGGAAGTCTCATAAAACTTATGAACCTATTCTCAGAATATACATAAGATAAAATATATAGGATTACTAAGGAAACCAATTATATTGAAATAGTTATCAATAAAAAAAAACAAATTTACAGACACCAGATGAAGACCCACTGCCCTATGGCATGGAGCTGATTTGTGTCACTAATTTTGAAGCAACTAATGGCCTTAGGGGGGAAGAGACCCTACTGGAGCAGCAATGCGAAGACGGGTATACTCAACATAGGGCAGGTCATGAAACACAAGAAGGGAATGCCATTCAGTGCTGAGGATAGACAGTTTGTTTCTCACAGAGTCTGCCCACAAAAGCATCCCTTAATGTCAGAGGCATTCTCCCTCACCCCTACTTTGCCCAGTTGTATCTTTGCCCAGGCTGGAGGCAAGGCTGCTGCACCAAAGCAGACATACTGAACAGGACTGGGGAAAAGGTCATCAAGTGGATGCCAGATGCACTGTCAATAGATCGGGTGAGAGCCAGAGAAGCTAACAGCTGAAGAGAGGCCAGGCCAAGTTCAGAGGTCACAGATCCCCAAAGACTTCCCAGAGATTTGCTGTTGCTTATCCCCTTTTATTGGGGTAATTCATTGCTCTCCAGATAACCCTGCCTTTTCTGGGATGGCTAGAGTGCTGGAGAATGGAGGGATGAGGGGTGGTAACCCACTTAAAGGGGCTGAGGACAGTGGGAAGGGCTTGATTATATTAGGGTTGTAGCTTCCTTCCTCCTGGAATCCCCTGAATCTTTAGTGTCTTCAGGGCAAATAGGGGCTCTATTAAGACTCAGATAGATATGACCTCCCTTGAGTCCTATTGGGTTTTATGATACAACACAATGCAATAAATACATTATAGCACAAAACAATATAATGCAACACAACACTATACAGTGTGTATTTGTTGAGCACTTGCTATGTGCAAGACACCGAGGTTACAAAAACAATATGGAAAGCCATCTCTGCCCTCAAGGAGCTAACATTCTGGGGAGGAGTCCCAGATGGACAGCATTTAAACAGATGAACTCTATTCAGGCTGATTTCAGGAAGGAAAAAGGATTCATGATGATGGGGATCAGGAAAGGCAGAGGAAGGAGAAGTGTTCAGGGAGTGGTCTCCCAGGCAGGAAAGGCAACCTGAGCCAAGGTACAGAGTCAAGGGAGGGGATGCCAAATTCAGGGATCAGCAAATAAGCTGGTTTGGCTGGAATGTTGAGTTGGCAAAGGGGAATAATGTGAAATAAACCCAGAAAGGGAGGTTGGAATTAGATTTGTGCCGGGCTTTAAAAGGTAAACAGAAGAGTCTGTATTTATCCTGGAGGCTATAAGGAGTCAATGGAGCTTTTTGAGCAAGGGAGTGCTTGTGCTTTTAGGAAGGTTATTTTGGCAGCTGTGTGGAATATAGTTTGGGGAAGGGACAGACTGAGACCTAGTAGGAGGCTATTACAAAAGTCTAGACAACAGGTGCTGAGTGTATGAACGAGGGTGGTGGCCCATGTGAATGAAGCAACAGGCATGGATTTAATGCACAAGGCATCCCAAACGTTTTGGTGAAGTTTTGTATTATTAAATGTTTGGGGGGTCCCCTGAATATTGTGGAAGGAGACCATACAAGATTTAACAGGTGGTGGGTGAAGGAGAGTCAAGGATAATGATAAGGTTGTAAATCCAGATGACTAGGAAGTAGTGCCCTAGACAGAAATAGGGCAATTTGGAGCTGAGATGGCTTTAAGGGGAAAGATAAAAAAGTTCCATTCTGAATAAGCTGGGATTGAGATGCCTGGAGGACAACAACTGGAGATATCTAAGAGGCAGTTGGTGATGCAGGACTAGAGTTCATAAGAGATATTAGAGCTGGATGTTAAGGTTTGGGCAGCCAGGTGGCACAGTGGATAAGAGGGCTGAGCCTCATCTTCCTGAGTTCAAATCCTGCCTCAGACACTTACTAGCTGTTCAGCCCTGGGCAAATCACTTAGCCGTGTTTCCCTCAGTTGCCCATTGGTAAAATGAACTGGAGAAGGAAATGGCATAGGGCTCCGATATCTTTGCATAGAAAAATAGGAGGCAACTGAAAGACTGAACAACAACAAAATAAGGTTTGGGAGCCATCTATGTAGATATGATAATTAAACCTACTGTTACGGGATTACTGAGTTGATGAGATTACTAAGAAAGAAGGAGTAAAAAGGAGAAAGGGGCCCAAAACAGAGCCTTGTGGTGCCCACACAATTAAGGGGCAGGATATAAATGAGGATCCAGCAAAGGAATCAGAAACAATGGTCAAAACCAGTAGGAGGAGACTTGAGGGAGAGCGGTATCACAAAAAGCAGGGAGGAGAGTGTCCAGGAAGAAGTTCAACTGTATTAAAACTTACAGAAGGGTCAAGAAGGATGAAGACTGAGAAAAAAACCCATTGAATTTGACAAATAAGAGATTGTTGGTGACCTTAGAGTTCTAGTTGAGTGGTTAGCTTGGAAGCTTTACTACAAGAAGTGTGTTTTAAAATTTACTTTATTGGGGCGGAGCCAAGATGGCGGCTGGAAAGCAGGGACCAGCCTGAGCTCCCTGCCGAGCCCCTCCAAAAACCTATAAAAAATGGCTCTGAACCAATTCTAGAACGGCAGAACCCACAGAACAGCAGAGGGAAGCAGGGCTCCAGCCCAGGACAGCCTGGATGGTCTCTGGGTGAGGTCTATCCCGCATGGAGCTGGGAGCTGGGAACGGAGTGGAGTAGAGCCCACCCTGAGCGACTTGGACCATCCAGACCAGAAGCCGGGCGGAGGGGGCCCTAGCGCTCTGATTCAGTGAGCTGCGGCAGTTACAAGACTTCTCAACCCACAAACACCAAAGACTGCTGAGAAGGTTAGTGGGAAAAGCTGCGGGAGTGGAAGGAGTTCGCGGTTCGGCTTCCAGCCCCGGGGGCAGCGGAGGTGGGGCAGCTACGGCTGCTGCTGCTTCCAGCTCTAGACCCACCTGGTGGGAGGAATTAAGTGGCGGATCAGAGCAGGAGTGCACAGCCTGCCGAAGATCTGAGCCCAGTTCAGGTTGGGGGTCCTTGGGGAAGGAGCAGTGCTGGTGCGGCAGAGCTGGCACCTCCCCCCCAAACGTGGAACATAGAACTCTGTAGTCTACAAGCAGTCATACCCCACTGAAAAACTCAAAGGTCAAGTTAGTTGGCTGGGATTATGGCCAGGCAGCGAAAACGCACCGAGATTCAGTCTCAGACTCTGCATTCATTCTTTGCTGACAAAGAAGACCAAAACACACAGACAGAAGAAATTAATAAAGTCAAAGAGCCTACAACAGAAACCTCCAAGAAAAACATGAACTGGTCCCAGGCCATGGAAGAGCTCAAAAAGGATTTGGAAAAGCAAGTTAGAGAAGTAGAGGAAAAATTGGGAAGAGAAATGAGAAGGATGTGAGAAAACCATGAAAAACAAGTCAATGACTTGCTAAAGGAGACCCAAAAAAATACTGAAAAATACACTGAAGAAAACAACACCTTAAAAAACAGATTAACTCAAATGGCAAAAGAGCTCCAAAAAGCCAATGAGGAGAAGAATGCCTTGAAAGGCAGAATTAGCCAAATGGAAAAGGAGGTCGAAAAGACCAATGAAGAAAATACTACTTTAAAAATTAGATTGGAGCAAGTGGAAACTAGTGACTTTATGAGAAACCAGGATATTATAAAACAGAACCAAAGGAATGAAAAAATGGAAGACAATGTGAAATATCTCCTTGGAAAAACCACTGACCTGGAAAATAGATCCAGGAGAGATAATTTAAAAATTATTGGACTACCTGAAAGCCATGATCAAAAAAAGAGCCTAGACATCATCTTTCAAGAAATTATCAAGGAGAACTGCCCTGATATTATAGAGTCACAGGGCAAAATAGAAATTGAAAGAATCCATCAATCGCCTCCTCAAATAGATCCAAAAAAGAAATCTCCTAGGAATATTGTCGCCAAATTCCAGAGCTCCCAGATCAAGGAGAAAATACTGCAAGCAGCCAGAAAGAAACAATTCGAGTATTGTGGAAACCCAATCAGAATAATCCAAGATCTGGCAGCTTCTACATTAAGAGATCGAAGGGCTTGGAATGCGATATTCCGGAGGTCAATGGAGCTAGGATTAAAACCTAGAATCACCTACCCAGCAAAACTGAGTATCATGTTCCAAGGCAAAATATGGAGTTTCAATAAAATAGAGGACTTTCAAGCTTTCTCAGTGAAAAGACCAGAACTGAATAGAAAATTTGACTTTCAAACATAAGAATCAAGAGAAGCATGAAAAGGTAATCAAGAAACAGAAATTGCAAGGGACTTACTAAAGTTGAACTGTTTTGTTTACATTCCTACATGGAAAGAGGACAGGGATGATTCATGAGACCTCAGTATTAGGGTAGCTGAAGGGAATATGCATATATATATATATATATATATATATATATATATATATATATATGTTTATGTATATATATATGTGAATGTGTATGTATGTATATATCTATGTGTATATATATGTGTGACACAGGGTGAGTTGAAGATGAAGGGAAGATATCTAAAAGAAATAAAATGAAATTAAGGGATGAGAGAGCATCATACTGAGAGAGAGAGATAGGGAGAGATAGAATGGGGTGGATTATCTCACATAAAGGTGGCAACAGGAAGCAGTTCTGTGGGAGGAGGGGAGAGGGCAGGTGAGGGGGGAATGAGTGAACCTGGCGCTCATCAGATTTGGCCTGAGGAGGGATTACCATACATACTCAGTTGTGTATCTTACCCCACAGGAAAGAAGAGGGAGGAAGAAAAAAAAATAAAGGGGGGGGGATGATGGAGGGGAGGGCAGATGGGGGTGAAGGGAATCAAAAACAATCACTTTGGAAAGGGGACAGGGTCAAGGGAGAAAATTCAATAAAGCGGGATGGGTTGGGAAGGAGCAAAATGTAGTTAGTCTTTCACAACATGAGTATTATGGAAGGGTTGTACATGATGATACACATGTGGCCTAGGTTGAATTGCTCGACTTCTTGGGGAGGGTGGGTGGGAAGGGAAGCGGGGAGAGAATTTGGAACTTGGAGTTTTAGAATATAGATGTTCAAAAACAAACACAAGAAAGTTTTTTGCATGCAATTGGAAAGTGAGATGCACAGGCAATGGGGGGTAGAAATTTATCTTGCCCTACAAGAAAGGAAGGGAAAAGGAGATGAGAGGGGAGGGGGGTGATAGAGGGGAGGGCTGACTGGGGAACAGGGCAACCAGAATATACGCCATCTTGGAGTGGGGGGGGGAAGGGTAGAAATGGGGAGAAAATTTGTAATTCAAACTATTGTGAAAATCAATGCTGAAAACTAAATATGTCAAATAAATAAATTTAAATTAAAAAAAATTTACTTTATTTTAGACTCAAACACCAGAACACAAATACAAAATAGAGAAAAGAAACAAAAACGATATCGATTTAAATATTGGAACTTAAATACAAAGTAAGAAAGAAAAAAAGCATGTCATGTGCATAGCAGAACATAGGAGAGGATTCAAAATATGTAACAATCGATTTCCATTTCAAGAAAGCCTGTATGATAAATGCCAGACGTTATATTGAGAGCTGTCCATCTTTTCTTTGCTTCCTTGTAAGTTTTCTTTTGTTCTCTGCTGTACACTTTTTTTACTTTGTTCTTTTTTTCCCTCCCCACACCCCCCCAAAGGGTACAATTAAGTATGGATATATTTCTCTGTAGCTATAGATACATACAAACACATATGCATATGTATGTACATATATAGACATACACTTTCTCAAACAAATTTTACTCCTGATCTTTGTTTTTATGTTTGTGCATATCTCTTGTTTCCTATCCCTCCTACCTTTTCTACTTCTACCTACTACCTTGCCCGCCTATTGCTTGACTACCCCACTCCAAGGATCCTTCCCCCGTCCTCCCATTCCCATAAATCAAAATACCGTTCTGTAGCCCCCATAACCTATTCCCTCACTCTCCCCTCTAAAGATTCTTCTATTGTCCTCTCCCGCCTCCCCATCTCCTTACTGTTTTACTTCTTCTGAATTTAGAGGATTTTTATACTTTTCTAAATATATATGTATTGCTCCCTCTTAAACCCATCATTCCCGATGAAAGTCGGTTACCAGAGCTACCAGCCCTCCTCCCCCACCTAATTCTTCTGTATTGATTCTTCCTCTTGTCCCTTATTTGCATAAAATAATTACTCCTTTTAACAGTTCTAAATGATTTTACTTTTAAAATTCATATCATACTCAGGTTTACCCCAATCTTTCTTCTGAGCTACCCAGTTACTAATAAGAATCTTAGACATATGTTTTGCATTTTACATATATCAAAAGTAAATGGTCTGTACTTACTGAATCTCTTGTAATCAGTCTTTGGTATGTGCCTTATGTTTCTCTTGGCTCTTGTATGTCCAATCTTCTATTAAGTTCAGGTTTTTGTTGTTTGTTTTTCTTTTTTAAGGAAAGTCTTGAAAGTCTGACAGTTGATCAAATATCCATTTTTTCCATTCAGGATTATGCTTAACTTTGCTGGGTATGGTATTTTTGGCTGGAGACCGAGTTTGCTCTTTTTTGCTCTTCAATACATAGTATTCCAAAACCTGCAGTCCTTTAGTGTCTCCACCGCTAGATCTTGTGTGATTCTTGTTATGGCACCGTCAGAATTAAATTGTTTTATTCTTGTTGCTTTCAATATTTTATCCTTGAGCTGGGGGTTTTGGAATTTGACTGTAATATTCCTATGAGTTTTCCTCACAGGATCTCTTTTAAGTGGTGATTGATGGATTTTTTTCTATTTCTACTTTCCCCCCTTGTTCTAGTGCTTCAGGACAATTTTCTTTAATTATTTCTTGTATTATTGTATCAAGATTCTTTTTTTATCACAGCTTTCATTAAGTCTGATTATTTTTATGTTTTCTCTTCTCGATCTGTTCTCCAGATCTGTTGTTTTTCTTATAAGATGTTTTACCTTCTCCTCTATTTTTTTTCATTATTCATATTTTGTTTAATTATTTCTTCATCTCTTATAATTTCACTGGCTTCGCCTTGCCCAATTCTAATTTTCAAGGTGTCATTTTCTTTGTTAAGATTCTAGATCTCCTTTTCTAGTTGGTTGACTTTCCTTTCATAACCTTCTTGTTTTTCTTGGATTATTCTTTTTTTTTTTTTTTTAGTTTTTCTCTGTCTCCGTCATTTGATTTTTAAAGTCTTTTTAAAGACCTTCTATGACTTCTTTTTGGGCCATGTGATCATTTGATGTTACTCTTTGGGGGCTACAAGCAGTTTAGAATAGAAGGCGAGGAGGAGAGGCAATAAGTATAGAAGGCTTTTAGAAAATTTCCTTTTTATTATGAACTGGAAAAACATCAATAAGCATGAACATTTCAGCATACAAAGAAGAACAATGAAAGAGAATACTATATGAGGATTGTATAGGGATAGTGTGGGAGGATTTTTCCCTCTCCAAAAAGGTCTCTTAAATTTAATGTGGAAGTATAAAATTGCCTTGTCTGTGTTCTCTTCTGAACTTTCCTCTACTCTCCTCTTCGTATTTTTTCAATGTTTCATTGATTTTTTTTCTGTCTTTCCTCCTTTTTTTTTAATCACTGATCATAACCTTTCCTATTCTGTCCTCCCTGGAAAAAAAAAGCCTTGCTATGTAACAAATAAGTACAGTCAGGTAAAATAAATTCTCACGTTGTTGTTCAACTGTTTTTTCAGTCAGGTCTAAATCTTTATGACCCCATTTGGGGTTTTCCTGGCAAAAATAGTGGAGTGGTTTGCCATTCCTTCCCCAGCTCATTTTACAGATGAGGAAATTGACGCAAACAGGGTTGAATGACTTGCTACTAAGTGTCTGAGGTCACATTTAAACTCCAGATGCTAAGCCTTCCTAACTCCAGACCTGGCATTCCATCCACTGTGCCACCTAGCTGCTGATAAATTTTCACATTGGCTATATCTAAAAGTATTTATCTGATCTTGAATCTTTTAGTTCACTACCTTACTGCAGGGGTGGGAAGCATGATATAACATATCTTCTGAAGTCAAGATTGATTACTACATTGGTCAGAATTCTTAAATCTTTCAAGGTTGTTTTTTTTTCCTTTACGTCATTTTAGTCATTTTATAAATTGTTCTCCTGATCACTTCACTTGGCACCAATTCCTGTAAGGTTTTCCCAGGTTTCTCTGAATTATTCTCCTTTTGTCAATTCTGCTTATCACTTAAGTTTGGATTTCAAAGGTTCTACCCTGCTCTGGTCTTTTCATTAGGACCATTTGAAAAGATTCTATTCTATTAAATTTCCTCTGTAGGATTATATCCAGTTTTGAAGTATATTTATGTTATTTTTGGTTGTGTGGGGGGTTTTTTTGTCACCTTTTAATATACCGTATTCTAAAATTTGTTTTTCCCTTTCTAACAGATATGGCATAGTCTTATGTGATACTGTCTGTGGTTCTTTGGTGCCTGAACTTACTCTTTCTTTCTCTTCCTGGCATTTTTTTTTCTTTGACCTAGAAGCTCTAGATTTTAGCTATGATGTCCCTGGGTGTTTCAATTTAAAATTTTTTCTTTCAAAAATTGGGGTTATTTTCTTTTTGTATCATTATTCTAGTAGACCTAGACTTTTAATTTTAAAAAAAAGATTTCTTGAAATATGTTAGCCAGATTTTTATTTGGTTATGGTTTTCAGGGAATCTGGAATTCTTAAATTATCTCTCCTTGGCCTATTTTCCAAAGCAATTGCTCCTTATGGCAGATAGCTTGAATTTTCTTCTTTTCTTTTTCCCAATAGTTTGACTTTGTTCTAATAGTTCTTATTGTTTCCTACTGTTTTTGAGCTCTATTTGCACCATTCTATTTTTTAGGGAGTACAATGTAGAGGTAATATTTTCTACCTTCTCTTCTAATATAGTTCTTCTTCCATTTTCCCACTCAAGAACTAAAATTTTATTTTATTTTTTTATATCTCACTTTGCTTCTTCATTCGCTCTTGGAATCCATGTGGACAAATCACTCTTTTGTTCTGACGTGCTATTTTCATTTATTGTGTAGTTAAACTTTTTCTTCTGTGTTTATCTTTCTGGGCTTCTTTTACTCAATAGTATTTCTTCATGGTACTTTCCTGAATGGAAAACAAAACAAATAATACAAATCATTAGACAGGGCTTTTAACTGTCTGTCCATAGCAATACATACATAGTTACCAGAGAGAGAGAGAAGCACCAACATCTGGGTGGCTACCCAGAGTTTCTTCTGGCCAAATCACATGAACACTCTTCCAATGTGTGAGCCCCAAAGCAAAATGCTAACCTCCGAGTATATGTACACTTCTTCAGGGTCAGAGGGAGTCACAACCATGTGACTCAAACTCATGTGGCTTAGGCTTTCTTATGACTTAAGCAGGTCATCAATGACTCCTGATTTAATCAAAGGCAAGGCTCAAAGGCACTTGATTGCCTTAGTGCTGAGAAGCATGCCAAGAAAAAACAGCAAGAAGTGCCACTTTGCTTGCCGTTACAACAGGCAAGACTGCATTTGGGAAACTGTGCTCCTTTCTACAATACCAAATTTTGGGGAACAAAAATGTATCTGCTCATTAGGGACTCACCAAATGAGAGGTGAGTTGAATAGAGAACAGTTCTCACAGTCAAGAATACCTGGGTTTATGCTGTAGCTCTAATACATTCTGGCTCTGACCCTAAGCAAGTCACTCAGTCTCTTAGCACCCCAGACAACTTTCTAAGACTATAAATTGCATCAAGATCTGTATTGGTAGAGGAAGTTCCCTTACCAGGAGTGTTCTATGTCATTGGAAATCACAAGTCTGGCAATAAAATAAAATAAAATTCTCCTATTGACGCTGTATCCTAACTGATCCAGGAATGCCATCATCTCTTTTAGAAAAATCAAAATTGTGAAAGATCCAAAGGGCAATAGAGAATGCATAATATTTGTAGATAAGATGTACGTTATTTCATTACTACCTACTGATTCAGTCAAAAGGCCACACTTGAGGACCTAGAGGGCCACATGTGGCCTAGAGGCTGCATGTTCCCCACTCCTATTACATAGTGAGATTAAGCAATAACAGAAGGATAGCTCCAGGGCAGCACTGCCAGTGAATCTTGAAAGGATCTACCACATTTTGACTCTAACATCAGAGTACCTGATGGATTGTAGGAAGAAGTTTGAAAAAAAAGGCACGAAAGAAAATAAAGATGGGAAAAGTTGCAGGAGCAGACCAAGAATACAGAAGGAGGTCCATTCTGGAACCCATATAATTTTAAGGACACTGAAGTATGGAACATCAAGGTATATGAATGACAGGAAGGATCCAAATGCTAGAGAAAAAAAAATGAGGACCTTGATATTTCTCCAAGAAGTGATGACCAAGACAATATCTGTAACTGCTGACTCACTTCCCTACTTTCTCATAGCAACACTCCCTTTACAATAATTACTTCCTTTTAAGCCTGTGGGGAAGTATAACGGGCCCTTCAGGTTTACTTGGTTCCCTCCATTTTCATTTTAGAGAGTTTACAAGGAAAGTTTTGAGTTGTTGTAATCAGCAAATACACATTTATTAAGCACCTAGTAAATTCAATTGCAATCAGTGAATAAACATTTATTAAGCACCTACTATTACAAAATCAGACAGGGTGCACAGGGGATACAAAACAGGCAAAAGACAGTCCCTGCCCTCAAGGAGCTTACAATCTAAGGGGAGGGGGAGACAACACACAAAGGAAGTTAAAAATCAGGAAGGGAAGGAAGCAGGAAGGCAAGCTGGAGTCTAGCTATTGCTGTTATTGTTTATGGTGGTGGTGGCCCTTTGTTCTCAAAGAGGACCAAGGACATCACAAGGGTGATGTCTTCACTTGACCAGGAATTGGGTTTAAGTGAGGCTGAGCTTCCACAAAGTGGTCAGCCTCACGTTCTCCTTCAGAGTCAGCTGGGTGGGAAGAGAGCTCTCAGGACATTTCCTAACACCTGGAGCAGAGGTTGGGCTCTCTACCTAACCTTGTGTTTATATCTGTCTCTAATTAACTCTGGCCCCTTTGCACTTGAGGCAAAAGTTATCTTACTGGAAATGTTTGGGCCACTAAACAGCATACTATATTCTAGTGTTTGTGGATAGACAGAGATTGGGAGGGGAAAGAGCTTACCTGTTCTTGAGGCTTCTGTCTGGGTCCAGGGCTGTGATGTGTCTGGAGAGCCAATGAATCTCTTCAGCGTTTTCCTTCTCTACCGCAGCTCAGTCCTTCCTCTTTTTGCTCCTCAGATGTACACCTTAAATGCTATCCTCGCTCCAAACTTTTGAATCCTGACCCACAATCAGAATCCTCTCTTGTTCTGAGATGGCTCCTTCCTTCCGTGCAAATTCCTCAGGGCAGCACCGTCTCTCTTACACAATGGCTTTGATTGATTCAAGGAAGTATATAGGTCCTATTCACACTCTGCTTTGATTGTCTGATTCAATCAAAAAGTGTTCTTACCTAGTTAAGGTATAAGAGCTAAAATGTGAAGGTTTCAACCCCACCCTTATACCCCTTGCCTACAAAATCTTTATGAGACTATTCTATATTCTTATTAAGATCATCTTTGATGAAGGTTAGCGAGGGAGCAGGCAGACTTTCACAAATAGTATTCTCCAGCAAAGTGCATCTTTACTGTCATATGACTGGATTGAGAAGTATAAAGAACACTAGATCCCACTATGCATATCATTATTGACCATAAAATGTACTTGATTTAATAGAACCTTAAAGTCTCTCCTTCAACTACGTCTTTGCAACTTGGCCAGGCACTGCTCTTGGTTGTCTGGTATGAGCAGAGCAGGACATACCACCTACCTCTATCATAGAATTCCTAAGGCCTTGGGGTCAGAACATGGTCAGGATCTACTTTCAAATGGCAGAAGGAAGCAAGAACATATGCTTCTTCCCATCTCCCTGATGGCCAAGGACACACCACCTTCTACCACCTCACTAGGCTTCTGGAAACCCCAGGACCACAAGACCCTCTTCCAGGATTGCTCTGACCTGCTCCAGAACACAGTAGCCTTCTGGCAGGAAACACCACTTCATGCTCGTGCCTGCCCCAAAGTGGGCTTCTAAATGCTCCCTCGGCCATAGGAACATGGCAGGTTAGGAACTTGAAGGTTGTGCCAAAACCTGGGGAGTTAACCTTGAACCTTAATCATCTGCCTTCATCAGGAGATCTCACTGCTATTCCCCTGGACTCCTTCTCCAATGACTGGCATACCTGGTCCCCTTCTTACTCTTCCCATCCCTGCAATAATGAATTCCCTTGCCTTACGACATAAGAACAAATCCCATCTCCACAACTCCTATGGTGAACTAATGGGAAGACATGGACAAGAATTACATAAGATAAACAGAATTGACTGGGTTGTGGTCCGTATGATTAAAAATAGCACCCCTTGAATAAGATTGGAGCATTTGGAGTATTGGTAGTGAATAGAATCCTGGGATTTGAGTCAGGAAGTTCAAATCCTATCTCAGACCTTTAACAGCTATGTGACTCTGGGCAAGGCACACACTTTCTCAGACTCAATTTTCTTATCTATAAGATGAGGTCACTATTAACACCTAATTCACAGGATTATTGTGAGATTCAAATGCAATAATACATGTAAAGTACTTTGTAAGTCTTAAAGCACTATGTAAAATGTAAGCCATCATCATTATTAACACATTTTTAAAAACACTACTGTTACTTTCTAGTTCTCCCAAAAATTCCAACACACTGGCCATGTTTAACATGAACGCCTCAGTCCGCACCTAGAGTCTCCCCAGAGATGGAAGGTATCTTTTGCTATCAGTGCTCTGAAGTCAAGACTAGAAAGACCCGTCTCATAAGTTTTACTTTCTTATTCTGAAATTAATAAGCAGCAAATTAAATATTTCCATCTACAAAGCGGAATATGATGATAACGAAGAATGCGCATGAAATCACAAATCTTTGTCGTGTACATAGAGCTCACTTACTCATCTTTTATAATATAACTATTCCCCTGGTTATTCTATATGATTAAGAAATTCCTAGTAGAGTTTTAAAAGAGTGCCAGAAGAAGCCCCAATCAGTCAAACCAAAGGGAAACCCTAACAATAATGATGATGATAATTAACAATAATAAGCATTATATAGCATATGGCATGAAGTATTTTAAGATTTCCAAAGTGCTTTACAAATATTATCTCATTTGATCCTCACAATAGCCCTAAGAAGGAGGTGTTACTATTATCCCCATTTTACAAATGAGGAAACTGAGACAAACAGGGTTAAATGACTTTCCCAGGGTCACACAGCTAGTAAGTGTCTGAGGCCAGATTTCAGTTCAGGTCTTCCTGACTCCAGGCCTAGTGAATTATTCTCTGAGCCACTTAAGTGTCTCAAAATCAGTTTTTCCTTTCAATCTAAGATTGCATTAAAAAAATGTATAGAAACCTGTGGGTATTCTAAATCGGTCTAAAGCTACCTTAATGTCAGATACATGAGGCCTGAAGCCAGAGGGATTTTGGTTTTAGTCTATCAGAACAAGAGATGAAGTCAGCTTCCAATAGGGCACCACACAAGGAAACCTAGATGGCTCTACCATGACAGTGCATGCATGCCCCAGGGTCCTCCTGGAGGCTTGAAATCAATCCATATCCAGGAAGAGGACTACCCTGGGAAAGGAGAAGTACAGAATTCAGACATACTGAGGCTGGGCATCCCAAAACAAGAGATACTCCAAGAATTCAGAAACCAGTTTGGTTTCAATTCTTTGGTAGCTACATCAGGACAAAGCCCACTCCCAATGGATGATTGCACAAAGATAGAGAGGTGAAGTCAATGTTGAGAATAGCACCTGAGTTGAGCTTCCAGAAGCCAGAAATTGAGGCAGAAAGCAGAGCCTGATCCAAGCTCTGACCCAGCTCCTTGTCTCAGTCCAGGGTTTGCTGAATAAGACAGGGAGAGGGAACAAAAATAAGTTACCACATCAAGGCAGTGGCAGCACAATCCAAACTGCAGTAGGGGCATAATCAGGAAGGGTTTGCCCACCCCATTCAAGAATGTGATGGACAAGATGGCGGCTGAAAAGTAGGGACTTGTGTGAGCTCCCCACCACGTCCCTCCAAAAACCTATAAAAAATGGCTCTGAACAAATTCTAGAGCTGCAGAACTCACAAAATAGCAGAGGGAAGCAGGGATCCAGCCCAGGACAGCCTGGATGGTCGCTGGATGAGGTCTATCATGCATGGAGTGGAGGGGAGCGGAGCTCAGCGTGGGCAGCAACACATTGGAAGAGTGTTCATGTGATTTGGCCAGAAGAAACTCTGGGTAGCCACCCAGATGTTGGTGCTTCTCTCTCTCTCTGGTAACTATGTATGTATTGCTATGGACAGACAGTTAAAAGCCCTGTCTAATGATTTGTATTATTTGTTTTGTTTATATAATTTCTGCTTGTAATTTCTGTTTGTGTTTTCTCTGAAGTTCAGGGTACTAACTTTTTCCCCTAAGTGAATTATATATATATATATGTTTAATTAAAGTGAGATTGTAAACCCCTTAAAGTTGCTTTCCTTAGAAAAGCAGATTAAAGAACCTGTGTTAGCAGCCCTCATGTGTGCTGGTGTTATTGGCCTTACACCTCCACAGCAGCTGCAAGCAGCATTGGTGTTACACCTGTCCTTTTCTTGCTACCCAATCCCAGTTAATTGTTGATATGCATTACCTATTCCAGGGATTGCAGGTGCTGGATACTAGATTTAGTGTCTGGTTTGTAATAGACACATAACTAGACTCACTGACTGGTCAACTGGTGAACTAACTCCAAGGACTGGTGATCCAACTGAATGTCATAATCTGGTAATACATGTTTTTATCCTTTTTTTTTTTACTGTGAGCATTGTTAGTCCAGGTGTTTTGAGCAGTCCCTGTAGCACTCTGGGGATGGATAAAATGAGTGTAGTGTCATCCACAAGCAGGACCATCTATAGGACTTTACATAGAACGTCCTCCATGACAGTACTTTTCAAAGCTTAGCTCTCCCTGCTTTTATACCTTGACTTATATTGACAGCACTTATACTATACTATATTGATATTGACATTTATCAATCTTTGTGTATATATTGATATTTATACTTATATTAACATTAACAATCAAAGAATCAAAGAAAATTGGAAGCTTATATAGCTGTGTAAGTTTTCTCTCTCAAGGAATAACGTGTAATCTTAATACATGTATGGGAAACTTCTTTTTGAAGAGGCTTTGAGGTTGTGTTTTGTTCAGTGGATAAATGCTATCTTGCTGGTAGGACAATGTGAGGATTTGTTTTGCTCTACTATGAATATATTACAAGCGTTTTTTTTCCCTTTTTTTCTTTTAATTTAAGGGGATGGGAAGGAGAGAAAATTCTTTCTTAATCAAAAATAAAATAAAATGGAAAACACACGTTATTTGTCATCATCAATCAATTAACCACAGTGGATCTTGAATATCCCACATATTTCTATCATTTGTGCGATCATGAAGATGTGTCCTACAACAGGAAAACAATAGCAAAAGCCAAATAGCTTGCATTTCAAATTACTATTGCTCATGGATGCTACCTTTTCATTTGGCAAGACCAATGCTTTGCTAAGATGGTTTCTGGGCTTTTTTTGTTTGTTTGTTTTTGCCCTCCTATTTTAAGAATTTTTTATATCAGTTAAACTGACTTAGGATATGGTCACAGCCTGTGTCAGTCTCTATTTCCTTATCCATTTCTCCTTTTTAAGTATTAGTAACCAATTTAGATAGATCAGCCATCTTCATTGGAAGTCATATTTTTTGTTAGTTCTGATTTCTCTAATATGCTATTAGTTTTATTTTTTCCACCTAACTCTGTAATGACAATGAATGTCTATGCAAGACTAACTACACATACATAGTCCTCTGATTCAGAAATGATTCCCACATTAGCATCCAGCCATTTCCTGTCAATTAGGATATAATAAACCTCATTTTGTTGTTGTTGTTGCATGTGTCCATCATGCCCAGAGGCTTTTAACTCACTTTTTGAAGAAAAACTTCTGTGTAGGCCTTTTTCATCTCCTGACCCTGAACCATATTATCTGATTTATTTTTCCTCATCTTCCCCTGCTCCTCCCTTTGCGTTGAAGTCACCAAATATTAGAGTAAGGTTAATTTTATTTGAAAGTATTATTGAGTTATTTGTAGAATTTTTTACTTCCTCATTCTCTGCAACAGATATTGGCTCATGAGTTACAATGTCTTCAAGGTTTTGCTTTTTTCCCTTATGCTCATCATCAGTAATGAACGAGTGCAAGATAAGAAGACCAAATGCCACCGGAAATGATGCTTCTTGTTGCTTTAGACACATAGTGAAAACCAGCTCTATCAACTCTTTTTGCTTCTCCAAAGAGACTCCATGGGCTGCCTTTCCTATTTAACTTTAACTCCCTTATTTGGATTGCATTTATCATGAGGATGCCAATGTTGATGTGATTCAGCTCCTCTGGTAGGGTGTCATCTCCTTGGCTGTTAGACAAAGATATATTAGAGTACCAACAGTTAAATGAATGTTTATAAGCAATCTAAAAATTGTATGATTCTTAGCAGCCTCTGCTGTATTTTCCACGATCTTGCAATTGTCCACATGGAAGCAGAAGGGCACCACACAAAACCGAGGACCATTTTTTTATTTTTTTGTTTTGTTTTCCTACCACAGCTTTGAAAGAATCAAGGCACGTTACTGCTATGAATTGTGTGCTGGAGGCAGCACAAGAAGATATCTTCAAAGAAATATATGACTAGAAAAGAAGGTAAACTGTTCTTCTTTGGAAAACAAACATCATTTAGAGATACTTTCATACTGCACTGATACCCATGTGATGTCAAAGAAACCTAGAGGAATGCCCCTAGAATATTGGGTAGATCTGTGGAGGATTTACAGAAAGAGACATATACAGGAGCCATGCAGGGAGAAGGCTTGGGTGGAGTCCAATCTACATTCTTCATAGGATGATTGAGCTGGAGGATGACTTCACTTGGGGGGAGTCAATAGGGGTTGACTTGCCCAGGGCTACACAACTAGTAAGTGTCTGAAGCCAGATTTGAACTCAGGTACTTCGGATTCAGGGGCCAGTGCTCTATCCACTGCACCACTTAGCTGCCCCAAATGAATGCCTTTTTAACAAATAGATTTCATATTTTCTTAATTAGCTAGCAAGCCTCTTGAAAGCAGGTGTGTGGCCTGTCGTTCTTTACCTCTCCAAAGATTCTAATGTCGTGCCTTGCACATAGTAAGTGATCAATAAATATTTGTAGATTCGTTTCCTTGTTAACAATTATCTGATAAGGAAACACAAAGGCAAATAGACTGCCATACAGTTGGAATTTAAAATAAAAGAGAGAAAAATGCTTATTTTTCTAACATATCCTGAAAATCAGAGTATCCAATAATAATAGTCCCAAACGGAGAATCTCTCCTGTGAGGGCCGGCTATTGAGAAGGGCCGTGTACCCAGAAGAGCCTCTGCATGTAGTACTGTTCTGGGGCTCTTCTCGCACAGGCTAGATCCCCAGAGCACAGCTGCTACATCTCCTCTTAGTGTTCCAGGGATTACCCAGACTGGCTGGAGGGTGTCTCTCTAATGCTATAGTTCAAAGGTCCCCACTAGTGTGTTTCTTGCCATGACTATAATTTAAAACCAATTAGTCTGTCAGACAATTGGATTTTTAAGAGGAGTATTTATTAAATAAGAGCAGCTGGTATAAAATATTTCCCCAAAATTCTGTGACATATTCTTCCACCAGGGGAAAGTGAGTTTAAGCTTAGAGAACAGATGTGGCAATGTATAACTCAGCCCCTGGCTTCTGGAAGTCCTTTTCCCCCAGTGTGTCCAGTTCATCCTTGGTTCCCGATGCCTCTAATTCCCTTGTGTTCCGGGGACTCCACTAGAATGTCAATAAAAAGGTCAAATCCCCCAGCCTTTTGAAGTTTATGACCAAGACATCTTTCGGCAAGGTGGGGGGAAAGGGGAGTGACATCTAAGACAGAGTCTGAGGCTTCTCCCTTTTCCCACCCCAGTGATTCTGTTTATCACTAAGCTACCAGATGTTGGAATAATCAATTCCAAACTAACTTGCTGGTTTTATAAAAGCGCCACCAGTCATGACCAAGTCTTCTCCACCAATTTGAATATACTTTCCTGTGTAATATCATTTCATTTCATATAATGGCTTTCAAGGATTTCTGAATTGATCAAGGACTTTTTTTTGGAAGGGGGAAGGCAGGGCAATTGGGGTTAAGTGACTTGCCCAAGGTCACACAGCTAGTGAGCGTATCAAGTTTCTGAGGTCAGATTTGAACTCAGGTCCTCCTCCTGACTCCAGGGTTGGTGCTTTAATCACTGCACTACCTAGCTGCCCCAGATCAAGGACTTTTAACACCTAATCTAAAGTCTATGATTTGATAGTGTCAACAGAGGTGTTCTCACCTGAGTAAGGTATGGGGCATAGCATCTTGTTAGTTACTTTCAACAGGGCTGGGGAAGGGGTAATTAATTGACTCAATTGACTCTCCCACTTATACCTATAAGAAAAAAAAAACAATTTAAAGAGAAATCTTGGTTGACGTTGCATTAACTGCTTTTTTTTAGATTTGGCAGATTAGTCTTCAAGAGACTGTACTTTTTCTCCAAAGTATTATACTTACAGTAAGAATGAATTGTCATCAGGTGGGTGGTGAAGTCTTATTTATGGTGCCATTGTCTGAACTGTCTGCTATTCTTCCTATAGATATTGTTAGTTAAGAGATAAATATTGACATTCTATTTTACTAATGCTTTTAAAAACTACAAAAATAGAATTTTTATTAAAATTTATAAGTATAAACAATAGTTAATGTTGTCAATCATCTATTTAAATAGTGTATTATTTAAAGTAGGCTTTGTAAAAGTATGAATACTTGGGTACAATTAGGTAGATTCCTCATTAATCTTTAACTACCAGCACTCACTTATAGGTCCTAGAATTTTAAAGTTGAAAAAGACCTCAGATACTGGACTATAGAAGTCATGTAGTCCAACCTTTTTATTATAAAGATGAGGGAAATGAAGCCCAGAGAAATTAAGTGGCTTGCCCACAGTCACATAGCAAGTGAGTGGCAGAGCCAATACTAGCAGCGAGGCCTCCTGTCTCTCATTTCAGTGGCCTTTCTAATCTTAGTTCAGATCTATTGCCTGGTTTTATTAGGACTAACTTACTCTGAATCTTTCTTTGAATCAGAATACCCTGGAAATAACTCCAAGATTTCTGTGCTGGTTTCCTAAATTGCAACAACTTTGGGCACTTCAGACTAAGAAAGGAGAAAGGAAGCAAATATTTATTAAGCACTTACTGAGTGTCAGACATGTACTAGGCACTCAAATACAAGCATAAAGAGAGATTTTAGGGTAAGAAGACAATACACAAAAGGAAGAGGAAAAGTAGGGGGTGTGGAAGTGAGGAATGAATTCCAGAGAAAGTCAGGAACTTGAGGGGATTGAAGGCAAGCAAGCTTGGGCCCCTTCACAAAATGGAGCCTCTAGGAAGGATTCAACATTGGGAGAAGCCAGGCAGGCCCTGAGGAGGGATATCCCAGAGTCAGCAGGAAGATATTCCAGGGTACACAGACCACAGGCTGGGTAGAAATTTCCATGGCAAAAAGACCCCACATGCTGAGGGAATTTCCAGAAGGAGACAGGCATGAGTTTGAAGTCCTAAGAACATCAAGAAGAGGTCCAAGAGAGGAATGAAAAGAATTAAGGAATCATTCCTCTTAATACACTCTTTCATACCCTGCTATAAAAATAATTCTTCACAGGATCTAAGTCCCTTCTCTTTCAGGATCTAGCTCTCTCCTCTTTCAGGATCTAGCTCTCTCCTCTTTCAGGATCTAGCTCCCTCCTCTTTCAGGATCTAGATCCTTTCTCTTTCTGAAACCTCCTTTTTCCTCTTCTAGGAATCTTTGTAGAAACTTAAAAAGAAAGCAATTACAGATATGTGGTACCTCCTCAGAAGCAGTTTGACTCCCTTTGTAGGAGATAATATTTGCAAAGCACTTCGTAAATCTTAAAGTACTATCTAAATGCTAGCTATTATTCTTGTTGTTAATAATAATAACTTTCTTCAGCAGAAGAAGGTTTCTCCACACTTGACCACTTTTTCTCTAGCTTTTGAGAATGCCTCACTCCAATTGCCTTCAGCTGGCCTTCATCTTGCCTTGTCCATCTTACTCACCAACCTCAGAAAGCTTTTTTGAAAGAACTTGGAGTTATGAAAACAAACTTATAAGAACATGATTTCAAGCTTCTTGAGGGCAGGACAATTTTTGCCTTTCTTTGTCTCTCTAACACCTAGCGCAGTGTTGAGTATATAGTTGTTGTTCTTTGTTTTTCATTTTCTAAGAGGACCAATGACATCACAAAGATTATGACCAATTAAGATGATTGGTGATGGCCTGGGATGCAGTGAATGACCTTGGCATCTGTGATGTCTGACCAAGCTCTAAGTTCTCCATAGGGCCTACTTCAACCTTCTTCATGGCTGTTGGAACAAATTGTTCTCATTTGCCCATTCCACTGGGGGAAGTCATCACATGCTTGGAGGAGACATCCACCTAACTCACCAATGGGTTTGAGGTGTGCTGATTTCCCTCAACCTGTTTTAGCCTGTCTGCTAAGATGATTTTATCTAAGTATAGTGACTGTGCATGCTGCAGCTTCTTGAGTCACTGTTAAGAGTTGGGTGATGGGTGGGCACCAAAGGTGGATGAGCAGCCCTAAAAAGGGCTCAGCAAGCCCTCACACCAGAGGTTCTAGTCCTCGTTAAACACCTCACACACTCCCTATTATATAATAGGTACTTAATAAATGCTTGATTATTGATACATGCACACATATACACATACATAAAAGTAATTCATATATAAAATGTTCTTATACACTTAGTTTTATAATATATATAGTGCTTCATCTCAATATACAAGCATGTGTGTGTATATATATATATATATATATATAGATATAGATACGTGTGTGTGTGTGTGTGTGTGTATCTTTGTATGTGTATATGCGTATATGTTGGGAAGAAGCATCACAGAGAGGATCTGGCCTGGATTCAAATCCCACCTCTGACATACCTTGCCTGTGTGACCTTGGGTAAGTCCCCCGACCTCTCGGTGCTCCCACATAACCTTCTGAGGTTGTATAGCAGGCACCAATTGGGATTTGTAGAAAGAACTTTGTCACTGGGAGTTCTCTCTAACATCCAAGTCCATCTATTTAAACCAAATGCAACAAGGTTTTAAAACAGTGATATAAAATGGCTTCACCATCGAACTAAATATCCTCAAAACAGAAAAACGAAGTCAGTTATGTTAGGTGTAGACACCTGGTCCTACACTATTCCCTTATAGGAAAGGAAAGTTAGGGAAATGAATCCCAATAGAAGAGTCCATTCTGGTAAATGGGGGGGGGGCAGCCTGAAAGTGGGAAGAGTTGGGAATCTGAAGAGGAGTACAAGACTAAAAACTGGTGGGAGGACAACACAGGAGAGAAGGCGGCTGTAAGAAATGAGACATGGAGATAAAGGCTAAAATTAGAGGTCTCATAAGGGAAGCTGAGCTACTGAAATCCAACAGAGAGGGAGCCCACAGATGGTTTTGATAGCAGAACCAAATAGACTTTTGTTATGTGGTAGGAGAAAGCGATCATTTTGTTGTAACATATAAGCGGAATGAAAGGGTTTTAAAATGCTGCTAGGTACCCACCCTGTGGGCACTCAGTAACTGGTCAAGAAGTGTCTGACAGACAGGAGCCGTGAAAGGAAGTAATAGGGAAGAGGGTGACAGGACACAGTGCAGAAGAGATATGACCACATTTCAGTGGTAATCTTGTTGCCAGTGGCAAGCAAAGGGGAAGTGTCTGTCTGTGATACCCCATCTATGGGGTAGTTAAACCTTTCAGAGCTGGCATTTTCACCCTTGGGCTGTCTCTCATTGCTCACAATAGATGGGTACACCACACACCACCCCTGGTAGAGAGGCTCATGTTTCTGCATTGCCAAAGGGTCATACTGACCATTTCTTAGCCCCACCCCCCCATCCCATGGATTACTCCAATAAATTCTTCTTCCTCCTTCTAGAAGGAAAAACATAAAATGAAGTTACAGAAAACTTTGTATTAGTTAAAAGTATTCATAATAGCTCACACACCTCCATAGTACTTTTGAAGATTTACAAAGCACTTTCCTCCTGTGGACTGTGTAGCCTGAGCATTCTTTTCCCCATCTAACAAAAAGGGAAACACAGACTCACAAAATGAGGGGATTTGTCTATGGCTACCCAACTAGGAAGTATAAGCCTTGGGACTTGAACCTGTGACATCTAAATCATTGGCTAGTGCTTCCTCCACTACATACATCTTCATGGTGACTTCCGCAAACACAACACGACCCCCTGGGCTATTTCATAGTTTCCTATTTTACCAACTAGTCAGTCTTCTTGAGTATGACATGATATCTTCCAGATGGCCGTGACTTAAGCTTTCTCATCTTCAAATGCTCATTGGCCAGGGTAACCATTTGACAATCTGCATATCCTTAACTATATTGTCATACTTAAATCTAATACTCTAGGCAGGAAAAGAGAATTTGATTTTTATAATAAAAAGAAAAGATCAGTTTGGTGTGTGTGAAGTCTAGACCAAATGGGATTGTCTGAAATCTTTATAAGCTTCAGTTCCATTCAACAAATTTGTAGTGAGCCCCTACTGTATATTCTCATAAACATATTCATATCCTATTTCTGGGTAGTAAAGCTTCTGATGGATGATCAAAGGAGCCTAGATCCAGAGCTAGAAGGGACCCATTTGATCCAATCCCTTCTTTTTATAGATGAGGAAATCGAGGCCCTAAGACATTAAGCTACATGTCCAAAGTCACATAGATAGTAATTGTCAAAGGCAGAATTTGAACCCAGGTCCTCTGACTTCACTGACTCATTTTACAGTCTAATACTGGAATCTATCTATCTATCTGTCTATCTATCTATCTATCTATCTATCTATCTGTCTGTCTGTCTGTCTGTCTCTATCCACATATACACATATGTGTATTGATGTAAAGTGTATACCTATGTTCTATATAGTATATACATACATATATGTATAAATCACTTATCAAAAGACTGTCATATTATTTGTATATATGCATATATATGTGTGTATATATTTATATATGTGTATGAATATATGTATATGAAAACTGTCATGTCAGAATCTGGCATAGTCACCTCAGTAAGGAAAATATTCTTAGTATGTAAGGGTTGAACAGAGATTTTCTGAAATTTCTATTTCAAAAAATGACAAAGTTCACAGTAATTTCTGTTTTCTCTCCTCTCCTAGGATCTCTAAATTTCCATTTTTTCCCTCACATATACTTTAAAATTCAATTGCTTCAGTACTTCTAGGATCTCTGGTTTCATCTACATGGGAACTCTGGCAGATCATGCCCCTCCATGATCTAGTCAATGATTTAATTAGTTTCTTTGGCCAAAAAGTCCCTCCACAAGTAGTAGATGGCAGTGTAGCGTAGTGGATAGAATACAGACCCGGGAGCCAGGAAGATCTGGGTGTGGAGCCCACCTCTGATGCTAACTACCTATGTTGCAGTCTTAGTCTGTTTCCTCTTCTATAAATTGAAGGAGTTGGATTCAATGGCCTCGAAGGTCTCAATCAGACCCAAATCTGTAGTCCTCTGTGGTGATGAATTTCACACTTAATTACTTGGGTCCACAAATACGAACTCCTCATGCACAACATTCCTCATACACAAGACTCCAAACTGCATGCCTTTTCACTGGCTATCTCCCATGCCTAGAGCTCACACGCTCATCACATCTGCCTTCTTGCTTCTCTGTCCTCCTTGAAGACTCAACTCAATCCTAACTTCTACAGGAGGTCTTGAATGCTTGCCTGTTCCATAATGCCTCCACCCCATCCTATCCCCTGTTGATATCACCTCCTATCTACTCTGTATCTAACTTGAATGTACATAGTCATCTGTATTTTGTCCCCTTTGTTCAAATATGAGCCCCTTTGAGGGAAGGGACTGCGCCTTTGCCTTCTTTTTATCACCAGGACTTAGCACAGCGTCTGGCTTACACTAGTGCTTAATAAATGCTTGTTGACTGACTGACTGTATATACATGCCATCCTCCTATTCTACTGAAAGCCTTGCCATTTGGGAGCCGCCTAGGTTTGCACTATGTTGACGTAACCTTTCAGAGAACCAAGGATCACTCCCATGCCAGGGTGAGGCGTCAGAACAGAATTTTTTTTGGGAGGAAAAACTCAAACAGGATTGGGGAAATAATCATTCTTTCTAGATTCCTTCCCCACCCAACCACCCTCATGGCATTCTTTAACTCAAAATCTAAACTTGGTTGCTCCAGAAGATAATAACAACACATTCCGCTGACTCAAACTGGGTGTGTTTGAACACTAGCTGTACAGACCCAGTGAGCCAAGGAGCCTCCTGCCCAGCCTTCCAGCTAACTGTTCATTCCAATGAGGGAAGACAGTTTCCAGGAGTCAGGGTGTTGTTGCTCCAGTTACTCAGGTTACCAATCCAAAAAGGCAATAGCACAATTATTGGTACGATGGGGGAGGGGGGAGGGGAACAACCTTTGAATCTGAAAGAACTCGGATCTCAGGCTCCTCTTAACCAAAGTTTAGATTGCAGGTGTATTGAGTCATCTTTTCTTCCTTCCTTCCTCCCTCCCTCCCTCTCTCCTCTCTCTCTCTCTCTCCCTCCCTCTCTCTCTCTCTCTCTCTCTCTCTCTCTCCCCTCCCTCTCTCTCTCCTCCTCTCTCTCTCTCTCTCTCCCCTCTCTCTCTTTCCTCTGTCTCTGTCTCTCTTCCTTCTCTCTCTTCTCTTCTCTTTCTTCTTTCTTCTCCTTCCTTCTTTCTCTTTCTTTCTTTCTTTCTTCTTCTCTCTTCTCTTTTCTTTCTTTCTTCCTTTCTTTCTTTCTTTCTTTCTTCTTTCTTTCTTTCTTCTTTCTTCCTTCCTTTCTTCCTTCCTTCCTTCCTTCCTTCCTTCCTTTCTTTCTTTCTTTTTCTTTCTTTCTTTTTTGAAGCATGGGTTGCAAGCAGTGATTTGCTAGTGGATGTCTAACAACTGGCTCTCCTAAACAGATAATTATTAAAAATGACTCATTTTAAAGTTTGATCTGTATTATTAACATTGACATTTTCTCCATCGCTTTCTTAAATCAGACAATCAACAAAACAATAAATCAAGACCTGATTTATAGCTTTTGCTGACTACCTAGGTATAAAAGCTCATAATGAAAATATAACAATCAGCTCTCCTGGGCTAGCTCCAACATAACACTTGTTGCAAGTCTTTTGAAGAATCACTTCCTATTTTCTGGTAAACAATTAAGCATTAAATATAGTTTGGGGCAGCTAGGTGGCTCAGTGGATAGAGGATAGAGTACCAGGCCTACGGTCAGGAAGACTCATCTTCTGAGTTCAAATCTGGCCTCAGACACTTATTAGCAAGCCACTTGGTCCTGTTTGCCTCAGTTTCTTCATCTGACAAATGATCTGGAGAAGTAAATGGTAAACCATTCCAGTATCCTTGCCAAGAAAACCTCAAACGGGGTCATGGTGAGTTGGGCATGTATGAAACAACTGAATAACAACAATTTAATATAGTACTTTAAAGTTTTCAAAGTACTTTATATATATATATATATACACATATGTATATATATATACACATATGTATATATATATATATATAATCTCATTTGATCCCCCAATAACCCTCAGAAGTAGGTCCTATTATTATCCCCTTTTTATAGAATAGGAAACTGAGGCAAAGAGATGTTAAGTGACTTGATCAAGTTCTTAAAAATGTCTAAGGCAAGATTTGATCCTCCTGACTCCAATTCTAACATTCTATCTAATACTACATCCTATGAACCATTATGACTGATGCAAGTTATTTATTTAAAGATTACAACATACCTTAATGGCCATAAAAGACAAGGAACCTCAAGAGAATATGATATAATCTTATGTGTCAGAGGGCTAAAATATAAAACATGCATGGCCCAATAGAAAGGATGCTGGATTTGTAGTCAGAGAACCTGGGTTTACATATGTCACTCTATCACTTACTATCTGTGTGATCTTGGGCGAGTCACTTCCCCTTTTTAGGCCTCAAGGTAAAATGAGGGGGTTGGACTAAAGAAATTATCTTGAAAGTCCTTTCCATATCAAAATCTATGCTGTTGTTCAGCCATAACCAACTCTTTGTGACCCCATTTGGGGTTTTCTTGGCAAAGATACTGGAGTGGTTTATCCTTTCCTTCTCCAGCTCATTTTACAGATGAGGAAACCCAGGCAAACAGGGTGGAGGGACTTGCCAAGAGTCACCCAGCTAATAAGCGTCTGAAGCCAGATTTGAACTCAGGAAGATGAGTCTTCTTTACTTCAAGCTTGGTCCTCTATCCACTGAGCCCCATAGCTGTCCCTATCAAAATCTATGGTCTTGGTTCAAATCCTCATTCTGCAAACTCTTCAATATTGGGCAAGGTACCCTTTACCTCCCCAGGCCTCACTTCTGTAAAATAATAGGGTTGGACTAGGTCACAGGCATCAAACTCGGGGTCTGAAGCAGAGGAAGGCACAAAACTCCCCAGTGCAGCCTTAACCAGACCAACATGTCATTGGTAAATGTTTAACAAAACAAAAACAAATACAACATAGATAATGCTAATTTGTGGTTTTCTAAGTCAGTGCGAAACTGTGAAAATCTGTTTCTATGTAAATTTGACAGCACTGGACTGGATGAACTATAAAATTCCTTTCAGCTTTAAATCTATGATTGACTTGGGTGATGATATTACAATCAACCAGCCCATTTAACGTTTGATCCTTGACAAAATTAGAATACCAGCCCTAGCCCTTCTCCCGCCCTTCTGCCTATCCCCAGCTCCTCTATGCCTTAATTTTCATCCTTCCAGACTCCACAGACCAACTTTAGGCACATGAGAATGGAAACAAGGTCTCTCACGTGGTTGGTCAGTGTAGGCATGGCTGTCCCAAAAGCCAGGTGAGTAAAAATAGGGATAGGTTCTAGCTACTCCTGGGAGTTCAAAAGTTTCTCAGACCAGTTGGGTCTATGTAGCTTACTACCCTGTCTACAAACTATGGAAGGATGCCAACAGAATGTAATCATGCCTTGTTCCACTTTTATAGACCCAACACCAAGTCCTCAAATTCATATGACAGCCAAGCTTGCTGCTGCATTTTTTAAAAGCCTTCTCAAGCACCCTAGGCATTTTATTATTGCTATTTTAAGGAAAACTGTATTATGGGATGGGGAGGGGGGTTGGAGTGGCACAGATATTTATCTGGGCCTAGCAATGCTGACAGTTTTATTTGTAACTGGTATGATATAGTTTTCCCTAAGACTATAAACTCCTATTTTTTGTTTTGTTTATTTTTTTAAAGCATTTGACTCAGTAGAGCAAAATGTATTCTTAAACATTCCCCTCCAAAAAAGATGAGGAAACCCAGGCAAACTTCCTAATGTGCTTATGTTAAGATCATTCCTTGATTAATGTAACCACAGAAATGATTCTATTCAATGTCCCTCTGTTTGTGAAACAGGGAGATAGAAGCTTCCCAAACGCGACTGTCACTGTCACAATAGAACAAACAGATGCAAAGGTATTAACTAAAGGTATTATTAAGCACTTACTAGGTGCCAGGCACTGGGCTAAATGGCTGGACTTACAAATGCAAGTAAGCAAGACAGTTCCTGCCCTCAAGGAGCCTGCATTCTTTTTTGTTTGCTTGTTTAGTATTTTGTTTTTCCCCAGTTACATGTAAAAGAAAGTTTTAACATTTGTTTTTAAATTTTTGAGTTCCAAATTCTCTCCCTTCCTCCTCCCCCCATCCCCCAATGAGAAGGCAAGAAACTTGTCATAGGTCATACATGTGTAGTCATGCAAAACATTTCCATAACAGTCGTGTTGTGAAAGACAACATAGACCAAAAAAAAAAAACCCAGGCCCCAAAGCTGGAGCCTATATTCTAATGGGGGAAGACAACAAATGAGGGGGATCTGGAAAGGGAGATGAGAGAAAACAAGTGAGGCAGTGTGATTTAGAATTTGCCAGGAAGTAACATGGAGGCCTGACTCTAGTCAAGACAAGACTAAAACTCACCAATCAGAATCCAAGGTTTCAGGGGTAGAGTCCAGGTTCTGAAGGGAGGGGGCAGAGGAAGATGGCCAGAGCACAAGGGACATCTTTGGAAAGGGGCTGGAAGTGATGTTGTAACAACAACGTTGCTAGCAGCTGTTATGGGGGGTGAAAGACCAACAACAAAAGCACACAGGAGGGCTGCTAGCATGGGTTCTTTGATCTGCTTTTCTAAGGAAAGCAACTTTAAGGGGTTAACAATCTCAGTTTAATTAAATATACATATACCATTCACTTAGTGCAGGGGGAAAAGCCAGCACCCTGAACTTCAGAGAGAATACAAACATAAATTACAAACAGATATTATATAAACAGAGCAAATAAACACAAACCAGCAGACAGGCCTCTAGCTGTCTGTCCAAGCAATACACAAACAGTTACCAGAGAGAGAAGCATCAACATCTGGGTTTTCAAAGCCAGGAGGGAACTGCTTCAACAGCTACCCAGAGTCTCCTCACCAACACTCCTTCAATGAGTGTGCCCCCAAAGGTGAAATGCTAACCTCTGAGTTTATATACACTTCCTCAGGATCAGAGGGCGTCACAACCCATGTGAACTAGGCCTTCCCTTGACATAAGCAGGTCATCAAAGACTCCCAATTCAATCAAAGATTCCTTAGTGCTGAGAAGCACTCCAAAACAAAGGCAACAAAAAGTCCTCTTTGCTTGCAATTACATTTCAAAAGCAAAATTCATCAAAGATACTTGATTACCTTAGCATTCTAAAAGGGAAAACAGTAAAAAAAAAAAAAAAAAAAAAAAAGAAGTCCCACCCTAGTTACCATAACAGATGTGGAGGCCTAGTTCTAAGTAAGATTAGGACACCTGTCAGAGCTTAGGACCAGTCCCAAGGGCAGAATCTGGGTGGTCCATATGGAAAAGGGATTCCCTGGAGCTATCAAGGTCCATTGTTGGAGGATGATATTGTGCTGATTACATCAAGATCCAGAAAATTACAGGGAAATTATCAAGGAAATGAATGATTGGAAAACAATGTAAGCCAGCAATGCAGAGAGAAAAATGTAACCAATGGACAACCAGAGTGTTCCATTGATACCCTGTGATTGGAGGAACCGATCCCTGACATAGCTTCTCTCTTCCCATCCACAACATGGAGAGCCTTTACCTGAAAAAAGATAATGCTGCTTCCAATATCTGACTGGCCTATGGGATTGGCCTTGGCTTCCCTAACACAGCTTCCTCAATGGAATATGATTGAATATTGAAGATAATCATGCAGCTACAGAGCATAGTGAATAGATCTCTGGGCCTGGAATCAAGAAGACCCGAACTCAAATCCAGACTCCTAGTAGCTGTGTAACCTTGGGTGAGTCACTTAATTTCTGTTTGCCTCAGTTTTCTCAAATGTAAAATGGTGACAGGAATAGTATCTATCTTCCAAGGTTGTTATAAGGGTCAACTGAGATAACAATCATAAAGTGCTTAGGGCAGTACCTGGCACATAGTAAGCACTCCATAAATGTTAGCTACTGTTATTATTAACTAATATGAAGAACTTGGCCTAACAATCTATACGAAGAAAACTAAATGGATAAAAAAAATGCCTACTGTCCAAGCACATAGTTGTTTGGCCTGTCCACTGAGTTTGTACATTAGTATATATATTTGAGACAGGCATTGAAGATGGACAGTGAAATGGATTTAAGATTAAAGAGAAGAAAAGGAGCAGTTAGGATCGCATTTGAGAAATTTTACAATGCTTTTAATGATTCTAAGCTTCTCTGAAGCACAAAGACCTAGATTTTCATCACAAATGTTTTCTATTTAATGCTATATAATTGCAAGTCTCAGAATACCATGGTCTCTGAGGAATCAAAGTTTCTGGTGGCCCAAAGAGCAGTGGGGAAATACATGGTGGGCACCAGCAGATGGGAGTGTTTTTCCAGTGAAGAATTGCATACAAAAAGTAGCAAAAGGGAAATTACCAAGAAAATGAATGATTGGAAAACGATGCAGCCCAGCAATGCAGAGAGAAAAATGTAACCGATGGACAACCAAAGTGTTCCATTGATACCCTGCGATAGGAGGAACCATTCCCTGACATAGTTTCTCTCTTCCCATCCACAACATGGGGAGCCTTTACCTGAAAGAAGACAAAGCAGCTTCCAGTATCTGACTGGCCTATGTGATCAGCCTTGGCTTCCCTAACACAGCTTCATCCTCCACCTTCTCCCAACTCCCAGATAACAGGAGGTAGGCCTAGGACAAAGTGACCCTGGCTGCTCTAACTCAGCTTCCTGGTCATCTGAGAGTTTAAGAGCCCCAGTCACGTGGAGTCTGGGTTCATTGGTCTTGATGGGAGAGTCACCTCGCCCTGCCCTGCTGACCAGAAGCTCATGACTAGATGGAGGGGGCTGGGTCCAGAGAGCTAGGTGCCACTGTAACCTTGTTGCATATTCTTTCTGTGCTAGGGCAAAGTAAACCTTTGTTAAACATCCAATGACTTGGGAGTGCCTCATTTTGTTCCCAAATCAAACCTTGAAACAATATACCTACAGAATGTAAGAAGACCTAGAATGCTGGTTTAAGCATATATGATAGAACCAGGGGTGTCTTGGAACCAGCTCAGATTGGCTCAGTAGAGCAGATTGTTATATTTTCAGTGTGAGTGTTCACACCTAGGAAATCAGCAAAGGCTACAAACCAAGACTTGATTTATTGTTTTGTGGATTGTCTAAACTTAAGAGAGTGATGGAGAAAATGATAGTGCAGATTAAGCTTTATAGTGTGTCCTGCCTCCCAGAGAGTCAGTGGTTAAATATTTACTAGCATATCCCTGAATAAAACTTCTACATATAGAAGGATACAGGTAAGAAATCACATAGGATCAGAAAAAGTGGATGAGTTTTGATCAGCACTAGGGAAGGAAGGGCCCACATCAAGGAGTTCACCAATCTATTTTTGCCACCCAAATGATTGAAATGTTCCATGCTGGGCTTACTGGGTTTTTTTTTAAATTATAAAAAAGCATTTGACTTGATGGATCAAAATGTTGTCTTACAGGATCTCCTCCAAAATAGGAGTCTTTTCTGTATATGTTAGAATCATACAGGATTCTTCCATCAATGCAACCACACAGATAACTCTGGTCAATGACTCTGATTATTAAATGTAAATGGTGCTGTTACTGTGAAACTTAATAAAGTAACTGTCTTTATGGGTGTAAGAGTACTGAGCTACGTAGGGCAAGTTAAAAATGAGTTGTCCTGGCCTCATGTCGGTTGCTGCCTTTTTTCCCCTACTGCCACAATTCTAGTTTTTAGAGCCTAGAATCCTAGATTTGGAGCTGAAAGAGAACTCAGAGACCATCTAACTACCTCATTTTACATATGAAGAGACTGAAACCCAAGGAGAATAAGTTACTTGCCCAATGCACACTGGTAGCCTATGTCAGAGGTAGGGTTTGAAGCCGGATCCTCTGAATCTAGAGCTAGTACCTTTTCCATTGGACAACTCAAGTACCCCTGGCCAGAAGAGTCTGTGGCCAGATCTTGTCATAGTCAGACCTAGATGATGTTCCCCCCTCATTCCAACAACCCAGGCAGGAAGAAACTAGCAGACTCTGTCCCTGTATAGCTCTACTTTCCCAGACAACCTACAGACAGGACTATGCTTTAAATCCCATGGAAAGAGCCTTAGGGAGCCACACACATCCATACAAAAGGTAACGGAAAGGGAATTCAATAGCACCACAGACTCCAAAGACACCCTGAGTCCCAATCTGTCATCTCTAAAATGCTGTAACATACTCAGTCTCTCAGAGAATAAGGTAGTTGACCAATCATCAGCACAAGTAAAACTCTGGTGTTGTCTTGTATCCATTGCCTTCAATCAATTCCTCAGGCTATAACTGAAGGTAGCTGAGCCCAGACTTCTGTTCTGCATTTCTCCCTTGTTTATACATTTACTTTTTATCTTGACAGCTTCTATACTGTTGTGGGGAGCATGTCTACCTCCATCTGTATATGGTTCTGTTAACCTGAGTTATTGGTACCCTCTAGGGATTTTTCAGCCTATACAGAAGTGTATTTTTATATTAGACTGATTATTTGGACTGCCAGACAACATATTTTATTACTTGTCCTGTTCTGATTCTACTGAGATTCATCACCTTACTGTGTTTGAGTCTAAATTCAGGAAGTGGGTGTATGTAGGTGATGTCCTTGACACCTCCCACTTCCTGAATTTGGAAAGTCAGAGGGACTAACAGGCTGACTAATTTCTGTCTTTGGATCAGATTGACCAACTTCTGTTAGCACCTCTTTTCTCCATTGTCACAACATGGCAGCCAGTATTCTCTAGGCAAAATTTGGAAACTGCCCCAAACCCATTCTTATGCCCTGAAATGCTCCAATGCATCCAATGAGCCTAGATGAAGTAATCTATCAACAAACATTTATTAAAGTCCTACTGTATTGCTATGCACTGTGCCAGGTTCTACGGCTATAAAGAAAAATACATGCATGCTTCTCTTTTTATTGTGCTTCACAGATGCTTTTTTTTTTATACGTTGAAGGTTTGTGGTAACCCTGCATTGAGCAAGTCTTTTGGTCTCATTTTTCCAACAGCAAGTGCTCATATCATATTTCTTGTGTCATATTTTAGTAATTCTTGCAATATTTCAATTTTTTCATTATTATTTAATCTGTTATAGTGATCTGTGATCATTTATATTTGATGTTTCTATTGTAGTTGTTTTGGGGTATCATGACCACCCATATAAGATGAAGAACTTAATAAATGCTGTGTGGGTTCTGACTGCTCCACAGACAGGTCATTCTTGTCTCTCTTCTCCTTGGGCCTCTCCACTCCCTGAGACACAACAATATTAAAATTAGGCCAGTTAATAACCCTACAATGGCTTGTAAGTGTACAAATGAAAGCATTAACCAATGCAGCAAACTTCATTGTTGTCTTATTTTAAGAAACTGCCACAGCAGTTTCTTCAACCTTCAGCAACCACCAACCCTGATCAGTCAGCAGCCATCAACATTGAAGCAAGACCCTCCCCCAGCAAAAAGATTATGGCTCACTGAAGGCTCAGATAATGGTTGGCATTTTTTAGCAATAAAGCATTTTTAAATTATGGTATATACATTGTCTTTTTAGACATAATACTATGGCACAACTAATAGACAACAGTATAGTGTAAATGTAACTTTTATGTGCACTGGGAAACCAAAAAATTTGTATGGCTCGCTTTATTGTGATATTCATTTTATTGTGGTTGTCTGGAACCAAACCGTTGACATCACCAAGGTATGCCCGCATGAAGCAGTCTCTGCACTCAAGAAGCATTCTGTCAGAGGAGATGACATATACCTGAATAAGTATATGCAGAATAAGGGATAGGATTTGAACCTGTGATTTCATTAGTATGTGGAAACAGGTGCCATGTGTAAGGAACAGTAAAAAGTCCAGTTGGGTTCGACCACAGAGTGTTGGAAGGAGGGCATGATAGGTCTGGAGAAATATGTTAGGACCAGGTTGTGAAGAGTTTCAAGAGCCAATTATAGAGAAATTTGTATTCTATCCTAGAGACAATGAGGGAGCCAGTGGAGGAGTGACATGGTCCCTTAAGGAGACTAAACATAAGGAAAATTGCTTCAGCAGCCATGTGGAGGATGGACTGGAGTGGGAATAGACCCGAGGCAGGAAGCCATAGCGAGAGTTCAGGCAGGGATAATGAGGGCCTGAGCTAAAGCGATAGCTGAGCGAATAATGAGCTGGGGGAAGACGAGAGACATGTTGTGGAGTTAGAAAGAGCAAGATGGCAAATGGATCCTAGAGTTGGAACTTTGGAACTCTTTGAAATTGTTCCTAGGACTCCCTCACTTTAATCCAATTCACTTGCGTGTCGTGGCATCACCTCCCTGATGTTGTGGTCCTCTTCGAGAATGAAGGACAAACAGCAAGCAATAGGACTTCAGAGGAGGGAAAGACAAGCACCTTCCTTGCTCAGTCAGTATGCCTTTAGTATTGTTGCTGAGAATAGCTGCAGAATAGAGGGCTTGATTACCAAATGGATAATTGACAGGAGCATATGATCTCATACTCATATCCTCCCCCCCCCCAATATTTTCCAAATAGACCTTCCTCCAGTTTAGTGTTCCAAGAAACAAATTTCTAGGTGTAACTCCTGATAGAATTGCAAGACGCAGCCTAGGCAGTAATTATACCTAGGGCCATTGCACTTCTATTCTATGTACCATATTTGTCTAGATATAGGTGGCCCCCCAAAATACATTCTACCCTTTTTGTGAGAGCTTTTGTTGTTTTTGTTTATTTAGTCACGCCCAACTCTCCGTGACCCCATTTGGGGTTTTCTTGGCAAAGATACTAGAGAGGTTTGCCATTTTCTTCTCCAGCTCATTTTACAGATGAGGAAACTGAGGCAAACAAGGTTAAGTGAATTACCAAAGGTCATGCAGCTAATAAGTCTGACACCAGGTTCCACTGAGCCACCTAGCTGCCCAAATGAGAGCTTTAAAATGCATAGCAATACACTTAAGAATAACACAAGTTGTATAGGCTATCCTCCTGCTTTATATAAGTCAAATTGAGAGAAAAAGTATGGCTTGTAGTCTGGCTGACATGGTAACTATGCAGCAGTAAGGAGGCATTAACAAGTGGTAATCGGACACCATCCTTCCCTCCTTCCATTTGTTTGTATGTAATCATTTTCTAATTTGTATCATACTTATTTGTGTGTGTAGCATCCTTCATTCCCCATCCACACTCACACCCTTCATCAGACTGTACATTTTTTGAGACTGGGACTGCATTGTTCTCCATCTTTTTCCCCCAGTGGATTAGCACTGACCTGACACTTTTTTTTGGAGGGGTGGGGATCATATCTGTGATTTCTTTGGTATAGGGAACACCCTCTACCGATACAAATCTGTGCTTTCTGTGCAGTTTATAGTCTTATTGCATTGGTTGTAGTGGTGATAGCTTAGGGTTTTGACCAGGGTCACATAACTAGTATGTTTCAGATGTGGAATTTGAACCCAAGTCCACTTGGACCTCAGTTCTCTACCCCATGATACACAACAGACACTTAATAGAAGTCTGTTGAATTGGATATGGCCATGAAATAAAGAAACCCAAAAGGGACACAGCAAAGTAGGATAAAGGAAGCTGGCCTCTATGGAGCTAGACTAGACCAACAGGAAAGAACTATATGTCTGCAGTGTATACAGAGGAAGATAGGGCAGTAACCAAAATTCCAAACAGGAAACTACTGGGGGTGTGATAAGCAGTAGCTGGTCCCCTACAGAAAAGGTGCAGGTTAAGAACATTAAACTCCAGACTAGGAGACCTTGCTTCCAAAAGAAACTACCAGATTGTTGAACAGAGCATAGTAGCTTGGCTGGGGGGAAAATGTGTTTTTGCCTATATTTTAATTTAATTTTCCTGATGAGAAAGAGGCAGAATATCAACCCCTTTTGAATTATTTCTCATGTGAAAGCAGCGCCAGGAGTGAGGCTGCTCCAGATATGTATTTTCAAAAATGTTCGAAGGGCACGTTCTAATTCAGCAGCTTAGGTAAGTAGCAGCCAAAAGTTATTAGCCTCTGATGCCCATTGGTGACCTGTAGGAAATGAGCTAGTGCTTTCAGACCAGCTCCTGCTGTTTGGGGGCTGAGGATCTTACTCTCTCAGCAGAAATTGCAAGCATTCCATCATTAGGCGCCCCCCTCTCTCTTGCGAGGCCAAAGGACAAACAAACAAATTTGTTCCTCTGTACATTCTCCAAGGACTCCGCTCTTGTAGAATGGCTCTCCCTCTTTACAAGGATTTTTGGAGCATTCTTGGCTGTGGAATTGAGGTGAAGGATTGAGGGCACTGGAACTCAGAAGAAGCCATTGTCTGCCCATCATCTCCACCCCTCCCCTCCACCCCCCAGCATCCCATTGCTTTCCTGGCATCGCCAGACTGAGTCACATCTGACTCCTTAACCTCACCATATGCCTGGCACAGTCCTCCTTTTCCTGACCATTTCCAAGGGTCAGCAGCATATCCTCTCCCATTACATTCTCCAGCAATTGTGGTTGGAGAATCACTGAATTTGACACTGAAAGATCAAGGGCTCCAGGTCCAATTCCATTTCATTAAGTATGACTGCAGTCAAAATATTCAGTCTCTTTGAGCCTCAATGTCCTTATCTGTAAAAGGGGAGTAAGAATGACCCTTTTACCTCCTACCTCCTTCTCTCCTTTTCCTGACCTCCCTGGATTTCTCCAAGTCTCAGCTAAAATTCTACCTTTCCCAGTCCCATTTACTGCTTGTGACTTCCTTCTGAGATTACCCCCAGTTTGCCCTGCAGGGATCTCATTTGTACGATGTTGTTTGCATATTGTCTTCTCTCCATTAAACTGTGAGCTCCTTGAGGGAAGGGACTGGCTTTTGTCTCTCTTTGTATCCCCAGAGCTTTAGCACTGTGGCTGGCACATTTATGTTATTATTACTGTTCTGTTGTATCCAACTCTTTGTGACCCCGTGGACCACACTGCCTGTGGGGTTTTCTTTGAAAAGGTACTGGAGTGGTTTGCCATTTCCTTCTGCACTAGATTAAGGCAAACAGAGATTAAGTGACTTGGCCAGGGCCACACAAGTAAGTGTCTGAGGCAGGATTTGAACTCAGGTCTTCCTGACTCCCCGCCTGGAACTCTATCTACTAAGCCATCTAGCCACCTGACACATAGTAGGTGCTTTATAAATGCTTGTTGACTCCACTACCTTCTCAGGTTATTTTGAGGATACAATTCAATTTGATAAAAAATGTATTAAGCACCTACTAGATGCCCAACATAAACATCAGCAATTGTTGATTTTCTCTTAATTACCTTTATTTGATCTAAATATGGTTTGAGATTTTTTTTGGAGGCCTTTGGTATGAGTCACGAATTTGAAGAGGCAGCATGGCATAGTGGATAGAGAGTTGGCCTCAGAGGCAGAAGGACCTGGATTCAAATCCTGCCTCTGATGCACACTGGCTATGTGGCCCTGGGCAAATTGTTTAACCCCTCAGTGTCCCCAGTTAATGAGCTAAGATTGTAAATTACAAAGAAGGTGCTACCTGCACTGGCAGAGGGAGTTTCCTCACCTGGGAGATCCCTACCCTAATGAAATCACAGTTTCAGTCCCTATTCCTATCCCTTGTTATAAACGGATCAAACATATAACCCAAGAGGAACTTTGGAGAAAAATAGGAATAAAATGTCATCAGAGATATGTATAATAGCAAAAGATGGGGGCAGGGGTGGGTTACCATGGAGAATGTAAGGGATGACATGTAGAAATCCCAAGCATATTTGCCTATACACAACAAAAGATAGTGAAGAAGGCCAGCAACCCATTGGATGGACAGCCTCTGGTAAACTGTTGGAGGAGATTGACATGGGTTGCATAAGAAGGGCAGGAATAGACGGTTTGCAGTCTTCAACATTGGAGGGAATATCCAAAGAGAAATCAAAAGTCGAATGAGAATTTGCATGGTTATAGTCCCAGCACAATGCTAGGCACTTAGGATACAAAGATGAAAATATCATAGCCCCTGTACCCTGTAGCTTATGTTCTCTTGGGGGCCTGGAGGACATTTCATGTGTATAGATAAGGATGATACAAAGTAAAGTATCATAGGGAAAGGAAAGATACAGGAAAGGTACTCAGAGCAAATTTGTGGAGGGAGAAAATATTTTCATTCTTTTAAATAATTTTTTACTGTTTTCCCAATTACATATTAAAAATAATAATATTCTTTTTTTTACATTTTGAGTTCCAAATGCTCTCCCTCTCCCTCCCTGAGACAGTAAGCAATTTGATATAGGTTATACATTTGCAAGCATGCGAAATATATTTACATATTAGTTATGTTGTGAAAAAAACTCCGACTAGGAAAAAAAACATAAAAAAATAAGGTGAAAAATAGTATGCTTCAATCTGCATTCAGACTCCATCAGTTCTTTCTCTGGATGTGGATAGTATTTTTCAACATAAGTCCTTTGGATTGTCTCAGATCATTGTATTGCTGAGAAAAACTAAGTCATTCACAGTTGGTCATCATACAATATTGCCTTTGCTATGTACAATGTTTTCTTGGTTCTGCTCATTTCGTTTTGCATCTGTTCATGTAAGTCTTTCCAGGTTTGAGAAAATATTTTCAGCTGGTAGAGATCAGAGAAAGCTTCATAGAGCAGGTGTCACCTAATTTGAACCTGAAAAAAACAGAAGACTTTTCACAGAAATGTTGAGAAAATGAATTCCAGGTGTGGGAATATTCTAGAAATTAAAAGGGTGAAGGAGGAGTTAGGTGCCGTGGCTAATGCCTGTGGTCCCTACTGCTGGGGATTGTGGGGGGAATTATGAAGGAGAGGGGTCCTGATGGATTGCTTGAGTCCAGGAGTTCTAGCTACAGTAGGGCTAAAGTTGGTAGGGTGTCCACACTAAATAAGGCACCAATGTGGTGAGACCTTTAGAACAGAGGGTTACCAGGCTGTCTAAGGCGGGGCAGATTGGAAAAAAACGGAGTACACTCCAATCGGCAGTGGGATTGGGTCCATGAGTAGCTGCTGACTACTCTTCAGGCCTCGAAAAGATAGGGGAGACCCAGTCTCAAAAAAGATTAATAAACAAACAAATAAACAAAGAAAAGAGAGAGAGAGAGAGAGAGAGAGAGAGAGAGAGAAAGGAAAAAGAGAGGGAGGAAGGGAGGAAGGGAGGAAGAAAGAAAGAAAGAAAGAAAGAAAGGAAGAAAGAAAGAAAGGAAGAAAGAAAGAAAGAAAGGAAGGAAGGAAGGAAGGAAGGAAGGAAGGAAGGAAGGAAGGAAGGAAGGAAGGAAGAAAGAAAGGAAGGAAAGGAGGGAGGGGGGAAGGAAGGAAGGAAGGAAAGAAAGGAAGGAAGGAAGGAAGGAAGGAAGGAAGGAAGGAAAGGGAAGGAAGGAAGGAAGGAAGGAAGGAAGGAAGGAAGGAAGGAAGGAAGGAAGGAAGGAAGGAAGGAAGGAAGGAAGAGAAAGAAAAGGAGCTCAAGAGTAGAACATTGAAATTGAATAAGGAGGTTATCCAGTGGGGTATATGAAAACTGGGGGTTAGACAGACACTTGTTAAAACCCAGAAAGGTGTTTAGACTGCCTCACTGAGCCTTGTGCATAAACACACTTCTAATTGTCCATGAAATGTCACATGGCAAGCTTCATGGTGCTTCCCATCATGGAACTGCCCACATAGTATTTCCTTTTGTGGTTGTTCTTCCATTAAAAGGCTGCCACCTTCCTCCCTTCTCACTGCCTGTGGGAGCTGTGCCCATGCTTAAGTGTGTGTATTTATGAGGGAATCCCAGGCATATTTGCTGCAAATAAATGATTTTTGCTTAGTTCTTGATATGGGAAAGTTTTGTCTTTTGTAGATTAAAAATGTGACAATATCTTACTTGTTCTTAATATATTATGGTACCATGGAAAGAGTGCAGACTCTGGAGTTGGAGGAGCTGAGTTGAAATCCTGCTTCCGATGCCTGCTACTTGTATGACTTTGGGGAAGTCATTTAACCTCCACGGGCCTCAGTTTCCTCATCTGTAAAATGAGGGGGTGAGCTAGGTGGGCTTTTTAGCTCTAGATTTATAATTTTCTGATCCTATGAATATTGTTAATACCTTTTTTAAAGAACTTGGGGAAGAAAGTGCTACTTGATTTCTGTAACCTAAATGGAATCAAGCTATTACTGATGTAGCTGAGGAAGGAAGAGAGCATGATTTCCTGGGTGAAACACAATCCAGTGATGATGGTATCCTTCTTTGCCAAGAAAGAATTGAGCCAAATAAATCACATTTTTCCATCATTTAAGGTATAACTGGACCAAATAAAGGAAAACTTCAAGGTTCAGTCAGATCCTGCTCTGCCTCAAATGAATTTGTTTTTCTTTCCTTAATGTCCCTTGGGTTTCTCGATGTCCCTCGTAAAATATTTACTGAGAAAGTGTACAAGTGCATTTTTATTAGTGGGCTCACCCAAGGTGGAAGTGTCTTCAAAGGTTTGGAAAGTCTTCATGAAATTAAACAAAACAGGTACCATAAAGGTTTAAGTAAAGCCAAGGATCAGAAATTCAGCCATCTCTTATTCTGATCAGTGAAAACTGGATCACTGTATTAGAATTCTGAGACAGGAGATATAAATATACTTTGCACTTTGCAGGGAAGACAAGTCAGTGTTAATTCATTTTCCCAGCACACCAATTACTTCTTGTCCATCTAACCATTACATTTCAGTCAGAATGTAAATTTGGAGAAACATGCAGGGTAGACAGCCTAATGGCTCCCTGCACAAAATACACCGATCTAAGAGGTTTGCTTTTTGCTCCCTCCATTATCACACAATCTTGTTCATTTTCATCTATTTCAGTGGTGATTCCAAGGGCCAAAAAGAATTAAGGACACACTGTGACGCAAGTGGAAAAAAAAAAAACATGCCTTTCCTTGCTATCTAGAATAGTTACAGGAAGGGCCATACAACTGGTGTTTACAAAACAGAATCAAGGATGATAGCTTTCAGATAGCCAATGCAAAGCTAAGTTGTCAGGGCACATAGATGCTTTAAAATCCTAAGTAATAAAATGATTAGCAATTTAGGTAAGGTAAGTTATAATCTGCTTTGTATCACTGACTTGGTATTTGAGCTGGGGAAAGTCAGTTGACTTCGTCGGGCCTCAGTTTTTCAGCTATAAAAAAGGAAGAATATCAAAATCTTTCCTACACTATTGCAAGTCAACTAACACCCCAGGCCATCAGCAGTCACCACTCACCTTGACTTTTGTCTTGCCAATGAACTTTGGTAACTCTGGAAGAGAGAGGGAGGCTGATGACTTTGAGCAACTCTGCCTCACTTAAATCTAATTCATTTGCCAGTCAAAACATCACCTTTATGATGTCACCTGTAATGAAAAACAAACATTAACAACAGTCAACAAGGGCTTAAGTGACCACTGAGCATCTCAGAGGACTAGATACCTGGTGAGAAGAAGCAGTGCAGGGGTTCTCAAGGCATGGTCCTCTGAGCTCTGGGGGTCCCCTAAACCCTTTCTGGGTAGTCTGTGAGGTCAAAACTATTTTTACCAATTTTTTATCATTTTTTACCAAAATGATATTTTCCTGATAAAATACTTCTCCCTTTTTCAACTTCACATCTGTATGAGGCCAGATTTTCTTCATATGCTTCAACCAAAATAACATATCACAACAAATCAAAAGGAAAAGCAGATAAGAGAATCCAGTTGTCTTCTATTAGGCCAGGCATTAAAGAGATTCATAGAAATATGTAAAAGAATGCCACTCTTCTCATTAGTTTTTTTTTTGTTTTGGAAAACAGTTATTTTCATAAAATATATTATTTATGCTAATATGTAATGGGCTTATTATTTTTAATACATAAATAGTTTTAAGCTTTATCAGTTTTAATTTTTAATATAGTAAAGATCAATAGATATAACTCACATAAATAAAAGTTCTTTGGAGTCCTTAATAATTTTTAAGAGTACAAAGGAGTCCTGAGACCAAAATGTTTGAGAACTACTGCTATGATAGAGCTGAACAAGGAGTCAGAATGACTTCTCTTCATCCCAGTTTTTCTATCTGTAAAGCAGGAATAACAACTAACACATGAGGAACAACTCATATAATGTACATAAAATCTTATTGTAAATCTTAAAGCATTATATGAATGTCAGCTTGTATTCCCCAATTATTACCCAATGTTATACTCAATAAATGTTAGCACTGGGAAGGCTCTTCAAGATTCTCTGGTTCAGGGCCAAGCCAAGATGGCAGAGTAAAAGCAGGGAGTTGCATGAGCTCTTTTCCAAACCCCTCCAAATACCTGTAAAAATGATTCTAAACAAATTCTAGAGCAGCAGAACCCACAAAATGACAGAATGAAACAAATTTCCAGCCCAAGACAACCTGGAAGTTCAGCAGGAAAGGTCTGTTGCACCATTCTGAAAGAGGAGCACAGTCCAGCATGGGCTGCCAGCACAGACCAGGCCCTAGCAAACCTGGAGCAAGCCTCAGGGGACTGAATCACTGGCAGCTGTGGAAGTTTCCAGACTTCTCAACCCACAAGTGCCAAAAACAACTTAGAAAGTTAGTACGAAAGGTCTGTAGGACCTGGGTGAGAGAGGAGTGAGATGTGGCCCCAGCCCCAAGACGGCAGTGGTGGCTGCTGCAGCAGTGTCAACGGCTGCTTCTGGAGCTCTTCACTCACAGACAGTGGGGGGATCAAGCAGCTGATCAAAGGGGGATTGAAGGGATCTCTTTGTTGGCACTGAGGCAGGATTCTCTTGCTTTGCCTGTGCTTGGATCTGGGTTGCAGTCCTGGGTGGTGGTCTTGGGGTGAGGAGGAGCGCTGGTATGGTGGAGCTTGTGGTGGTGGTGGAGAGGGAATCCTCCTCACAGTTCCAAGGCAAAAAAGAGTGCTTGTGGTCATTCACAGACCCAGAGCACAGGCCAGGAGAGGCGTAAACACCTCTCCTTAGATCATACCACCTTGGAAGAACTGAAAATTTACAGGCCCCCAGAAGTATCTCTGAAAACAGCTGCACAAAACCCCTGAAGCTTGGGACAGTATGCCCTCCACACTGGAAGCAGAGTTCTACCTTAACAAAGAGTTAAAAAGTCAAGTAGGAAAATGAGCAAACAGCAGACTCAGACTATGTAATCTTACTTTGGTGACAAAGAAGATCAAAACGTACAAACAGAAGAAGACAGCAAAGTCAAAGCTCCTACATCCAAAGGCTCCAAGAAAAATACAAATTTGTCTCAGGCCATGAAAGAGCTCAAAAAGGATTTTGAAAATCAAGTAATAGGAGTAGAGGAAAAAATGGGAAGAGAAATGAGAGTGATGCAAGAAAATCATGAAAAACAAGCCTAACAGCTTGCTAAAGGAGACCCAAAAATGCTGAAGAAAATAACACCTTAAAAATAGATTAACCCAAATGGCAAAAGAAGTTCAAAAAGTCAGTGAGGAGAAGAATGCCTTAAAAAGCAGAATTGGCCAAATGGAAAAGGAGGTCCAAAAGCTCACTGAAGAAAATAATTCCTTAAAAATTAGAATGGAGAAAATGGAAGCTAATGACTATATGAGAAATCAAGAAATTATAAAACAGAACCAAAAAATGAAAAAATAGAAAACAATGTGAAATATCTCAATGGGAAAACAACTGACCTGGAAAATAGATCCAGGAGAGAGAACTTAAAATTTATTGGACTACCAGAAAGCCATGATCAAAAAGAGAGCCTTGACATCATCTTTCAAGAATTTATCAAGGAAAACTGCATTGATATTTTATAACCAGAGGGTAAAATAGAAATGAAAGAATCCACCTATCACCTCCTGAAAGAGATCCCAAAAGGAAAACTTCTAGGCATACTGTAGCCAAATTCCAGAATTCCTAGGTCAAAGAGAAAATATTTCAAGCAACCAGAAAGAAACAATTCAAATATTGTGGAAACACAATCAGGATAACACAAGATTTAGCAGCTTCTACACTAAGGGATCAGAGGGCTTGGAATATGATATTCTGGAGGTCAAAGGAGCTAGGATTAAAACCAAGAATTACCTATCCAGCAAAACTGAGTATAATCCTTCAGGGGAAAAGCGTACATTCAATGAAATAGAGGACTTTCAAGCTTTCTTAATGAAAAGACCAGAGCTGAACAGAAAATTTGACTTTCAAATATAAGGCTCAAGAGAAGCATGAAAAGGTAAACAAGAAAGAGAAATCATAAGGGACTTACTAAAGTTGAACTGTTTACATTCCTACATGGAAAGATGATATATTTGTAACTCATGAGACCTTTCTCAGTATTAGGGTAGTTGGAGGGAATACACACACATGCGTGTGCACACACGCACACACACACACACACACACAGCACAGGGTGAGTTTAATATGAAGGGATGATAGCTAAAAAATGAAATAAAGCGGTGAGAGAGGAATATACTAGAAGAAGGAGAAAGGGAGAGTTAGAATGGGGTAAATTATCTCATATAAAAGAGGCAAGAAAAAGCTTTTACAGTGGAAGGGAAGAGGGGGGAGGTGAGAGGGAATATGTGAACCTTACTCTCATCGGGTTTGGCTTAAGGAGGGAAGCTCAATTGGGTATGGAAATCTATCTTACCCTACAGGAGAATATGTGATAAGGGAATAAGGGGGGGTAGGTAATAAAAGGGAGGTAGATTGGGGGAGGGGGTAATCAGAAGCAAACACTTTTGAGGAGGGACAGGGTCAAAGGAGAGAACAGAATAAATGGGGGATGGGATAAGATGGAGGGAAACATAGTCTTTCACATCATGACTATTATAGAAGTGTTTTGTATGACTACACATGTATAACCTATATCAAATTGCTTGACTTCTCAATGAGAGTAGGTGGGGAGGGAGAAAGGGAGAGAATTTGGAACTCAAAGTTTTAAAAAAGAATGTTAAAAATTGTTTTTACATGCAATTGAGAAATAAGGTAAACAGGCAATGGGGTATAGAAATCTATCTTACCCTACAGGAAAATAGAAGGGAAGGGGACAAGAGAAAGGGAGGGGGTGTTAGAAGGGAGGGCAGACTGGGGGAAGGGGTAATCAGAACGCATGCCATCTTGGGGTGGGGGAGGGGAAAGATGGGGAGAAAGTTTGGAACTCAAAATCTTATGGAAGTGAATGCTGAAAACTAAAAATAAATTAATTAATAAAAAAATTATAAGAAACGATATAAGGACAACAAAAAAGATTTTCTGGTTCAGCCCCCACATTTTACAAAGCCGAGCAGGGTTATATGACTTGGCTCAAGTCACGTCTTCTATCTCATTTCCTAAGATTTCCAAGATTCTAAGATTTCATCCTATATCTATCTGTTTGGCTAAAATGATAGATGCCCTTCAATTAGAGAATCGCTAAACAAGTTGTGGCATATGATTATGATGGAATACTACTGTGATATAAGAAATGATGAGCTGGTTGAGTTTAGAAAAACATGGAAAGATTTGAATCTATGAAAGAAGATGCCATCCACCTCCAGAGAAAGAACTGATGAATAAAAATGTATCTATGTGGTTTTACATATATATAAATATGTATATATGTATATATCTGTATGTACGTATATAGATGTAGAGGGGTGTGTGTGTGTGTATATATATATATATGTGTGTGTGTGTGTGTGTGTATACACACACACACACACACACATATATATATATATATGTTCATGTTTAATTGTAGCCTTCTCTAGGGTGGAGTGGGGAGGAAGGGAGAAAAAAAAAATTCAAAGTACCCAGCAAAGAACAAAAGAAAACTTAGAAGGAAGCACAGAAAATCTGGGTAGCTTTGAAAACAATGAGTAGTATATATTACATAGTTTTTTTAAAAAAGAAACAGTTTGAAATGAAAATGTATTGCTTTGTGTTGAATCCTCTCTTTAAGTTCTGCTGTGTATATGGAAATATTCTTTCTTTTCTTGTTTTGTATTTAAGTTTACAATGAATTTTAAAAAGGAAAAAATGAATACATAAAAAAAAGGTACAACGGTCTAGATCATGGTGGTGGCAGTGGAAATGGACAGATGACAGATGAAAGACGCTGCTAAAATAGACTTCCCATGACTTGGCAAGTAAGTAATTGCATATGATGGGGAGAATGAGGGAGCGGGCAGAGTCAAAGATAGCTCCAAGACTGGGCCTGGGATGACTGGTAAGATGGCAATGCCATGTATCGAAACAGACAAGTTATAGGAAAGGACTGGTTTAGGAGGGAAAGGAGGGGGATGAGTTCCTTTTTGAATGTAGGACTATAGGATCATAAATTTAGAGCCTGAAGTGACTTTAGAGGTCATCTAGTTTGTCCCACTCCTTTTGCCAGTGAGGAAACTGAGGCTGAGAGGAGAGGCAATCTGAACACTGGGAGAAAGCATCAGAGGAAGAATTTGAACTCACCTCTTTCTGTTTTAGTCTCTTTGTTGAGACTAAAGGTGTAGATTTGGAAGTCAATCAAGGGAGTTTATAGGATCACGGTCTCAAAGATTATAGGGCTGGAAGGAATCTTAGAAATCGTGTAGTCTACCACTTTCATTTTACAAATGAAGAAACTGAGGCCCAGCCAGAAGGGGGATAAGTGAAGTCCTTGGGGTGGTGGTTGTTGTTGTTGATTCGTTTCAGTCCTATCTGACTCTTTGTGACCCTATTTGGGGTTGTCTTGGCAAAGATACAGGAGTGGTTCAGCATTTCCTTCTCCAGCTCACTTTACAGATGTGGAAACTGAGGCAAACAGGGTCAAGTGACTTGCCCAGGTTGACACAGCTACTAAGTGTCTGAGACCAGATTTGAACTCAGGAAGATGAGTCTTCCTGGTTCCAAACTCAGGGCTCTATCTACTGAGCCACCTAGTTACCCCCACTAGAGTTTACCCATGGGATTTCCAAAGATGAGAGTATAAATAGAGAAGAGAACTAAGAAGTATGCACACGTTTAGGAGGCAGGAGGATAAGGAGACAGCAAATGAGGCAGCAGTGAAATCAGAAAGGTGGGAGAAAAATCACAAGAGCTCAATGTCAATGGGAAGGCAGGGTCAGAATAAGGTTCCAAGAAGGAGAAGGTGATCAGCAGTCCGAAGTCACATGGAAAGACATTAATGCGTAAGGAGTGAGTCAAAATTAGAAACTTTTCTGGTTTCTTACACAGCCCATATCACTAAGACCTGGAAGTCTTACACCACACACTCTGCCTGTGGGCCTGGGATGGTCTGTTTATAGTTCTTGGAGAATGGCACCGTATAAGAATTATGTCCAATCTAGCTCAGACTTGGAATGACTATAGCTGTTACAAAAGATCCCAAGGACCAAGCCACTCACTGTCCCTGAGTCCTCTCCTTTGGAATCAATACCTACCTGGTCCTCATCTTAATGAAGAGTGAGATACACCCACTGTGTTCATCAGGGCCTCTTTGACTTTGTACTAGAAGAAATATAAGCCAGGACATGGTTTCAGGCAGCAGGGATTTGAAGAAAAAGGTTGTCGGGGCTTTTCAGCTCTGATGTATTTATCAAAAACTACTTTTTACCCATAAAACAACCCAGATGCAGAGAAGGCTTTTTAAAAATGTACTTCTGCTTGTTACAATAAAGGAATTATTTCCAAACTACTTACCAGGTTTCATAAGATTTAGAAATGGAAGAAACTTTATGTATCTGTCAACTAGTCCAACCAGCTAGATGACACAGTGAATAAAGCCCCAGGCCTGGAGTCAGGAAGACTCATCTTCCTGAGTTCAAATCTGACCTCAGACACTTAGTAGCTGTGTGATCCTGGGCAAGTCACTTAACCCTGTCTGCCTCGGTTTCCTCATCTGTCAAATGAGTCGGAGAAGGAAATGACAAGCCGGTCCAGTATCTTTGCCAAGAAAATCCCATATGGGGTCTCGAAGAGCCTCACACGACTGAGCGATAACTGAACAACAGCAACCCAACCACCCACATTCTATACTTGAGGAATCTCAGGCCCCAATATGTTAAATGACTTGCTGAAGGTCCCACAGGTAGAAAATGGCAGACCTGGGGTTTGAATGGAGCTCCTCTGATTCCACATCACATGATCTGTCCAACTCTCCCATACTCCTTCATTGAGATATGTGTCTTCCTCTGCCCGACACAACCTGTAAGAACATGGCAGATCTGTGGCTCAGCAAATTGGCCATTTTAAGAAATGAAAGAGAAAGACACTGATTCTCTCATTTAAATTCTCTGGGTAGAAGATGGGGTAGAAAAGAGCAATAGAGTGGTGAATGGTTGGGTCTAGAAAATTATTTTCAGTATCCCAGATTCTCTAAAGGATCATTTTGAAATTATCAAAACAAAATTAATTTTAATAATCTTAATTTAAAATATTAATATATGCCATATAGCAGTTTAGGCAACTCTAAAACTACAAATTAGCAGAGCAGGTGCCGACGTGAATTGGGGGAAGTTCCTCCCTGGGAGTTCCCTACACAGGGGAATGCTGATATATGTTTAACAACTGGCTCTACTTGGTGAGGGAGGAAGGGAAGAAGGGGGAAGCGTATGCAATGCATGATGCATTTTTAAGTTTAATCTGAATTATTAACGTTTTCGCCATGACTTAAGTCTAGACAATCAACAAAACAACAAATGCAGCCCCAATACGTTGTGTTTATTCCCTTCAGCACTCAAAAGGAAGGGATGGAATTCATATACTGCTTGCTAACATTTCAGGCCTTTCACCTTAACATTTCCTATCCCAAACCTCCTCACCCACTGCCACAAACATAAATCTTATAAATTGATTTAATGGGCTGCCACTATATTTGTTATATTAACAGCCTGCAGTAGCACTAATGCCAAAAGAGTGTGTTTCCCCTTTCCATTAATCTTCCTGCCATGTGTAAGCTGGAAAGGCCTTAGTGATGAGGGTTGTCATTTTGAAACCAAACAGTGATTATAATAAGAAACAGGAAAAAGAGAATTGAAAGTCCTCCTACCAGAGCATCACAGACAAATGACCCTATTCTCTTTGCTCGTTCCAAATCCGCTCTATTGAATTTGCTCTCTGAGCTCTTGAGGTGCCCCAGAGACTGACTGACATTAGTAAGAATGAGACTTTTAAAGGGAGTCATATTCTCACGTTAGAAACGTAATCCCCTTTATTTTGAAAGGTTCCTGTTGATGGCCTTGCTTCCCTCACCTCACTCCAATTTTTGGAGCTCTAAGAGTTAAACTTCATTTGAAATGTGTAACATAAAGTTTACATGGATGAAGTATAGAGCAAGTAAGCTGTCTGAGCCAATCTGCTTAAACCAAGATAAGCAATTACTTCTAATAAAGCAATCAAGGGCTAGAAAGAGGAAAAGGTTTAGCGATAACTTAGTTAAATATTAATTTTCAGTTTAAAAGATTCTTTCAACAGCTGCACTTTTCTTCCCTCGGAAAAAGGATGTTTTTAAAGTCATCCCCAGTCATTTTGATAAGTTACATCTTCCTGTCATTCCAAAGCATTTAATGTAAAATTAGAATTATTAGAGAGCAGAGAGAAAACTTATAAGGCTGCTAAATCATCCTGACACAGCTCAGGGGCCCTGATGGATTTAGTAATGAGTTCCATGATGAGATCCTAGACAAATTAAGCAATTAAGTCCTTGATTCAGGAGAAGGAGATTGGCTGACTGGCCTAGTACCCAAGACGTAGCTCGTAACTACGACCCGCAAGGCCGTTCTGTAGATAGAGCCACAAGAAGACACCACTTAACTTCTACAGGGTTTTAATTGTGTTTTTCCCCGCCTTGGGCCTTCCTCTCTCTGACCTTAAGAAGGATCAAAATTTAAGAATACCGCAAAGGACCTCAATTGGCACAAGCAGAGCATTTGTACATACTGAAGATAGTAGGATGAACTTTTTTATTGCAAATCAAAATTATAATATGTGCTTATGATTTTTCCTATTTAAGATAAATTTTCACAGATAGGGGAATTTGTAGTAAATTCTAATACAATTATTAAAAATTATTTTAAAATTTTTGCATCAATCAACACCCCAGTCCTTCTAGTTTTAACTTAACTTGGAGGTAACTGAATGGAAATGAACTAGTCTTAGGGGAGTATTTATTCCTAGCTCTTAAAGTATGAATCCATCCATCTTTTTTTCCATAGAAAAATCACTTCTCTGACAACCCTCCTTTTGATGTGTACCTTATAGATGTATGGTTGGGTCTAGAAAATTATGCATACATATCTAGATTCTTGGAGCCCTATATGACCCAAGTGGAATTCATGAGTACTAACACAATTCCAAAGAGGACAATATGATTTAAGTGAGAAGAGCTCCATTGATAAAGCAAGCTTTATATTTTTAAAAGGCCGTCCACTTGAGCATCCTGTATAGAATTCCTCAAGCAGGGCTTATTTAAAAAAAAAAAAAAGAGGTTTGAGAATTAACTAATAAAGCTTGAAGATGGGTATCTTCAATGAACTATAACACAGGGAGTACCAAGGAATAAAAGTAGTCTAAGGATGACTTCATTTCTGGGGAAATTATCTATAGAAAGTCTTTTTTTTTTACTGCTCAATTAAAAAGGCCTTTGAAATCCATGAACAATGCCAGCTCAGAGGCCCTCAGAGACCTGCTAAAACTGGAGGAAGAAAGCCAATGATAAAAGAAAAGCATTGCTGGAAAGTCCCCACAACCAAATTCTCCATCACATTCCAATCTTCCTCATATGCAAAATGCTCACTGACTTCAAAGGAACAGCAGTGTACAGAGCAGGGAGATGTCTCCCGGGAGAATTAGACCCAATAGTTGCTTCCTTGGAAGAAAAAATACAGAGAAATCCTACGTAGCTTGGAGACATAGTACTATCTTAATATCATACGGTTAGAGCTGGAAGAGAGAGATCTTCGTGGCCACTGAATCCAAACCCTTCAATTTAAAACTGAGGAAGCCCAGGCTGAGAGAGGTTAAGGTGTCTTGCCCAGGGTTATGTCATTGGTAAGTGTCTGAGGTGGGATTTATCCAGTATTCTATCCACTGTACCACCTAACATACATATTGTTTGGTGACTTTTTTTTTTCTATTGTCTTCATAAAATCCACTTCTGTGATAATATAATGTGTGTGTGGGGCGGGGGCAGGGTGTGGAAGATTGTCTGATGAATAGCTTGGGAGAGGAGAGATCTGCATTGCTCACAGGAGAAATGAAACCCCTAGGATCATAGGATCATAGATTTAGACCTGAAAGGGACCTTGTTGTTATTCAGTTATTTCAGTTGTCTCTGACACTTCATGACAGAATTTGGGGTTTCCTTCACAGAGGTACTGGAGTGGTTTGCCATTTCCTTTTCCAGCTCATTTGACAGATGAGGGAACTGAGGCAAAGAGGCTTAAGTGACTTGCCCAGGGTCACACAGCTAGTCTGACACCAGATTTGAACTTGGGTCTTCCTGACTTCAGGCCCTGAGCTCTATCCATTGTGTCACCTAGGTGCCTGAACTGCAATGTGTGATACAAATTAAAGGCATTACCATTCCAGAATCGATCCATGAACAAATATATTTTAAGATATTATGTGAAGGTGGGTGCCAAGTCTATGTGGCCTTTGTGCTGTGGATTGCTGAATGAAGACCCCGGCAGGAAGGTGAATACAAAGAATGAAAAAAAGCCCCACTCACAAGGAGCCTACATTCTATTGAGGGAGACAATGAGCATGATTCATGAATGAATATATTCGTTCATTCAATAAACATTCTTTAAGTACCTGCTATTTTCTAGGCATTGTGCTAAGTGCTAGAAATACAAAATGAGGCAAAAGACTACCCCTGCCCTTGAGGAGCTTACTACAGAGGAGACAACAAATACATATATGAATATAAACAGCACAAATAAAAAGGTAATAAAAGCAAATATATACAAAGTTGTTAAATACCGGGCAGATTGGAAGGGAGGGCCCTATCCATTGGGCAGATGAAAAAGGCTTCATGGGGAAGATAGTACCTGAGTTATATGTTATGTGGTAAACTACCACTAGGGAGGGAAGGCAAGAATGACTTGTAAGATGCTGACTCCCTAATCACACTAGCTTTCATCCCTTTCAGATCCCTCACTCCTCCAATGCGGGAAGATTTCTTTCCATCCTACCTTAGGTGGCAAACACATACCAAGGTTATAAAGGAATTACATTATATCACTGTGCTGTGTAAGCAAGACAATGGTTTTAGGTTTTTACCGCCCTATAATCATGGCACTGTTAAACTCATTGGAAACCAATGTTTGCGTGTGTGGAGACCAAACAGCTGACATTCCTTTCTCACTGCCTCTGGCCATCATTCAGTCATTTCAGATGAATCACTAGAGGTGGCAGAGGTAGGCTTCCTTCCTCCTCCTCCCTCTCCCCCTCTCCACCCTTCGCCCTTTTTTTTTTTCCAACCTCACCTATCTCTGCCCATGTATTGTGAACTTTCATTATCCTAGGCAGATTCAGAGAAATCAAATGGAAATATATTGAATCTCCTAGCTCCCTTGTGCAGTGAGAAGGCTACACAGTAATGGCCCTAGTCCTGGAATCCAAAGACTTAGATGATTACTACCTGTGTGACTTTGGGCCAATTGCTTAACGTCCCTAGACCTCAGTTTCTCACTCGTAAAATCAGGGGATTGGACTTGCTGGCCTCTGAAGTCCTTCTGAGCTTCACAGCTACAATATGTTAAGTCTCCATGTGGAAGAGTCAGATAGGAATAAATGAAGCTTGCCTTAAAATGATAAATAGTATCTATCTAAAACCATTAGCAAGTATTATATGTAACTGGGATAAGCTAGAAGCCTTTTCTAATAAGATCAGAGGTGAAGCAAGGATGCCCATTATCACCACTATTATTCAATTTTGTACTAGAAATGCTATCTATAGCAATAAGAGAAGAAAAAGAAATTAAAGCCATTAGAATAGGCTATGAGGAAACAAAACTATCACTCTGCAGATAATATGGTGGTTTACTTAGAGAATCAACTAAAAAATTAATAATTAGTATGGTAAGAAATAATTAACAACTTCAGCACAGTTGCAGGATAGAATATAAACCCATACGAATCACCAATGTTTCTATACATTACCAACCAAGTCCAGCAGGAAGAGATAGAAAGAAAAACTTCATTTAAAATAACTATAAGCAATATAAAACACTTGGGACTCTACTTGCCAAGACACACCCAGGAACTATATGAACACAATTACAAAACACTTTTCACACAAATTCATACCTAAACAATTGGAGAAATATTGATTGCCAATAGTAGGCCAAGCCAATATAATAAAAGTGATAATCCTACCTAAATGAATTTACTTATTCAGTGCCATACCAATCAAACTACCAAAAATTATTTTACAGAGCTAGAAAAAAATAGTAAAATTCATCTGGAAAAACAAAAAGTCAAGAATATCAATGGAATCCAATGAAAAAAAATGTAAAGGAAGGTACCCTAGCAGTACCAGGTCTCAAGTTGTATTACAAAGCTGTAATCATTAGGACAATTAGGACTAGCTAAGAAATAGAGTGGTGAGCCAGTGGAATCGATTAGGTACACAATACACAGTAATAAATGACCATAGTAATCTAGTGTTTCATAAACACAAAGATCCAAGCTTTTGGGACAAGAACTCATTATTTGACAAAAACGGCTGGAGAAAGCTGTTTGGCAGAAACTAGGAACAGACCAACATCTCACACTACACTCATACTAAGATGAAGTCAAAATGGGTACATGATTTAGAGGTAAAAGGTGAAACCATAAGCAAATTAGGGGAGCATGGAGTAGCTTACCTGTCAGATCTATGGATAAGGGAAGAATTTATGATGAAACAAGAGATACAGAGCGTAACTGGAAGTAAAATGATGAGGATCTGAACTAGGGGGGCAGCAGGGGAGCAGACAGAGTAGATGGATGGGAGAGACATTTCAGAGGTAAAAACGGGTGTAACAACTGATGAGGAACCAGAGGAAGAATAAATTTATTAAAATAATTTTATATTATTATTACTACAATACTATACTATAATATAATACCATAATATTACTATATTATTATCATTTATATCTATAACATTGTAACATTATATTATTATATTATATATTTATAATATATATTCTATTATGTAATTATAGTTCTATATTATTTCTATTATTATAAATTATTATATTTCAGTAACTGAACTAGAGGGTAAATGTTGGTGCCATCAAAAAAAAGAGAGGGTAAGGTTTGCATTTGAGGTGCCAGTAGGACATTCAAATGGAGCTGTCCCAGTAGGTAGGTATTAAGTACAATGCCAGTCCTTGGGAAAGAAGAAGCTAGATATATAGATTTGAGAGTCATAGGATCACAGACTTAGAGCTGAAAAGGACCTTAATGGCCATCGAGTCCAACATCATCTCATTGAGGAGGAAGCTGAGTCATGGAAAGACTGAACGACCGAGGTTGGATTTGCACCTGTGTCTTCCTGCGTCTGCTGCTTCAGTTGTACAGACTTGCCAACTGAAACCATCTAATGATTAGACGGGGGAGGGGGAATTCTTTCATTAAGGGGATTTGTTCTGTAAAGTTTGGATTCAGTCAAAGGGTAGCATTTGGCCTCCAAGCTACAGGTTCCCCACCCCTGTATCCATCCTCCACTCAGCTGCCAAAGTGATCTGACCAGGTCACTCCACAGTTTAATAAACTCTAGCGATTCCCCATCATCTCTAGATTCAAATAAAAAAATCCTCTGGTGTCCAAAGGCTTTTAGAACTTGTCCCTGTACCTCTTTTCTGTCTTCTTATACCTTTTGCCCTCCCTGCTCCATGTATTTCTGTGATAGAGCGACACCAACCTCCATATTATTCCTTGACCCAGATACTCCATCATCCGACTCCAGGCATTTTCTCTGGCTGTCCCCGTGCCTATAACGCTCTCCCTCACCACCTCCTCCTCTGGTTACCTTCAAGTCCCAGCTAAAATCCCACCTTCTATAGGCAGTCTCTCATGATCCCCCTTAACGAGAGGGCATTTCTTCCATCCATTATTTCTAACTTAGCTTGCCTAGAGCTTGCAGAGTTAGTTATTTACATATTGTCTCCTCAGTCAAACTGTGAGCACCTTGAGAGAAGGGACAGTCCTTTGCTCTTCTCAGTATCCCCAGCACTTAGCACAGTGCCTGACAGAGGGAGGTGCTCAATTAATGTTTATTGACTGACTTACAATGGAATTGAGAACACTATGAGAGAGAGGAAAATACAGGGTACATCCTACTTAGGGCACAGCAGGAGGAAGGTAGACATTAAAACAGGCCAAGAATCGGAAGTCAGTCTTTTATTGAGCTCTCCCTTCCTGGAATGTCCTCCCCACTCTTCTCACCAAACAAAATGTGACCTTTTCTTCAAGGTCTTATAACCTTCATGAAGCCTCTGAGTCTTCTGTCAGTAATAATAATAGTAGTTCCTATCTATATAACATTTCATAGGTTCAAAGGGGGTGAATAGGGTGATCAGGGAGGACTAGCACCTCTGGTGTGAGGGCTGCTGAGTCCTTTTTCAGGGCTGCTCACCCACCTTTAGCGTCCACCTTCACCCAACTCTCACCTGTGGCTCCAAGAAGCTGTAGTATGGACAGCAGCCACACCTGGTAAAAACCATCTTGGCTGTTGGGCTAAACCAAGTTGAGGGTAACCAAGAGGCTTCAAAACTGTCCGGGAATTGGAATGTATATCCCAAGCAGGTGAAGACTTTCCCCAGCAGAACAGGTGGACAAGAACAATTTGTTCCAACAGCCACGAAGATGGTTGAAGCAGATGCTGTGGAGGGCTTAGAGCTTGGTCAGTCATCGAAGATGCCAAGGTCATCCACTCCATCCTGGGCCTTCGCCAGTTGTCTTGACGTTTGTCTCATCACCGGACTTCAGTGGCTGTTGGAGAGAGTGAGACTGATAACTGTGCAACTCTGCTCCACTCAAATCCAATTCAGGAGCAAGCCATCACCCATGATGTCACTGGTCCTCTTCAAAAACAAAGGACAAACAATAGGTTTGGGTTTGGTTTTTTTTTGGCCAGGAGAAGGCAGAGCAATTGGGGTTAAGTGCAAACAATAGGTTTAAGGTGCTTTTGCACACCTAATTTCACACAACTACTCAGTAAGAAAGACTGTTCATATCTATCCCATTTTACAGATTTTTTTTTAAAAATCTGAAGTTTTACTATTCACTGTTGACTACAGGCAAGTTCGGTAGCTCACTGGGTAGAGAGCTAGACTTGGAGTCAGGAAGATCTGTTTTCAAAACCACCCTCAGACACTAGCTGTGTGACCCTAGGTAAGTCACTTAATCTCTGCTTGCCTCAATTTCCTCAACTGTAAGATGAACAACCAATTCTCAGGGTTGTTGTGAGGATCAAACAAGATAATATTTGCATAGACCTCTGCAAATGTTAAAGTGTTATATAAATGATAGCTCTTATTATTATGAGGACTTGTGACCCTGGGAAAGTCATTTTACTTCTCTGGGCCTCAGTTTCCTTGTCTATAAAATGAGGATGCTGGACAGCAGGTACAAAGCTAGCCTTTGGGCTCTAAGCCCAGAGTTCTCTCCATGACACTGCACTGTTTTCTTTGAATTCCCATGACACTTGATAGCTCATCCTATACGACCGAGCTTGTGACCATCTTGTGTAATTTTCTAGTTGTTTCACAGATGAAAACCTCCTTTGCCCACCCAGATTGTGGGCTTTGTGTCCCACAAAGTGCCTAGCCCTGACACTCAGTAAATATTTGCTGCTTTGACTCGACTCTAGTTTGGGGACTTGCACAGAGGAGAGTGTAAATATGTCAGAACTGGGGTGGGGCTGCTGGGCTTGCTCACTTCCTCCTGTTTCTCATCATCAAATAGAAATCCTTCAGCTCCTTGAGAGCGTTGGAGGTTGTAACAATGGGTCCCGTCAGCTTCAACCGCAGACTCGCCCAGCCCTCGAAGTGATGAGAAGACACAAAGCTAGGGTTGAGAGGCTTGGGTTTGGCCGCAGGGCACCAAAATTTGGAGAGTGCAGCAATTTAAAATAATGGTTAATAGGTGTTTTTCTTTAAGTTTACATTTACATTTTGACATCACTGAAACTCTTTCAATAGCAGAAAACCAATCAAGCTTTAGCACTTAGCCATATCCCTCTCTGATGGTCACAGCCCAGGTTCCTCCCAGACACCTGATGCTACCCTCTTTCCTCCCTGTAGTAGGGATCTCTTTTTCTTTTTTGGGGGGTGGGGAAGGCAGGGCATTTGGGGTTAAGTGACTTGCCCAAGGTCACACAGCTAGTAAGTGTGTCAAGTGTCTGAGGTCTGATTTGAACTCAGGTCCTGCTGACTCCAGGGCTGGTGCTCTACTCACTGAGCCACCTAGCTGCCCCTACAGTAGGGATCTCATAATAGCCTGGCAGTGTCCAGAGGTCTCCCCGCTCTGCCCAAATCTTTTGTTCTGAGATCTCCCCTTAAAGCTTCCTTAATTACTTCTTAAAAAGTTTTTAATTGGTTTATTTGTACACTTCCCCCACGTCCTTCCTCTCTCCCCTCCTAGAGAGTCATCTCTTATGACAAAGAATTGTGAGAGAAGAAAAAAGTTCAGCAAAACTAACCAACGCGTTTAGATATTCTGCTATTATATTCAATGTTGTACAACACCCATGATCCCCCATCTCTGCAAAGAAGGGGCGAGGGGAAGGTGTCTTCTCCTATCTCCAAGCTTGATCATTATCATTTTAATGTATTTAATTTTGATTGTTTTGTTGTTCTCTTTATATCTTTAATTACTTATTGTGTTATTTTCACATCATGAATTATCATGAGGCAGCTATGGATCTGAGTTCAAATTTGGCCTCAGACACTTATTAGCCATGTGACCCTGGGTGAGTCATTTCATTTCTATCTGCCTCAGTTTCCTGATCTGTAAAATGGGAATGATAGTAGTGCCTGCTTCCCAGGGATGTTGTGAGGATGAATATTTAAAATAATAATATACATCCCTTTACAAACAGATAGAGTTGAGGCCATTTGTCCAGAGTCACACTGTTAGTAAGGGTCTGAGGCCATAGCTGAACTTATGTCTTCCTGACTCTAGGTCTGGAGCTCTGTAGTAAAAAACAGAGCCAAGTTTTGAATACAGGTCCCCAGACACTGAATCCAGCTCTTTTTGGAATAGACTAGAAAAGCCATAATTGTTTACTATTAGCAAAGCAATAAGTAAGATAAGGGCTAGGGATACCCATAGAAAAGCAAGATAGTCCCTGCTCTCAAGAAACTCCCATTCTAATGAGGGGGAGATAAGGCATTTAGGAGAGGGTTCAGCTCTAAGGCAAATAGAAAGGCCAGGTGATCCTTAGAGCCCAAGAAGGGCAGATGACGGAATTTAGAAATCCTCAGAGTACAACCAACAACAGGTCAGATGTCAATGCCTGAGTCCTCAAAGGACAGTGCGTGAGGCCCCATGGGTACATCTGTGTTACCTCCCATCTCGACTGGTCCTAAAGTCCTGGGTCCCACGGTAAAGCCAGCAGCTGCTGAACCATAAAGTGAGCAAGGAGCTGCACGTGATAACCCCAGGAACACCACCCACTGCTTTTCTACAAGGTTTTTCTTTTCCATCTCCTTGGTAAGGGGTGGGGAACCTGCGACCTCAAGGTCACTCGTGGCCCTCAAATGCGGCCCTTCCGCAGGTCACAGGTTCCCCACCCCTGTCCTTGTATTCTTGTCCAAAGTTCCTCTTCCCAGCTCTCAGGGACTACGCCATGATGCCTCAGTGTGGCTCTGGGTTTCAAGGCCTCTAAATGTGTTTATCCATAGCTGGCAAGCATGCCCCCTGAGGATAGATAGTGGGGGGAGCAGCTTGTACTTTCTCCTTCCCTTTTTTCAGACTTTGGTAAAATGTGGATTCACTCTAAAGAGGTGTTTTTGTTTAATCAATAGGGAGGAGACATTTCTCCTTTCCTTACTCCTTTCACCTCCCTAGCACAGACATACTAGGTACACAGTAAGGGAGTCACAGGGCCGTCCCTCCACAGAAACGCCCTAGGCTTGGGAGGAAGCAGGGTTACACACCCGTTTGATTTTATGAGAAAGCATAAAGGGATGTCAAAGGCATAGTCCTCCTTTCCCCCTCATCCCGTCACTCCCCCCGCCCCCCCCCTCCCCGCCCAAGCTCGAGGAGAACTCAGGCTCATTACAGGCCCATATGTGCACCGTGAAGCACTAAACTGCTATGCAAAGTAAGCTTACAGACACCTGCCTCTGATCCCAACTGAGCAGCAGCTAAAAATTCCCACGTTATTTTCCACATAGTTAAGGTCCATCTGCTGCTCATCTTTATTATTCGGCTTCCACAACCTTCCAGCAAATTGCAGATCTCAGAACCCACGGGTCTTCCAGAGGGGAAAAGAGAAGGAGACTTTTCACTGGGCTTTGTGAGATAAGTGTGGGAAATGCCCATGTTGGGTCTCTCTCGTGACCACTCTGGCCTGCACTGGAAGAAGAAAGGGATGGGCAGGGAGACAAAGCCTGGTAGTGCCACCAAAGGGGAGGCACCTCTGTCTGAAGGAAACTTTGGAGACAAATGGGGGAAAACATCCTCTCGATTATCATGTTTACTAACAGAGCCTATATTTTAAAATTTGCTGTTTTGTTCTGCATGTATTTCCAGTTCTTTCTTATATGTTGTTCATGCAGAACCCCTACATGAATTAAAATCTGAACTAAAACCCACGAGGGTTTTGAGCCATAAATGAACCCAAATGTTAATTTTACCCTACTGTGAACCAAGCTAAAAATCTTTTTTTTTTTCAAAAACTTCAAAATTTAAACAACACTGAACATTGTAATATCCATCTTTATCTCTCTATATCTATCATCTACCTATATTATCTATCATCTTTCTATATTTATATAAATATACATAAACAAGTCTGTATATGCATATGTGGAGTATCCCAAAAGTGTTGGTGCAATTTCAAGCTATTAAAGCTTTAAATTGTACCAAGACTTTTGGGACACCATGTCCATGCATATGTGTGTACATTCATATATATATATACATACACACTCATAAATATACATGCATATATAATATGTGCATGTGCATGTACACATATGGAATGCATTGTATGCATGCACGGTGGGTGTGTATGTGTGTATACATATATATATGTAAACAGGCAGCTAGATGGCTCAGTGGATAGAGTACTGGGCCTAGAGTCAGGAGGACTCATCTTCACGAGTTCAGATCCAGCTACAGACACTTACTAGCTATGTGACCCTGGTCAAGTCACTTAACCTCTGTTTGCCTTTATCCACTAGAGAAGGAAATGGCAAATCACTCCATTATCTTTGCTAAGAAAACCCCATATAGGGTCACAATGAGTTAGCTATGACTGAATAACAGCAACAAATGCGTGTACATACATATGGATATATGCACACGTTTGCTGTTTTTTCTGCACGTATTTCTGATTCATTCTTACATGTTGTTCATGCAGAACCCCCAAATGAATTAAAATCTGACCCAAAACCCACAAGGGACCATCCCAATTTGTTGAGCCACAAAGGTACATATACATCAGTATATCAGCAGGGTATATATAGAAAGCTACCATTAAGTCAGGAAGATCTGGTGCTTCAAGTCCTGCCCTTGATCTACGGATATGCGCTCCTCCTGCCCACCCCACTCTACCCACAGTCACTGAATCTCTCAGTATCCTGGTCAACTATCCAAGACTATATACATTGCAGAGAAGGTGGCGAAGCTATCTCTGTTGGTAAAGGTATTTTCTCATGTAGGAGCTCCTTACACCAACGAAATCACAGGTCTAGTTCTTATCCCTATATATCTATGTAGCTATATATATTTATCAGTTGAATCAGAAGAAAATCAAAGCCTCAAATATCCTCCAAACCCAAAACCAAACTGATTTTCAGACTGAGGAACAGGGGTGAAGCTGAGGCCTCATATTTCACAGGACAAGCAGATATTGATGGTGTCTGTGGTGTTCTAGGAATCCATCCTCATGCCTGCTGTGATAAGACCTAGAAAAAAATCTTCACCATCCAGGGTTCAATATCAAAGACTTTAATGTAAAGGCAAATTGCAGTCTGTGCTTTTTAAAAAGCATATGGAGAAAACCCCAGAGGACCCAGGGAAGAGCTACTAAAAATATGAAATGGCTCGCAAATAGGATTGTGTGGGTTGTAACTAGCAATTCTGATATCCAGGGTAAATTCAGTTCTGGGGAAAAATGAAGGGAGGGAAGGTCAACTGCATCCTAGGAAGGCCTTACTATCTCTTGAAGCTGACATTGCAGCTGATCTCATGTAACTCCCAGGAAAGGCATGTTGTGAGTCCCCAAGCCTGGCCTGGGCATAGTCATGCCAGGAAAGGGAGAATCCTACCCTCCCATGGGACACTTGGTTACCCTATACAGTACAGGCAGTGTAGCTAGAAAGTAGAGATTTGATCTCCAGAGTTAGAAGAGCCTCGGTTCAAATCCTGCCCAGGAACAAAACAAAAAAAACCTAATCTAATCTAATCTAGCCCAAATCCTCAACTGTCAGGAACTGACAAGAAGGGAAAAGAAAGAGAGTTGCATGTAGATATCTTACATACAAGGCTGGTAAGGGCATTGGGGCAGCTGTGGCACATGACATTTGTGGATGAGGTTGGTGAGGCCTATGGAGTGTGGTCAGAGGCTTGCCACGGGGAAGAAGCGAACTCTCTCCCCCTTCCTTTCTTCCCCTACTTTCTACCCCACAATGTTAGTACTTTGGGATAAAACTCTGGCTGAAACGTCCTAGTTAAGCTTTGGCACAAACTAAAGGCTTCCCATCTATGTAAAGAGAGACGTATTGTTTTCAAACAATGCCAAGGACTTACTCTCCTACCTATAATCTTAGAGTTGCCTAAGGCTCAGAGAGGTTAAATAATTTGTCTTATGGTTCAGTTTTTTTTAGTCCTGTCTGACTCCTCATGACCCCATTTTGGTGGTTTGCCATTTCCTTCTCCAACTCATTTTACAAGTGAGGAAACTGAGGCAAACAGGGTTAGTGACTTGCCAGGGTCACATAGCCAGTAAGTGTTTGAGGCCAGATTTGAACTCAGGAAGAGGAATCTTCCTGACTCTGGGCCCAGCACTCTTTCCATTTCACCAACTAGCACCGATAATTTGTCTATGGCCACACAACTAGTGTCAGAGGTTTCTTGCCTCCTCCAGGATAAGGCCATCACCTGAAGCCTCATGAATCATCATTAAGATTGATTCAGCTTTGATACTCAATGCCTCCTCAGCTCTGACTGGAAGCCTAGAGGGCTGAACAACAAACTCTTCCCAAAGCTTCTTTTTCTAAAGGGATCTGCATTTTCCAGATAACCCTTCATCTTGACTGTAAGAACATCATGCCACACCTCCTATTCTATTGCCACCCCTCTCCCCCTTTTCAGCTTCCTCCTTTAGGTTACAAGCTCCTTGAGGAGAGGACAGTCTTTCTTTTTCTTATTTGTATTCCTAAAAGGGGTGCTTCGTACAGTGCCTTGCACCTAGTTGGCACTTAACAAATGTTTCTTGACTATTCATTAGAGATAGAATTAGTAACCAGGTTTCCTAACTTCCAGTCCAAAACTTTATCCACTATTCCAAGGTGCCTATCAAATAAATGAAGAGTAATCACAAACAAATGGGGCAGCTAGGTGATGCAATGGATAGAGTACTGGCCCTAGAGTCAGGAAGACCTGAGTTCAAATGTGGCCTCAGATACTTACTAGTTGTGTGACCCTGGGCAATTCACTTCACCCTATTTGCCTCGGTTTCCTCATCTGTAAAATGAGCTGGAGAAAGAAATGACAAACCACACCAGCATCTTTGCCAAGAAAACCCCAAATGAGGTCACAAAGAACTGGACATGCCTGAAATGACTGAATAAACAGATATTTTACTTATATATAGGATACAAAGAGACGAAATAGGCTTAAATTTCTACAAGGCAGTATTCAGTTACATGGATGCAGAATTTCTTGACCAACCTTATATGTCAACTATGAGGGGAATGTTTCTATAAAACCAAAAACATAATAAGAGTGTTGTGGTTACCTGGCTGACTGGCTGAATTCTTTACTGAAAGGTCTGAATGCTTTGGCATCATGCTGAACCAACCTGAGAAATATCTCCTGGGGAAATTTGCCCAAATAATTAAAAGAAAAGGGGCACATTCTGCCTAGCCCTGATCTATAATTATAACTGTCTCCATTTAACAGTGGCCTCATTCCGTGGGCTCACACTACAGACAGGACTCCACCTAATTAGTCAGATCCTCACCGTGAGGTTCTACCAAGATTCATTTAAATTACTCAATTTCCTGATCCTTGTGTGAATCACTGCAGTCCAACACCTACCCAGAGCTTTGAAAAATCCCCAAGGATCTGATGCTTAGTTCCAGGTTGAACAAAATCTTCACAAGGTTTCAAGGTCAGATAGGTTTCAAAATTAGCCAGTTCCACAAAAGATGAAACTTGGTTCCTGGTAGAATAGAGAACAAAAGGGCTTCTCCACTGCATCTGAAAACTTAGATGAAAAGAAAGCTGGAGAAATGCCATAATAGAATTATAGAATTAAAACATGGACTTAGAGATAATGTAGTCCAACCTTGCTTTACACAACTGAAGCCTAGAGGTTGAATGACTTTCCCAGGGTCATGCAGGTAGTGAGCTGTTAACTTAATGTCTGGGTAAACAAATGAAAACAGCATTAAAGCAAGGAAGGTGGAAAGAACACAATTCTCTTATTTCCCCTTTATGTTACTGCATAGTCTGAGGGGCTGGACTTGTGATTTCATTAGTATAAGGAATTCCTAGTATGGGAATGCCCTCTATTGATGAAGATCAACACTTAATCTACAGTTTTAAATCTTAGAAAGTTGCTGAGGGCACTGCCCTCAGAGGTCTTGCCTCTGACCCTCGGCAGGATTTGAACCCAGGCCCTTCTGGGTCAAATCTCTATCTACTTTCTAGCTGCACTGCCTGTACTGTAGAGACTAAGCTGGAAATTTGGCAAAAGAATGACATAGAATCTCCATGTTAGACAGGACCTCAGAGGCCTACTAATCTAACCCATATCTAACCAAGAACCCAGCATTCAACATCTACAGGCGGTCAACTAGCCTTCCCTTGAAGACATTTACTGAAGAATAAACCACTTATATTCTGATGCAATACATCCCACTTTAGGATAAGGCCTAGAGCTGCCTCAATGAACCTTCTACCCTCGGCTTCCAGTTTTTCCCTCTGCAGCTAAGCAGAAATAATCTAATCCTTTTCCCAGAGGACAAGCAAAGATGACTTCATATACTCCCTTGAGTTTTTTCTTCTCCAGGTTAAACATCTCTTCTTGTTATTGTTGAGTCGTTTTCAGTCATGTCTGACTCTTTGAGACCCTATTGGGGTTTTCTGGTCAAAGATACTGGAGTGATTTGTCATTTCCTTCTTCAGTTCATTTTACAGGTTAGGAAATTGAGGCAAAGAGGATTAAGTGACTTGCCCAGGGTCACACAGATAGTAAGCGTCTGAGGGTGGATTTGAACTCGGGTCTTCCTGACTCCAGATCTGGCATTGTATCTACTACTCCATATAGGTGCCCAACAAATAAGTATAGTCAAGCAAAAAACTAAAGAACAGAAAACAAAACAAAACAAAGCAAAAAAAAAATTACAACAAATCCATACATCGGCCATGTTTGATAACATATGTTTCATTCTGTACCATTAGTCCATCACCTTTCTTACAAGAGGTGGGAGGTGTGGTTCATCTTTGGTCCCCTGAGTCATGGCTCTTCATTGCAATGATCAGAATCCGTAAGTCTTTCGAGTCATTGCATCAATTGTTCTCCTGGTTCTGCTTACTTTCTCTGCATCAGTTCACATAAGTCTTCCCAGGTTTCTCCGAATCCATCCTTTTTGTCATTTCTTATAATGTAATGATATTACATTACCTCCATGTGTTATATAATGTGTTCAGACATTCCACAATTAATGGATTTCCCACTTTGCTTCCAGTTCTTTGCTTCAACAAAAAGAGCTGCTATAAATATTTTTGTATGTCTGGGTACTTTTCCTTTCGTTGATCTCCTTGGGATACACGCCAAGTATGTTCCTCAAAAACTATGCCCAGTTTAGTGACTTGGGGGGGGGGAGGGTATTCCAAACTACTTTCCAGAATGGAAATCAAATGAGAGAACTGCTTCATCCTACTATTAGGAAAGTTGAAAAGACTGAACAACTTTTTTATTACAAGGGAAGAGGGTTGTGATGGTGATGTCAAAAACAACAAAAAAGAAGAAAAGAAGATCAAGGAAACATTTGAAAAATACATAAGAAAGGGCAGAAGGGGGCTCAGAATTAGAGCAGCAAGACAGTTTTCAAACTACTGTGTTAGATTTATTATATTATTGTACAAATAACAAGCTGTATGTAGTAAACAGAGATTCATCGTTGCATATGCCATCCTCTTTTTCTGTTCTCTGTAAATGAAAATGATTGTGTTGGTTAATGTTTGTCAAGGTCAAAATAGCTTTTTTTTTAAAAAAAAAAAGAAAAATTTTGAAGTTATATTTCAAAGAGGGAAGAAAGAACAAATATAAAAAAGCAGAAAGGAATGGTAACCTTTTTTGAAAGGTCAGTCAGTCAATAAGCATTTATTGAGGGCCTACTATGTGCCAAACACTGTACTTAGTGCTGAGGATACAAAGAAAAGTACAAGACAGTCCCTGCACTCAAGGACTCTAATAGGGGAGACAACATACAAACAGTTTTATGTAACTAGCTATGCACAAAATAAGGTGGAAATAATTAACAAACAGAAGACTCTAGAATTAAGAGGGATTGGAAAGGACTTCCCCGTAGAAGATGGGATTTTAGCTGGGACATGAAGGAGACCAGGGAAGCCAGGAGGTAGAGATGAAGGGGAAGGAGGAAGCGAAAAAGGATTTGTGAAGCACCATGTGCCAAGCACTGTGCTAAGCACTTTTTATTTTTTAACAGATAATATCTCATTTGATTCTCACAACAACCCTGGGAGATAGGTGCTGTTATTACCCCATTTTACAGGTGAGGAAGCTGAGGCAAACAGGGGTTAGGTGACTTGCCCAGAATCACACAATAAGTAAATTTCTAAGGGCAGATTTGAATACAGACCTTCCTAACTGCAGGTTCTGCATTCTATCCATGTGCTATGAATTGCCTCTGGTGAGATAAGGAGGAAGAACTTTCCAGGAAGGGAAGAAGGGGGGAAACAGCCAGAGGAAATGCCCAAAGTTGGGAGATGGATTTTCTTACTTGATGGACAGCAAGGAAGCCAGACAGTACGTGGAGGGGTGTGAGGTGTAAGAAGACTGGAAAGTGGGGAGGGGACAGGTTATGAAGGGCTTTAAAAATCTAATGGAGGATTTTGTATTTGGTCACAGATGGGATAGTGAGCCATCGGTATTTATTGATGGGGAGTGGGGAGGGCGGAGGGGAGGAGAAGAGGGAATGGTCAGACCTGTGCTTTAGGAAGGTAGCTCTGACAGCTGAGAGGAGGATGGAGTGGAGCGGGGGCAGACTCAGGGCAGGGAGACCACCCAGCAGGCTATTGAAATAGCCCTGTTGTGAGGCAATGAGAATATAGAGAAGGGAAGGGAAGGAAGGAGGACCATGGAATATTTGCAGCTAAATAATAGGTATGAGGCTCTTCCTATAAAGAAGGGATCTGGACCATCTCAGAAGAATACAATTTCTTGTGATCCAAGGAACAACGATGTGGATTCCAAGGAGCAAGGAGGTAAGAGATCAACCAGAAATGGTCAGAGGAAGAAGAGAAGAGAAACTGTGGTGACTCCTTGCTGAGTAATACTGAGGTGGTTAACTGCTGATGTATCAAACAATAGAATAATCTGTTGTCTTCCTAGAATGTAAATCTGGAAATGCACCACTCCTCATTCCTAGTATTTCATATGAGGACGGGTGATACCACCAAAAGACATCTAGGAAGCCTTAGAAAATTGAACTATGGAGTCCTGCCCATAAAGACTTTAGGGACACAAGTGGTGTCCTCATCAATATGACTGATTGAAGGGAGGGGATTCAGAAGAGAAATGCAGATCTTGGAATGGAGAAGCAGAAATGAGAGGATACTATTTGGAAGTCAAAGTTCTGCTTAGGTTGTGTGAGTGAGCATGCTCAAAAGCCACCATTTTGCTCATTCCTTAGCTGTCCATGGAACATTTGGAACACAACAGAACAGGCCATAAATCCTGGGGCTAGAATATTCAGTCCTAAAGAGAACACAATGGCCACAGTTTTATTTTATTGTGTCTCTAGATGGATACGCATGACTCTCCACTAAATTCCTTCTCTGTTGTTTCATTGTGGTGTGGAAGTGACCTTCCCTCTTCTTTGATTGTTTTTAATTCATTTTTTGAAAAAAGTCTTATTGATGATTTCCACTGTTATGGCACAGTCATTTTTGGATATGAGCAGTATCTACCCCATCATCATGGAGGCAGTTAGGTGGAGATGTTGACAGAGCGCTGAACCTGGAGTCAGGAAGACCAGAGCTCAAATCTGGCCTCAGACACTTACTAGCTGTGTGACCCTGGGCAAGTCACTTAACCTCTGTTTGCCTCAGTTTCCTCAACTGTAAAACAGATGTAATAATAGTAGTTACTTCTTAGAATTGTTGTGAGGACCAAATGAGATAATTATCAAGTGCTTATCACAGTGCCTGGCCCTAGTAAGCATTTTATAAATGCTAGTGAAGTTATTATCACTCACTCTTAAGTGAAATTCCCCCTCTGGTATAGAAGGATGAGGTGAAATAACTGGTGATGTTTTCTCTGGGAAATAAAATTTAGGGGGAACCTGAGAGCTGTCATCGAGTGTTTGAGGGTCTGTCATGTGGAAGTGAGATGAGACTTTTTTTTCCTTAATCTCAAAGAGTATGTATAGGAATCATGGATAGAAACTGAAGAGAGACAGATTTTGGCTCAATATAAAGAAAAACTTCCTAACAATCAAAGCGGAACAGGCCACCTCAGGAGGGAGTGGGTTACCCTTATTGGAGATCTTGAATGAATGAATGAATGAGTGAATGAATAAATGAATGAATGAGTGAGTGAGTGAATGAATGAATGAATGAATGAGCGAGTGAAGGAATGAGCAAGTGAAGTATTTATTAAGCATTTACTATGTACAATGCACTGTACTAAACACTAGGGATGAGAATATAGTCCCTACTCTCAAGGAGCTTACTTTCTAATGGGGGCAACAACATATATGGAAGATTTCAACTACTAGTCAGATGGAAAAGTCCCATGATCCTCAGAGTGCAGTGGTAAAGCAGATGTTAACACCCTTTCTTTAATGTCATTTCCCCTGACAAAGTCCTATCAGTTTCTAATACCAAATGATTTGACCGTGCCAAGGACTTTGGTGACCAGCTTCCTTTCTTGGTCTTCAAAAGCAGGGGCCATAGCATGGCAGAAGCAGTTGCCAGGCTGTGCGAGTCTCTGTCTTAATGGGGGTTGCTTCCAGCAGAAGATGAATGGCCGCTTTGGGGGAGATGTTGCAGAGGTGATTCTTGCCCAGAAACAGATTAGAATAGTTGACCTCTGAGGTCTCAGTGTACTCTTAGGTATTCTATAATGCAGAGAGGAGGACCTCCTACCCAGGGGTCCAGGCAACAGTCTGTGCCATTTAGGAAGTGTTTGCTATAGCTCTATAGTTTTGGGGTCAACAGAGGCAGCACACGTACTAGGACCACTCAAGACTGCTTCCACTATTAGGGTAAGTCTGGTAGGAGCTAGGAGCATGATGGAAGGGGAGGAGGAAAGTGTTTGAAGAGGATGAGTGTGTGTGTGTGTGTGTGTGTATGTGTGTGTGTGTATATGTGTGTGTGTGTGTGTGTGTGTGTTTAAAGAGGGGAGGAAGAGAGACAGAAGGAGGGAGGCAGACAAAGACAGGGAAAGAGACAGAGAGACAGAAGAGGGGAGAAGGAAAGGAAAGGAAAGGAGGAGTACAGCATTACAGGAAAGGAGAACAGCTTGTGTGTGTTCCTTCTGAGAGGAAAGGAAATGATAGGGAACAAGTGAGAGTGAGGCAGATCATTTCCCATACCTGCCACCAGGTGGTGCCACTGACACAGAACAGCTTAGTTGCTGTGTGTCTTTGTGTGTGTGTGTGTGTGTGTGTGTGTGTGTGTGTGTGTGGGTGGTGGTGGTGGTGGTGGGTGTGTACACAAAGGGTTAAACTTAGAAGTTGGCCTTGGAGTAGGAGGAGAAAGGGGTTACAAGTGTTCAGCTGAGTATTTTGATGGATGAAAATCTGGTTTTGATCACTTAGGGAATGTCTGTTGATTCCCTGTTGAAGTTCAATGAGTACAGCTCTTACCCTACAGTTGGGTTCAGAATTATCCTTAGACAAAACTATGTAATGGGTGACATAGGTGGTGCCTCCTACTTCTTTCAGTGCTTCTTCCCCTAGGCACTCAGTGCCCTTGTGCTATTCCTAATTGCTCCCACTGTAACCCATTGAGGCTTCATACATACCACTGTTAACCCAAGGCAATGTACCATTCCTCAGTCACTTCCTCATCCATTTGCTCCTATCCAAATGTACCCTTCCTGGATCCTCTTCTCTCAGAGCCCTACTATGATTAACGTTGCTTCTTTGATACACAGATGGAGTAAATGGAAGGGGAGAGAATAAAAAAGAAAATAGAGAAATGTAGTCAGGGTTTAATTCAATTTAATTAAATAAGCATTTATTGATCACCTCCTATGTTCAAGGCACAATATTAGGAGATGGGGATCAAAGGGTTCCATAACCTCTGGTTCAGGCACACTAGAGAGAATAAGGAAAAGTTCAGAAGGTGTTGTGAAAAGCATAGCTTTTGATGACCTTGTTCATAGAACATTCATTGCCTAACCCTTTGATGCTTTCTATGCCTAATACTTCAGGAAGCTTGCAACACACATAAAACAAAAAACTTCCCAAGGACAAACACAATACAGACAAATACAAATTCAGATGCATGTGGAAAGTCACTCAAGCACATGCCCCTCTCTCAACATTGGTAGAGCTTTACTGCTCTGCTGAAGAGGAGGGTCATCCAACTCCCTTGTTCTTCCTGCTAATAGAAAGGGAACAAGGTATAGCGTGCTTGATCTGGAGTCAGGAAGACCTATATTCAAACCACTCCTCAGACAATTTACTGGCTGTGTGGTCTTGGGGATGTCTCTCAATCTTTCTGAGCTTCAGTATTCTCATCTCTAAAAGGGAGTTAATAATAGCAAGTATCCTTCACGGCTGTTAGGAGGCTCAAATAAGATGAGACATATGGGTTTGCTTTGCAAACCTTAAAGCACTACATAAATGTAAGCTGTTGAACTAACGCAAGCAATTCTTCATCCACAGTAGAAGGGTCAGTTTGGAACACCCACCCAGTGCCTCAATATCTCTGTTCTTTAAAGGGACATTCTAAGAAATATTTCAGCACAGAGAGCCATGGATGTATCTTCCACTTACATAGCAATTTGACAAGCAATTTAAGATATCAAGTCTTACATATATGTTCAAAAAACCAACTTTATACATGGATAAGGTTGAGGAGATGTGGCTAGATGACAATTCATCTGAAAAAGATCAGGGTGGGTATTTAACAGACAGCAATCTCAATATAAATCAACAGAGTGATATGAAAACCAGAAATGCAATCTTAAACTGCATTAAGGGAGACATAGTCTTTAGGACTAGGGAGGCGATAGAACCATTGTACTTTACCCTTGTCAGACTACATCTAGGTATTGTGCTCAATTCTGAGTGCCACATTTTTAGGAAGGGCATTGAAAAGCCCTTCAGTGTTAGAGTTCAGATGAGTATTTAGAAGAGAACAAGTAGAATGATGAAGGGCCTTGAGATCATGCCATAAGAGAATCAGCTGGAGGAATTGAGAATATTAGCCTTGAGTAGAGGAGACTTAGGAGGAACATAGCCATGGTCGTCAAGTTTTTGAAGAGATATGTGGAAGAGAGATTCAACTTGTTCTACAGTACAGAGACAACTGTAGGCTGAATGTTAGGAAAAACTTAATAATTTTTTGTTGTTCAGTCTTTTTTCAATCCTGTCCAGCTCTTTCTGACCCTATTTAAGGTTTTCTTGACAAAGATACTGGAGTGATTTGCCATTTCCTTCACCAGCTCATTTTACAGATGAGGAAACTGAGGTAAACAGGGTTAAGTGATCTGCCCAGGGTCACACAGATAGTAAGTGTCAGAGGCTGCATTTGAATTTACAAAGGTGAGTCTTCCTGACTCCAGACTTGGCACTCTATCCATTGTGCCACCTAGCTGCCCACTCTTAACAATTAGACAACCCCCAAATGAAAAGTTTTGTCTCCAGAGGTCTTCAACCAAGGGCTAGATAACTATTTATCAGGTAGGATGCAGATAAGGATTCTTTTTCAGCCATTAGCTGGATTAGATGGATTCTGAGACCTCTTCCAACTCTGTGATTCAATAGGAAGGCAGGGCTTATGGCCCTGAAGTGAAACTTAATCCTAATAAAAAATGGTACAAGAACTTATTAGAGATATTTAGCTGACCACTTACTGGAGATATTATAAAAGAGATCACTGTCTGGTACAAATGGCTTCTGAGGTCTCTTTGAGCAGTCAGTCAGTTAACATTTATTAAGCATCACTATGTGTCAGGCATCATGCTATGTACTGGAGACAAAAAAAAGTCAAAAGACAGTCCCTGCCCTCAAGGACCTCACAATCTGATAGAGTAGAGAGCATGCAAATGTATGCAAAGCCAGCTATGTATAGGATAAGCAGGAAATGATTAACAGAGGGAAGGCACTAGAATTAACAGGGGCTGAGAAAGACTTCCTATGAAAGATGGGATTTTAGTTGGGACTTAAGCAAAGCCAGGGAGGTCGGTAATCAGAGAGGATGAGGGAGAGTGTCCCAGGAACTGGGGACAGCCAGAGAAAATGCCTTGAGCTGAGAGACGGAATGTCTTGTTCATGGAACAGCCAGCAGGCCAGGGTCACTGAGTTGAAGAGCTGCCCATGGCATGCTTCCAAACTTTAAGTCTTTGGTCCTGACCTGTTCAAAAATTTTAGCAATAACTTGAATAAAGATATAGAAGATATGCTTCTCCAACGTGGAGTCAACACAAAGTTGCAAATATGTCAGAGATCAGAATGAAAATTTTTAAGTAATCTCAAAAGGCTAGAACAATGGACCCAAATCTAACAAGATAAACATGAAGTTCTGAATCGTACTTTTTCGATGGACTCAGAATAACATTACTGCAAATATTCCCTGTGCTAATGCATATTGTAACCCTCTCATTAGGGACAGTACTTATGCATATCTTTCCATCGATACTCCTTAGAGAATCTCCCCAACATGCTAGAAGTCTGTGGATACCGGTGCAGCATTCAAGCTATCCAGCTGCTACCTGTCATTCTTGATACATGACTAAATTTAGACTAAATAAATCCAGTGCACAACTACAGAATGGAGAGACATAAATTAAAAGCAGTTCATATGAGAAAGACCTATGGAGTTCCATGACCTGTAAACTCACTGTAAACCTATACTGTAGTGTGATATGAGTGTTTAAAAAGATGGTGTGAGGGGCAGCTAGGTGACACAGTGGATAGGGCACTGGCCATGGAGTTAGGAGGACGTGAGTTCAAATCCGGCCTCAGACACTTGACATTTACTAGCTGTGTGACCTTGGGCAAGTCACTTAACCCCAAATGCCTCTTCCCCCCCCCCCCCAAAAGATGGTGTGATCTTGAGCTGAAGTGGTAGAAGTCTGATCTAGTCAATTAGTCTTACTACACAACATTCTGTCTCCCGCCTCATTCCTTTGCAAAGTTTGACCTTCATGCCTGAACTGCTCCTCTTTCTCCTCCTCCTCCTCACTTCTACTTCTTGGAAAACCCACATTTCCCTTCAAAGTATACCTCAAGTGAAGCCTCCTACAAGAAGTGTTTCCTCAGTTTCCCAGTTATAAGTGTCCCTGCCCCCTCAAAAATGATGTACCGTTTTCCCTTCTACATCATGGGGGTTAGGTGCCCCTGAGATCTGGAAAATCCATGTAAAATTTTTTGGCCCTCTCTTCCTACCAGAGAAAAATCTGAATTTTTTCTTTTTCTTTTATGGGGTGTTTACAGTACTTTATTATAAAATTTTGGTTATTATATAATACCATGCATATATTTTATGCATTTCCAATTTTCTAAGCTTTTTCTGTGTCAACTGCTGGCCTTTGTGTGTATAATAGTAATTAAGGTGGGACTTTTTGCTGTTGACCTTTAATGATTCTGGCTTTTGTTTGAATGGGGCAGATAAAGTGGGATGTTTTTTTATTTCTCAGCACTGAGACAATTGGGAGCCATTGATTTGTATCTGATATGATATTGGGGGTGGGGAACTTCTCCATGCCCAGCCTGGGTGAGGTCAGGGCCCTCTGACCCTGAACAGGATATATAAGCGCAAAGGTTAGTGTTCTCTGAGCTCTGAGACACAGCAGGAGTGGCGGGTGACTCTGGGCCAGCTGTTCTAATGAGCTCCCCGGCTGTACACCCAGATATTGATAACTACCAATTGTATTTGATCTGTAATTCAGGGTGCTGGCTTTTTCCTCTGAACTAGGTGGATGTTATTTGTATGCTGGATTAAAGTAAGATTGTTAACTCCTTAATGTTGTTTTCCTTAAGTAAAGCAGATCAAGAGGACCTGTGTTGGCAGCTTTCTGGGTGCTCGTTGTGGGTGGATCTTACACCTCCACAGAAGCTGCTAGCTGGATTGTTGATACAGTGTGTTGTCTGCAGCTTCCTTAAAACTCCCCCAAAATTTCCATTTAATTTCTTATGCCGACCCACAATGTAGTGAAATCACAATGGGGAAAGTCATGATGTGGAAGGGATTCTTTAGTCATTTTTCGGTCATATCAGACTCTACATGACCCTCTTTGGGGTTTTCTTGGAAAAGATACTGGAGCGGTTTGCCATTTCCTTCTCCAGCTCATTTTCCAGATGAGGAAACTGAAGTAAACAGGGTTTAGTGACTTGCCCAAGGTCACACAGCTAGTAAATGTCTGAGACCAGATTTAAACTCAGGTCTTCCTGACTCCAGTCCAGGCACTCTATCTACTGCATCACCTAGCTGCCTGAATATTTATTATTTATTTATTTTGTTAATACTTTAAATTAACTTGTCTGCAATGTGAATATGCCCCACCTCCCTCTAGTAGGATATAAACTTCTTGAGGGCACAAAATGTTTAGTTTTGTTTTCATCTCCCCAGCTCCTAGTATAGTGGCTGGCACAGAGGAGGCTCTTAATAAATGTTTGTTAAATAAATGAATTCTGGCTTAGAAGTCAAAGAGATATTGCAATATACCTTTTGGTCACCAATTTCAGCTGCAGTGTAACAGCTTGGAAAGAAAATGTACTAGAAGATGAAAAATGACCTGGGTCAATTTTATTCACATTCACTAAGATGATTGATAAGAAGGCACCCATGAAAGCCAGATCAAAAACGTTCAACTCCATTGCACTGCCTATGACGATCAGGATGTTGGCTCACAGTAAAGAGTGACTTAGTCACTTGCAATTACTAAGAAGAATCACTTGTAATCACTTAGAAATGAAATGGAAAGAAGGATGTGTGTGTGTGTGTGCGTGTGTGTGTGTGTGTGTGTGTATGTGTTTCCATGGTGGGGGGAGGGAATGAAGGAAAGAAAAAAATCTTGACAATTGAAAAAAATTAATTTTAAGACATTCACAAAATAAATGCTGTGTTCTATTCACTGGGGAGGGGGAAGAAAGATGTGGGTGATTACATGATAAATGAAGAAGTTGGGGAAAGATTGGGGTGGCAGACATACTAAAGGCAATTTATCACTTTAAAAAAAACATTAAGTCAAGGCAAAGAAGACAAAAAACAAATTGGCCACCAATCTTGCAGAGTCAATCCCATAGAACTGCAAACAGCCATCAACAGTGATGGAAAACTCATTGAGATGTGCCGATGGTTGGACAGTTTGGATGGTGAACATAAAATCATCATTTTGATATTGGATTCCTGCTCTAAACCCATTGAGAACCAAGAGATCTGAGCTTAAGAAGATAAGGAAGAACTTCCTGGCAATTAGAACTTGTCCACAATAGGGTGAATATCTCAAAGTAGTGGGACTTCCTATCACTGAATGTGATAGGAATTTTTACAGTGGCTAAGTGGTTGAACTGGATAACTTTTAAGGTCACCCCATGTTAAGATTCTGTGAGATATATATAAAGGAAGAATTTCTATTTTGCTTTCTTAATCTCTCTTTCCCTCTGTCATGTGGGCACAGAGTTCTTTTATAATACTCTTTTAACTTAGACAGAATGCAATTAAAATAAGCCTGGGGAAAAATGTATAATTTGGGTCCAATTTTTGAGTCCCTATAGACTTGTGTGGTCTACCCTCTGATTTTGTGTTTTTAATTCCAGTTTCCAATACCCAAATGAACTGCTCACTCTGGAAAATGAATCATGAATTGATGAGCAGAAGATTATGCAGGGACAGACAGAATGGATATAGGACAAAGATTGGATTGGGAGGAGAGGAGGTAGGAGATTTGGGTTTGAGGGCAAGTTCTGTCCCTATATTGCTATGTGATTATGGGTCAGCCCTTTCCTCTCTCTTAGTCTCAGTTTCTTCCTTCATAAGTTAGGGAGGGTCAGACTCAGTCTTTACGATGATTTCCAGTTCTGACATACTGTATCTCTGGGTCTATTAAACACATGTTCAGACTGTCTTGGTATCTCTGTGTCTAGCAGAAAGGTGAGGTGGAAATCATATTGGATCTGGAGTCAAAAGACCTGCGTTGAATCTGGATTTGAATCTCAGCTCCACCATTTAGTACCTGGCTGACCCATTCATTTAACCTCTCTTGGTCTCAGTTTCCACATGTGCAAAACTAGGGAGTTAGATTAGATGACTCCTAGGGTCCCATTCAAATCTAAATTCCTAGGGTCCTACTGATAGATTTCCACTTAATTACTCTGTCAAAACATAATTTTATTTACACGGACTAAAGAAAAATTCTGTGACTAACCAAACCCCATTTGTTCTGTGAAGTTGGATTCAGGCAAACAGCTGTACTTGAGGACCTAGAGGGCCACATGTGGCCTCGAGGCCACAGGTTCCCCACTCCTGCTATAGTCCTTTCTCTAAACTAGGACCTTCCCAAATATTCTAGAGATTATGTTTGAGGAAACTTAGATCATTTTCACAAGAAGCAGATAAGATTGTTATCCTAATAAAGGAAAATACTTGAAGTTTGGTGTTTCTGCAGCATTTACTCTAAGATGGGTTTGACCAAAGCCAATGGCATCTGGGGGGTGTTGGCCTTTTTTGTGGAGAAAATCATGAGTAGCTACTACAATAAGAGATAATCAGAGCACTGCATCCCTGGAACGGAAAGGTCTTCAGCTCTGGATGGCAACAACACAGTAAGCAGTTGGTGCTGTCAGGTCTAAAGAAAACCTAGGAAAGAAAGGGAGGGGAGGGATGGGAGTAGAAGATAAGAAGATGAATGGGAGAAGATAGATGAGAAGATGAATGGGAGAGGAGGAAAAGAGGAAGATGGAACAGAGAGAAGGAAGAGAAAGGGAAAGGGGGAGGAAAGGAAGAAGCATTTATTAAAATGCTTGCTGTGTGCCAGGCATTGTTCAAAGCACTTTACAAGAATAGAAATAATGAAAATAAAGGAAAGGTGAAAGAGTTTATGTGACATAGTGGCAAGTGGCCACAAGCTGCTCTTTTTTATTGTTTCTGAACTACATCCACATCTGGATTGCTTGCCACCTGACAATTTATAATAATAATCATTGTAACCCCTGGGGGATTACAGCTTAATAGTGATGACATTGATGTAATGCTTTAGAGATTGCAAAGTGCCTTACAAATTATCTTGTTTTATCCTCATAACACTGGGAAATGGGGACTATTACTATCCCCATTTTACTGGTGAGGAAATCGATGCATCCAGACTTGCCTACAGTCACCCAGCTAGTTAAATGTCTGAGGCAGGACTCAAACTCGGGTCTGATTCCAAGTCTCATGCTCTGTCTACGGCATCCCCTAGCTGCCATACTGTGACTTAATGGTGCAAAGGGATTATTCCCTGAGCAGGTGAGAGAAATGCCCACCAGTTTCCACCAAGGACTGTTAAACTCATCCAAGTTACTGGGGAGGCTTTAGTTTGTTTCTACAATAGGCAGCAAGTACTTTTTGTGGTAGCAAAGAACTAAAAACCCAATTGATTGGAGAATGGCTGAACGAATTGTGGTACGTGAAAGTGATGAAATACAACTGATTCATAAGAACCAATGAACATGGGAAGACTTCTATGAACTGATGCAGAGTCAAGTAAGCAGACCGGCAAAATAATATACACAGTGACAACTATACAAACGGAAAGAACATAAGAACATAAAAAACAGAACTCAACACTGATTATAATGACCAAGCTTGGTTACCAGAGAAGAACTGAGAAAATGGACCTCATTTCCCTTCATTGAAGAGGTGGGGGACTATGGATGTTGAACATCATATGCACTGGAGCTGGAGCAGGTGATGTCTTGGCTAGTTTTGTTGAACTGCTTTTCCCTCCCTTTTTTCTCTTTTCTACTCTTTGTAATAAGGGATAGCTCAATGGGTAGGGGAGTAAAAAGAGAGATATATTAGGAAATGAAGGTGATTAAAAAAAGAAAATATATCAGCAACTTAAATTTTAAATTTATTTATTTTAAATTTAAATTTATAAATCTATATTATATTTATATATTTATATTATATTATATTAAAATTTAAAATTTTGGGGCAGCTAGGTGGTGCAATGAGTAGAGCACCAGCCCTGGAGTCAGGAGGACCTGAGTTCAAATCTGACCTCAGACATTTGACACATGTACCAGCTGTGTGACCTTGGGCAAGCCACTTAACCCTAATTGCCCTATCCCAAAATAAAACAAAATTTTGAATTCAAATTTAAAATAAAATTAAAAGTCAGAAGGATAGGATGGAAGGGCAGTTGGCTCAGATTCAGAAGACCTACTAGTTCCAACTCTTTCACTAACTAGCTATATGACCTTGACCTTGAGAAATCACTTTAATCTCTCCAAGTTTCTAGTTGCTCATACTGATTGTAAAATGAGGGAGTTGAACTAGATGGTCATATGTGTATAGGTTCTTAGATTTAGAGATAGAAGGGGCCCTAAAGGTCATGTAACCAAATGCCTTTATTTGACAATTAAGGTAGGTCACACAGGTAATAGATGCAATTTGAAATCAACTTTTTTTCTCTGATTCCCTCTTTCCACTTCACTCACTACTCTGGGTCCTTCTAACAACCACAATTTCCTTCCACTTGTGAAAGAGCCCCCACCCAGGGTTATCCTATAAAGCTGGAGGGGTATATAGTTCTCCAGAGAAAGCAAGGGAGAGAAAGAGAGCTGTCTTGGGTCTCTGTGGGTTTAGGTGCAAGGACTCTGGTTAAGGATCCTTGCATTAGCAAAAGAAGGTGGAGAACTAAGTAACTGGGCAACCTCCCCAGCCACTCACTCCCCCCAAAAATGCAACCTTGTTCAATGAATGGATCACAATAAAATATATAGAATTTCCAGTTAAAGTTTGGGTGATTTTTTTAAAAAGCAATCTTGAAGGAAAGGGTCCAATAAAACATCTTTTTAAAAGGATAAAAAAGCTTGACAATTTCATGTCTGTTTTTGTCAGATTAAATAAAGCCTGTCCTATAGCCAGTGTCTTGTTAGCCTGAGTACTTACAGGAGAGCTAAGGGCCTTTGCAGAGAAAGACATGGTCCAAATTCTGATGTTTCCTAAGGAAACTCTGGGCTGGGGCAGGAGCCATACGTAGAGCAATTGTTGAACTTGACCCATGGGAGTCCAGGACCTTGAGTCCTGGGACATAAAGTTACATTGTGGGTTGCTTCTTAAGGATCTCTGCCAACTCTCAAATTCTGTGACTTAGATTCACATCAACACTATTTTTCTACTAAAGAAACAAACCAAGAGCATAAACTCTCATAAGATCAATACCTCCAGAGGGCAGGGATTCTCTTGAGTCCTCAATGAAAACTCTTCGATGGGGAGTCTAGAGCATTAAATTTAGTTCAAAGCAAGTTCCACTGAAATGCACAATTTTCTGCCTTTTCATGGTGGGGGGCAGGGGGAGAATAAACTCGCCTCCTTATCAGTAAGCACCACTCAGGCTGTCCAACTAGGAGCAAATATCTGAATTGCACAACTCCTCTAAGACAGCTGCAAAGCATGAGTCCCAGGAGGGCGCACAGGCATGCTTATAAGCCATAAGCAACTGTCAGTATCTAGAGGCACAGGGAGATTTATTCTTTGGAACTCAGAGGAATTAGGAAACTTTGTCTTCCCCGTAAAGTTTGTCACACTTATCTGAACTAAGGGACACCTGGACTGAACCAATACAACCAGTTTCTGAACAAAATGCAACAATGACTAGAACCTGGTATCGGCCCTGAGAAGCCACTGACTTCTACAGGGTTCTCAGCGTGGTAGAAGCCTCCTGTGTTTTGGAGCATACAGTCACTGGCACTAACTGAGAGACAGATCTTTGGAGGAAAAGAACTTCAGAGTTTGAAGGGACTTTAGGAGAGGCTGCTCCTATCAATGTGATACATACATCTGCTCAGAAACATTGACTTTCTGGAGCCTAAAACCTAATCAGAACATTCTTACAAATTGTGTTATGGGAAGGTTGTTATCATAAAGTCACAGAATTTTGGAACTTCAGTGTGCAATAGCAAGGGTTGTGCCTTCTCATTCATAGCCTATTGGTGGCCTAGCATAATGCTTTTCCATAGAATGAGTACTTAAGAAATGTTTGCTGGATTGAATTGACTTAAACTGAATCAAATGACTCTTTGAAACTCCGTATGTAATTTCCCCTGAGTATTTGGGAACTTGAGGGGCAGCTAGGTGGTGCAGTAGATAACTGGAGTCAGGAAGACTCATCTTCCTGAGTTCAAATCTGGCCTCAGACACTTAGCAGCTCTGTGACCCTGGGCAAGTCACTTAACCCTGTTTACCTCAGTTTCCTCATCTGTAAAATGAGGTGGAGAAGGAAATGGCAAACCACTCCAGTATCTGCCAAGAAAACCCCAAATGGAGTCATGAAGAGTCAGACACAACTGAACCAAACAACATCCTGAAAGAATTGTGATACCAGTAATATCAACAAGGCAGACTTCAGGAAAACCTGGAAAGACTTGCATGAACTGATGCTGAGTGAAGTGAGCAGAACCAGGAGAACACTGCACACAGTAAGAGCAACATTGCACGATGACCAACTTTGATAGTCTTAGCTCTTCTCAACATTGCAATGATCTAAGATCTAAGATAACTCCAAAAGACTCATGATGAAAAATGCTATCCCCATCCAGAGAAAGAACTATGGAGTCTGAATACAGATCAAAGCAGACTATTTTCTCTCTCTTTTTTTTCTTTCTCATGGTTTCCCCTTTTGTTCTGATTCTTTTTCACAGCATGACTAATGTGTAAATATGTTTAATATGATTGTACATGTATAGCCTATATCAGATTGCATGTCATCTTGGAGAGGGGGGAGGAGAGAGAAGGGGAAAAATTTAGAACTCAATCTTATAAAGGGAAATGTTGAAAACTAAAAAAAAATAAGTTTAACAAAAAAATTTAAACATAAATAAATAGAACTTCCTTATTTTGGCAAAAAAAAAAAAGAATTATAAACTCTTTGAAGGCAGGGACTTTTTCACATTTGTAACTCCAGCATTTAGCGCAGTGCTCAGCCCACAGTAAACACTTAAAAATTGACCTTCAGTCATTTGTTTTTTGGTTCATTGATTTAGTCATTCATTTATTTCCCTAGCTCCTTTCCTTCTGCTGATAAACATGCTCGGATCTCCCTAATCTCAAAAACACCTTTTTTCCTTGACTCTTCTATTCCATTCAACTGTCTTCCTCATCCTACCCTTCTCTCCTCCCCTTCAGTGTTGATGCCTCAAAAAAAATTTCCTGCAATCAATGCTTTCACTTCTTTTCTCCACTCACTCTCTGCTAAACCCTTTGCAATTTGATTCCTGCCTTCACTTTACTAATGAGCCTGCTTCTTCTGTATCACCTTCGACAGTCTGGTGAGCCCTATGGACCCCTTCCCGGTGTAACCTACATTGTAATGATCATTTTTAAATGCATGAAAAATACATGGAGTTATAAAAGAAGTCAACTATATTGAAAGTCAGTTATGAAATTATAAAAAAGTTCACGGACCCTGGATTAAGAACCCCTAGTAGGTCACCAATAACCTTATAATCAAGAAATCTGGTAGCCTTCTTTCTGACTCTGGCCCCTTTGTCACACTGTAGAATTTGACCCAATTGTCAACACCCTCCTGCTGGCTACTGTTGATATGAGAGATATCACCCTCTGCTGATTTCTCCTCCCACCACACAAAGAGCTTTCCCTCTGTCTCCTTCTCTGGTTCTTCATCATTTAATCCATGTTGGTTTTTTCGTTGCATTGCTTGGGAGCTTCGGCAGAGATCACTGGGATGAGCTAGGCACTGTCCCGAAAAAAATCTGGGGGTTAGAAGCTGCGGAAGAAAGGGTCTAGCATTTGTTGGGAAGGTCCAGAAAATCAGATTGGGAATTTGCTGGGAAATGTGGAGGTGCAGTGGGGGTTTAGCTGGATTCTGTGTGGGAGGAGTTGGGGATTAGCCAAGAACTGCCGGGGAGGAAATTGAGGATTAGTTTAAGGAAGTGCCCCGTGTACTATTTCATGGTGGACACTAAATATGACACCAAGGTGGGAGGGTGACAAATTGGAGATGAAGGAGGTGGCAGCCTGTCAGTTGTCTGGGGATGGTGGTTCAGAGGCAGAATCAGATGTACCTCCACCCATTTTGAACTCGGCATCTGATTGACTGAGTCATAGATTTAGAGGTTTAGAGTTGTAAGGGAACTTAGTAGCCATCGAGTCCAATCCCCTGCAGAAACTGAGGTCCAAAGGGGCTAAGTGACTTACTCAGCATCATACTGTGGCTGAGGCAGAATTTGAACCAAGGTCCTACTGACTGTAAAAATACACTAGGCCAGGTAATACTAAGAAAGTCCTGTAAACATGGCATGAGTTTCCTCTTCTCTGAAATGTCAGAGGCACTATTTACCTAGTAGGGATGTGGGGACTTTCAAGGAGCTCATGCCTCTTTCTCTCCTACCTTCCTTGTTACTGTAGAGGGCAACATTACTCGCCCAGCTCCCCAGGCTGCCAAACTAGGGTTCATTCTCACCACCTATCTCTCACCCCTTCCCTCCACCCCAATTACAATCTGTTACCAAGTTACATCGATTTCACCTTTGCAACACCTCCCAAATACACCCCTTCCCTCCTCCGACGCCAAGACCACTCTGGTGCAGGTCCTCATCACCTCCTGCCTGGACTACCGCAATAGCGTCCAGTGGGCCAGCCTGCTCAAGTCTCTTCCCCAATCCAGAGTGATTTTCCTAAGGCGCAGGGCCTGATCGCTTCTCTTCCCAACTCAGTAAACCCCAGTGGCTCCCTATGGCCTCCAGAATCAAATACAAAATCCTCTGTTTGGCATTCAAAGTCCTTCATAAGTTTCATAACCCTTCCTACATTTCTAGTAACTAGAGGGCCCAGTGGAGAGAGTGCTGGGCCTGGAGTCCGGAAAACTCATCTTCCTGACCTCAAATCTAGCCTCAGATGCTAGCTGTGTGACCCTGGACAAGTCACTTAACCCTGTTTGCCTCAGCTTCCTTATCTGTCAAATGAGCTGCAAAAGGACATGGCAAACTACTCCAGTAGCTTTGCCAAGAATATCCCAAATAGAGGTCAGGAAAAGTTGAACAAGAATGAAAACAACTGAACAACAACAAAAACATTTCTAGTTTTCTCACACGCCATGAATTTGATCCAGTGACACTGGTGTTCTTGCTGTTCCATGATAAGACCATCCATCTTTCTGGCATTTTCTCTGCAGTCCCTAATGCCTGGAATACTCTCCCTCCTTCAACTTCACCTACTTATTTCCCTGGGTTTTTTTTTAAGTCCCACCTAGAATGCCATCTTTTACAGGGAGTCTTTCTCAATCTGTCTTAATTCAGTTCAACAGTTCTTATCTATCCTGTATATAGCTTGTTTGTATATATATATATGATATGGATATGTGTGTATATATATACATATATGTATGTGTATATATGTGTGTGTGTGTGTTTATTTTTTTTACTTGTCTCAGCCATTAGAGTGTGACCTCCCGAGGGACAAGTACTATCTTTTGCCTCTTTTTATATCCCCAGTGCTTTAGCACAATGCCTGGCACATAGTAGGTATTTAATAACTTGATTAATTGATTGATATAGCTATGATCCTTTGGTAAATTATAAACTATCAAGGTGAGGTCACACAGGCTGGAAATAGAAAAAGCACGGCATAAATGCTCCTTAGGTGACCATGGGCCGGTCACTTAACCTCTGCCTGCCTTGGTTTCCTCGGATGAAAAATGTGGATGATAATGGCACCTATCAGCCAGGGTTTTTTGTGAGGATAAAGTAAGATATTTGCCAAGTGCTTCACAAACATTTAAGTGTTAGATGAAAGCTAGCTCTGGTTATTGCAAGTTCCACAGCATTTTGCCTCAGTCAGACAATGCAGATTCTGTATAGTGTGGCAGCTCTCACAGAAACGTGTCTTTTCTTGCTTTTTGACTTGCTTTTCAGCCAGTGACACCAGCGGGCCCTGAATGGGCAATGGAAAAATTACAAGGGATGTTTCATGGGCTGTAAATGGGGCTCCAAAGTCAATTAGCCTACGTGATTTCATACATCATGTTCCTTATTGGCTTATTCACATTGCTGGCTCTGTGTCTGGCAGGATGAAGTCAATATCCGTGGTTAAATCTAATTCCAGATGGCAAGCTAGCGCTTATGCTACATCGCGTAAAAATGAAGTTATAGAATCTTGGGGGAACAGAAAAGAAAGGAAGCAGCCATTAACTAAGAGACAAAACACAGAACTGTGAGACAGGGAGTTTTTACTCTCACCAAAGATCTGAAACACCAACTTATCCTAAACCTTTGATTCCTTGTCTGTATAATGGGTATAATTATAAGATTATTATATCTAGTATATCTAGACCCCTGGGGAGGATTACATAGGTAGCAAATTAGGTCAACACATTTCCTTGACATAAAATGTTAGAGAAATGCTAGATAGCATGGAAATTACCAGTAAAGTGAGGAGGAACACCTCGGACCCAGTAGCCCAAATGTCCCTAAGTCAGACAAGTGGAGTTGTTTTTTTCAAGATTCATTCTAGCGATGTTGTCCCAGTTCTCTACCACTGCTGGTAATATTAACAAAAGTAATGTTTAGAAAACCTAAAATTAGATAGGAGGCTTAGGGCTGGAAGCCCTAGATGGTTACTATGTCCTTAGTGGCCATTGAGTCTAACCCTCTCATTTTATCGATGAAGAAACTGAGGCTGACAGGTTAAGTGGCTTTTCCAGAGTCATACGGCAAATAAACATCACAGGCAGGATTTAAACCCACATCTCCCTGGCTCTAAGTTCAAAGTGGGACACTCAGGCCTGTGGTTGGTATTAAGAACATAGTGAACCTAAGGACTGTGGAGTTCCAGGCAGCAACCTCTGGCACAGAAATGTCTTAACACAGCTGACTCCTGAGCCAAGGCACATCAGGGTGAGAGTTCGTGAAATCTCTTTTCCAAAGTAAATGGAATTGAAGTCTATGAAAAGTAACATGAGTGTGCAGGATCCCTCCCCCAGGAAAGATACAATATGGGCCATGGAGTCAGATACTCTGCTCTTGCTGTCTGGCTAAAGCCTGGCACCCCTCAGATGGAGGGAAGGATAACGCGTCTTTCTCTTCCATCTCCGGCTGAGCGCTGGGGGAGATTTTTCAAAGGGTGTAATTGCGAGAGGGCCTTATCTGAAGAGGAATAATCAGTCCACCTAAAAAGAGACAGGCCACTGAATAGAGAGCAGACAATAAGAAGAAGACTCCCTGAGGAGCTCCAAGTACTTTGCAGATATTTTGGTGATTTTTTTGTTCAGAAAGCTCATTATCACCACATGGGTATGGAACAGGTAGGAGGGCAAGGCAGAAGGCAGAGATATTTTTACTCTCATTTTACAGATGATGAAACTAAAGAAATTAGAAATTAAGAAATTAGGTGACTTGCCCAGGGCCATACAAAAAGCTGGTGGAAGAGTCACTGATGTATCTTAACCATCTAATCACTAAGTAATTACTTAGCAATAATTACTGAGTAATAAATCTATGTACTTCCCAAAGATTAAAGACTTGCTAATTCTGTAACAAAAAAAAGTCCTTGCTGAGAAATTTTCTCCATTTCTTACTCCTCTCCTTTTTGTTCTTGGAGAATATTTGAAAATGAAATGGTCGTTTCTAAAAGTTCTTTTTTTCTACTGAAGAGGATAAGAAGGGAGAAAAGGAAAGGGGAAAAGAAACAAGCATTTACTAAGTGCCTACTATGTACCAGGCACTGTGCCAACTGCTTTACAAATATGACCTTATTTGATCTTTGATTTGATAAGGAAAGACCTATGATTTCACTGTTATGATGACCTCCCTGATGAGGGGAATCCCTCTGCCAACACAGGCTGGCACATTATCTATGAGTTAAAGTCTTCCAGAGCCGCCTAAAGCAGCTAAGTGATTAAATGCCTCCCAGGATGTGTCAAAAGCAAGACCTGAACCCAGTTTTTCCTGGTTCCAGGGCTCAGTTTACACCCACTGTATAACCCTGCCTCTCAGGAACAAATGATCCATTAAAGGGTGGGGCGGGGGGGAATCCTATTTAACGAATATAATTTGCTCATTTTTTTAAAAATTAAGCAAATTTAGGAAGAATAAATTAATTATAAGATTGCTAATGGGAGAGAATTTAATAGCAATTTGTTGAGCATCCAGGAAATTTTTTTTAATAATTATAATAATAACTTTAATAATCCCAGAATCTACACTGTCCTTTAAGGTTTTCGAAGTGCTTTATGAAATCATCTCATTTTGGCCTCATAGCAAATCTTCAAGGTAGTTACTATGGTTATTATCATTCCCGTGGTACAGCTAAGGAAACTGAAATTCAGAGAGGTAAGTGACTTGCCCAGGGTGACACAGCTGGTGTCAGAGGCATGCCTCGAACTCAGGCCTTCCTGACTTCGATGACTATTCGATCAAGGGCCCACGGAAGCTCAGATAGGGAAGAAACCAATTTTAGGGCCACACATAGTTTGGTTTCGTGTTTATTTGTTCTACAGTTATAAGGTATGAAAGATTTTCCTAGGCACTGGCTTTATAAATTAACAAGGAAGACACAATTATTTGCAGTAGTAACCTTTTATAAGATAAATACAAACAATAATAGCAATTCCCATTATTTATATGGCCCTTTTTGTATCCCTGCAGTTTATACAATTGGCAGCTGTCAGGCCCCGAGAACCCCACCCCCACCCCCCAAATGCTTCACTTGCTCATGGGACGTTTTCCACTGATGATGCCCCCAGACTGCAACAGGTGAGTACAGCAACTCCATGGGCGGGGTTGTAATGGGTACGAGTCCTTGATGTTCTCCTGGTCCTTTCAATATTCCATGAACACTCTGACCCCTACTCTGCTCCTCATAGCGACCCAATGAAAACACGAATAAGAAAAAATATACCCCTGCCATTGGTTCTAGGATATGGGGAAATATTAGGGAAGGGAGGGAGTCAGAGGGAAGGAGGAGGAAGAAGGGAGACAGACTCAGGAGAAGGAAAGCTCCCGTTTCTACAGCACCTCAAAGGATTCCAAAGCAATCCACCAACTAGCATTTTTTTTTAGCATCCACCATGTGCCAGGCACTGTGTTGGGTGCTGGGGAAAGAGACAAACTGAACAGTTACCTCTCTCACCAGGACCCTTGGAGGCTGTGGGGATTTCTTTTGGGTATAGACTGGGCAGGATTGCTGCTAGGTTCTCTTCCAACTCTAAAAATTCTCTGACTTTGTGCCTCTTGAGTCCCATTTTTCAGATTGGGAAACTGAACCTTAAAGAATTTCACAAGTTAAGTAGTTAAAATTATTAAATTATTTACCATGATCACTATTATCCAAATAGTTTATTAATAATAACTTTTACATAGCGCCTCAAGGTTTGCAAAGCACTTTATGTGTCTCATTTGACCCTCACAACAGCCTTGAGTGGTGGGTGCTATCATTATCCTCATTTTACAGGTGATGGAACTGAGGCTTTCCAGGGTCACATGGCTAGTAAGTGCCTGAGATGGGATTCAAAAGCAGATCTTCCTCACCCAAAGTCCAGTATTCTTTCCATGGTACCACCTAGCTACTTGTCATGTCCTTGTTGGGAGGTTAAGGCTATCTCATTTGACTCTCCTAGGCTATCTCATCCCACTATCGTGGGCTGTTATATTAAAACTAGCATTCATTTCGTTATTCTGAGCCTTTCCTCTCCTCCAAGTCAAATCCAGTTCCCTGCTCTAACGGGCTATTAGTAGGGATTATGCATAATGGGATTTAAAAGAAACAAATAAAAAAAACCCACCACAGTGGAAAAAATATTTAAATAACTTCAGGAATAAATGGGTTAACTTCATTCTTTGAGCAATGATTTATTGGATGCCTACTACTCACAAGGCCTTGTGCCAGATACTCTGATTCAGGGGGATAGTTTCCAAGAAGAAAATTGTTCTCTGGGTTGTAACTCCCATCTCTGTACTTGCTGAGAGCCAATGGAAATTAAGCCAGGGGTCAGAGTTGACAAAGAGGATAGAGGTCTGCTTAATATGTTAGCTATCTGAATTGATTGAAGCTTTGTTCTCTTTGGTGACCGGATATTCCATAGCCCATCGAGATGACTTTCCATGTTTCGATTTATTTCTCTAGCAAAATTGACCTGTGAAACTACAAAGCAATGGAGAGGCAGCATCATTACAGAATCATAGTCTGAGAGCTAGAAGGTACCTTTGAACCCAAACTCATACAAGTGAGCAACAGAGGCAGGTTTTGGTGAGATGATCCTCCAGAGACTTGGAGCTCCAGGGAACCAGGAGCCATCATTTAGGCTCTTGGCGCTTCAGTTTCATCGTGGCACAGGCAGGTGGCACAGTGGGTAGAGTGGTGGGCCTTGTGTCAGGAAGACTGGATTTCCAATACAGCCTCTGACACTTACCAGCTGTGTGATCCTGGGCAAGTCACTTAACCTGTTTGCCTCAGTTTCCTCATTTGTCAAACGGGGATAATGATAGCACCTATCTCCCAGGGATGTTGTGAAGGTCAAACGAGATAATAGTTCTAAGTATGTGTATCATAGATCTAAAGCAAGAAAGTATCTTAGACTTCATATATTCCATCTCCTTCCTGAGGTTCAAAGATTTTAAGAGACTTTCCTAAGGTTACACATCTAGTGACTGTCAGAGGCAGGTATTGATCCTGTCTTCCCGACTCTATCCACTATACCACACTGCCTCATAGTGATAGTCATTGGCCTTGCAGCTTGGATGTGAGGAACACTTTCTATAAACAGCCAGAAAACACCAAGCATTCCTAAATGAATGCTCGGTGACAGCGCATTACCCCCATCCCACTCACCCATGCCCATTATAGCATGCCTCAGTCACCTTTTGCACCATCTGCTTGATCTTATTTGGTCTTCTTAATACTTCTCTTCTGTTTACATCAGTCTATTCCCTGGGGACCAAGGATTAGTTTACCTTGGGCCAAATGTGGGCTCCAGGCTTGTCTCTGTATGAATGTGTCATTCTTTCTCCTGTCAATGTGAATGATATCCATTCCAGGCAGTGATCGGTCCCATAAAATTACTCCTGGAGACTGTTGACTCTCTTACATACACAGGACGGGTGTGTGGATTCCATATGGACAAGTCTGGTTCATTCATGGCACCGTCGCCAGGGTCCTCATATGGGAAAGATAGATTCCCAGTAGCTAGAGATAGCATTGGCAGTACATCATACCGTGTCCCTCTTTGGGGCTCTAAATAGAATCCGGCCAAATATGTACAGCTGGTTCTGCCAAGCCCTCCTGCCACTCCTGTTCCTATCACTCCACAGTCCTGATACCCATCCAACAATAAATTTGTTAAGACTGCTAAATTAAAATTGAGAAACAGGTTTCACGCTTATCTGCCAGGTAAGCAGAGAGGCCGTCTCAGTGTGGTGCTGCATGTGGAAATCTTCCTGTTAGACAACTGGCCTAAAGGGACCAAACCTTATTCAGGGAAGACAGCTGAGTATCAAGTATCAAGTATCATCTTGTTTAATTTTTCCCCCCAGCTTGTCTTTTTATGACTCTCTGGTCTTTGAGCCCCCAGCTCAATTCACCTTTCACGTATTTGCTTATCTCTTCTTAAGAGGATTTAGCTGACCCCTACAGAGGCTTGGAGAGCGAAGTGTGGGAGGTATGCAAACCACAAAAGTCAAGATACTGGCTTGCTGTGTCCACTGTGCAGGTGGTTTTAAATGTCTTCTTTTTGTCCCCAAGCGCTCATATCCTTGGAGGGTGCCTGCCTTGCACAGTTTTTAAAAATTGGATCAGTACACAGCAGAGGCTCTCTTCTCTGACACCTCTGAACAACTCCTCTGTAGTTTGGGAGTCTTCAAACAGCTTAGGACACTGGCCATTTCAGTGTAGCCCAGTGTGGCCCACATAGCTGATGAGTCAGAAGCAGAATTCAAATTGATTCCAAGGCCATAAGCATATCCAGGAGCTACCTCTCACACCTTTTAGAGTTTGGGTTGTTTTTATTTTGTTTTGTTTGTTTGTTTTGTTATGGTTGTAAAAGACACTGTGGTATAGTGGACAGGGAGCAGGCCTCAGAGTCAAGAAGAACTGAGTTCAGATCCTGCCCCCATCTCATCCTGGTTCGGTGGCCACGGGTAAGTCACTCCATTTCTCAGTTCCCCAGGTGACTGGCTAAGCCTCCAAGGTATAGAACAGATGCTGATCTGAATTGGGGGAGGAAGTTTCTCATCGGGATTTCTCTATGCCAATAAAATCACAGGCCTAGTAAAAAAAAATCTGCCTGATACACTATTTTCAGCAGCCATCCCTTATACCTGAAATGCCCTCCCTCTTCCCCTCTGCCTCTTTGTCTCCCTGGATTCCTTCAAGATTCAACTAAAGTTCTATTTCCTACCTAACTTTGCCTAAGACTCCTTAATCTAAGTGTTCTCTCTCAGATTACTCCTACTTATCCTGTCTATACCTTGTTTGTATAGAGTTGTTTACATTTGTCTCCCCCTTTAGATTGTGATCTCTTTGGGGGGGCAATTCTCTGCCTTTCTTTATATGTACCCCCAGCACTCAGAACAGTACCTGGTACATAGTAGGTGCTTAATAAATACTTATTAACTGACTGACTTAATAAATGTTTCTGGAATTGAATTGAATTCCGTTCAAGATGGTCATTCTATTTCCAAGTCTTAAGGAGACATAGAATCATAAAATGGAGTCAATTGTCACTCAAGTTGTGGCTTATGTATTCCAGTTTTTGCTAGGTTGGTTGGTTGGTTTCCATAGCTGCCTGAGATTCAGATAAACCTACTCTTCTGGGCCATGTGTCACCGGCAGATGAAAGAGGGGAAAGTCTTCCAGCCAAGAGAAGGCAGAAGCCAGGGAGGCAGTAGCTGCTAGAATAATCGACATGATGTAGGGAGTGGATGTCAAGCCCTTTTTTAGCTGAAATTCATGCTAAACCCTTCATTATGGCTAAAACAAGCAAGGAGCTAGCTGGTGCAGTGGACAGAGCACTGGTGCTAGTGTCAGGAAGACTCATCTTCCTAAGTTCAAATCTGGCCTCGGACACTTACTAATTTCGTGACCGTAGGCAAGCCACTTAACCGTCTTTTTCTCAGTTTCTTCATCTGTCAAATGAACTGGAGAAGGAAATGGCAAACCACTTCAGTATCTTTGCCAAAAAAATAAACCCCAAATGGGGTCACGAAGAGTCGGACACACTGAAGTGACTGAACAAGCTGTGTCCAAATGAACTACAAAGGCAAAAAATGTGGGTAGAGGGTAAAGGGTAGGGGAAGAAGAGTCTTCCTGGAAGATGATGTGGTATCATCCCTAATGGGGAGCAGAGAGGTGAACCACCTCAAATGCCTCAGTAAATAGATAATGATGATGAGGCGGCTGTAGTTAGAGGCACATTTCCAGTGAGGTCTATGGGTAATTAGCCATGTGACTCTCATTAAGGTTAATGGAATTCCTGCAGCGAAATTCCCTTTCATTGTATTGAATTGAATATAGATCCTTTGGGCCAGTGAAGTGATTTGAGGATCTCTGCCCACATCTATAAAGGACACTCTCCAAACCAGCCCCCTCCCCACCTTGCCCTTAACTGCCTAAATTACTAAGGAATGAAGTCAATTTCCAGGACCAGCATGTCAAGACCAGGCACTAGGGAGCCTTCATCAACAAGCCAGATAAATATACTAGATGCAGCAAATCTTGGCAGTTGCTACAAATAAGGCCGTAACTTCTGAGAACAGCAGGTAGGAAAATAGAACCAGCTATAGGAGGGGAAAGGAAGAGGGGGAAAGGTGGGGAGGGAAGGTAACTCAGGAAGGTACCATGAAAAATCACCTGTCTCCTAAAATTACAGCAAAACAGTGGGCTGGTGAATTTAAGGAAGATTTTTATGCAGATGGGGATTTACTATTCCTGCACCTGCTGTCAGCAAGCATTAGACCATAAACATTGGCAAACATTGATTAAGCATATTGCCTCGATGAAACTTCAAGCAAAGGAAGAAAGGGGCTGAGCACCTCTAATGCACAGAAGACAAATGACTCCTAGCCTAGCAATTAGAAAGGGAGGAACAGCCTCCTCTTCTGTGAAAAGGCACTTGGAGCTCGATTTCTGTAACATATCTAGTAATAAGTGATAGGACTTTAGGGAAAGTGTTCATTTTTTCATTATGGGTTTATTTTTCTTTCTTTTGAAAGTACTTTTTGGTATTATGACATACCTGATCAGGCCACAGAAGATCCATTCATTTGATGGTTCATGTTCAAGCTGAAACAGCTTGCTTCAAAGGAAGGCTCAGTCCTTTAAATTAAATGAGAGGAGATATGTGGAGAGAAAGCATCCTCCCACCTCCGCCCCACCCCCCAATCCTCCGAACCCTGGGAACCTGGATTTGGTCTCCCTGCGGATGTGCTCCCAGCAGGTCAATAACATGAATGTTTCACAAGCAACTCAAAAATGCATTTGTCATGTTGGGATTCATTTCATCCACGCTCTGACTACTCGTTTTGATCATACAGTTGAGGGTGGATAGCGGCCTGGATCTCCTGTGACAGACTCTGTAGAGGTTACTTACCTATGCTGTGTGTGGGTAACCTAATAAGCTTCTTGCTCAAACACTGCAAGTTGCATCTAAATTAGAATAAAGATTAAGATCTTTCTTATGACTTGCACCGAGCTGTTTAGCTAGGAAAAGCTGGCTGGCTGTAACAGGCTTTTGCTTTCTTCTTTGAACAAAGTATTTTTTTCTTCGCCTTTGAAAAATTCAAATGTTTTTCCAGATGGATGAGAAGGAACTTAGCTGCTTATATGACCAATAGACAGAGTCCTCTCTTGTCCCCTCATCATTTCTTCTTTTCTCCCGAGAATATGAGGGAAAAGTTAACTTTTTTTAAAGAAGGGTTGTGAGGGAAGAAGTAGAGGCTAGATGTAAGACCTTTGGGCAAATGGTGTGTCAGATAGAAGTGGACAGACACATGACAGTTATTTTTTTTATTCTGAATTTAAACACCAAGTAGAATGGGAGTTTCCATATACAGAGCAGAACAGAAAAAGAGGATTCTACATAAAACTGTGAATCTTTATCAGGTACAGCTTGCTTTTCTTTTAAAACACATAATAAATTCAAAACGTAACTTTCAAAGCTGACATGATGGTTCTTTTATTGCTGCCAAACTGAACTCTAAGCCAACCCAGAAATTACAGCCCCGTACAACTACAGGGACTCAAAATGAACCAAACATTAATAAGAGCTAACAAAGAATGAAACCAGGAACATTGTACTCTACATGTCTGGCTATGAGTATACAATACAGCAGATGAGGGGCAAAGGTAAGATTTGGGCACAGGATCTGGCCCTTTGTCCATTGTGCTAAGCCATCCATTCTTTGCCACTTCTGTGGAAGAAACTCTGGACAAAAATGGAGAAATCACAAGAAGGCCTAATGCTCTTACTTGGTTTTTGGGATAGTTTGCCCTTATCTTGGGTAGGGACAAGACAAAAATGTTATGGCAGTTTAAGGACAACACTGGAAATTCTTTTTTTCTCAATTCCATTTTTTTTTTTGCTTGGATGCTGGATGTTATGAAGAGAATGTAGCACTTCCTGGAATCTTTTTCCTAATAAATTCCAGAGGGTTAAGAGAAAGTACAGGTTGGTTGTCACAGTCTAAAACCCAACAGGAAAAGTCATTCCAAAATGAATAAGATGCTCTTTTTAAAATATATCTATTGATATTTTCTGTTTCTTGCATTATCATAATATCCCACTGTATCCCTCCCACCAACCTTCCCAAAAAGCCAACCCATATGACAAATAGTACTTTTAGAGAGAGAAAAAATCAGCACAATTTACTGATATATTGGAAAAAGTCTAAAAACATGTCCTCCTACCTCCTCGAAGGGATGGGTTGGGGGTATTTTCTCGTATCTCTTCATCTGAGTACCACTTGACCTTTACAATTTTGTTACATTTCCTTTCTCTTTTTTTGGTGTGTTGTTCTTCCATTTACATTGCTGTAGTTATTGTTTATATTGTTTTCTTGGCTCTGCTTACTTCACTCTGCATCAGTTCATATAGATCTTTCCACGCTTCTCTGTATTCATCATACACATCATTTCTTACAGCACAGTACTATTCCATTACATCCATGTACCACAATTTATTTAGTCATTCTACTCTGTTTTCAATTCTTAGCTATCACAAAAAGAGCTGCTATAAATATTTTGAAGTATATGGGGACTTTTTTCTTATCAATGGATTCCTTGAGGGATATAAGCCTAATAATAGAGTCTCTGGTTCAAATCGTGTGTACATAGTCACTTCATTCGCATAATTCCCAGTTGCTTTCCAAAATGGTCATACTATTTCACAGCTCCACCAACAATGTAGTGGGATGGGTTGATCTTAAGAACAAATTCTAACAAGAAAATGTGAGTGATTTTAATGTGGAAGAAATGGGACAGCCATGAAAGAGAATGATGGAGACACAGAAGTAATTCTTCAAGCAATTAGATTTTTTAAAATAAATATTTTTATTACTAACTTAATGAACACGAATGTTTCAGTTAGCAAAACACAGAAGAGAGGACTGTATGTGAAACTGTGGACTGGCTACATACGGTTTGATTTTTTTGAGAGGACTATTAAATTTAGCATTGTACTAACCCATTAAATTTGGCATTTTATAACTGTCCTCTTTATTGTATCCCCTTCTGGATTTCTTTCTGTGCTTTTCTGTATGTTTTTTAAAATCCAACTTAGAATTTTTTTAGAGATATACATGAAATGGAAGCTAGGGAAGGAGTCTGAGGATGAATGCCAAAGCATGACTCAAACCCACAAGGAGAATGTCAAAAACACTAAGAATAATAAGCTGATGATAATTGTTAAGGGCAACGAGAACAATTCTTTTTAGAACTGTGTTTCAAGCAAGAAGATCAAAGAAAGGATACTACCAGTGCTTAGACTGGATTGAATGAGAATAAGTGATGACAAGGTGAAGACAAAACTACCAAAATCTTATTTTGCTTGTGCTTTAAGAAACTAGGAGGCAGTGTGGTATAGTGGATAGAGCCCCTGGACCTAGAATCAGGAAGTCGTGAATTCGAATCCTCCCTCAGGCACTGGATGTGTGACACTGGGGTTCTCTGCACCTCAGTTTTCTCCTCTGTAAAATGAGAGATTTAATTCAATGGTGTTTAAGCTTTCAGGCTTTAAATCTTTTTTTAATTTTTTTTTATTTAATATATTTAGTTTTCAGCATTGATTTTCACAGGAGTTTGAATTACAAATTTTCTCCCCATTTCTACCCCCCCCCACTCCAAGATGGCATATATTCTGGTTGCCCTGTTCCCCAGTCAGCCCTCCCTTCTGTCACCCCACTCCCCTCCCATCCCCTTTTCCCTTCCTTTGTTGTAGGGCAAGATAATTTCTACGCCCATTGCCTATGTATCTTATTTTCTAGTTGCATGCAAAAACTATTTTGTTTTTGTTTTTGAACATCTATTTTTTAAAACTTTGAGTTCCAAGTTCTCTCCCCTCTTCCCTTCCCACCCACCCTCCCTAAGAAGTCAAGCAATTCAACATGGGCCACATGCGTATCATTATGTATAACCCTTCCACAATACTCATGTTGTGAAAGGCTAACTATATTTTGCTTCTTCCTAACCTATCCCCCTTTATTGAATTTTCTCCCTTGACCCTGTCCCTTTTTCGAAAGTGTTTGTTTTTGATTACCTTCACCCCCATCTGCCCTCCCTTCTATCATCCCTCCTTTTTTATCTTCTTCCTCCTTCTTTCCTGTGGGGTAAGATACCCAATTGAGTATGTATGGTATTCCCTCTTCAGGTCAAATCTGATGAGAGCAAGGTTCACTCATTCCCCCTCACCTGCCTTCTCTTCTCTTCCTACAGAACTGCTTTTTCTTGCCACTTTTATGCAAGATAATCCACCCCATTCTATCTCTCCCTGTCTCCCTCTCTCAATATGTTCCTCTCTCATCCCTTAATTTGATTTTATTTCTTTTAGATATCTTCCCTTCATCTTTACCTCACCCTGTGCCCTCTCTCTCTCTCTCTCTCTCTCTCTCTCTCTATATATATATATATATATATATATATATATACACATACATATATACATACACACACACATATGCATATTCCCTTCAGCTACCCTAATACTGAGGTCTCATGAATCATACACATCATCTTTCCATGTAGGAATGTAAACAAAACAGTTCAACTTTAGTAAGTCCCTTGCAATTTCTGTTTCTTGATTACCTTTTCATGCTTCTCTTGATTCTTGTGTTTGAAAGTCAGATTTTCTATTCAGTTCTGGTCTTTTCACTGAGAACGCTTGAAAGTCCTCTATTTTATTGAAAATCTGTATTTTGCCTTGGAGCATGATACTCAGTTTTGCTGGGTAGGTGATTCTTGGTTTTAATCCTAGCTCCATTGACCTCTGGAATATCGTATTCCAAGCCCTTCGATCTCTTAATGTAGAAGCTGCTAGATCTTGGATTATTCTGGTTGTGTTTCCACAATACTCAAATTGTTTCTTTCTGGCTGCTTGCAGTATTTTCTCCTTAATCTGGGAGCTCTGGAATTTGGCGACAACATTCGTAGGAGATTTCTTTGGGGATCTATTTGAGGAGGCGATCTGTGGATTCTTTCAATTTCTATTTTGTCCTGTGACTCTATAATATCAGGGCAGTTCTCCTTGATAATTTCTTGAAATATGATATCTAGGCTCTTTTTTTGATCATGGCTTTCAGGTAGTCCAATCATTTTTAAATTATCTCTCCTGGATCTATTTTCCAGGTCAGTGGTTTTTCCAATGAGATATTTCACATTGTCTTCCATTTCTTCATTCCTTTGATTCTGTTTTATAATACCTTGATTTCTCATAAAGTCACTAGCTTCCACTTGCTCCAATCTAATTTTTAAGGTAGTATTTTCTTCAGTGGTCTGTTGGACCTCCTTTTCCATTTGGCTAATTCTGCCTTTCAAGGCATTCTTCTCCTCGTTGGCTTTTTGGAGCTCTTTTGACATTTGAGTTAGTCTATTTTCATCTTTATGTCCCCAACACCATCACAGTGCCTGGCACATAACAGATGTGTTCAACAGACAAAGTCATTCCAAGAGGGAAAGGATACTATTAAGTACCAATCCTGACAAGGAAATATGAATCATGCTAATAAGGAAAAAATGAGAGGAGCTGTGTAAAGAGATGGATGTGGACACACAGGGATCTCATCAAAAACCTCAAAATTTTTATGAACTTAACACACAGGAACATTTTAATTTACAAAGATGAACAAAAATGATGACTTTATGTGAAGCTTTGAACTTGTGTACAATATTTTTTAAATTACATTTACAAAGGGAGATAGTGATCACAAAGCATCTATATGGGCTCATCATGATGAGATCATGTGTCACATCCTTTTTGTCCTGGTCACTAGGCTGGCAAGTCAAGACACTGACATAAACATAGTATTCCTGGCTTTCTGCAAAGCTTTTGACTCAATGTCTCATGATGGTCTCCTGGACAGAGAGAGATGAGGACTGGATGATAGGATAACTAAGACGATTTGTGGAGAATGATGGCTGTATGTCAATCTGGAGGAAAGTTTTGATTGGAATGTTCCAGGGAATCTATCCTTGGCCTTGTTCTATTCAATATTTTTTAGAAATGTCTCGGATAAAAGCATAAATGATGTGCTTAGCATTTGCAGATGACACAGTGTTGGGAAGAATAACACATATACTGGAGGATAGAATCAGGATTCTTCTCCCCCATCCAAAAAAAAAAGATCTTGACATGTGATAATGACTGTCTGAATCTCATAAAATTAAATTTCATGAGGATTAATGTAGTTGAGTACAGAACATCAACCTCACACATATAGGATGGGCCAGGGTGAGGATACAGCCAAATCACAGAATATTGGAGTCAGAAGGGTCTCAGAGACCCTGCAGTAAGCCCAGTAGGAGCCCCTCCAATCTTTGAGATTCTTATGAGAGGGAGGACACACTGCCTCCTGAGGCAGCTTATTCCTCCTTTAGATAGCTCTAAAAGGCACTTTTCCATTATACCGAACCCACATCTGTCTTTCTATAACTGTATCTAATATAGTGTACATATAATTATTTAATTTTTATTATTTATAAACTATTATTTTATATATTTATAAATGTATTTATATATCAATAAGATATAAAACATTTTAAAATATAAATATATTTAAATTCATAGTATATATATTTAATATTATTCTGTTCTCACAGACCAAGTAGGCAAGTCCAGCTCCTCTCTCATGTGACAGTCCTTTACAGTGTTTGAAAATAGCTCCCATTTCTTCCTGTGAGTCTTCTCTTTTTCAAGCTAAACAGAGTCAGTTCCTTCAGCAGATCCTCGCATCTCATGGGTCTGCAGTCTTCTCCTTTGAACACTCTGTAGTTGGACAATTGTTGTTGCTGAGTTGCTTCGGTTGTGTTTGACTCTCTGTGACCCCATTTGGGATTTTCTTGACAAAGATACTGGAGCGGTTCGCCATTTCTTTCTCCAGATCATTTGAAAGGTGAGGAAACTGAGGAAAACAGGGTTAAGTGATTTGCCCACGGTCACACAGCTAATGAGTGTCTGAAGCCAGATTTAAACTCACAAAGATGAGTTTTCCTGACTCCAGGCTTGGCACTCTATCCACTGTGCCACCTAGCTGCCCCCAAAAGACGCTGGCAATGCCCTTCCTAAAATGAAGTGCTCAGAAGTGAGCACATTATCCCATTGGTGATATGACTAGGAAAGAACAGCTCAGAACTATCACTTCCCTTGTTCTGGTCACCAAGCAGACCAAGAGCCATTAATGTCCTTGGTTTCCATATCACGTTGTTGAACTTGGAGTCCACTAATACTTCCAGATCTCTGTCAGATGAATGGCTTCATAGCCACGCCTCCCCTATCATGGACTTGTCAAGACTGTTTTTTTTTAAACCTAAGTGTAACTCTTTACATATATCTTTATTAAATTACATCTAAATGGATTCATTCCATTGAATTATGCTCTATCAAGATCTCTTTGGATCTCAACTGTCCCTGCTTTGAGTTCCCTGCAAGTTTGAGAAGCATGCCACTAATATTTACATCAAAGTCAAAGGAAGGAAGGAAGAGAGGGAGGGAGAAAGAACATCTGAAGGAAGGAAAGAGAGAAAAGAAAGAAGGAAAGAGAGGAAGAAAAATAGAGAGGGAGGAAGGAAGGAAGGAAGGAAGGAAGGAAGGAAGGAAGGAAGGAAGGAAGGAAGGAAGGAAGGAAGGAACACACGTCCAAAGACTCTGGAGCCCTCCAGAAGAGATCTCCCTCTAAGTTAACTTTTAAGCCACTAACTAATCTTTGATTCCAGGCTGGTCCTCTAGTAGTTCAAGTCCAAAACTGTAATGAAATAAGACAGCTAGAATCTAACAGTTAACAAAATGTTTACTTAGCTATAGCAAGGGGAGGATACCTACAGCAAGCAAAGGATCTTCATCCAACATAAAGTGTTGATTCAACTGAGCAGTTTCCCTGCCTTATTCATGCTGCTAGTCTAAGATCCACAGCCTCAAGGAGAGGCTCTAGCCCCTGGGTGTCTTGGCTGTTTTTTATCCAAATGATCAAGAAACTAATTTTCTTTCTTTCTTTTTCTTTCTTTCTTTCTTTTTCTTTCCTTTCTTTCTTCCTTCCTTCCTTCTTTCCTTCTTTCCCTCCATTCTTTCTTTTTCTTTCTTTCTTTCTTTTTTTCTTTCCTTCCTTCCTTCCTTCTTTCCTTTCTTTCTTCCTTCCTTCCTTCTATCCTTCTTTCCCTCCATTCTTTCTTTTTCTTTCTTTCTTTCTTTTTCTTTCTTTCCTTCCTTCCTTCCTTCCTTCTTTCCTTCCTTCCTTCTTTCCTTCCTTCCCTCCTTTCTATTTCTTTCTTTCTTTCCTTCCTTCCTTCCTTTCTTCCTTTCTTCCTTTTTTCTTTTTTCCTTCCTTCCTTCCTTTCTTTTTTCTTTCTTTCTTTCTTTCTTTCTTTCTTTCTTTCTTTCTTTCTTTCTTTCTTTCTTTCTTCTCCAAACCTTGGTCCCCTGAGACGATAAGATCTCAAGGACAGTTTCGATACCTTTTAAGGAAAAACTAGCCTAACTTGCCTAGTGAGGGAGGGGCATTAGTATAACATTTCCACAACAGTCATTTTAGCCAGTTCTGGATTCACATTCTTGCATTATCCTAAAGATTTGGACTAGATAGACCAAAAAAAAAGTTCAACATGAGTCAACAACATGACACAGCAAGCCAAAAAGCCATTTCAATATTGGGCTACATTAAATAAACCATGGAGTCAAGAATGGGGAAGGCAATGGTACCAATCTGTACTCAGACTGCATCTGGAGAATTGTATTCAGATCTGGGCACCAGATTTTGGGAAGGATGTTGACTAACTCACTGTGTGACTTTGGGCAAATTATTTAACCTTCCTGGGCCTCAGTTTAATCATCTGTAAAATAAGGTGGTTACCTACATGACCTCTAATATTCCTTCTAGTTCTAAATCTGTGACTCTGTGATACTGTGACAACCGAGGTGGTGTCTGGGGTGTACGGGGTATTCAGGTGGACTAGCCCCTCTGGTATGAGAGCTGCTGAGCCCTTTTCATGACTGCTCATCTACCTTTGGTGTCCATCTGTCACCCAACTCTCACCTGTGGCTCCAAGAAACCGTAGCATGCACAGTGGCCACACTCTAAAAACACTGCCCTGGCAGACAGGCTAAATCATGTTGAGGGTAACTAGTAGGCCTCAAACCCACTGGTGAGTTAGGCGGATGCCTATCCCAAGCATGTCAAGACTTCCCCTGTTGGAATGAATGGATGAGAACAATTTGTTCCAACAGCCACGAAGTGATGAAACAGGTGCTGTGGAGTGCTTGGAGCTTGGTCAGACATCAAAGATGCCAAGGTCACCCACTGCATTCCTGGGCCATCAACAGTTGTCCTAATTTTTGTCCTGCCACTGGACTTCAAGGACTCTGGGAGAGAGAATGAGGCTGACAACTTTGTGCCACTCTGTGCTGCTTAAATCTAATTCATGAGCAAGTCAAGACATCGTGCTTGAGGTCACTGGTCCTCTTTGAAAATGAAGGATGGGAGGCATCTAGGTGGTGCAGTGAGTAGAGAGCACACCAGCCCTGGAGTCAGGAGGACCTGAGTTCAAATCCGGTCTCAAACACTTGACACATACTAGCTGTGTGACCCTGGGCAAGTCACTTAACCCCCAATCACCTCACCAAAAAACAAAAACAAACAAAAAACAAAAACCAGAAAATGAAGGATGAACAACGAGGTGGTATCCAAAGCAAGGTGGCAAGGCTTGTGAGAGAGTTGGACATCTTGTCATATGGTGATTAATTGAAGGAATTGTAGAGGTTTTCCCTGGAGAAAAGAAGTCTTAGGGGAAGAAATGAGAGCTGTCTCTAATTTTTACAAAGGACTATAATGTGGAAGAGGAATTACAATTTATTATTATTTTTTTTGTGGTCTGCAAAACTAGGAGCAAAGAGCAGGAGTTGCCAAGAGGCAGATTTTGGCTCTATGTCAGGAAAAACTTCCTAACAATTAGAGCTCTCCAAAAGTGGACTGGGCTGTGTCAGGAGGTAATGGCTCCCCAGTCGAGGTCTCACGTAGAGGCTAAATGCCCTGTCAGGGATCTTATACGGTGGATTGCTTTTCATTTACAGGTTGCACTAGACAACATCAATGCTGACAATTCTTTGATTGTTTTTTTATTCTCATCATCAGGATTATGAAACCTGGGTTTTTGGGAACCACTGGAAAATTCCAGGAGCAAGAGGAATTCTCAGCAGAGAGCACTTAAACTGGAATACCTGTCAATGAGTGATTGAGTAGGTGCAAAACTTGGCCTTACATCCTGGATGTTACACGCTATTGACAAGTTTGAGCATGGTCAAGCTCTGCAAAGAGCTTCCCCCAACAATGATTGTAGAGCTGATTAACCATAGTCACTGATTATATAGGTATTACTTAAGTGCTATCAAAAAATCCCTTCCTATTATGGCAAAAGAAGAGGGATGAACAATCGGCAGCCACAACTGGGAGCTGAGAGTGGGGAACAAGACCGGCATTCCGAGTACTATAACAGGGGCTCCTAGCCTGGGATCCCTTAATTTATTTTTGTAATATTTATTTTGATATTTATTTTCAATATGATTGGTTTCCCTTTTTATCCTATGTATTTGATCTCATTCATTTAAAACCGTTATTTGAGCAGATGTCCATAGGCCTCCCCAGACTGCCAAAGGGATTCATGACACCAAAAAAGTTAAGAGCATTAGACAGAAGGAGAGAAGACCGCCTTGCTGGCACCAAGAGGTCTTGACAATGGAGTGAGTCAGGCTGTGCAAAAGCCAAGGGAAGAGGCAGGAGTGGAAACCATAACACGAGCCAGGTTGAAACAGGACAAGGGGAAGAGAAGCAGCCAAAACCCATATGGAACAGGAGACAGAAGAACCAGGAGAGAAGCCAGGGTTCAGAAACCGGCAGACAACCAAATGGAGACAGAACTCGGCCAGTCAGTGAATAGGTTATTATGTGACATGAAACCACCTACATACAATTTCATTTTGTTAGAGAGTGGGAGCATGTTGGACCCGCCTTTACATATTAAAGAAGATTTCTATTTTTAACTCACTTCAAGTTACAACAAAATCTTGCCGTATTACAGCACCCACTATTATATTCAGTTTTCTAGATCTCTTAAGGGGTTCATAATCTAACCAATCACTGCTTTCCTCTGGACATCTCCATGATCAGCTAACCAGTATGAATCATATCAACATAGTAATTCAAAAGGATAATAAATAAAATACAAACTATATTACGAGAGACACTCAAGCAGTGAATACTCTCATCAATGGTCTCCCAGACTATTATTCCCAAACATTTTTTGTTCTTCAGTCATGTCTGACTCTTCATGACTTCATTTGGGATTTTCCTGGCAAAGATACTGGAGTGGTTTGCCGTTTCCTTCTCCTGCTCATTTTACAGATGAGGAAACTGAGGCAAACAGGGTTAAGTGATTTGCCCAGGGTCATGCAGCTAGTAAGTGTCTGAGGCCAGATTTGAACTCAGGAAGATGAGTCTTCCTCACTCCAGGCCCAATACCCTTATCCCCTGCACCACCTAGCCACCCCTTCCCAAACACTTAGTGACTTTCAAGCAGTGAATATTCTCATTGCTGATTTCCCAAACTAATACCTCCCAAGTGTTTAGTGCATTCAGGTTGTAAGTCCTCTCAGTGTGCTCCCATAAGCTAATCCAACAGGAAAAAACAAGTCTGGGAGTTCTCTTGGCACTGCCTCAGATGCTCTATCAGCATGCTGCAGTAACCTAGGAGAGGGTAACGGGATATCAGTAACCTGTCTGACAACCGAACCCAGGAGCCTCAGGGTCTGAAAGATAATGTGTCTCAGCACCGGACTGGGGATTAGGAAAGGCTTCCCAAAGGAGGCACCACATGAGCTTGGATTCTAAGAAGCATAAGGGGCAGCCTGGGAGAAGGCAGAGAGAATGCTAAGTTGGGGTACAGCAAATAGTTCATTTGGGCTGGAATATAGAGTCCCTGCAGTGAGCCTGGAAAAGCTAGATCCTAAGGGTTTCAAGTCCCAAAGTGAGGCGTTTCCATTGTATCCTACAGGTAATAGGGAAAGGTTGAAGATGCTTGAGCAGACCGGTGACACGGTCAGACCTGTGATGAGGGAATATCAGTTTGGCAGCTGTGTGGAAGATGGGATGGAGAAGGAAGATTCTAGATACTATTAGGTTAATTAGGAGGCTTCAGCAGTAGCATAGGTGAGGAGTGATGAGAACAGCCTGAACTAAGGCCATTCGGGTTTGAAAGGAGAGAAGATGAGAGATATGAAAGATGTTCTGGAGATCAGATTTGGCACCTCGTTGGCTATGGGACCAATACTTTTTCTACCATACTATACTACTCTATGTAATAGAGCAGCTAGTTGGTGAAGTGGGTGGCGAACTGGCCCTGGAGTCAGGAGGACCTGAGTTCAAATCTGACCTCAGACACTAGCTGTGTAACCACGGGCAAGTCACTTAACCTTGTTTGGCTCAGTTTCCTCACCTGTCAAATGAGCTGGAGAAGGAAATGGCAAACTACTCCAGTATCTTTACCAAGAAAACCCCAAATGGAGTCAAGAAGAGTCAGAGAAGACTAACTGACTAAACAACAAATAACCACATAATGGCATAGCAGCTAGATCAGGGGTGAGGAACGTGTGGCTTTAAGGCCACATGTGGGCTTTCAGATTCTTAAGTGTAGCCTTTTGACTGAACGCAAATTTTACAAAACAAATCCTTTTATTTTATTAATACATTTTTGTTCATCTTTCATATTTTATTTCATTTTTAAAATGAACGCATTTAAAATATCAAAGAATAAAATAAGTTTCAACGAAATAATCCTTGCAGATTGACTGGCATAATTAGAACATTAGGAAACCAGAAGGGCTAAACTGATGACTAACTTCCCCTGTCTGATTGGTGCCTCTACCACATGAGGCTGGTTGGCAAGAGTTTATGAGGATTGAGCATGCCAGTCTGCTATCAACTTTTGACAATGATGCACTGTGTTTCTATTTGAAGTGGAATTTGTGAATAGTTGCTGTAACAACAATGCTGCTTGCAGCTACTGTGACTGTGTAAGGCCAACAACACCAGCACATAGGAGGGCTGCCAGCACAGGTTCTTTGATCTGCTTTTTTAAGGAAAGCAACACTAAAGGGTTTACAATCTCACTTTAATTAACCATACATATATCATTCACTTAGTTCAGGGGAAAAAGTCAGCACCCTGAACTTCAGAGCAAATACAAACAAAAATTACAGAGAAAATATCAACAGACAAGCTTCTAACTGCCTTACCAAAGCTATACATACATAAATGTTTATTGACTGAATAACTGACAATGTTTCAGGGTCTCTATTTTTTTGTCATCTGTAAAATAAGGGAGTGGAATAAAGATGTCCCCTGGTGTCCCTTCTAACCCTCAATCTAAGATCCTATGCTGAGTACAAATCCATCCCTATTACTAAAAACCAGCTTAAATCTTATAAGGGGTTGTCCAGTTCTGTAACATTTTCAGCAAAAGTTACCTTTTTAGGGATCCAGCTGTGTGCAGACCACCCACCTCCATCTCCATATCTTTCCCAGACACTATTCATGCTCTCCCCACTGGAATCCTCATGATTGAACTACAGACTTCTGTCCTCAAGCTTTCAAGCATCCCCATCTGCCTTGATTGTGCCTTTCCTCTCCTCTCCTCCCATCACAGCACCCACCTCTTCCTCAACTTGATGTTCCTGCTCCTGGATCCCCCCAAAATACCCTCGCTGGCCATTAACCTCTTTGTCTCCCACTGTTATGCATCTGTTATGGTCCCACTGAAAATAGATCGATGATGTTTTTAGATATGAAGGTATAAACATGAAGAAAAGGGAACATTCTCTCTTTTTGTACTTATTTCAGGTTACTTTCCAATTCTAACTACTCCTCTTCTTTTTTCTTTCCCTATTCACTGTCCTTATCTCTCTCAAAAGAACTGCAGATCAATCTGTTTCCACAAGCCTTTAAAATACTGCAGTAGAAGCTAAGAAACTATCTTAATGGGCCAAGTTAATTGTGCCGCATAATGCACTGAACAGTAAGGTTGGTTCCTTTCAGCTCGATTTGCAGCCTGAAGGTGCTTCTGCTTTATGTGTGTATTTCTGAGTTTCCAGGGCTTCAAATATTGATAAGGGTCATCAAACGAGCCAATCCCTTTAAAAATCGAAACCCTGTGCTGTGTGTGAACTAGGGGTATACTATACTGAACATCTAAATTTAAAACTCAGAAAAAGTAAGTGCCTGGGAGTAGAGTTCAGTTCATCTGATTAGAAAACAGAGCCCCAAACACAAATCAATGACCCCCTAACTCTGCCATGAAAATGAGTTACCATGCCACCTGCCCAGGGTGTAAAGGAACTCAGTGTGACTCAATGAAATTTTGAAGATTCTTCATCTCTCCTTTCTGTTCTCTTAGTTTCAGGTTTATAAGAATCTGTAGGTGTGAGCAGAGTCATAAGTAGGATGGGGGTGATGAGGGCTTTGCCCCAGAATGCCAAAATTCTAAGGGCACTGAGAACATCTACAATCCTTTAGCAATCCAGAAACAACTGAATTTTAACACCTAGTTTGCAAGAAGAAATAGTTCCAATAGGGAGGTTCTGGATGTTTTTTTTTCTCCCACCCCAGTGCCCCCACCACCCTCAAGCTGCAGCCTGTCTGGCTTCTCTCTGCCCCCCCCCCTCCATTCTCCCTACCTACAAGTCACCGGCAGCATTTCAAACAAATACTGTGTGGCCTGCCCTAAATGTTTTATGATATTTGAATGAGGTGAATAAAAAAATAAGGCTCATTACAGCTTGGTGGTGAGGGACCTCTGTGCCTTGATAGCATATTCATGCTTGGGTTGGGATTGGGCAGGAGGGTAGAAATCTGAGATAATCAATCAATTCCCAAGTGTTTGTTAAATTCCTATTCTGTGCCAGATATTTCACCAAGCATTGGAGAGACAAAGACTAAAATGAAATATCTCTGCTCTCAAGTAGCTTGCCTTATATTGGGGAAAACAATATGTACTCATATGAGTAAATTCAAAATAATACAAAAAATTGAGGAAGAGGTCATAGGATTCTATGGTCATAGAATCATATCTAGAGCTGGAAGAGATCTCAAAGGTCATCTAGTCAAACCCCTTCATTCTAGAGATGGAGAAACTGAGGCTCTGGGACGTTAAGAGAGTTGCCCAAGGTCACACAGGTCTTGGATTGACAGAAGCAGGATTTGACATGAGAATACATCCTGACCCTGTTCGTCAAGGAGGGGTCTAGCCCTGCTACCCCTTTAATTCCTCTTTGGTCATTTCTTCTGTGATCCATAAAGTAACTTGGAAGGAAAGGAAGGAAGGTAATAAGGAGGGAGGAAGGGGAAGGGAAGGAAATAAGGAGCCAAGAGAAGAAGTGGGAAGTTGTTAGGATTAACCCAGAGCAGAGGGAAAGGGTTGGGATTTAACACTTCAATCTGCTGCTCTCTCTAACACCCCAAATTCCCTTGCCCTCTTAATCATCATTGAAAATGCCAACCTGATCCCCAGAACACTCCCATTATCCTTTTTTTTTTTTTTTTTTGCCATTTTTACCATTGAGCTGCAGAGCATTTCTTGGAAAAGTCAAAAGACTAGTTAAAATGACCCACTATCAATTCATGCTAACTGGGGTGGGGGTGGGGTTCAATGTCACTGGACAATACTTTATTTACCCTTTGTGGAGTCCACAGTATTATCCCCACCATGGCAATTCTGTAGCTTTTCTACTCTCCTCAAGCCACTAACGCGCGCCCCCCACCCCATACACACATACAAACATACACCCATCAAATGATATTGCATCCACTTTTATTCAGAATATGAAGACCATCAGGCAGCTTCCCTGTTGCACACATTTTAAATATGTCTGCTTAATCACTTGACTTCTCTTTTCCTACCTTCTATATCAGAAACATTTTCTCCACATGATCCTAACTCTAAATCCCATCCAGTCTTTGCATTCCCTCTAACCTCTGGCAGATAATATGAGCTGGTATTTCTGTGGCTCCACCCTCCCCTCTTCTATTCCTTGTCCTCCAAATGCAATGACTGCTTCCTACCTGTCACCAGTCGGCAGGTATGCCCAAGAGCCCTAGAAGTTGCAGCTCCCGCCATATCACCAATCCTCCTTCTAGCCCAGCACTCACAGTCGTGGTGCCAGGAAGCAACTCCTCATTTTGGATCTAGCCTGACAACTATTTTTTATGGTGCTGCGGCCCCAACAAGTGAAAAACCAGAAAAGAAAGTTCTCACCACCAAAATCCTTGGCACTATCAGATAGTTCACCATCAGAAATAGGTATGCTTTTATCAGTGGAAATGACTAAAGAAGATGCATTTCTTGCTGTCCGCTAAGGGCCATGAGACCATATGATTTGGCAGCTAAAACCTTTGACCTCCATTAGAACATGAACTCCTTGAGAACACAAGGAATGTTTTATATTTCTACTTATATCTCTGGTGCTCAGCAGTGTGCTTTATATACAGTAAGCACTTAATTAATGCTTTTTTATTCATTCATTCATTCATACCCTTCCCCCTTCCCTGAACTCACTGGGAGAATTCTAAAGGGTAAACACACTATTTACCAGCTTATCCCTGGTGTGTACTTCACTATACTCAGCACTTACAGGAAAAGGTGAAAGGAAAAGTGAGACCAATACTTTCCCACATGTATCGCCTCACCTTTTCACGTGCCCATCACTCAGAAGGTGTTCTTAGTTCATCTCCTGTACATCAAGGGCAGTTATGGTCTATTCCATGTGACTAGTGCAGGGCTTCTTAACATAGCATCCATGAACTTTTTCAAAAAATTTTTGATAACTGTATTTCAATATATTTGATCTCATTTGTAATTCTTTGTGTTTTATTTCATAAATTTAAAACATCACTCTGAGAAGGGATCAAAGGTTTCACCAGACTGCCAAAGAAGTTGTTGCTGTGTTTGGTCATTCTCAGTCATGCCTGACTCTTTGTGACCCATTTGGGGTTTTCTTGGCAAAGGTACTGCAGTGATTTGCCATTTCCTTCTCCAGCTCATTTTACAGATGAGGAAACCAAGGCAAACAGGGTTAAGCGACTTGCCCATGGTCAAAGAGCTAGTGCCTGAGGCTGGATTTGAACTCAGGGAGATGAGTCTTCCTGACTGCAGACCCGGTGCTTTGTACACCTAGATGCCCCTAAGAAATACAATAGAACACTTGTCATTGTTCAGTCATTCAGTTGTGTTGGACCCTAAGTCCATGATGTTTTCTTGGCAAAGACATTTGAGTGGTTTGCCATTTCCTTCTCCAGTGTGTGACCATTTTACAGACGAGGAAACTGAAGGAAAACAGGGTGAAGTGACTTGCCAAGGTCACGTAAGTAGCAAGTATCTGGGGTCACATTTGAACTCAGATCTTCCTGACTCCAGGCCCCGTGCTCTATCCACTGCACCACTTAGCTGCACCACCAGAGGACTGTGACACACAAAAAGAGCTGAACTTGAAGTCGAAAAGCCTTGAGTTCCAATCTTGCATCAAACTCTTACCAATTAACCTTTTTGTGCCTCAGTTTCCTCATTTGTAAAGTTACCCCTGCCTCGCAGCATTGTTGTGAGGACCACAAGTAAGACCATATCCTTGGAAAGCACTTTGCAAACCTTAAAAGTTGTGTTGATTGTGCTATTACGTTATACTACTTTTCTTATGCTCTGTCTGTTCTGCTCAATTTAATACTGTTACACTAGCTCATTATGTTTTATATTTGCAAATCTGGTTTCTCCTAGATTTCTAACTTTTCATGGCAAACAAGACCCTATCCTGTACTTCTTTTGCTCTTCTCCATAGTGGCTAGCATAATCCCAACCACCTTCTATCTCTACAATGTGTCCACTCTTCTCCACTCACCTTGTCACCATCCTCTGCCTTCATCACCTCTTACCTAAGAAATTGGAAGTTTCCTAGCTGGTCTTTCCTTTTTCCAGTTCTATCTTCCTTCTGTCCAGTTCATCTGCTGAAATAATGAATGTCTCTGATCATACTTCAAAAACTTCAATGGCTCCCCATTACCTATTACATAAAAATCTAAACTTTCAAGCCTAGCATTGAAGACCTATTTTCCCAGCTTCATGTACTCTGTTTTCACCAGTCTGGACTGCTAACAGTTCCTTAATTTTGCCCCATAGCTTCCATGCTTTGGTGCAGACTAGACCCTACTCCTCCATCTCTTTGCCTGCTGATGCTGCATTCTTCAAGAAGCCTTCCCTGATCCCCCTCAGCTGCAAGTGATTTCTCTCTTTTTACTGTTCTGATAGAGCTTTGTCTGTATCTCAGTCTACCTTGTATCATAGTCATCTGTACATGTGTCTTATCCACCCATTAGACTCTAAACTCATTGAAGGTAAGGCCTGGGTTGTTTTATTTTTGAATCCCTGGTCCTACCACAATACCCTACACAAAACTGGCATTTAGAAGATGTTTGCCTCATCCAATTGACTCATAGATATTCAGATAAATATCTGTTGGTCTGTTGGGTAGTGGTTGACCTGTATGACAAGTATATTAAAGTTCATGTCTGCATTTTTCAATGCAGAAAAATTCAGTCAACTTATAAGCAAGGTCTAAAATCCCAGAATATCTGTATTTCCTTCATCCTTGTGTTCTTTATGGTCTGACACTATTAACAAAAACGCCAAAACTTGGAAGTTAGAGAACATGAGGGCATTGGGAGCCTTCCCTCATCTGACAGTCCTGAAGCCTGACCATCTTGCTTCAGGCCTTTGTGTTTACATGCAAGTTTCAGTTCTATCTTCTTAATGATTTTATGATTCCGTTACCCAGTGTAATTGCTTAAATGGCTTTTTAATTAGCTGCTTTAAATGGATATGTTTTACTAAAAGTAGTGTGTGTTTTGCTTGAAAATGTGGTCACTGAAGTTTGCTTTTTCAGAAGGACAACTGTGCCCAAGACCAGGGAAGGTTAAATTAATATTCTATTTTCAGAGATTTCAGTGAATCATTTCTGCAGCTCAAGTTAACTTCCTGGAACATCAGGGTATTAATAGCCAAGTGTAGTACCAGGGTGTAACACAGGGCTTTATTACATTTGTGTTAATTTGAAATACTGTTATGTTTTTGTTTTTGTTTTTTGAAATAGGTGTTCTATCATTTAAGATTCAGGGTAAGTTAAATTGAAACTCAGTTGAGTGGAAAAGGTGTGTGTGTGTGTGTGTGTGTGTGTGTGTGTGTGTGCTCACACACCCTGGGAAGGAGTGAGTCAGATCAATTCTGTTCTAGGAAAAAAAATTCCCACAGATTCTCAGATTACCTTCATGACAGGTGCTTCTGCAGTTCATTGGAAAGCATCTAAAGGTCTAGATTCTAAAATATCAACATCTTTCTTCCCCAAATCCAAATCCTTTGACCAATCCAAAGGAATTGCTAAATGGGAAATAGTAATTTTTTATGATTTGCTGCAATGATCATGTCTATGAAATGTAAAAATCTCCCTAGAGGGAAAACCCTCCTTGGAGCATAACTGAAGAATGTTGAGATAAGGGACTATGGACATTTCTGAATCTGAATTTAAGAAAATCCACTTTGTTTTTATTCATATATAATGTTAGAGTTATGTTTTTAACTTTAGAATCTTGAGTAGCCACTATAGCAACCTGGTCCCTCTGAAAGTCATTGCCTGTTTTCTGAAGGCTAATCAGGCCTATTTGTAGCAAGAGTTTATCAGTTCTTGGAGGGATTTTTGTTTGTGCTTTGTGCTTTATTGTGACTGATCATGTTTCATTGTGGGCTTGAGAGATTCCTGAAATACTTGACTTTCTAACACCAACAGTTGTTACAATATCTCTAACAGTCATTGAAGCATGCTCTTTAAGAGCTAAAACTTTTGTACATTTCTCTAGTGCAGTGGTGTCAAACTCAAATAGAAAGGGCAGCCACTGATCCATACACAAGATCCTTGCAGCCTGCATTTTGAATAGTTTAAAAATATAATGTTACTATGTTTTATTATATTTTTATTTATTTGGTGATCTCTGGCAGGTGTTTGACACCTCACACCTAGAAAAATGTCTATTCTTTTTTCCCCAGATGTCTATTTTTTGCAATATATTTTTATTTGTTTCATTAAATATTTACCTATTACGTATAAAAATTTTTAAATTCATTTTTAAAATTTTTGAATTCTAAATTCTTTCCCTTCCTTTAGCCCTTCCCCCACCCATTGAGAAGGAAAGCAATATGTTATCAACTACACATATAAAGTAATGCAAAACACATTTCCATATTAGCTATGTTGCAAAAATAAAGAAAGAAAAACAGAAAATCAGAAAAATGTCTTCAGTCTGCACTTAGCGTTCATTAGTTTCTCTCTGGAGGTGGATAGTTTTTCATCATGGATCCTTTGGAATTGTCTTGAGTTATTATATTGATCAGAGTAGCTAAGTCTTTCACAATTAATCGTCATACAATATTATTATTACGGTGCACAATATCCTCTTGGTTATGCTCACTTCACTCTACATCAGTTCATATAAGTCTTCCCAGGCTTTTCTGAAACCATATTGCTCATCATTTCTCATAGCACGATCGTATTTCATCACAATCAGATCTCACAACTTATTCAGCCCTCCCCAATTGATGGGCATCCCCTCAATTTCCAATTCTTTGTCTCTACAAAAAAAGAGTTACTATAAACATTTTTGTACATATAGAGCCTTTTACCTTTTCTTTGATCTCTTCTGGATACAAACCTAATGGTGGTGTTGCTGAGTCCAAAAGTATGCACAGTTCTATAGTCTTTTGGGCATATTTCCAAATTGTTCTCCAGAATAGTTGGACCAGTTCACAACTCACCACCAATATTAGTATTACAATTTTTCCACATCCTCTCCAGCATTTATCATGCTCCTTTTCTGTCATGCTAGCCAATCAGATAGGTAAGAGGTGGTCCCTTAGAATTTTTTTATCCGCATTTCTCCAATGAATAGTGATTGTAAGCATTTTTTCATGTGACTATAGATAGCTTAGGGGCAGCTAGGTGGCACAGCAGATGGAGTGCTGGCCTGGAGTCAGGAAGACCTGAGTTCAAATCTTATCTAAGACACTAACTAGCTGTGTGACCCTGGGCAAGTCACTTAACCCTGTTGGCCTCAGTTTCCTCAACTGTAAAATGAGCTGGAGAAGAAAATGGCAAACCATTCTACTATCTTTGCCAAGAAAACTCCAAATGGAGTCATGAAGAGTTGGACATAACTGAAACAACTAAACAGACTAAACAACAAACATTGATAGCTTTGATTTCTTCTTCTGAAAACTACATATTCATATCCTCTGACCATTTATCAATTGGGGAATGGCTCTTAATTTATAAGTTTGGCTTAGAGGAATGCTCATTCTTGACCCACAGAATTAGAAACATAACAAAAAAGAGTAACAAAGCACATTTTTTACCAAAAATAAATAAATAATAATCTAGACAATGAACTTACCAAAAGTGAAGAAACCAGTTCAATTTAATTTCATACAGTCAATTTCACACAGTTAAATGTCATCAAGTCAGCCCAGTGTCAGCAGAAGCACACATGTATGATCATTACTTTCACAAAATAAAACATTATTAAAACTTTATGGCATGTCCCAGGTTATTTGCACATCATGTATGCTCTAGATCAGGGGTTCTTTGCCTGGGTTTCTGGGGTCTAGAGGTTCATAGATAAATTTCAAGGGGTCTGTGAACTTGAATAGGAAAAATATATCTTTATTGCAATGTAATTGGCTTCTTTTGTAATACATATTTTATTTTGTGCGTTTAAAAACATTATTTTAAGAAGGCATCTATAGGCTTCAGCAGACTGCCAAAGGGATCCACCACACACAAAAAAGTTAAGAACTCTTGCTCCAGAAAAAAATGTTTTGCTGAACATTTAATGCTCTCTGAAATTTAAAGGTTTTCCTAGTTAGTCTCTCCTTCAATTGACTTTATAGTTACCACTGCCTTTGGACATGCCATTGAGCTGGTTTGTCCTTCGTTTTCGAAGAGGACCATGACATCAGGGAAATGATGACATGACTTACAGTTGACTTTGATTTAAAGAGTGAGGGAGGGCTGTACAAGGTCACTAGCCTCACTTTCTCCTCCAGAACCATCTGGTCCAGTGGCCTGATATTCACCAGGATGACTGGAGATGGCCCAGGCTGCAATGGGAGACTCTGGCCCTTGTAGGCTCATGCCTTTTCATGTACTCACTTAGAGTGAGGTAACACCCATTCAGTGAATAGGCCTCTTTAAGAAGTGAGTCAAGGGATGACCCCTTTAATTAGAAAAAAGAAAAAAAAATCAAGCTGGGAGGGAAAGACCCTCAGGGCTGCTGTTCCAAAGAGAAGCAGTTACCATTGACATTCACTCTAAGCCAGGAGGGCCCAAAATACAGCTATGAAGTGGAGCTTGGTCAGGGACCTATTGTGGTCCAAAGTGAAGCTGCCGTTGAGTAGTGTTCCCTGGAAATGTCATGTGAGCTCTAAAATCTGGTCCGCCATTTGAGATCATACTAAATTCTGGTTGGTCTCTTTGAAGGAGGTCATGGTCATACTAGAAGAGCAGGGTCTCATTCCTCACTAAAAATAACCAGCCATAATCCCTGAAAGGACCCAGGTTGAAAGTACCCCCCCCCTCAAAAAAAAAATCCCTATCTCACTTTTATCTGAGTCTGCCAATGCCACTCCTAGTAAGTTTTGTTGAGGACACACTGCTTTGGGTACTACCAGGGGAGAAAGCAAGAGGCAGCTCAGGGCAGCTGACACAGGGTCAGCATGGGAATTGGGCAGATCTGGGTCCAGCTCCTTTCTCTGATACACACTAGTTATGCAACCTTGTGCAAATCCTAAACCTTTCGGTGCTCAGGGCAACTTTCTAAGCTGCAGATCAGTCATAGCTTTGTATTGACTGAGGGAGTTTCCCATCTGGGAGTCCCCTGTCTGGATGAAATCACAGATCTGGACCCTCCACCAAATTGTGGTGGAAGGCAGGGAGGAAGAGAATGTAGAGAAAAGGAAAGGAAAGCCCTGAGGAAAGAAGAATTCAGGCATCCATAGATACTTTGATGAGGAGGATAACAGAAAACCTTTGTCCAACCACATTTCTCATCATTTCTATTACTCCTTTTTGCCATCTGGCTGTCCTAAGGTTCGTTTATGGATGGGACTCAGAAGTTGAGATACGGAACTTTAAAATAAATATGTATGCCTTACTTTTGATTGGGAGTAGGAGTGTTTTGGCCAGGAGCGGGGGAGGCGAAGCTTTCTGGAATATACAAGAAGCTCTTGCACAATAGATAGGTTAGAGGTAATGGCGGGGAGGGGGGAGAGGAGGAATATGTTTGTATTTTTTCCCAGGCATATATTGATCACCGTCTTAAAAGGCAAACAGAAGAGCTGATGAATATGCTTTAGGGTAAATCATCTAAAATATAAGGTTTAGAACATGAAAAGCATTTGCAAAGTTTCAGGGAACTGGAGGGGCTAACTCTGGGCTAGTCAGTTCCTCTTTGGAGAGCTCCTTGCACTGGGGGCAGTTGGTGAATATTTGTTACACTGGGCTGCTTTTATAAAGACAATATGAAAAAGCAGATTCCTCTTTAGCCAGACAACATGGTGCCCTTGGCTCCAGCAACATTTGAGCACCAAGGTGTAAATCTATCCTATACAGGGCTTACTGTAGAGCACCATGAAGAGATGGCTTATGTACTTATAGTACATAATTCTTCTGAATATCTACAAAATCTGTCCCTGGATCAATCAATCAGCAACCTACTATGTGCTAGGCACTGGGGATGTAAAGGCTAAGATAAAACTGAACCTATCTTCAAAGAGTTTAAATTCTTTCAGGGAGACAACAGCTTTATGGAAAAGCTCTATGGAAAATACATATCTTTTTTTTTTCTAACAAGACTGATTTTGTCAGCATAGAGAAATCCCAGCAAGGAAATTCCTCTATCACTACAGATTGGTACTGGCTCTGCAATTTACAGGGTTGAAGTATTGCCTGGCATACTAAGGTAAAATGCCTTGACTAAAGTCATGCAGTCAGTACGCATCACTGGCAAAATTTGAACCCTGATTCCAAGGCCAGTCTTATCCACTACCCAACATTGCTGCTATTTATCTATGTTTTTATCTGTCTATCTACACACACACACATACACACACACACACACACACACACACTCCACCAAAGACTGAACATTTTAGTAAGCAGAATGATAATAGCTACAACTCCTCACATCAGTGTATATATACATATATATTTATATATACATTCTTATATACATATGGACAGCTAGGTGGCATAGTGGATTAGTATCACCCCTAGAGTAAGAAGGACCAAAGTTCAAATGTGACATCAAATTTACTAGCTGTATGACCCTGGACAAGGGTCCTTAACCCTGTTTGTCTCAGTTTCCTCATCTGTAAAATGATCTTAACACAACTTAAAACAATTGAATAAAAACATATATACATGCGTATATCTAAATACATATGCATATGTGTGTATATGCACATTATATATATAATACACATATAGGCTATATTATACCCACTGGGCTCACTTCCCTCCCTTGCGCTGGTATGGCAGATCAGGTCCCCAGAGGATATTGTGTTGTTTCTTTTCTATCTTTCTTGTTCATGAGCTAGGTTCCCTTTTTTTTTTCAACATTTCAACATGGATTCTTTGGGCACTGGCTCCAGTCACCGATGTAAGATCTCCTGCATGAAATTGACATAGAAGCATCTCAAAGACCATAGTAATCTACCTACAGAAAGAGAGTCAGGCACCCACCAGCCTGGTTCTGTGTGTCTATAGTCACAGAATTCTAAATAAGACTAGATTCTGTTGGATGAGATTACATAAGCCAATAAATCAGCCCAGAGAAGTTAGGTGACTCTTCCAAAGTCATTTAGGTGTCAGAAGTGGGATTTGAACTCAGGTTCTCTTGACCCTGGAACCCCTACTTTTTTTCCATTTCACCGTATAACCTCTCCTTCAATTAGGGCATAATATGAGTCTAATGAATAATAATAATAAAAATCTATGAGAGGGCTATGATCTAAAAGTAGAATCAAAAAACTACCTCCGTGATACGCACATTAACTCAGCCAGTGATATGCTAACAGCAAAGCAGACAAACGGCTGAAACATGAGTATTTGTTTATGGAAACAGAGAGGTTTAAAATGGCAATTTAGGACCAGGTCTTTGTCACTAGAAGTTATAGAAAGCTTATCTTTAGGAAGCCTGGATGTATGATCAGCACATATCATTTTTAAAGTATACTATTATTTATTTCACTAAATATTTTCTAATTATATGGAAAAGAATTTAACATTCATTAAAAAAAATCTTAAGTTCCAAATTCTCTTCCTCCCTTTTGCCTCTCCCCTCTTCCTTAGAAAGGCAAGCAATTTGATATCAATTATAAATATGAAGTTATGCAAAACATATTTCCATGTTAGCCATGTTTCTAAAGAAAATACAGACCCAAAAAACCCCAAGAAAAATGAAGAAAGTGGAAAAAAGTATGCTTGAATCTGCACTCAGAATTATAGTTCTCTCTGGAGGTAGATAGCATTTTTCATCACGGGTCCTTTGAAATTGTCTTGGATCACTGATTGATCAGAGTAGCTGAGTCTTTCACAGTTGGATGCCCTTACAATATTACTGTTACTATGTACAATCTTCTCTTGGTTCTGTTCACTTCACTTTGCATTAATTCATATAAGTCTTCCCAGGTTTTTCTGAAATAATCCTGCTGTCATTTCTTATAAGAAATTGCATTCCATCACAATCATATACTACAACCTGTTCAGCCATTTACCAACTAATTGGCCTCCTCTTGATTTCTAATTCTTTGTCACCACAAAAAGAGCTGCCATAAATATTTTCGTACAAATAGGTCCTTTTCCCTTTTCTTTGACGTCTTTAGGATACAGACCTAGTAGTGGTATTGCTGTGTCAAAGGGAATGTCTAGTTTTATAGCCCTTTGGTACAGTTCCAATATGTCCTCCAGAATGGCTGGACTAGTTCACAACTCCACCAACAGGATTAATGCATGTCATAAAAGGAAACATTAGAAGCCAGGCAGCACATCACTGCAGGCTACAAAAATTTAGTACTTACTAAATACCTAGCAAGATATGGTCTGGCATCTAGAATTATCCAGCAGAAACTTGCTATCTTTCATGGTCTGACAAACAACAAATCCTTGCACTACAAACATAGACACCAAAATGTCCTTGAGATGTCAACCAATAAACTGTACTATACTGCATCTGGAGTTTTATCACAGCCCAAATAATTGTTATCACAGCCCAAACTATGCCCCCAATCACCCAGATATAAGATTGCACTATAAAAACTTGAGAACTACTTTTTAAATAGATGTCTCCATACCAAATACTCTTCATCTCTGAGCTGCATAGAATGAAAAGTTTTCAGAATGTAGAGAACTAGCAGAAGAAACCAAAATCATGTGGGAACAGAAAGAAGTCCATATTACCAATTCAAATACTTTTGTCCAACTACAAAAAGTAGTTATTTTATCTTTTCCTTATGCATTAGTCTATAGAATACTAAATAAAAAAAAAGGAATAATATCCAGTTAGCAGCTATCCTTTTGGCTTCCTTGATCCAAGCATTCCAGAATACCACAGGTCTGGAAAATGACACTGAAAACCCACTTAAATGTAAATTGGGATATAACATAGTGACCAGTACACTGTCTCTGAAGTCAGAGGGCCTAGATTCATATTCCACTGCTTAGCCCAGTGTGTGGCACATAGTAGGTGCTTAATAAATGTTCACTGATTGACCGATCCCACCTCTACAGATTGTTACCTGTGTGATCTTAACCTCTCTGAGCCTTACTTTCTTCATCTGTAAAATGAGGTGACTAGGCCTTGATGGCCTATGAGCTCCTGTCTAGATCTGGATTTATCATCCTATAATCCCAAGGAAAAGCGATGTATTTACTATCCAGCAAACTGAAGTCTCTGCATAGTTCAACCTGCCACAGCTAGAGTATGAGTTCTGCTCATTTCAGCTCAATCTAGTATTTAAAGTCCTGGCCAGTGTCCCTAAAACCTACCCACATAGTGCACTGCCACAACTTGGGATGGCTCTCTTGGACTCCTGACCTGTGTAAGCAGCCTTTGGCTCTCCTAGTCCTGGTCCATGAGGTCCCTCTTGTCAATCCTGCCATCTCTGTGGGTAGAAGAAAGGTCTGGGATGGGTTTCTATCAATTAGGAAATGACTAAACTGTTAGCGTATGAATGTAACCCAAAAGCAGTACGCAGTGAGAAACAAATGAATATGAGGAATTCTGAGACTCATGGGAAAACTTATGAGAGGTGATGCAGAGCAAAGTAAGCAGAGCCAGGTAAACAATTTAACACAGTGACCATGAAAGTGATTTTGTGGTTTAATGGTTGTTCAGTCATGTCTAATTCTTCATGACCCCATTTAGGGTTTTCTTGGCAGAGATCCTGGAGGGGTTTGCCCTTTCCTTCTCCAGCTCATTTTACAGATGAGGAAACTGAGGCAAATAGGGTTAAGTGACTTGCCCAGGGTCATAGTAAGTACCTGAGGCCAGATTTGAACTCACAAAGATGAGTCTCCTTGACCCAGGCCCAGCACTCTATGTACTATGGCACCACCTAGCTGCCCACAATAATGTAAATGATTACACTAAAAATCAGTCCATCTCGGATGAAATGTAATAAGCAATATCAGTCCTAGAGAAATGATAAAGAAGTATACTTTCCTCCTTTCAGAACAGGACTATAGCCATGAAATATGGTATATATTGTCAGATGTGATTACTATACAGTTTGTCTTCATTTAAATGTTTTTCTTTTTTACAAGGGATAATTTAATAACGTAGAGGGTGAGAAAGGGAAATAATTATGGTGTAAAAACAAAAGGCAGGAATAAAACCTTTTTTAAAGAAATTGAATTTGGGGGGCAGCTAGGTGGCACAGTGAACACCAGCCCTGGATTTAGGAGGACCTGAGTTCAAATACGGCCTCAGACACTTACTAGCTGTGTGACCCTGGGCAAGTCACTTGACCCTATTTGCCTTTAAAAAAAAACAAAAAAAGAATAGAATTTTTAAAATTGCCATTTTTATTTCACCCTCAGAACTTTGCTCTGTTTCCCTCCCAAAACATCTCGAGGCTTTCTTTTTCTAAGCTGTTCCATCACATCCAACGCCATGACCATGACCAGCTTCCTTCCACAATAATATCAACACGTTATTACTAAGCCCCACTAAAACAACACAAAACCCTGCAATAACAGCATTTCTCTAGTTGTAAACCAGATGATCTAACTATCCTTTGTGATGCTGTCTCATCCAAAGTCAGGTTTTCATATAACCAGTGGATGCCATTAGATGTGATAGACCTGTACTTCCTTTTCCTGATCTACTCGCCTTTTACTTCTCACCATTTGAATTTGTCACTGTTCTACCTGAGGCTTCACCCCATTCTCTTGAGTTGGTCTAGAGCAGGGGTGAGGAACCTGCGGCTTTGAGGCCACATGTGGACCTCTAGGTCCTCAAGTTCAGCCTTTTGTTTGAATCCAAACTTCACAGAACAAATCCCCTTCATAAAAGCATTTGTTCTGTAAAGCTGGGACTCAGCCAAAAGGCCGCACCCAAGGACCTAGAAGGCCACGGGTTCCCCATCCCTGGTCTAGAATATGTAATTGATAAGCTATAGTAGAAAAACAAGGTTCATTTATTCAATCAACATTTATTAAGCAGTGCTGTCTTAAACTCCAAGAGAGAGACAACATTCAGAGATTTACACAATATGGCACTTTTACAATACTTTCAAAGGGGCTTCACTCTGCCAATATTACACTTTAACAGCCAATCAACATGCATTTTATTAAGCACTTTCTTTGTTCCAAGCATAGAACTAGGTTATGAGAATACAAAGATAAAAAGTGAAACAGTCCTTGATCTGAAGGAGCTTACATTCCTTCTGGAGAGACAGCATGTACATCGATAAGCTTATACAACATATATAGAAAAAGAACACAAAGTATTTTGAAGGGGTCAGGGAAGGTGGACACCGGGGACTATAAGAATCAGAGCAGGGCTCAAATAGAAGGTAAAGACAGAGCGGAGCCTGGAAGGGGATACTAAGAGGGAGGTAAGATGGAGTACAAATGCTTAAGACTCATATGAACGTCGGAATGTAGAGAATTCTCACACTGATACTACATCTCTTGTGAGGGGATGAAAGCCTCATTGTCTCACATCGTTTCTTCAGCAGCAATGCCCTCTCCACCAATCTCTGTTGTAATAGGACCAAGATTTACCAGCATTTTCGGGAACAAATAGTGAGTGACGCTGTAGGCCAGAGTACTCCAGTGCTAATGTCACTGGATATGTGGACATCCCATCTGGGCAGGAAAGGGCTCTCACAAAGCCTGTGGCAACTGTGGGTCCCATCTCTGTTGCTATTCATGCAGGACATGAATCCTTCCAGTTCTGTCGGTCTGGTGTTTATTATGAACCGGAATGCAGGGGTGATCAGCTAGATCATGGCATGCTGGTTGTGGGCTATGGTGTTGAAGAAAATGGAAAGAAATACTGGATTGTCAAGAACAGCTGGGGTGAAGAGTGGGGCCAACGTGGGTACGTTTTAACATCCAGGGACAAGAGTAACCACTGTGGAATAGTGACAGCAGCCAACTATCCTAATGAAAGATGTGATTAAAGGAGAACCGCTTCACAGAGGGATGAGATCTGACCTATATCCTCTACCCAGAATCCAAGTTGTGATTTGAGTATCTTCTGACATTTTTACATTTGTGAAATATAAACATTACTTTGTAATAAATAGCTTGTAATATTGCTTAATTCAAAGACATAAATTTTCATTTCAATTTACCAGCATCTTCTTTTCCCCCACCTCTCAATATGGAGGAGTCCCAGACTGTTCAGACTCCTCTTCCAACAGGGATTGTTGCTGTTTAGTCATGTCTGACCCTATATGGGGTTTTCTTGTCAGAGATACTGGAGTAGTTTGCTTCTCCAGTTTCCTTCTCCAGTGGATTAAAGCAAACAGAGGTTAATGACTTGCCCAGGGTCATATAGCTAGTAAGTGTCCAAGATGGGGTTGGAACTCAGATCTTCTTGACTCCAGGCCTACTGCTCTATCCACTGTACCACCTAGCTGCTTCTTGACAGGTATTAGCATTCCCTAAAAAGAGAAAAAGCTATCCCTAGGACCTGATTGGTCCAGGCTTCCCCCCACAGAGAATCAAGGCTTCTCTGACTTGGTGGATTTCTGAAGTCCATGGCAGTTACCATGATCTTCATTATATCCTGACCTGATGACCAGTTTCCATGTGGAGACAAGGTGGGGCCGTGTTTAAAGAAACTGTCTGTCCCTGTCTCCTTGTTGCATATCCTTGCTGAGTTAATGCCTAGTGTAGTGTCTAGGACATAGTGGGAACCCCTGAAGATTTTTGAGCAAGTATGGCCTGAGTTTTAGAAATATTAATTAATTTAATTAATTAATTTAGAAATATTAATTTGGCAGGTAGGTGGAAGATGGACCAGAAAAGGGGAGAGAAGAAAAGCAGGGAGACTATGGAAATGTCATAGAGAAGGAGTGATGAGGATCTGAAAAAGAGAGCGGCTTTGTGAATACAGAGGAGGGCCTGGATGTAGGAGGAAGAGTCAGCAAGACTTTCTTTGGGAACTGGTTGGATGTGGGGACTGAGGCTGAGGGAAGAGTTGAAGAAGACGCTTACCTGGGTCCAGACACTGAGGTTGCCAAAAGTGGGTGACTAAAAGAATTATTGGTGTCCTGACAGTAGTACATTCAGGGAGGAAGGTAAGTTCCAATTTGGACCTGAATTTGAGATGCCAATGGACCGACCACCTGTTAGTGGTCCTGGACTAGAGTTGGAGAAATGGGGGCTGGTTGTGTAGATTCAGCAGTCATCTGCACAGATTGTTGTTATCTTTGTCCTTAATTTTTGAAGAGTACTATGACGTCAGGGAAATGATGGTATGACTTGCAGTTGACTTTGATTTGAGGGAGGGAGGGCTGTGCAAGGTCACCAGACTCACTTTCTCCTCCACAGCCATCTGGATCCAGCGACCAGCTATTCATCAAGACAACTGGAGATGGCTCGGGATGCAATGGGAGACCCCGGCCCTTTTAGGCTCAGGCCTTTTCATGTACTCACTTAGAGTGAGGTAAAGCCCATTCAGTGAATAGACCAAGCTCTGCTTAATGGGTGCATTTTGGGCCCTCCTGCCTTAGAGTGAATGTTAATGGTAACTGGAACAGCAACCTTGAGGGTCTTCCCCTCCCAGTTCGATTGTTTTTCCCTTTTTTCTCATTAAAGAGGCCATCCCTTGACTCATATCTACATGGAGCTGGTAGATGAACCTATAGAAGATGACGAGATTGCCCAGAATGGAGGAAGTGAAGAGAAGGGGGCCCAGGATTGAGGCCTGAGGAATACCCCAAGTTAGGGTTTCAGGAGAGGAATACTGATACAGAAAAAAAGACAGGGACAGTTAAGGGGAGGATCAAGGGTGTCCAGTAGGATGAGGTGTCCTTGATTGGAAGAGAGTCTTGTCCCTTGGCATTTTCTAGCACGGGTGATAAAGCTGATGAAGAAGAAATATTTGAAACTTATGGAATACTTTGAGATTTATAAAAGACTTTCATCATTCCAACTCGGCGAGGTTGATGATGTAAATTGTGCCATCCCCACTTTGTAGTTGGACAAACTGAGGACTTGCCTAAGATTTGAACCCAAGCCATCAGGTTTCATCTTCAGTACTCTCTCTCTCCACCCATACTACATTATCTCTTAGCTATTTACTATTTGAGGGAATTAGTTGGAGATGTGGAAAGAGTGCTAGGTCAGGAAGACTCATCTTCCTGAGTTCAAATCTGACCTCAGACACTTACTAGCTGTGTGATCCTGGGCAAGTCACTTAACCTTGTTTGCCTCAGTTTCCTCCTCTGCAAAATGAGCTGGAGAAGGAAACAGCAAACCACCCCAGTATCTTTGCTAAGAAAACCAACAACACTTAGCATTTGACTTTGAGAAAAAAAATTCCTCCCAATTTATTGCTGTAGTTTTTCTTCTCGAGTGATGCAGAGGATAGAGTGCTGGAATCAGGAGGTCCTGAGTTCAAATCCAGCTGCAGAGGCTTACAAGCTGTGTGACCCTGGGGCAATTTAACCTCTGCTTGTCTCAGTTTCCTCGACTGTAAAAGGGGGATGTTAATAGCACCTACCTCACAGGGTTGCTGTGACGATGAAATACTATAACATTTGTAAAAAGCACATAGCACAGTATAGCATATGGTAGGCATTGTATAAAGAATCATTCCCTTCCCCTTCTGCTTCCTCTTCCCCTTCCCCCCTTTCTTAGATGACTCCCTCTCCCTGGTTTAGCCCTACCTGGCTCTTTGTGCTCCGATTTAAATGAAGGCTTTGTGGGCCAGCTCTGAGGAAAAGGTTAATTGAGATCAAACTACCACAACTCCATTTAAAATTCCAAGCTTATTTTGTTAATTTATATTGCTATTATGAATATTTATTTACATTATTAAATGAGTGTCACCTTGCCTGAAGGTACTAAATCATTGCAGAATTTTTTTAACAAAGTTCTTACTCACCCTTCCCACATTTTACCATGTCATAGTAATGATCTATCTGAAGTCAGCGAACATTGGTAGCAATGCCTTGAGTCATCATTTAAATTATTTAAATTCTTATCCAGTTTTTTTTTTTACTTTTCCTGAAGCATGATTTCTTTTAGGTCTCAGACTAATGGTCTTGTAGTAATTTAGAGTATTTCTAAATACCTTCCTGAAAACAGTAAGCAATTGGCCAAATGTAGACCAAGGAAACTGGATTTTTTTTTCTTTGAGGAAAAATGAGCTGTCAAACAACCTGGGTTATTAAACCATATGTGTGTGATGGCCAGGGAGCCCCAGTTCATGAAAGTGCGTGATATAGCACAGGACAAAGAACTTTCTTTTCCGAATCAGAAATATTCACGTATTATAGATGGTTGGGGACCTCCCACTGTTGAGCTGATAGAAGGACATCATCATGTATTCTGGAAAAATGAGAGTGTGTTCCCCAGTGAGTCTGGTCCACATTTTCTGAGTCGATAAGTGAGAACAAGAGATGGGCGATTTACAAAAGAGGGTAGGTAAAAGGATAGTGGGGAAGGAGGGGGAAGGGGAAAGGTAGGGGAGAAAGACTGAAAGGACCATGCGAATAATATATTGGTGGTCTTTGTTTTTTCTGAACCTACAATTTCACATTATAGTTAAAAGCTGGTAATTGCCCAAATCAAAATTAGGATTCTGTTCATTTTTCCAGCATGAAAGATCATCAGTTGCTCATTTAAGTAAGATTTTGTGCCTTGATGATAAGGTACCTGAGTCTGTGTCCCTGCTATGAAAAGCACGATGTGTAAAATTCAAAAAATGCTTGTGGAAATTGAAAGACATTTTCTTCACTCATGGCTTTTAATGGCCTTGACCAAAGAACAACATTGTACTTCCAAAGGCAGAAAGGTATAGAGAATGCTGAAATTTGCGAAGCCCATCTCCATTTACCATTCTGCCTTTTAAATTCATGGTCTTAATCATTCCATCAGATAAGAGGCTGGCAGCTAGGTGAATACAGTACTGTGCCTGAGTTCAAATCTGGCCTCATACCCTTACTATCTGGGTGATGCTGGGCAAGTCAAGATGAGGATAATATTAACACCTAATTCCCAGGGTTGTTATAAGGATCGACTGAGATAATATTTGCAAAGCGTTTGGCACTTTGTTATATTATTAGCAATTATTAAGATATGAAGAAGAGACACTGGTTCTGGGAATTTACATGGTAAATAATATAAATTTAGGATCCAGCCAGAGAATTCTCACCTGCAAGGTGAGAAAGATTAAGTCAGAATCAAAAGCCAAGAAGAGTGTTTAGAAGCAATAGTAGGTCAATAATTAAGTAAAGAAGTGAAATTTTGGAAATCAGAGCTTTTTGAGATGTAAGGTTTTGAAATTTGGTCTCTTTGCTGTGAGTGCAGGCATGCCTGTCCTTTCTAATGAAGAGAAACCAAGAGACAGTGTTTGGCAGGCAAACACTTTACCCTGGAAACTAAGTCACATAAAGGTACAGAACAGTGAAAAAAGTGTTAAGCAAGTCAGTGAACTTGGCAGAGTAATGTAAAGAGAAGTGAATCTGGAGTCAGGAGACCTGAATTTGAATACTACCACCAGTGCACCAAGGGCTGACCATAAACATCTTACAATCTCTCTGAGCTTAAATGTCCTCATATATGAAAATGCAGTAACAATTCTAATCTACCTCACAGGGTTATTTGAGGAAAATCTTTTGTAAACTTGAATGCATTGTTGAAATATTAAATAGGATGATTTGATAATTGTTAATAACTTAGTAAAAGGGAAATTTAAGATTATAGCAGTAGATCACTTTCTACAACAGCTTTCTTTCTGAAAAATTGGATTGTGTGAACAAAATAACATTTCCTACTGATTTCAGAATGGTGTTATTTTCATTTCAAATAGGTCTCCTACTGACTGTAGGTCCTGACTCCTGGACCTGAAGTTTTTTCCTCCTCTTCTTCCTCTCTTTCCTCCTTCTCTCCACCCCCCCATACCCTTCTTCCTCCTACCCCTCTGGCCACCTCCCTACCTTCCTTTTTCTTTTCTTCCTTCTCTAAGAAGGAGGACCCATTCCTGGGCCAACAGGGATGGGCTCTGAGCCCATTCCTTCTCCCAAAAGGGCCCCTCTGCTCTGCACCCAATGCAAAGGTCCAGACTAGATTCTGTCCTGGCCTCTACCAAGGTTCCTTTTTCTCACACCCTTGGCATGGTAATTCACATTTCCCCTTCCTCCCACTGCCACCCCTCCCTGCCCCTCTACCCTACCCAGTTCCCTGGGGACAAATTATTTAAAGCTTAGGTTTATACTCATGCTTAGGTCTCCCCAAAGTTGGGAATAAAAATCCACTCAATGTAGAACAGAAAGAATAGGGATTGCCTTTGTGATGTCCTTGGTAGCCATAATTCCATTCATCAAAACTGGTTGGTACCTTGCCTACAACTTATATTGTATTATATGTGTAAAGTATTAGAGAATTGCCTAGAGTGCTGAGAAATTGAATTACTTGTCCAGGGTCACAAGAAGGGCAGCTAAGTGGCACAGTTGTTAGAATGCCAAGCCTGGAATCAGGACAACTCATCTTGAGTTCAAATCTGGCCTCAGACACTTACTAACTGTGTGACCCTGGGCAAGTCACTTAACCCCATTTGCCTTAGTTTCCTAATTGGTCAGATGAGCTGGGGAAGGAAATGGCAAACTTTAGTAACGACCTTGGTCTAGCCTAAGGTAGTATCCTCTTGACCTTTTTTTGAGCTATTTTCTTTCTGAAAAGGAAATTTCCTCACCTGGTTAATCCTTAGGCTTGCTTTTGACACCCTGTGACTACATGATTGGCTGTCAGATATAATTCATGCCTGGAATAAAACAGAACTAAGGTGGGTTTTTCCCCTGTTATGATATATGACACAGTTATAGCTATATCCCTCTTTTTCTTTTTATAGCAAATTTCTATAATCAAGATGTTTCGTAAGTACAATACTAAATCTATTAAATAATAGATTGATACTGGAACATCTGAGTTTACTGAGGAAGCAAGAATGAGCATCTTATAATTTTAACCTTTACTTGTAGTCAAATTATAAAACAAGAATGATGTCCTCTTAGGAGGGGAATGATTAGACAAAGTAATAAGACAAAGATGTAATGTAAAAAGTTTTCTAAATAAATGGAATGGTAAATTTTGAGAAAGCAGCAGAATACAAAGACAAAAGTGAAATATCCCTTGCCCTCAAGGGACTTACATTCTACCAGGGAGATAGCATGTTCATACCTAGGGATATACAAAATAGATACAGATTCAATGCAAAATTACTTAGGAAAGGAGGGCACTAGTAGCTTGGAGAACCAGGAAGGATCTCCTCCTAAGGCCTGAAAGAGAATAGGGATTCTAAGATGCAAAAGTCAAGGAAGGAGGGCATTCCAGTCATAGAGAACAAAAGCATAGAGGGAGGAGAGAGTGTCGTGTATGTGGACCATTGAGAGGGCTAGACATCCAGCTATAATGTGCATGATGGGGAATGTTTGGAAATAAGGTTAGAAAGGTAGATCGGGTCCAGATTGTGAATAACTTTAAATGTTGGAGGAGATTCTTTTTTGTGTCTGGAGATCATAGAGAACCACTGATATTTATTGGACCTGGAACCAAGAAAGCCTGTGTTTAGATCTGGCCTCGGATATTTACTGTGTGACCCAGGGCAAGGCATTTTATCTCTAGTTGCCTCCGTTTTTTTTTCTGTAAAATGGGGATAATTATAGCACCTACCTCCCAGCATTGTTGTAAGGATAAAATGAGAGGATATTTGTAAAGTTCTTTGCAAACCTTAAAATACTATCTAAATGCTAATTATTATTGCTAGCTAGCTCTTGTTGTTGAGAAAGGGAATGACATAGTGTAATGACAATTTGGCTAGCAGCTGTTGTGGGGTGTAAGACCCAGCAAGACCAGCAACAAGAGCACACAAGAGGACTACCAGCCCAGATTCTTTGATCTGCTTTTCTAAGGAAAGCAACTTTAAGGGGTTAACAATCTCAGTATAATCAAACATACATATATCATTCACTTAGTTCAGGGGCAAAAGATCAGCTCCCCAAACTTCAAGGCAAATACAAACAGAAATTACAAACAGAGACAATATAAACAGACCAAATCACAATTCATAGTTACCAAAGAACCAATGGGTCTGGGTTAGCAAAGCCAGGGGGCAGTTATAATAGCTTGCCCAGAGTCATGTACCACTCTTCCAGTGAGTGACAGCCCCAAAGAAAAACGCCAACCTCTGAGTTTATGTATCCTGTTCAGGGTCAAAGGGCGTCACCACATACCGCTCAAACCCAGGTGACCTAAAATCATCACAAACATGTGACTCAAACCCATGTAAACTAGGCTTTCCCTTGAGGCAAGCAAGTCATCTAAGACTCCTGATCCAATCAAAGAAACAAAGGCCAGACTCTTCAAGGGCACTTGATTAAATAAGTGCTAAAAGAGAAAACAGTAAAAGAAAGTCCCATCTAATTACTGATACACAGGGTCAGGCCTACATTTAGAAAATCACTTTGATGGCTTTTCAAAGGATGAATAGCAATGAGGTAAGATGAGGCAGGGAGACTAACCATGAAAGTGCAGCCCATAGACAAAGTAACTATTGTGGTGGCTGTGCGGGTAGAGAGAAGGAGACAAAGGGAGAGACTTGTGGAAGTAAAAATGACAAAATCCGACAACTAATTGGATATGGGGGAGCATTAGAGTAGAGTCAAAGATGGCGCTGACTGGTAAATCTGGGTAACTGGAAGGATGGTGCTGCCCTCAACAGACGTAGGGAAGTTCAGAAGAAGGGTAGCTTTGGGGAGAAAGATAATGAGCTCAGATTTGGACATTGGATTTGAGATGCCTGCAGAACTCTTAGTTCTATATGTCCAGGAGGCAGTTGGATATATATGACTAAAATTCAGCAGAGACACTAGCGTTTGTAGCATTGGATAGAGCACTGGGCTTGGAATCAGGAATTTCTAAGTTCAAATCCAGACTCAGACACTTATTAGCTGTGTGACCTTGGGCAAGTCACTTAATTTCTGTTTGCATCAGTTACTTTAACTGTAAAATGGGATAATAATAGCTCCTACCTCCCCAGATTATTGTGAGGATCAAATGAGATGTTTGCAAAATATTTAACACAATATTTGGCATATAGTAAATGCTATGTAAATGCTAGCTAGTAGCAGTAGTAGTATATAGATCTGCCCATTTATCAATAAGTATGTTAGTTAATAATTATAAACAGTCAACTAATAATTAATTGGCACAATTAATGCATAGATCTGGTGATCAATCAATAAGTAATTAATAAGCAACCAATAAGCATTTATCAAGTATCTACTATATGCCAGACACTGTGCTAGGTGCCAGGGATAACAAAGGCAAGAAAACCCTCATTCTGTCAAGAAAGTTTACATGGACATATATGTCTATACAGAATAAATCATGTATGTGGACCATAGAGAAGGCTAGATGTCCAGCTATAACATGTAGTGAGGGAGTGTAGTGTAGTGAGGGAGAGTTGAGGGGATTAGGGAAGGCTATGAAGCAGATGTGAAGGTGTAGTAAATTCCAAATGGGGGAGGGACAGCCAGTGTAAAAACACAGGTACAGGAAGACAGAATGTCATGTGTGAGTAAGAGAGAGAAGACCAGCTTGGCTGGATCATAAAGTGAAAAAAGGAAGGTAATAGATAATGAACCTAGAAAGATAGATTGGGGCTAAATTGTGAGAGGCTTTAAGAGCCAAATAGAGGAGTCTCTATTTTATCTAGAAGCAATAGGGAGCCAATGGAGTTTATTGGGGGAGGAGGGGAAGACATGTCCAATCAGCACTTAAGGAAAATCACTTTGGCAGGTATGTAAAAGATAGAGTGGAATAATTAGATACCTGAAGCAGATAGTCTAGGCGAGAGGTGATGAGAGTCTGGATTATTAAGATGGCTGAGTAGTAAGAAGAGAACAGATTTGAGAAATGTTGCAAAAGGAGACCACGAGCAGATTTAACCTTCAAAGAGATGATGTTAAATATATTATGAGGTCACCAAGTGAAAGAGAATAGAGAGAGAAGAGGGACCGGAACAGAGCACTGAGGCACACTCACAGTTATGATCAATCAATCAATTAATATTTATTAATCACCTACTCCATGCCAGGCACTGTGCTAAGCTCTGGGGATACAAAAACAGAGAAACGACAGTCCCTGTCCTCAAAGAGCTTAAATCTAATTGGGGAAACATCATGCAAACTAATATATACAAAGCAAGCTATATGCAGCATAAATAGGAATTAATTAACAGAGGGAAAACACTGGAATTAAGAGGGGTTGGGAAAGGCTTTCTATAGAAGATGTGCTTTTAGTTGGGACTTAAAGGAAGCCAGGGAAGACAGTAGTCAGAAAGGAGGAGGGAGAGCATTATAGGCATGGGAGCAGCCAGAGAGAGTTTCTGGAGCTGAGAGATGGAGTGTCTTCTTGGTGGCATGATAAGAATGATGATCCAGAAAGGAAACTGAGGGTCAGATGGGTTCAAGAAGAACCAAGAAAGAGCATTATCACAAAATCCCAGAAAATGGAAAACATTCAGGAGGAGAGAGGGTTCAGCAGTGTCAAATGATACCGAGAAGTCAAGGATAAGAAAAGGCCATCAGATTTGACAGCTAAGAGGTCCTCAGTAACTTTGGAGAGAACAGTTTCAGTTGAGTGAGGTCCTAAGCTAGTTTGCAAGGGCCTGGTAAGTGAGTAAGAGTAGAGGAGGTGGACTGTTTACATGCGTGTTGTCTACACATTTGGAATAATAGCTGTGACTACACAACATGCATATTAACAGATTTTTATGATTTGCTCCTACTGAAATACCTGTGTACCAAATGTGATTTTCAGGGACTGTGAGTTTTTAATACATGGAAGAATGTAGCCAGTGCCTCTTGGAAGTACAGACCAGGCTGTGATTCACCTCTCTCTCTTAAAAGTGGGAGAAGCCATCATCACACCTATCAGACTGGCTAATATGACAAAACAGGAAAATGATAAGTGTTGGAGAAGATGTGGGGAAATTGGAACATTAATGCATTGCTGGTGGAGTTGTGAACTGAAATAACCATTCTGGAGAGCAATTTGGAGCTATACCCAAAGAGCTATAAAACTGTGCATACCCTTTGACCCAGGAATGCCACTACTAGGTCTGTATCCCAAAGAGATCATAAAAAGGGGGGAAAGGATCCACGTGTGGAAAAATATGTATAGCAGCTTCTTTTGTGGTGGCTAAGAACTGGAAATTGAGATGATGCCCATCAATTGGAGAAAGGCTGAACAAGTGTGGTATATGAATGTAATGGAATATATTGTGCTATGGGAAATGATGATCAGGCAGATTTCAGAAAAACCTGGAAAGATTTACAGGAACTGATGCTGAGTGAAGAGAGCAGAACCAGAACATTGTACACAGCAAAAGCAACATTGTGCAATGACCAACTTTAATAGACTTAGCTCTTCTCAGCAATGCAATGATTTAAGACAATTCCACAAGACTTCTGATGGAAAATTCTATCCACATCCAGAGAAAGAACTATGGAGTCTGAATGCAGATTGAAGCATACTGTTTTCTCTTTTTTCTTTCTTATAGTTTTTCCCTTTTGTTCTGAGTCTTCTTTCACAACATGACTAATGTGGAAATATGTGTAATATAATTGTACATGCATAGCTTATATCAGATTGCAGGCCATCTTGGGGAGGGGGAAGAGAAGGGAGGGGGGAAATTTTAGAACTCAAAATCTTATAAAAGTGAATGCTGAAAACTTAAAATTAATTCTTTTTCTAGAAAAAAGAATAGTAGAGGTTAATTCTGCATGTAGAAGGGAAAATTTCTCCTTGCCAAAAGAGAGAGAGAATTTCCCTTTTCATAAGTGAGAACTTTCTTAATCAGCTTTTCTTTTTTTCTTCCTTTTTTTCTGTTCCTCTCCTCAGGGAGGGAAGCAAGTTTGTTTCACCAAAATAATAGAGTAATAATGGGAACAGGCAGTAGAAAAGTCAGTGGATGAGAAAGTGAATGTGAATGGATGAGAGAGAGAGAGAGAGAGAGAGAGAGAGAGAGAGAGAGAGGAGAATTGGCATGAAGAGATGATCAAGAAAAGCAGAAAATCCCAGGCACAGACAGCCCAGTCTTTCAGTGATGTCTTCAATCCTAGAGACCTATCTGGGAATATATACCAACTATAGAACGAGACTGAGCCGCAATTTTACTGCCAGAATCAAGCATCTTGGAGTAACTATTTTTCTAGGCTGCTCTCTTAGGAATCAAGAGCGAGGGTGAGCTCATTTGGGAATGACTGTTGAGATATGCAGTACGGTGGAGAGTGCAGAACAAATGTGGAGTCACAGGACTGAGTTTGAAGCCCAGTTCTGTGTCTCCATAGACCTGCCTATGATGCAGCTCCCTCTCCCCCTGGAGGGAGGCGGCTTATTACCTATTGTGACTTTGAGTAAGAGCTTAACCCCTCAAGGCATCGGTTTCCTCTCAGTGAAATGATGGGCTTGAAAGGAGCTAAATGACTTTTAAGGTCCCTGCTGGACCTACAGCTATGGTCTGTATGCTTTTCTCTTTCCTTTTTTTTTCAGTCCTACTCTAATTAAAAATTTTATTATTTCGGCGTTTGGTCCTCGCCGAGTCTGTTTGTAACAACCTGAGTTTGACTTCCTAGTTTCAAAATGAAATATGAGCTTGTAGTAGAGGAGACAATTATTATCATTTAAAAGTCCCCATAAATCAAACCTGGGTGCGGAGGGTACAGAGAGGGTCACACTAGTCCACATAACATAAGTATGGTAATATTCACCTAATATTCATAAGCATATTGCTATTGATTTTTATGAATTAAATTTCTGATTCTGTTGGTATTTTCCATATTTCTAGTGACATCTATGTGACTCTTTTGGGACAGCTTCTATCAGAGTGTTCCTTGTAGGACCTGGGACATCATAACCACTTAATAAATACTAGTTGATTGGTTAGTAATGATGACAATGACTTCAAATCAACAAAGCAAGATAACCTTCCAGTATGAGGGCAGCTAGGTGGCACAGTGGATAGAGTGGTCCAGGTCTGAAGTTAAGAAGACTCATAATCCTGAATTCAAATCTGGTCTTAGACACTTCCTAGCTGTGTGACTCTGGGCAAGTCACTTAACCCTGTTTGTCTCAGTTGCCTCATCTGTAAAATGAGCTGGAGAAGGAAATGGCAGACTACTCCTGTATCTCTGCCAAGGAAACCCCAAAAAGGAGTCACAAAGACTCAGACATGATTGAAAAACAAACTGAAGAAGATATGTTTCCTTGTCACTTGAGCTCTAAGCAATTGTCTCTCTAGTATATTTAGATAATCTTCCTTGGGAAGGGCAGTTTACTGGGAAATGAGATTCTTTCGGTAACAATCCAATTTATAGGAAAAAATAAATTGAACATAAATGTATTGAATTTTTTTTCTTTAGTTGGTATCAAGCAAAGCCATGCAACAGGGAAGTATTGAGGATCCAATACTTCTATCAATATTTTCATCTACTCTTCAGTTGATGGAATGGATAACTCACAAATCAAGTTTTCATGGAGACTATAGCTACTCTGGAGGATAAATTTTAGAATAGAGAATGAGCTTCATAAATTGAAAATCAGAGCTGAAATCAATAAGACAGAAATTTACTCCAATCAATACAAAGTTATTCAGGTGAGAAAGAATACAGTGGATAAACACACTCTGCCTATGCAGCAACCAGTCAATTCCGTCATTCCTGGGAAAAACCTTCATCAAGTTAGTTGTCATATTTGGTTAGAGTCAGATATTTAAAAAGTATTCATGACCAAAATTTGTCAGAAAAAGTTATGAAATCAATTAAGGAGTCCATTACTCCCATTTGGCAGTTTTCCATAGAAACAAGTCATGATGGATTTGGAGGTTACTAAGTTTTTGTCTTGAGCATGGACCAACTGGGGCAGCGAGGTGGCAGAGTAGATAGAGCACCAGACCTGGACTCAGGAAGTCTCCTTTTATTAGTTGTGTGACCTTGGGCAAGTCACTTGGCCCTGTTTGCCTCAGCTCTTCATCTATAAAATGAGCTGGAGAAAGAAATGGCAAACCACTCTGGTATCTTTGCCAAGAAAACCCCAAATGGGGTCATGTAGAGTCGGACATAACCGAACAGCAACAAATGGACTAATTAATTGTGGCCTCATCTGGCTCTTCATCAGACACAATATTTTAGATAGAGGTGGATATTGCAGGAAGCTAGACCTCTCAGAAAGCAACTTTTTAAAAAATTAAACTTAGTAAACTAAATTTTTATGAGACAAGGTCAAGAGAAGTTGAGAACTTGTTGGCCGAGAGAAAACAGAAGCTCTGTTTATGACATATACTGGAGCTTGATAATTATCAAAGATCAAGAAAAAGCTCAACGTGGACATCAGCTGAGGTCATGAATAAAGCCAAAGGAACACTGTAGCCTTTAGGACCAAACATTAGGTGGGCCTGGTCCCCACGCACCCCAAATCATGGGAGATGGAACTATCACTTACACGAGTACATATGAAATATATATATATATATATATATATATATGAAAGCATTTTCAATTCATTATCACATTTGAGCAGCAGTGTGGCACAGAGAGCTGACTTCAGAGTTAGAGAGATCTGGGTTCAAGTCAAGTCATTCCTCTGACACTTGTAAGCCATGCCAGTCTGGGCAATAAGAAGCAGAAAAGGTACTTCTATATTTTGGAAAAAGGAATCCTCCTACTGAAGTGAAATTACAAGTTTGATCAAAAAAAGAGAAAAAAAGAAACGTTACCTCTATTAAATTTATCACTGAAAACTTTGCATTTTCCCAGTAAACTGCCCTGCTCAAAAATAGATAATCCAAACCTGAAGAATCCTTCCAAGCTCATTTTCATTCCCATTTTACTGATGAGGAAACTGAGGCAGGGAAACTGAGGCCAGGGTTTTCATTCCTATTTTACTGATGAGGAAATCGAGGAAGGGAATCTTAAGTGACTTTCACAGAGTCACAACCGTTAGTAAGGGGCAAAGCTAAACTTCAAACCCACAGCCTCTGGCTCAATATACCAAGGATACTAGCAGAAAAAAATAAAGTAGCCTTTTCTTATCCAGCTCCCGAGCATACAGTCTATACCTCTTCTATCCCCTTCATTGTGTTCTCCTCTGCCCCACCCCCAGTTCTGTGCCCCGTGGATCTGACCGCTCACTTCCCCTTGCCTTTATTCTCTGAGCTGAATCCCCCGCTGACTCTCCGCTCTCTGACTGCCTGGGTGTTAATACACCAGAGAAAGTGGCAAACCGTATGCAGATTACGGAAAGGTCAAAAGCGAGCAGCTCACTCTCTTTTATGAGTTACCATTGAAACAAGGTTTCATTTGATGCTTTGAAAGTTTGCTGGGGGGGAGCTGGGGGAGGGGGGCAGTATTTACAAGCCAGTCACTAATTTCATTTTCGCAAAGAGAACGCTATCTGGCTCCCTGCTATTCGCAGCCCCGGGCATGAGATGCAACACTCTAGCGCTGTGCCAAAGCTGGGTGTCAGCGTTGCATCAAAAACAGGAGGAAATCTAAGCCTCAGTTCAGTCCTCGAAGCTCTCCCACTTGGGTACGTGGGGCTCTCTTCCCAAACAAAGCTACTAGACGATGTCCAGCACATCTCTCCAAATCCTAGCTGTGACGGTGCTTGGATAACTACGCACCCATCACGCTCCCTTGGACCAACACTGAGCACTGCCTTGCTAATGGAAACCCACCAGCAGCATCACCCTTCTTCGCCCCAGCTCTGTTTACACTCTCTTGGTGCACTTAGCAGCTCATATTGAGAAAGTCGCAGCAGTTTCTGAGGGTGAGATTAAGAGGCAGGAACAGAAATTAGCACCATATGCTGATGGGGTTTTGTTATTTATTCTTGATTCAGATGCTTCTATCCCCTCCATTATATCTGCAATCAATCACTAGACTTCCTTTTCTAGATGCAAAGTCAACTTAATAAAAGAATTTATGCTTCTTTTTTTTTCCCGTGGCTAGGGGAGCTCTCGTGACCAAATTACTTCACTATTTCATTTCGGAGAGGCTCCCCATGGAATTAATTACTTTGAAATCAAGATATCTCTGAACTACAATCCTTTTTTAAAGAGATCATTGGCACTCCCGCCTACCAGAGAGGGATTCCATAATTGGATCTGATTTTCAGGACAGTTTCCCAGAGCAGGTTTCGAACAATAAAAGATACAGCTCGGCCGCCATCACCATCCCTTTAACCTGTGCAACCCCTCCAAGCCCATTTTCAAAGGCTTTTTGAATGATAATGGATTTTTTTTCTTTTAGCTTTGTGAAACTGTTGCAAAAATTATAATGCGATGTTAAGTCTGTGAATTTAAACATAAACATATGGGACCCTGGAATATCATTGTGAACAGCACAACCGTGTCATGTAGGCTAACAGCGTCTCTTATTGGCTTCACTTCTTAGTGGAGAGGGGGCAGTATGGTGGAGGCTTCTGAGCGCTGACTTTGGAGTCAGGAGACCTGGGTTGGAAATCCATCCAATGCTGTTTTCTGTGACCTTGCACAAATCGCTTAGTCTCTCCTTGTCTGTAAAATGAAGAAGTCGAACTCAGTCTTTAAAGTCCCATTAGGCTCTCAATGCGGCATCTTCTGAATGATGTGTTGCTTACAATTTGAGAGCTGGAAGGTTCTGAACCTAGGATTCATAGAGACCTAGGGCTGTGTGAACATCGGTAGGAAAAAAGAATCTCTATTTCAGCATCATTGGTTCCCTTTGTAATCCTGGGTATGTTAGTTTATGCATTTAAAACCGTGATTCTGAGGCTTCACCAACCTCTCAAAGTCTTGGATCCAGGATTCACAAAAAAGGGAAGATCCCCAGATATGCTGGTGGGGTTTTGCAATTTATTCCTGATCCAGATGCTTCTACCTCCAATATTATACCTGCAATCACTCACTTGACTTCCCTTTTTTGATGTAAAGTCAACTTAATAAAAGAATTTATATTTACTTTTCCCCTCCATGACTAAGGGAGCTTCTCAGAATCCTTGTCTCCCATCAAGACTTTGCTCAGGTGTCACTTTTTATATTGGAGCCCACCCCATAGCTGTTAGTTCTCTCTACCTTCTCAATTTACCTTGTATTTCTCCTCTGCCCTCCTCCAGACCCAATGAAAGCAGGGATTATTGTGGTTTTGTCTCCTTATTCCCAGTGCCTATCACAGTACCAATAATAAATATTTGTTGAGTTAAATAAATTAGCTTGTCTACTCCAACCCCTTCATTTTGAGAAAGAGGAAACTGAGTTCTGGGGAGGTTAACTCACCCATGGCCATTCAGCCTTGGGTAATGGAGAAACTAAGCCAGGACCTGAGGCTCCTTCCTGCTACCTAATTCTGGGTCCTTTCTACTAAACCAGGGGATGACTGTTTTGGCTAGAATTTTATAACAGCTAACACACTCTTGCTGAAGTGCTTCACTGGCCATTTTTTTAAGCTTCTGATTTTGGTGACTCCAATTCCCTCATACTGCCACTCTCCAACACACTGGTGATTTGGTGTGATGTAGTTGGGAGAAAGCCTAGGACCCTCATGCCCAAGAGACTGGAGAATACCAACAATCCCCCTCCACTCCACCCAGATCACCAGGCTGGCTTTCCTCCAGCCCTGCCAGGTGCCTTACGGAGGCACAACCTCACAAACGCTTCTGCAGGTTCTGCAACTCCTACCTCCTCAGCAGCCACAGCTACCGAAGATTCAGGAAAAAATCTAGAAAATCACCAAAGTCCTTACCACTGTAAATGGTTCAACATCAAAAACAGATATGGTTTCATTCATTAAAAATGCATAACCATCTGCCTTGCCACTGGGCCCTAAAGACCACTGGACCTTTCCATCTCACTTGGCAAATGAATCTGTCTTTGTGTTGTCTCTCTTTCCTTGGTATATGGACTCCTTGAGAATAGGCACCATGCTCCAATTCTATTCGTGTCACCATAGTACTTGGAATATAGTAAGCATTTTTACAAAGTTCATTCATTCATTCATTCATGCATGCATTCGCACACTCATGCATTCATGCATGCGTGCATGTTGGCCACATGGCTGAATTTCCAATAGAAGAAAAGTGCCTTAAGGGCAAGGACTGTTTTTGGTTTTTGTATGTTCACAACCCCAGCACCAGAACAGTACTGAATATATGTTCCTTGAGTTGAATTGAAATGAATTTGTCTATTTTCAGACATCAGTGTTGATACCACAGTCTGATTTTCATGTTTTAAAAACATTTATTTACTTTCAGCATTCATAGAAATTTTGAGTTTCAAAATCTCTCCCTCCCTTCAGCCCTTCTCCCATCCACTGAGAAGGCAAGCAATATGATGTCAATTATATACGGGAAGTAATACAAATCATATTTCCATATTAGCCATGTTACCGAAAAAAAGGCAAGAAAAATGAAAAAAGTGGAAAAAGTATGCTTCAGTCTGCACTCAGAGTTCATTAATTCTCTGGAAGTAGAATTTTTCATCATAGGTCCTTTGAAATTGTCTTAGATCATTGTATTGATCAATATTGCTGTCTCTGTGTACAATGTCCTCCTGGTTCTGTTCACTTCACTTTTCATCAGTTCATATATGTCTTCCCAGGTCTCTCTGAAACCATTCTGCTGATAATTTCTTGTAGCACAATAGTATTCCAACACAATCATATACCACAACTTGTTCAGCCATTCCCCATTTGATGGGCATCTATTCTGATCAATACAATGATTCAAACCAATGCCAAAGAACTTATGATGAAAAATAGTATCCAGCTCCAGAGAAAGAACTGATGGAGCTGAATGCAGATTGAAACATAATTTTTTCACTTCTTTTCCTTTTTTGCAGCATGGCTAATATAGAAACATGTTTGGTATGATTTCATCTGTAGGTAAAAGGAGAAGGGAGGGAAAGAATTCAACAAGTTTTTTTTTAAAAAAATGTTAAAAAACAAATAAATAATAAAATTTTAAAAACAAAAAAATGGGCATTCCCTCAATTTCTAATTTTTTGTCACTACAAAAAGAGCTGTTATAAATACTTTTTGTACATAGGGGTACTTTTCCCTTTTATTTGATCTCTTTGGGATACAGACCGAATAGTGGTATTCTAGCCCTTTGGGCATCATTCCAAATTGGTCTCCAGAATGGTTGGACCAGTTCACAGCTCCACCAACAGTGAATTAATGAATCCCTTTTTCTGCAACCCCTCCAGCATTTGTCACTTTACCTTTCTGTCATGTATCACATCCGATAGACATGAAGTAGTATCTCAGAGTTGGTCTCTTTTTGCATTTCTCTGTTCAATAGTGATTTAGAGAATTTTTTCATATGACTATTGATAGCTTTGATTTTTTCTTCTGAAAACTTTATATCCTCTGATCATTTATCAATCATGGAATGGTTCTTATATTTTTACATTTGTCTCAGTTTCCTATATATTTTGAGAAATAAGACAGGTGTATATTTTTAATAGCATTTTATTTTTTCAATTATATGTAAAGACAATTTTTAGCATTCATTTTTATAAAATTTTGAGTTCCAAATTTTTCTCCCACACTCTTTCCCCCTCTCCTCTTCCTAAAACAGTAAGCAATTTGATATAGGTTTATATATGTGCAATCATGTAAAACATTTCCATATTAGTCATATTTGTGAAAGAAGAAACAGATAAAATGAAAAAAATAAAGTGAAAATAGTATGCTTTGAACTGCATTCAGAGTCCATGAGTTCTTTCCCTAAATATGGACAACATTTTCCATCATGAGTGCTTTGTAGTTTCCTTGGATCATTATATTGCTGAGAAGAGCTAAGTCATTCATAGTTGATCATCACACAATATTGCTGCTATTGTGTATAATGCTTTCCTGGTTCTGCTCATTTCACTTTCCATCGGTTCATGCAAGTCTTTCCAGGTTTTCTTGAAGTCTTCCTGCTCATCATTTCTTATTGCACAATAATATTCCATTACATTCATATACCACAGCTTGTTCAGCATTCCCCAATTGATGGGCATCCCCTCAATTTCCAATTTTTTGGACAGGCACCTGTTCTTAAGAGCATGTCCTGGAAGGAAAATATCTATAACCCCCAACAATGAATGACCTTCCCATTAGCCAGGACATCCCTTCTTGAAGTATTGAGCCTATTCACACCCTTTCCCAGGTCTTCCCAAGAGCAGACCCCAACCCCGACCTGGCTCACACTCTAGGTGAGTTTTAATTTCTATCTTGCATGTCTGAGATGTTGGCAGTATACAACAGCCTTTCACATCATTGATGTTTTTCCCACTTTTCCCAGCTAACAAGTCATTCAGCACAGAAAGACAGCTGATGAATTCTGAGCAGACACCCAGTGAGAGTGCTTTAACCACTTGCCTCTCACTTTTAGTACAACGCAGTTGTGCCTGAAGAAGGGAGAATGGGCTGAGTTACTCCGGAGCAATCCAATTGCTCCTGACGAAATCAGATGGAATTGAGTTGGTTGTTGATTTCTTCAGGAGCAATGGAGTGGTGCCTGATGGAGTTAAAAGCAACTCAACTGCATTTGAAAATTTCTACTCGCTATTCAATTGAGCTTGAGAATTATTAATCGCCTGATCCCATTGCATGTAATAATTTTTCTATACTCAAAATCCAGGTCTGGAGGGAGAGGCTGGACAAAAAATATGACCAATAATGTTAATCCAGTTTCTCCTCAGTATTTTCCAAAATATTTGAATAGACTTTTTAAGGCTCTAAAAAGCATTTTTTCTTTATTTTTTGGAGTGTAAGAAAGGCAAGTCTATGGTGGTGGAGGCCTGGAAGAAAAAAGAATGAGAGAGAGAATGACGACAGAGGGAGAGAGAGACAGAGAGAGAAAGAGAGAGAGAGAGAGAGAGGAAGAAAGAAAGAAAAAAAGAAAGAGAAAGAAAGAGAGAGAGAAAGAAAGAAAGAAAGAAAGAAAGAAAGAAAGAAAGAAAGGAAGGAAGGAAGGAAGGAGGGTAGGAGGAGGGAAGGAGGGAAGGAGGGAAGGAGGAGGGAAGGAAGGAATGAAGGAAGGAAGGGAGGAAAGAGGGAAGGAGTAGGGAAGGAGGGAAGAAAGGAAGGTAGGAAGGAAGAAGGAAGGAAGGAAAGAAGGAAGGAAGGAAGCAACACAAATAGAGAGAATTTTCAGATGCGAATTACAGTCTTAAATTTAGAAAAGGGGGTCTGCATGACAGAAACCATGAAGGTTCTAATCCTCTGTTCTCCCTTTCTTATTTTTAATAAATGTCTTACTGATTATAATTTTTCACATGGTATCACTTCCCAATAAACACCACCAAAAAGTAGAATGTTCCCTCGTAACAAAGAGGAATAGTTAAGCAAAACAAACCAACACATTGGCCACTTCTGATAAGGTAAGTCTCATTATGTGCCAAAGTCTGACATTTTTCTTCTAAGAAGAGGGAGGTATGATTCACTATCTGTCCTCTGAAGTCAAAATTGGTCGGTGCATGGATTAGAATTCTCATGTCTTTCATCTCTTTTACTTTATGTAGCTTTATTTATTGTTTTTTCTTTGTTCTCTGTAGAGATCCCAAGCCCCCAAAATGAGAGAGACAGGAGAGAGACACAGAGAGAGATAGAAAGAGAAACAGAGACAGTGGAATGATTATTTCTCCTCTCTCATCTGGGTCCTCTCTGACAGAAGCCATGCCAAAGGATAAAAGGATGTTATCTCTACCTAGTACTCTCTTACAAGTACTCTTTCTCTCTGTAAGCTTGCACCTAAGATGCTCAGAACAAGATGGCGGTGGTAAAGTCTGAGCCCAAGGCAAGAATGGCATGAACAATTTGAGCACGATGGGGGAATAGTCAGGCTTAGCCAATCAGCCACAATTTAGGCCCAAAACAACATCACCTGGTATCAGCTGAAGTCTGACAGTCATCAGCACTCTCCTGCTTGCCCATAGGAGGATGAACTTGGGGGAAACTGTCTTCCCTGCTTCCAATTCGTAAGCCTGAGGTGGGGGGGGGGCATAAATGTCCCTCCCTCTATGCTTAGCTATGCCCTTGGGGAGAGCTTTGACTTCTCCACTGAAGATGTGGGAGGAGGGTATATACTCTGTGAAGGGGAGGTTTATGCATTTCTTTTGCATGTTACTCCATCTTACTTTTTAGAAATTATGTGATCACAAGCATCTGAATTTGTGGTTGCTGTGGGAAGTCTTACACCTGAGAGTATAAGAGGTTTATGGGGTGGGGGCTCTGAGTTAGCAAGATAGTGTTTTTCATGTAAAAATGCATAAATAATATCACTTTTCAACTTCTCAACTTAATTAGGACCTGTCCAGTCAGGGGTTAACACAAAAGACACTTTGAAACCAAGGTCTGAAGTGGAAATGTGCTATGGACCCTAAGTATTTACTAGTTCAAGTACCCTCTAGTGGCCAGTGGGCACACAGCAGCCTATTAAAATTTGGTGGGGTTGGTGTTGTTGGTATTGGTGTTGGTGGTTGGTGGTTGGTGATTGGTGTCGGTGGTGTTGTAAGTAGAATTTATATATTGCTTTAAGATTTGCAAAGCACTTCATGAATATTATCTCACTTATTCCTCCCAATAATTCTTCAAGGTAAATGCTATTATGATATCCATTTTACAGGTGAGGAAACTGAGGCAAACAGAAGTTAAGCAACTCGCCCAGAGTCAGAGTTGGATTTGAACTCTGGTCTTCCTGACTCCAGGTCCAGGACTCTATCCACTACAACACTTAGTTGTCTCTAATAGACAGCACTTACATCTTGCTTTAAGGTTTATAAAGTGCTTTGTAATGTTATCTCATTTGATCCTCGTAACATCTCATGGAATGTAGGTGATATTAGCATCCACATTTTACAGATTAAAAAAATTGAGGCAAAGGTAGGTTTTATTGTTTGATCTTCATAATACCCCCTGGGAGATAAGTGCTATAGGGTCCCCATTTTACAGATAAGGAAACCGAAGCAAAGAGCTATTCAATGACTTGCTTAAGGTCACATAGCTAATAAGTATTTGAGGCTGGATTTGGACTCAGATCTTCCTGACTCAAAGTCCAGCACTCTACGCACCAAGCCACCTAGCACTCACCAAAGACAGCTTGGTAGCCCAAGTAAAGAAGCACCTAGAGGCTCATTCAGATATTAATTTTTGCCCAAGATCATCATCTAAATAGAAGCCCTTAAGGGTCTCCCTACATACTTAAGAAAGGCAATGTAGAGCCACTCCCCAAAAATCTCATTTACACTAACATAGTAACTATGTAAACGGTTCTCTTGGTTTTGCTTGCATAAGGGAAGACTGGCCACTGATCCTAGGGTGCTCCTGTTGCAATTTCCCATGAAGAAGAAGCCTACCTTGGGGAGAGTCAGGATGACTTGGAAGTACTGTGGAGAGACATTCTGTACCTAGCTCTAGTCCAGTAACCATGTAATGAGGAAGAGTCTTTTTAATTGCCTAGGGGTACTTTCAAAAGGCGCCAAGCCTTAGCCTCTGTCTCTCTCTTAGTTGGACCCCCTTTTTTCCCATGGCTTCTACTTAGCCAACAGCATGTGGTAAGAAGTAAAGTGGAGGGGAGAGGTCTCAGGCCCTCTCTTCCCCAAGGCTAACATGTGGCCCTATGAATACAGGCCTTGATTCCTTTTTTTTGTGGGAGGAAGGCAGGGCAATTGGGGTTAAGTGACTTGCCCAAGGTCACACAGCTATTAAGTGTGCCAAGTGTTTGAGGTCTGATTTGAACTCAGGTCCTCCTGACTCCAGGGCCAGTGCTCTACTCCCTGCACCACCTAGCTACCCTGGGCCTTCATTCTTTAACTCAGGATTTTAGATGAAGGAAGTTAGAAGCTACAATCTTGCAAATTTTGAAAGATTGGGAGAATAAGCCATTCAGAAGTCCAGGAGTCCAGGAGTCCTGGAATGTGGAGGTTAAGTCCCCAACGGTGGCTGAGAAAAGAGATTGTACTGCATTCATGTCACATTTGGATATGAATTTGGTGGCACCAGTGCTGGAAATTGTGCTAAATCTGAACCCAATCTCCCCAGAGACCAAGGTTATATAGGGGAGAAGATGCCCCTGAGGCAGTTTATACTTCTGTTCTTGCTATATCTTCAAAGTAAATGTGCCTTTGTAAGCACTTATTGATGTTAATTGATTAAACAGAACTTGGACACAAGTCACTGAAGAATAGCAGGGGGGTGGGGGGGGTGGGGAGGAGGGGAAGGAGGAACACATCCACAGGGAGCTCAAGCCAATGGAACTAGAGAAAGACATCCCAACCCCACAGAGTACCTCTAGAACCCTGATGAGAAGATGTAGCAGGCCTTGCTCTGGGATAACAAACTCAGAACATCTTTGCTTCACTCTGCATTGCTTCCTTCATTCTTAAGGTCCTCTGAATTCTTTTTATTCAGTATTTCTTGTGGCATAATTATATTCCATCATATTGTGTCATAGGGAGAAAAGCATTGGCTCTGGATCTTATCAATAGACATTTATTAAGTGCCTACTATGTGCCAAGCTTTGTGCTAAGTACTGGGGTAACAAAAAGAGACAAAAGACAGTTCCTGCCCTCAAAGAGCTTACAGTCTAACGGGGAAGACAACATGCAAATAAATACATTCAAAGCATTCTATATATAGGATAAATAGGAAATAACCATTTAGAAAGTTCAACATGAGACAACTGAACCTAGCAAGAAACCAAGTTTCCAGGACTTTTGTTACCTCATACAGAGTTATCCAGGACTGCTCTTGTGAACCCTGAAGAGGAGACTTGGAATGGAACAGTCCATAAGAACACAATAAAGCCAACATGAAAATGCAGGGAGGAGAAAGTAACCAGAAGGAGGAGTTGGTTAGTATGAAAAGCTACAGAGATGTCAAGAAGGATGAGGACTGAGAAAAGGCCACTGGATTTAGCAACAAAGAGATCATCAGTGACCTTGGAGAGAGCAGTTTAATTATAGTGGAAAGGATTCAAGCCAAAACACAAGGAGTTGAGAAGTGGGAGGTGAGAAAACAGAAGCAATGAGAATAGGAGTCCTTAGGCGTTCATGAAGGCTGAAAAAGAAAGATGAGATGTAAGCTTGAAGGAACCACAGCATCAAGGGAAAGCTTTTTTAAAGTATGGGGGGTTATGGACATGTTTGTAAGCAGCAGAGAAGGTGCCAGTAGATAAGAGGCTGAAAATTAAGGAGAGAGGGGAGATGATTGAAGGAAAAGCTTCTAGAAAAGCCTGGAGGTGGACAGAGATAGGATCAAGGGCATCAACCATGGGTTACCCAGGGACCTTGTATGGGCAAAAGTGCCTTTGCCAGGTGATGAATATATATGGAGACCTTGTGATGAAAATTGTCCCAGAGAAGTTTCATTTATTCTGTGATGGACTCCATACCAGGAGTTATGATGGAGTGAAAAGGTAGACCCAAAATGTGGATGTCTAAACAGCTCCTGATCCCTAGCCATCTAGAAGTTCATTGTTGTCCAGTCTTTGAGAGAGAAATCTAGCCAGTAAACCCAAAGTTAAGGAGCTCATGGATTGGACAATAGGTCCCTGACCTCCTAGCACAGAGTGAATGCAAATACCAAATAGGAACTGTTTCTCTTTTGTCCAGCAACACTGAGGGTCTTCCCCTCCCAGTTTGATTTTTTTTTTTTGAGTTGTGATTAAAGGGGCCATCCCTTGATTAAATTCTTAAAGAGCGCTATTCACTGAATGGGCTTTATCTCACTCAAAGTGAGAACCAGAAAAGACCTTAGCCTAAAAGGGCTAGGATCTCCCAGTGCATCCTGGGCCACCTCCAGTAGTCCTGTGGAATATCAGGCCACTGGACCCAGATGGCTCTGGAGGAGAAAGTGAGGCTGGTGACCTTCCATAGCCCGCCCTCACTCAAATCAAAGTCAACTGCAAGTCATCTCATCATTTCCCTGATGTCATGGTCCTCTTCAAGGACAAAGGACAAACACAATACGCAACCTGTTGTTCATTCATTTCAGTCATATCTGATTCTTTGTGACCTCATTTGTGATTTTCTTGGCAAAAATACTGCAGTGGTTTACCATTTCCTTCTCTAGCTCATTTTAGAGATGAGGAACTGAGTCAAACAGAGTTAAGTGAATTGCTGAGGGTCACACAACTAGAGAGTGTCTGAGGCCAGATTTGAACTCATGAAAAGGAGTCTTCCTGATTCCCAACCCAGTGATCTATCCACTGAGCCACCTAGCTGCTCCAGCTGGAGGTTCCTTTCTATGGGTGTCAGAGAGTCAGTCATCTCCTACCTTCACTGACCCAATATCCCAAGAACATTGTTAAGAACCTATAGTCTGAGGCAGTGAAGAAAGACTGATGAGATTTCTACCAGGGCCAGAAGGGTTACTTGAGAAAGGATGGAGACTAATGTGAGGGTAGATTAGTAACCAGTACCAGGATCTGAATAGAGTGATATACCTGGATAGAGTGACCCTCAAAGTAAAGAAGATTGCTGAGTGATGATGGGAGTGGAGGATAGGGGAGTGCAGTGTGGGGGAAACCTGGAAGTGACAGTAAGGAACAAAAAGTATGACTATTCCTCCCCATCCTGGCCAAGGGTGTGCGAGTGGGGAGGATGGTGGAGCATGAAAGGTACATCCAGTACTGTAGATGGTAGCCAGGAATGAAGTATCTTCCAAGGGGAGCCAAGTTTCCATGATAGCAAGAAAATAAATAGAGAATCAAATTGTGCCTCCAAAGTATATGCACTAGGAGGAACATGACAAATGAAAGCACCAGAGGTACCTGGGCAGAGTGTGGAGTTTTTTTAATGAAGAAAAAATACATCTCTATATCTTCTTTGCTGGAAAAAAAAATGTATCTTCTTATGGGTCTTGAGAATTTCTTTACAGAATGCAGTGAGTTAGAAGAGCAAGAATTAACCTCTAAATGGGAAGCATTTTATTTACTTGGTAGGGGCTCCTTGCCATTACAAATATAGAAACCTAATATTTCCCAAACCACATGGGCAGATCTCTCTGACTGTGGAGATTTGGGATCACACCAAAACAATGATGATTATTCTAGTTCTTGGCTGGCAAAAGAAAAAAATGTTGTTAAGGGGAGGGTGGAGGTGGGAATCTTCTCACAAGTTAGTTTGCAGCATAACCATTGCCAACTTTGTCCAGCATGCTGGAAAATGTACACAGCCTGAGCCAAAAATGAGAATCCATAGTGGGGACCTCAGCTTTAGCTTGGTCTTTGTAGAATGAAGGGGGTAAAGACTATTATTCATGGCCCAATACCTCCAGGTCTTGGGCTATTATGAAACAAGTCTGGTCCAGTGGACTACCTTCCCTGTACTCCCTGCTCCAAATCACCAACTCTTTGAATCATATTTTCTATACCCAGGGTTTACTATGAGAAACTTCTAAATAGGTTATGTCTTGATAGCCAGAGATGAAGATAAAGCCTCTCCTCAAATCCCATATAAGAACTCAGGATAATTCTTTATAGAGAGAGAAGTCAGGGATAAGGTAGAAATTTAGGAAATGCCCTCCTTTCAGACAAACTAAATGACAATAAGTAGGGTAGAAGTGAGGAAATGCCCTCTTTTCAGAAAAAGTGGCTGTCAATGTAGAGAAAAAACATTGGTCTTGAAGCAGTCAAAAGATATGGGTTTCAGTGTGGGCTCTTCCTTTACTACACATTTGACTGTGGGTAAGTCACTTAACCTGGCCTCTATTTTTTCATCTGTCAAATGGGCATCATAATAATTGTACAACCCACCTTAAGCTATAAAATCTCTATGAAATCCTATGTAAATATTGACTAGTAGTAATTCTTACATGTATTATGTAATTTTGATGTCCCCACATGAAACAGTCAGGGTGGCACAGTTCCACCATCACCCAGACTCTCAGCCTACCCTAGGATAAAATGAGGCACCTGTTGAGGAGAATATGGAGCTCTGGAGTTAAGAATGCATACCCTTATCTAACAAAAATAGCTTCAAGGGTGAAAGAGGTGAAATTGGTAGAGAGGTAACAGGAAAGATGAAATATATAGCCCCCGAGAGGCTACAGGACAACATCCATCAACTGAGACAGGGACAAAATACATTCTGAATACTGATAACACATGCACGGGTCATGAGATGTTTTTCAGAATGCTTGTAGGCTGAATTTAATACTTGGTTCTCCCCATGATAAGAACTAGGCACTGAAGTGATGGGGACAGGGAGAGGTAGTCACTAGCCATGGATACAAAATAAGTACTAACACCTCTCCCTAGGAGTTGGTTAAGATTCCCTAAAGGAGGCAGACCCTGAGAGAAGCCTTGGAGGAAAGAAGGGAAGTAAAAAAGACAAGTGGAAAGTGGAAGAAAGGAAAAGGAATGGGCTCTAAAGAAGTATTGAGGGACTACAATGCCTCAAGAGGAGCCCATTAGGGAAAAGGAGAGGAAAGCCATTCCAACAGCAAGGGTGGCCTGAATGGGGTGGAGGTGCGGGGCACAGAAAGGGTTGACTCACTTGGATTTGGAGGGAGCCAGCCCTTTGTCGGACATGCATTCTATCACTTTGTGTGAGAAAGGAAGATTATCCATTCAGTCCAGTCAAAAACCTTCAGGTCTCTTAAGTCATTTAGGTTTGTGCAGCCCATAGCTGCTCGTAAATGCTTTCTGAGAATTCAGCCTTGTCACAAGCGAAATGAATCCATAACTTTGTAATGTATGAGGCAACGGAACAAATGAAAATCAAATGGGAAAAGGCAGGAGAACTCCATGCTGTGTGTCAAGAGACAGGGGAAGCAAAAACATAACCTTGTAATGAAGTGATTGAAAGATTGTTAAGACATCCCATGTACAAGATAAATCAGCAGCTCAACAACATGATTGCCTGGTTCCCTGGCAGACGGTTTCCGCTAGGTGAACTCTTCCTCTGCAGAAGAAAGCAATCTTGCCCTGAGACAAGACCAATCTTCCTGTGAATTGCAGAGGAAGTGAGAAGTGCCACTCTGGATCAGGAATGGAAAGGACCTGTCAGGCATGTTCTCACAGCTTCCCATCTCTCCAACTGCCTGGATGCCAGCCCAGAGAATTGCTTCTTGCATTTATAGCTAATCTAGCCCTACATTCAAGAGGAAGGTGGAATACAAGCAGGCAGAGAGTGGTTATTGGTGCCCCTTGCTCCCAGAGAGACAGCAACCCCACAAGCCAAGTGGCCACTCAGCCACACTGTCACCAGTGGGTTCCTCCTAGGTACAAGTAGATTGGACCACAGGCTAACTCTCAGAAAAATTCACCTTCTAAAATGCAAATGGTATTGTCTTGGCACCTAAGTGGGGTTTGACTGATGATAAAATTGAGTGTGAATTTCAAACAGACCATTTCCTTCAACTACTTCAGGGAATGGCTATAATGAGGAATGTTTTTAAGACCAAAGAGAAGTAGAGATAATCATTAAGCCTAATGAGTTGCTGAATGCAGATAGTATTCAGAGGTATTTGCAACAATTATATTATTATTTATACATTTCCATAATAAGGCCTTATATCCAAGGGAGCTCAAACTACTTTACAAATATTATTTCCATAATCCTTATAGGATCCCCAGGACACAGATTAGGGGCTAATTTTATTTGCTCCTTTCGGAGACATACAGAAAACTAAGGCAGAAAGAGGTTAAGTTTCCCACCCAAAGCCACTCAGCCAAATGAGGTGGAGAGATGGGAATGGAATCCAAGGTCCTGACTGGCGTTCTCTAGAAACTGATAGTCTCTATCCATAGGTTCCCAAAGTGGGTGAAACCTCCCCCTGGTGGGTGCTGGAAGATGGGGGTGGTGGGAGTCACAGTCTCTGGTGCAATTAGCAGACACTGAATAAAAATAAGGGAGCACTGGAAGCGTAAGGAAAGAAGAGAAGAAAACTTGGAAAAACCATTTGTATGTTTCATCTGTTGTGTAAAAGATTTAAAATCATAGCAATTACATTATTTTGCAAATAAACACACAAAATGCAAGTTATAACCCATCAGTGGTCAAGTCTGCACACAGATCTTAACAAGCAAGTGCTGGCAGGCAAGTGTGCTGCACATTGCCAGGAAGGCCAGCATACATCAACAGGATTATGTGAGTACAATGACTTGTTTACAATATGATGCTATATGGTTACATGATGCAATGTTGCATCATCAAAATTTCAGGAATTTGCAGGAAAAACCCCCACAGATTTACAATAAATTATTAAATTTAAGATGCATCATTTAAAAAAATTAATATTTTCTGAAGTGATGCAAATTTGTTTTAAAAAACCATTAAAGGGTTAAAGAAAGTAGATTTCCAGGGGGGCGCTGAGTAATTTTTTTAAAGGGGGCAATATGCCAAATAAGTTTGGCAACCAAAGATAGTCTTCTTGAAGCAGACCAGAGGCAATACAAAGGCTTCCTTATCAATCTGGCCATGGTAAAAATGTAGTGGTATAAACTAACACTTTGACTTTTCATGGTAGCAAATAATTGGGAGCAAAGTAGATGTACATCTGTTGGGGAACAGATGCATAATTTATGATACATGCATGCAATGGACTATGACTGTGCTGTAAGAAACAATGACCTTGTAGAAGCATGTAAAGACTTCCCTGAACTAATGCAAAGTGAAATAAGCAGAACCAGGAAAATTAACATACACAAAGACAAAAACATAAATGGAAAGCACTACAACAATCATATCTAAACACTGCAAAATTACAATGACCAAACCTCGCCCCAAAGAAGAGAGATGAGAAGATATTTCACTGCCTGCCCCCTTTCTCAGATTCTTTGCGGAAGTGAGAGTCCATCCTTCTCCAGACTGCACTCTGGATCTCCTGGATCACCCTGTGTAACGGCAACCACACTGGCATACCCAGGATGGCTGCTAGCATAAGTTCTTAGATCTGCCTCACTAGGAAAGATAGCAGTTTAAGGGGTCAACAATCTTTAATTACATTTGCTAGTTCAGGGGAAAAGTCAGCACCCTGAACTTCAGAGAAAATACAGAGAAAATATACACATAGAAATAAAAACCAATAGGCAGGGCTCTTAACTGCCTGAACCAAAGCAATATTGATGTATGCTTTACATACACAGCTGGATTGAGAGAGCCTTTACCTCTGAGCAGTTGGGAAGCTCTGAACATATGGCTACTCAAAGTCTCAACCAGGGAATCACAAGATCCTTCTCATAAGCAAGCCCTCAAAGCAAAAGCTCTCTTCTCAGAATATATACTCTTTCAGCTAATAGGCTCAGAGCTAGAAGACATCACAACCCTCATGACTCAGTGCCTATTTAGAAATTAGCTAAAGGTGTGAAAGCCTTCCTACAAGCAAGCAAGCTTCCTTTAATGGGCTCCACATGAGGCCTATTAATGGGCAGGGAAGATCTTACATCCCATTAACATTATACCCTGAAGTATCACCATGCCCCAGGTCTTCATCCTGGGAGTTCACTCTAGCCCGAGAACTCATCCATCAGAAGTACCCTTCTCCCTTGCAGCCTCCCCCTCTGATTGGATATTTCCTTCCAGAACCTCCATTGAAAGAGAGTGCCCAGTCCAACCACGTTTCTTATTCCTCTCCAAGTTGTAATCAGGACTTTTCTCCCATATCCTGTACCTCTGTCTCTATCTGCCACACCCTCCCTTCCAGCTAGCTTCCTTTTTTGTGTTGTCCCCTCATTAGAATGTAAGCTCCCGGAGAGCAAGGATTGCCACTTGTTCTACTTGTATTTGTATTCCCAGCATTGGGCTCAAGGCTTGGCACATGGTAAGAGCTTAATAAATGCTAGTTGACTGACTGACGATAGGGGTGGAGCACTGCATATAATCTCAAAATTATCAATATAATATGTTAATTTCGATGAACTTTTTACCTCTTTTTTTTAAAAAAAAAAGTCTTTATTGTAAAGGATAGCCACATGGGAGAAAGTGGGAGTGTAGGAGATAGATGTAGATATAGATATTGTCAATTAATGGTTTGGGTATAACTGATAAGGGAAGGGATACTGAAAAGAACGCTATACCTAGAGGAAAAGACCAGGACTCTGACCCACTTAACCACCTTGGGCTGTAATTCTTTCAAATAACAACTCACAATTATATACTGTTTTAAGATTTGCAGAGAACTTTCCTTATTTAAAAAGCTTGGTAAGGAAGGTAGCACAAATGTTATTATTTATTCCTTTTACAGAGGAGAGAACTGAAGTTCTAAAATGTTAAATGCCTTACTCATGATCACTCAGGTCTCCTGACTCCAAATCTAGCTCTCTTCTCATTATACCGGGATGCCTCACAGGTATCAGTCACGGCCCTATTCTCAGCTCTGTAACATCCATGGGTCACCATCGCTGCTCTCAAATGAGAGGGCATGATAGTGAAACAGAATGATTACTCTAAGCCCTAGACTTTGAGAAATCAACACTATGGATCTCAACTACCAGGGTAAAGACTTACTCAGCAAAAACAGGGAAAACTGGAATGTAGTCTGGCAAAAATAGGTTTAAATTTAAGATCTCACACAATATGCCACAATAGGCCCCAAGTGGATGATCTAAATATCAGAAGGGTATATCAGAAAGAAACCAAGAGAGCAAGGAAAAAAATACCTTTTGCAAATCTTAATACAGGAAGAGTTCATGACCAGACAAAGGATAAACAGGCTAATGGATAATAAAATGGAAAGTACTTGGATAAAATGGAAATTATGATAAAATGGAAAATTTTGACGACATAGAATTGAAAAGTTTTCCCATGACTCAAATCAATACGGTTAAAATTAGAAGAGAAACAGTTAACTGAGGAAAATTAGTTTCTCTGATGAAGGTAGACATACAGAGAACTGATTCAAATGTGTAAGAATGATAGCCATTCCCCTTACATAAATAGTTGAATGATATGAACAAGTAGTTATCAAAAGAAAAAAAATTAAATGAAAACAACTCCGAGTTTTCAACTCAGATCTCTCAGACTGACAGATGAAAAAAGGAAAAGACAACTGTTGGAAGGGCTACAGGAAGACAGGCACTATTGGCAGAGCTGTAAATTGATCCATCGATTTTAGAAAGCAATTTAGAACTATGTCCCCTGAGTCATTAAAGTCATACCTTTTGTCCTTGTGATATTACTACTAAGCCATTGAGATTAAAGAAAGAAGAAAAGGGCCCAAATGTACCAAAATATTTATAGTAGCTCTTTTTGTAATAGCAAAAAATTGTAAACAAAGAGGATACCTATCAATTAGGGAATGACTGAAAAAAGTATGGTATATAAACAATGAATTATTATTGTGCATTAAGAAGTAACGAAAGGAAAGGTGCCAGAGAAACCCAGGAGACCATGAATAAACTAATGCAGAATGAGGCGAGCAGAGTCTGGAGAATATTTTTTACAGTAGCAGCATTGTTAAGAAAAGCAACTTTGAAAGAATTGAGAACTCTCATCAATACAATGACCAGCCACAACTAATGACAAAAGAGTGATGAACTCAAGGTGCCAAATAAGGCATATTTTTTTGGGCATGGCAAGTATATGGATTTGTTTTGCTTGACTATGATTATTTGAAAATGCTATATAATGAGTGGTCATTGTTGTTATTAGTACAATTATATTTTTATTTTTTTTATTTGGGGAGAGAGAACCTACTCCTCCTCCCTCCAAAAAGAAAAGAAATAAAAGAAGACTTTTGAATTATTTTGTAGAATTCACAGAAGAAAATAGAAGGAAGTTCAGAAGAAAATGAAGATGAGGAAAGCTTTGAAAGTTTCATGTTGAATTTATTATTTTTTTAAAAAACATGCTATATGTAGCAGAGGTTTACATTTTCATTTATAATCTCCCTTTTTAATTCTACCTTATATGGAAATGTTGGCAGGGGGCAGTGCTTAGGTTCAATACGTTCAGAATAAAGCAGATAAAGATTTTTTTAGAGCCCAGGCCATACAGGCCAGTGGTGTCAAACTCAGAAACATGGGCACTAAACCATACATAAGGATTTCTGTGAATTGCATGTTAACTTAAAAAAACCACAAATGACCATTATTTATGTTTTATTGTGTGTGTGTGTATATATATATATATTATAGATACACAAAATTTTTGTGTATAAATTTTGTTAAATATTTCCCAATTCCATTTTGCTCTGCTTTGACTGGTTTGTTGCCCACCTCAGGGCCCCATGTTAGAAACTTCTGCTGTAGGCAATCATTCAAGAAAGACAGACAAAGGTGAACGGAGGGGGCAGTGGTGAGGGAAGAGGCTGCTTCAACCAGAAAGGACGTTGAACTTGGAGTCTGAAGACCTCAATTCAAACCCCAACCTTGACTTCCTACCTATGTGACCTCAGGCAAGTAAGTCATTCAGCTCTCTGAGCCCCTAATTCTTCATCTATATAATGAGAAATCTGAGCTATGGTTCTAAATCGTATTGTACTAAAAAAACAGCAGAGGCTCATATAGAGATGGTCAGCCCATAAATCCCTGTCACCATCACCAAGGTCCCTCAGAATCCTTGTTACCTTTTGGTGATTTCTTATCTCCTCCAAGGCTACCCTTGAAATTTATTTGAACTTGATTTTACTCCTCAATTCTGGTATTTTGTAACTCCAGCCTCTCATGTTAAGCTGATGACAGAACTAAATAAATGAAAGTTATTTAAGGGAGTACACATACACCCCCCAGGGTGTGACCTAATGATGAGGAACCCTACCCTGGCTTTGGACTCCCCACAGGCCTTAAAATCATAGACTTCAAGCTGGAAAGGATCACAGACATCTTTTATTCCAACCTCTTCATTTTATAGATGATGGGGCCCAGATTGGTTTCGGGCCTTGTACAATGATACATTGATAATAAAGAGAAGAATCAGGGTTATTCTAATTCCCATGTCACTGAATGCTGGGGAAGCAGCCTGGGTTGATAGAATAGACCAAGAGTCTTCCAAGAACTGCCATAAGCTCATGCCTCATGGCTTAGCTGAGGCCTCAGCCCATCCACCCCCACCTCTCCATCCCTGTGGAATCCTGCCTCAGCTACTAGACAAAGTAGTGTCAATAGGACAAATGTCATCAGGACACCCACAGTGCAATGGTATACTCAAGAGGGCTTAGGAGTTAAACTGCTTTGAAACAAGACAAGAACACAATAGGCAGAGACAGGCTTTCTGCAGTTCTGTTGACCTTTATTTGGAGTACAAAGGGTTTTGCAGGAAAATACATACATACATACATACAAACATGCATACATACATGCATGCATGCATATGTGGTATGTGTGTGTAGCCACCACCAGACCAATTCTTGTTAGCCAGGTATAGGATAATATTCTTGAAATAACTGTCCTTTCTTGCTTACTTGCTAAGAAAAGGGCTAGAAGAAGATTCCTAGTTTTACGTTTGAGACTCTGAATCATATTTGATGGTCAGGAATCTGACACCTAACCAGGATAAGATCAACAAGTTTCCTAGACCTCCCAGAAGCCATTGGTATCCTGGTCCCTCTGATCCCAGCCAAGACAAGGGAGGGCAAATGGGAGATGGGGTTGGAATGGGGACAAACCAATACCTCATTGACTTTTGCCCAGTAAAATAGACCCGTGCTTAAATCTGAATCCTTAATCAGCCACAACCTGAAATTAGGCCTCAATGAATGGGAGCCTACACATTTTACCCAAGGAATACATACATCAAAGCATCACCATTTTTTCTACAGAGTAGAGAGTAAATGTTCAGTTCGATTTCACTATGCTGACCAGGAGTGTGCTGGTAAAAGGTTTAACAAGCGGCTCTGGGGTGAGGGAGGGGGAGACAGTACCCATTAAATACTTTTAAGTTTAATCTACACTGTTAGCATTTTATCTATCACGTTTTTAAGTCTAGACAATCAACAGAACAATAAATCAAACCTGGATTTGCAGCAGTAGCTGATTTCCCAAGTGTAAATACTCACACTGAGAATTTAACAAGTATCTTGTAAGGCTTTGCTCCCACAAACCTTTGACCCTAACCCATTCATTACTTCAGGGTCAAGGAAGGGAGAAGCAGACTTTCTAATGGAGTTAACTCTCTGTTTACCAAGACACGACAAACAGTGACAGAACCTTAGAGGTGAAAGGGACGTTAGAGGCCACTGAACCCAACCCACTCATTTTACAGGTGAGGAAAATGAGGCAGAGAGAGGTTAAGAGACTTTCCCACAGTCACACAGCTGTAAAGTGTCTAAGATCTCTGAACTGAGGTCTCAAACGTAGTGCTTTATCCACCGAACCACTTAGCAATGACAGATTGAAGAAATTAAGGGTGAGAGAGTTATGTGACTTGCCCAGGGTCACACAACTAGTGTCTGAGACAAGAATTGAACTCGGGTTTTCCTGGACTGCAAGCCCAGCAATCTATCCATTGCACCACTTAGCAAACCCCTCTTTTTACAGATAAGCAAACAGATTCAGAGAGGGAAAGGAAATTTCTCAAGGTCACACAGATGGTTAGTGGCAAAGCCAAGAAGAGAACCCTACAAACCCACCCCCATCCTGGTCCAAGGCACTATCAAATATAGCACACTACCCTTCATAGCCAAAGAATAAAATTCCTTTTCCATTCTGACTTCAGTAAACACAGAGATGCTACACATAACAGGGGGGTGGGTCTACATAAATGTTACTGAGGAAAGTCCACTTACATTTTTAATTTAGGCTTCTTTCCCTCTTGTGTAGTCTTTTCTTGAGGTTTAACAGCTCCTTAGCTCCCAGGTGCAGAATCTGCAAATGTTTCTTGTCATTAACAAACACTTGTATCATATTTCTTTTTTATTTAATATTTTATTTTTCCCCAATTACATGTAAGAACAATTTTTAACATTCATTGTTTAAAATTTTTTAGTTCCAAATTCTCCTCCACCTTTTCCTCCCTCCTTCATTGGGAAGACAAGCAATTTGATATAGGTTTTACACTTACATCGTATTTCCAAAATGGGACAGCTTTCCAACTGGTCTATTGACATGTATTCTGTGAGAGTGGGCTGGATGCTTCCATCAATGGTAAACAGCTGTCACAGAACCAGAGCCCACCCTCAAGGAAGGCAAACAAGTCAGTATATTGGGGGAAATCATTTCCATGGAGATCCTTGCTCAGTACGCCACATACAGGCACGTGCACCAGGAGAGAAGTTGTTATTAAGCGTTTAATTTGTGAAGACCCAGTGTTAACAGATATTAACCACGTGGGCATTGTTTGGCTTAGACTTTCTCAAGTGAGATTGAAGCCAGTTATCTGTGCTTCATCGAAGCACAGTAGCTAGAATATGCACAAGCAGCTGATTCCGAGTCTCTGCATGGCACTTTTTAAAATTGAATTTATCTTGAGTGTGCTGGTACCTCCATTACTATTTATGAAAAAATGTGAGTGCCAAAGGAAGCCAAACCTAGTGAGTTTTACAACAATTCCATACCCTGTGAGGAGGGGTACAGAGAGAAGAGGAAGGAACCTTCCAACCAAACATTATAGATGCAACTTATGGAACAACCTGAACTTTGTGAGTTGGGGAAGGGTCTAGGGCAAGGGTCGGGGGGGGGGGGTAGATTGTGGTTTGTGAGGGGGGGGGGGAGGAGCCAGGACCAATAATCCCCTAAGGAGACGATGGATGAATAGATGGATGGATGTATGGATGCATGGATGGACAGACAGACAGATGGACGGATGGATGGATGGCTGGATGGCTGGATGGATGAACAAATGAACGAACAAAAGAACAAACGAATTAATGAAAACAATATTTGTTAAACATTTACTATGCTCTGCAAAGCACTATGTCAGGAACTTAGGATTCTCATAGAAAAACAAGATAGTCTCTGCTCTGAAATAGCTCATACACTAATAGACATTCTAAAAGTGAGGCAGCTTGGTGGTGCCCTGGATAGATTGTAGGACTCTCCTGGGTTTGAATCCTGCTTCAGACATATATATGCTAGCTGTGTGACCCAGGCAAGCCAATTAATCTCTCTCAGCCTCACTATCTCACCTGCAAAATTGGGATAATGATAACACACATAGGAGGAAAGGAGGCTGTGTGAGTTCTAAGCCCCTCCAGTCCAAATTAGGGCCAAACAATCAAAAAGCATTTATTAATCTCCTACTAAGTGTGATACCCCATGCTCAGAGCTGGGAATACAAAGACAAAAATTAAAGAGCTCCTTTTTTAACCCCCAGGATCCAATATAAAATCCTGTGTTTGACTTTTAAAGCCCTTCACAATCTGACTCCTTGCTGCACATCCAGTCTTCTTACACTTTACTCCCCCAGCACTAGAGTATGACACCAGACCCCTTGCTCTTCTTCTCAGATGACTCCAGGTATTTTCACTGGCTGCCATACGTGTCTGGAATGCTCTCTTTCCACACCTTAAAATAGCCTCCTGGCTTCCCAGGCTTCCTTCCACTCAGCTCATGTCTCACCTTCTCCAAGGGGCCCTTCACCCCTCCCCCCACACCCCTACCCCAGACCTTGACCCTGAGAACACCTCCCATTTACTCTGTGTGCATCTTGTATGTACACAGCTGCTTATACGTTGTCTCCCTTGTGTGCTGACCTCCCTGAGGACAAAGAATGAATTTTCGTCATTCTTTGTATCCCCATTGCTTAGCCTCGTGCCTGGCACATTTGTGGTTCCGATGCTCAGTAGCGTCTGACTCTTGGTGACTCCATGGACCATAGCATGCCAGTACTGTCCACGTGGCTTTTCTTGGCACAGATACTGGAGTGGTTTGTCATTTCCTTCTCCAGCTCATTTCTCAGATGAGGAAATTGAGGCAAAAAGGGTTACATGACTTGCCCAGGGTCACACAGCTAGTAAATATCTGAGGGGAGATTTAAACTCAGGTCTTCCTGACTCCAGACTCAGTGCTCTATCCACTGAGCCACCTAGCTACCTCCGTCTGGCACACAGTAGGTGACTGACCACCCTCAAGGAGTTTCTACAGGCGGAGGATGAAGTATTCATGTGATCTGTATGCAGAGGGGTCAATTGTCTGACCCCTCCCCCCCCAGGGAGAAGTAGGAAAGTTAATAACATAGATTACATTTATATAGTGCTTACTATGTGCTAGGCACTGTGCTAAGCACTGCAATTATTACCTCACTTGAGCCCCACAATGATCCTGGGAGGTAGAGGATATTATCATCCCCATTTTACAAATGAAGAAACAGGCAGACAAAGGTCAAGTGACTTGCCCAGGGTCATACAACTAGGAAGTGTCTGAAGCTGGATTTGAACTCAAGTCTTCCCGACTCCAGGCCTGGCGCTCTATCCACTGCCCTCACGTTTATCACTCCAGCCTTGGGACAATTGTACATGAATCTATACACCTTCTAGCCTGCTGCTGAGAGAACGAAACATGGCTGACAGGTCTGTAGTAGGCCAGATCAGGCTTGGCCTGAACCCAATAGTCAATCGCCAAGATTGTGTTCAGGAGAAGACCCATCTCCTTCATCTCTGGTGACTAAAATGTGTCCCTGAAATTATTTTTATCTGTAAAATGAACTGGAGAGGGAAATGGCAACCCACTCTGATATCTTTGCCAAGAAAACCCCAAAGAGGGTCATAAAGAGTCAGACACAACCGAAAAGACTGAACAAAAACAACCAGGACTTCAGTACAAAAGACTTAGGATGGTACATAGGATGGTGTAGGGAAAATCAATCAATCAAGTAAGCATTTATTAGGCACTTGTTACATACTAGACACTATGCTAGGCACTGGAGATATAAAGACAAAATTTAAATGACCTCTGCCCTCAAGGAGCTTGGGTTCTATACTGAGAGACAAGCTGTGCATATCTAAGCTTATGAGAATTGCATACAGGGTATCCCAAAAGTCTTAGTGCAGTTTTAAGCTTAAAACATGTTAAGTTAAGCTTTAACTTTTTTAATTGTATATACCAAGCTTAAAACTTGTTAGGTTAAGCTTTAACTTTTTAAACTGTATATACCAAGCTTAAAATATTTTAAGTTAAGCTTTAACTTTTTTTAACTGTATATACTATATATGAGAAAGGGCCCAGGATGAGAGATTCAAAACACCAGGTTAATAGAACAGTAGGAATCAAGCTAGTTGAACTAGGTTTCCCTGACAACATAATGCCCTGAGACAGATTCTCCCTTGAGCCTGGGGGTGTTTGGGTAATTCCACTGTTCTGTTTACCCAATTAGAAGCTGTTCTAGTTGCTGATTCTTAACCCTCAGAGTCGGTGGGGACCTTGAATGTCATCAGATTTACTAATTGTCAATTAGTGAAATTGTCTGTCATCTGATTGTCAATCTACTTATCCCATAAAGGACTTCAATTACATTCAACAGGCATTTGTTAAGCATTTTGCTGAATGCCCAACAAAATTAAACAGCCTCTGACCTAGAGAAGCTTACATTCTACAGGAATGCGATCTATAGCATTTCTTGTAAATAGTCATCCAGTCTCTGTTTGAACACATGTAGTCAGTGCTCGGGGCTCACCTACTTTGCTGAAATGCTGAACTGAAATATACTTCCAGGGACTTCCTTTTACAGATCCTTGTTCAACCCTTGAGAGGAGCACTTTGCAAATTTTTTGATCCCAGGACCCCTTTACACTCTTGAAAATTATTGAAAACCTCTCCCCCTGCCCCCACCACCACCAAGGATCTTTGGTTTACGTGGGTTATGTCCAGGAATGTGCTGGAGCCAGTCCTACTGCTCACAAAAGCCGAATGTTAAATTTTCAGCGTGGCAAATGCTACAAAGGGCAGCTATGTGGCACAGTGGATAGAGTGCCAGGGCTGAAATTAAGAAGACCCAGCTTCCCGAGTTGAAATTTGGTCTCAGACACTGACTACCTGTGTGACCCTGGGCAAATCACTTAACCATGTTTTCCTCGGTTTCCTCATCTGTCCAATGAGCTAGAGAAGGAAATGGCAAACCATTCTAGTATCTCTGCCAAGAAAACCCCAAATGGGGTCGCAAACAGTCAGACGCTACTGAAATGGCCAAACAACAAACGATTCTTTAGACATTTTTCACCTAAAATACCTTTAAACCAGGTGTCCCCTATCTGATTGATTTCTTAAACCTAAGTACAGTACAGTTTGTTTATTCCCCATTAGATTCTATGTCATTGTTTTGGAGCCTATCGAACCCAACTATTCTCTCTTTTATATACTTACTGTGTTATATGGAGTATTAGGTAGTTGTCATCTTACTTGTTTCAACCCACTGTTCTGGCCTGTCAAGACCTTTTTGAAATCTGACTGTTATCCAATGTATTTGGTGTCCCCTCCTCCCAGCCCCCCAGCTACTGGCCATCCTTGAATTTGATAAGCATGCCTTCTTTGTTATCACTCAAGTCAGGATAAAAACCTTGACCAGGGCAAGACCCAGGATAAAGCCCTGTGGCACATCCCTAGAGTCTCCCCAGTAGACAGTCTATTCTACAGCTTATAGAACTATTTGTGGCTTAGTTCCCATACACTCTGCTGAGAAGATGAAAGAGAAAATATGCTTAAGATCCCAGGTAGTATAATCTACTAGGAACAGCAAGAGAACAGAAGCTGTCTTCTTTCCTTGCAGATTCAACATCTAATCAACATTTATCAAGCTCCTACTACGTGCCAGGCACCGTCCTAAGTATTGATCACATCACCGTGATCACTCTGAAAAAGCAGGGAACCTGGTCCACTTTGTGGCCTGTCAGACCAAGGGCTCCAACCATGAGCTTTCTGAGCCAAATAGATTGAGGGGATCACGTAGAACAGTGGTGCTGGTAAAGCTAAAAGATCAATCACTATGAAGAAATAAGGCTGGAAAGGTGTGGAGGTCCCTGGTTGTACCAGGTCTTAAATGGCTGTTGGAACTTTAGGCAACAGGGAGCCACATAATACTTTTGAGCAAAGGAGTGACATAACTAAATGTATCTATGCTTATATGTTACTGTTGTTGAATCCTTTCAGTCCAACTATCCATGACCCCCATTTGGGGTTTTCTCAGCAAAGATACTGGAGTGATTTTGCCATTTCCTTCCCCAGCTCATTTTATGGACGAGGAAACTGAAGCAAACAGGGTTAAGTGACTTGCTCAGGGTCACACAGCTAGTAAGTGTCCAAGGCCAGAATTGAAGCCAGGTCCTCCTAACTCCAGGTCCAGCACTTTATGGCACCACCTAGTTGCCCTTTAGAATAGGTATTTGTTGGGATGTCTTCAATAGGATTCATGTTTTAGGTACAGATTTGAGTAAATAACTTCTGAGCTCTCTTTCAAGTTAGAGACTCTAGGACTCATCTCCCTTGGATATTGATTCAAACCAATGCCACAAGGCATTTTGGACTCCTCGGTCACCATGTTTCTCGCGATAGTCCTTTTTTTGACAAGGACACAGCCTGCATCAGGAACATCAAAGCAAGCTGCTGAAAGGTAAAAAAACAAAAAAAAAAAAAATGTAATCTACCACCTGGGTGTTTTGTCTGTGCAAACACCAAGCAACAGGTTAGACTTCTGATTTTTTTTTCACTGCATGTTTTGACATCCTGTAAACACGGACAATATCTGGTTATTATTAATATGTCAAACGTAGGTAGTTTAGGAAAAGCTGGAAGTACAAGGCTAGGGAATATTTTCTGAAATTTTTACCACTACCTCTCCCCCAGGGTAGTATGTGGAAAGTCTGGGTCAATAAGACCAAGGTTCAAGACCTGCTTTTGACACTGTATTGACTGTGTATGACCCTGGTTGAGTCATTTAAACTCTCAGTACCTCAGGCAATTCTCCGAAGACTATGAATTAAAGAGAAGGGGCGTATCTGCCTTGGTAGAGGGAGATTCTGAGAGGAGCTCCCTACCCTGATGAAATCCAAGTTCCAGTAAAAGGTAAAAATGATAGAATCTAAGAAATTCTAACCAAATTAGCATTAGAATTGGCTTCAGTTCTAAGCATTCTTATTCTTTGGAGTTATAACAGGGAGATAGATTCAAGACTCACTTTTTTATTGGACAGAAGTTTAAAGACTGCCCAGAACAGACAATACACCCTCCTCCATCCCCCACCAACTCTCCATCTGTGGCCAAATTGTACACAGTTGTCCAATGCTCAGTAATAATTACAATGACAAAAGAATAAAAGACAACAGCCCACTTATGAGGAGCCTAAAGCTATCTGCCTGGAATGAGGAAAATGAGCTTTCCAGCACCTAACCTGTAACAGAAATCTAGTCTGTTCCTACTTCTGACCAGTGGAGTTTGTCAGGGGCCAACTCTCAAAATGAACAGTTTGCAGATGCTCAGATGCCAGGCTAACCATATTGTGAGGAGGTGTGTGAAGGCAAGCCTGTGTTTTGGTTGGAAAGAGGGAGCCAAACAGGCAATTAATACTAAAGTGTTTGCAGAAACAAATGATGGGCAAGAATGGGAACCCAACCTGAAGGGTGGTGGGGTGGGGGTCGCAAGTGGCTGTCAAAGGAGCTTCCTGCCAGCCTGAGGGTCACAAAACAGAACTGTCAGTCAGCAGGCCAGACTGGTCAGGATGGGCACCTGGATAATTATGAGTGAGCTGGGACACATGGACAGTTTTCATTAAAATAAAGACAGCATGGCAGATGGGAAAAGGCCTCTGGGGCCTGCTCCTGGGGGAGGGAGGGTGAGAGGGGGCTGGCTGGTACGTGTGTGTTTCCTGGGACTGGACACCCAGAGCTTCCCCTTCAAATGGGAGCCAGGACTGAGAGGGCCAAACGAAGCCCGGCCCGTGTGCCCTGCCTGAGCCACTTTCAAGCTGAAGAATGCAGTATTGCAGTAATTAAGCCCCAGGAGAGGAGACCACAAGCTGGGCAGAGGGGAGTGCTTCCTCCTCACTCCACACCCACATTTCCCCTTCTGGGGGCTCCCTGCTTTGGGCCCATAGGGCACAGAACAGAACAGGCTGAGCTGTTCTTTATTCTAAAAGCAGGTCTCTCATTTTTAGCTGGAAAAAAAGAGATAAATATTCACAAAATGCAATTAATGGCTGAGTACTAATCTATGCAAAATAAATTGGGTTGGAGAGAGGCTTAGTTACTGTCACCGTGGTGATGTCGGTGTCATAAAATAACCATGCTCTTGATACCACATGTCTCAGTTAGAGGAAGATCTTAGAGTGAGAATCCCAGAGTTCAGGATGTACTCAATTCCCGGAGGCATGACTTAATGATTTAATAAACCTTGGAGTGAGCGGATGCACTTCTGGGTGTTGGAGAAGCCAGTGTAGGCTGTCAGATCCACAGAGTAAATTGGAAGTAGTTAGGAATAAGGCCTGGAATTTCATTGCTATCAGGAATTCCTGCAGAGAAATCTCCCAAAGAATGTCAACAACTTCTAGAAACTCAGAGTTTAAGAGAATTGCCTAGAGGAAGGAGGGGAAGGAGGGAAACATGCATTTCTTAAGCACCCACCCTGTGCCAAGAGCTGTGCTAAGGAATTTACAAATACTGTCTTATTGTATCCTCACAACAACCCTAGGATGGAGGTGCTATTATTGTCCCTTTTTTACAGTTGAGGAAACTGAGGAAGACCTAACTGGGGTTAGGTGACTTGTCTGGGGTGATACACACAATAAGTGTCTAAGCCAGCTTTGAACTCAGGAAGATGAGTCTTCCTGACTTCAGGCCGGGCATTCTATCCACTGTGCCACCTAGCTGGCCAGAAAAAAAGGGGATTGCCTTCATGAAGGTGATGATATAAATAACCAGTTGTAGTTCAGTCATCAAACTCTCTGTGACCCCTTTTGGGGTTTTCTTGGCAAAGATACTGGATACTCTCGTTCCTTCCAGATCTGAATCCTTTCAGTACAATGGATAGGGGAGGGGAAGGGGTGCTGCCTAAACTGTCAGAGATGTTCTCTGTGTTGGCTGGTTTTTCCTGTTTTGGGCTTTTTCCCCCTACAAGAGAAGGCTCACTAGAGGAAGGGATGGTATATCTGTAAGCTATTGTGATGTCAATTTAAAGTATGTTAATAAACATTTTAAATGGCAGTATGCCATCAAGAACAAAATTTTCTGTGCTCTGTAATCTGTGCTCTGCTCTCTGAGAGACCACAAGCACTCTTTTACTCCCTGGAATTCACGAAATATGTACATTTCTAAAAAGTAATGTTAAGAAGTGTCCTACACAACCTCCCTCCACTGCACATGAAGGTCCTTTGTATGGTCATCATGCGGGGGATATTTGAAGAGATTCTGTTGACGTTGGTCTAAGTCACACCTCAGTTTGCTACTAAGCCTCCCACGTACCCTATATACCACTATAAGGAGTAACTGATGGTGGAGGGGTGACAGGAGATTCAGTCTTTGTGCTGCCTATCTGAATTATATTATCTCAGTTAATGTCTGGTTTCCTTTCCTAGAGCAGCATCTCCCCAAGAGTGGCAGTCCTGAGCAATCCGGCACTGTCTGGTCACCATCCCTTCTCTTCTACAGTCTCCATTGTACAGACGATTGGACTAAAAGAGGAGACAGGATGCCCCTGGGGTGCACCATGGGAAACTGTACCATTCTTTGGAAAGGAGCACAGGTTTTGCCTGGGTAACCCATTTTGACTGAACAGTCAAGGCCACCCATGTGAGCCATTTATTTCTTGACTGATTCAATTCCTTTGCTCACAAAGAGTCATGACCCCTATTGTTGATAGTAAGAGAGAACCCCTAGCAAAGTGAGCTCCTTAGATTTCCAGTATGATGCTATAGCAAAACAAAATGGAGCTCTGACCTTCGTGGGGTCCCTCAGATCCTACTGCTCCAGTAATATGAAGGAAGCAGGATGCTAGTCTGAGCTCAGGGTCTTTTTAAAAAATGTAATATTTTAATTTTACACAATTACATGTAAAACAATTTTTAATATTCATTTTTTTAAAAATTTAAGTTCCAAATTTTCTCTCTCAGTCCCTTCCCTGTGCCCTCATTGAGGAGGCAAGCAATTTGATATAGGTTATACATGTACGGTCATACAAAACTAATATTTCAATATTAGTCATGTTGTGAAAGAAAGCATACACACACCCAAAAAAACAAGAAAAAGAAAGAAAGTTTTTTTAAAATTGCGCTTTGATCCATGTTTAGTCTCTGTCAGTTCTTTCTCTGGAGGTGGATAACCTTTTCTATTGTAAGTCCTTTGGAATCGTCTTGGATCGTTGCTGAGACGAGTTAAGTCACTCACGGTTGATCATTGTACAATATTGATGTTATTATGTACAACATTCTCCTGGCTGTGCTGGTTTCATTTTGCATCAATTCATGTATGTCTTTCCAGGTTTTTCTGAGAGCATCCTGTACATAATTTCTTAGAGCACAATAGTGTTCCATCACAATCATATGCCACAACTTCTTCAATCATTCCCCAATTAATGGATGTCCCCTCAATTTCCAATTCTTTGATATCAAAGGGCTTCTATAAATATTTTTCCTGTTTTTTTGTTTTTTATCTCTTTGGGATACAAACCTAGTAGTGGTATTGCTGGATCAAAAAGTATGGATGGTTTTAGAGCCCTTTGGACATAATTCCAAATTACTCTCCAGAATGGTTGAAGCAGTTCATAACTCCAAGGACAATGCCTTAATGTCTCAATTTTCCCACATCCTCTCCAACTTTTGTCATTTTTCTTTTCTGTCACGTTAGCCAATCTGATAGGTGTGGGGTGGTACCTCAGAGTTGTTTTAATTTGCATTTCTCTAATCAATAGCAATTTAGAGCATTATTTCATGTGACTATAGATAGCTTTGATTACTTCATCTGAAAACTGTCTTTTCATATCCTTTGACCATTTATCAATTGGCGAATAGCTCTTATTTTTTATAAATTTGACTCAATTCTCTATGTATTTGAGAAGGGAGGCCTTTATCAGAGAAACTTGCTCTGAAATTTTTTTCACAGTTTTGATTACTAATACCTCTGTCCTATTTTCCCCCTGTTTATCCTACTCTCTCTCCTTTCACTCTATCCACCCTCAAAAGTGTTTTGCTTCTGACTACCACCTCTCCCAATCTGCCTTCCCTTCCATCACCTCCCCTTCCCTTATCCCTTTCCCTTCCTACTTTCCTGTAGGGCAATGTAGATTTCTATACCCAGCTGTGTATGTTATACCTTCTTTGAGTCAATTCTGATGAGATTAAGGTACAAGCACTCCCCCAACTCCCCATCTTCACTGTAAAAGCTCTTTCAAGCCTCTTTTATGTAAAATGATTTACCCCATTCTACCTCTCCCTTTCCCCTTCTCCCAGTGCCTTTCTCTTTCTCACCGCTTCAATTTTTTATATCACCCTATCATATTCAACTCACACCCATGTCTCCTTTGTATACTCTTTCTAACTGCCCTAATAACGAGAAAGTTCTTAGGAGCTCTAAGTATCATCTTCCCATGTAGTAACAGAAACAGTTTAACCTTATTGAGTCTCTTATGATACCTCTTTGCTATTTATCTTTTCATGCGTGCATTTGAAAACCAAATTTTCTATTCAGCTCTGTTCTTTTCATCAAGAATGCTTGAAAGTCCTATATTTCATTGACTATCCATTTTTCCCCTGAAGGATTATACTCAGTTGTACTGGGTAGGTGATTCTTGGTTGTAATCCTAGCTCCTTTGTCCTATGGAATATAATATTCCAATGTAAAAGCTGCTAAATCTCATGCTATCCTGACTATGGCTCCATGATATTTGGATTGTTTCTCTTTAGCTGCTTGTAATATTTTTTCCTTGATCTGAGAACTCTGGAATTTGGCTATAATATTCTTAAGAGTTTTCATTTTGGGATCTCTTTCAGAAACAGATTGGTGGATTCTTTCCATTTCTATTTTACCCTCTGGTCCTAGAATATCAGGGCAGTTTTCCTTGATAATTTCTTGAAGGATGATGTCTAGGCTCTTTTTTTGATCATGGCTTTCAAGTAGTCCCACAATTCTTAAATTATCTCTCCTGGATCTATATTCCAGGTCAATTGTTTTTCCAATGAAATATTTTACATGTTCTTCTATTTTTTCATTCTTTTGATTTTGTTTTATTGTTTCTTGATATCTCATAGAGTCGTTAGCTTCCATTTGCCCAATTCTAATTTTATGTTGCTGTTGGGTTTTTTTTTTTGAGGGGAGAAGGCAAGGCAATTGGGGTTAAGTGACTTGCCCAAAGTCACACAGCTAGTAAGTGTGTTAAGTGTCTGAAGCCAGATTTGGACTCAGGTCCTCCTGACTCCAAGGCTGGTGCTCTACTCACTGCGCCACCTAGATGCACCCCAATTCTAATTTTAAAAGAATTATTTTCTTCACTGAGCTTTTGTTATCTTCTTTTCCATTTACCCAATTCTACTCTTTAAAGAGGACTTCTTTTCCGTGAATTTTTGTATGTCTTTTCATTTGGTCAATTCTACTTTTAAAGCAGTTCTTCTCTTAGGCAGAATTTTGTGCCTCTTTTACCATTTGGCTTATTCTGGTTTTTTTTAGATGTTATTTTCTTCATTTTTGTGTGCCTCCTTTACCAAACTATTGACTCTTTTTTTTCATTATTTTCTTGCATCACTATCATTTCTTTTTACAATTTTTTCCTCTATTTCTCTTATTTTATTTTTAAAATCCTTTTTGAGATCCTCCAGGAATTCTTTTTGGTCCTGAGACCAATTCACATTTTTCTTTGAGTCTTTGAATATAGCAGTTTTTACTTTGTTTTCTTCATCAGAGTTTATGTTTTGATCTTCCCTGTCACCATAGTAACTTTCTACCATCAGTATCTTTCTTTGCTGTTTGCTCATTTTCCTAGCTATTTCTTGATTTTTAACTCTATGTTAAAGTAGAGCTCTCCTCTGAGGGTAGAGGGGGCACTGTCCCAAGTGTCAAGCTTTTCTTGCTGATGCTCTCAGAGCTAGTTCTGGGTGTCTGTAAGTTTTCAGTTCTTCCAAGGTGGTATGATCTGAGGAGAGCTGTGGTCACTGCTTTCCTGGTCTGTGCTCTGCTCTCTGAGACACCACAAGCACTCTTTTCCACCCTGGAACTATGACCAGGACCCTGAGGCCACAAGCTCTGGTGTGCTAGTGCTCCTCCTTACCTTGGAACTGTGAGCCAGGACTGTGACCCAGATCTGAGTATGGAAATGCACCAGAGTCCTTCACCCAGTGCCCACAAAGAGACACCTATAATCTCCTTCTGACTAGTTTTCTGACCCCCTTACCATCTGTGAACTGAGAACTCCAAAAGTTGCTGCTGCCACCACTGATTCAGTCACCTCCAAGGCCTGCTGCTGGTTTGCTGAGGAAGGACCTGCACTGACACAGACAATGACTAGAGTGTATGTATTCTCACCCCAGTGTGACAAACTTTTCTTGCCAACCTTCTAAATTGTCTTGGGCTGGAAAATTGTTTCACCTTGTCCTTTAGTAGCTTCTGCCACTTTAGAATTCATTATGAGGCACTATTTAAAGTTGTTGGGAAGGGAATTTGGGAGAGCTCAGGTGAGTCCCTGCCTTTTCTCTGCCATCTTGGCTCTGCCACCACTGAGAGCAATTTGGACTACCAAAGGGCATAATTCTCTAAGCCTCTAATCTAAGGCCCTTAGGAGATTGTAATATTCCCCAAAATCAAATTTAATTTTTAAAAAGATTCCTTCTTAGGGCAGCTAGGTGGCACAGTGAGTAGAGAACACTCAGGAAGACCTGAGTTCAAATCTAGCTTCAGAGACTTGACACACTTACTAGCTGTATGACCTTGGGCAAGTCACTTAACCCCAATTGCCCTGCCTTCCCTCCTCCAAAAAGAAAAAAAAGTTCCTACTCAGGTCTAAAAGGTTGTAGAAGTGAAGGTTGTTATAGTTAGGAGCAGAAAAGAGATGGTTTCTGGTGGCAGAGACTGCTTCATCTTTGTCTTTATATTTCTAGGGCCTAGTTCAATACCTGGCACACAGTAAGTGCTCAGTAAAGTTTGTTGAATTGTTGTACAATTGGACATCTCTTTTGGCAGTCAGAGGTGCCCATGGAGGGAACAGGAAGGTTAAACGTCCAAGGAAAAAAGGGACTTTTGAGTGGGGTTCCCAAGATAGAACTGAGGTGAGTGACAAGAACAGGGTTCCCTGTAAGCTGCACCAGCCACAGCAATCTGTGACCAAACCATAATTTTCCTCAGACAGGAATGCCACCTTCTGAAAACGTCTCTATATTTAAGCTTTTGTCTTTTCTTTCACTTGTTTTATTGCTTTACTCAGTTAATTAAGAAGGTTCTTTTTGAAAAATCTCAGCCTCATTTTGGGGTAAACTAAACAGAAAGGCAATTTATCCACATCTAAGACTTTATCGCTAGGGAAATGAAAGTTCTCCAGGAAAGGAAGCAGCCATCCCAGTTCTGGATTGAAACTGGAGGAACTCAAGCTGTTAAAATGGGGGCAGGGTGGGGCAGCAAGGTGGTGAGGTAGATAGAGCACTGGAATCAGGAGGACCTGAGTTCAAGTCCTTCTTCAAACACTTAGTAGCTTTGTGAGGGACAGCTAGGTAGCACAGTGGATAGAGCACTGGCCCTGGAGTCAGGAGGACCTGAGTTCAAATCTGGCCTCAGATACTTGACACTTACTACCTGGGCAAGTGACCCTGGACAAGTCACTTAACCCTGATTGCCCCCCAAAACTTCACTTCTGTAAGGGCAAGCAAAGTGGGACTTTTTGTCATCTTTTGTTTTGGAGAGCTTCTCAGCACTGGGGCAGTCAAGTGCCTTTGATTGAGTCTTGCCTTTGTTTGTAGGAAGGCCCACAACCTTTTTCTAGTAAGGTCACAAGAGGTGCGAAACCTTCAAGAAGTGTGAAACTCTCGAGAGGTGTGAAGTACACTGACCTTGAAGAAGTGTATATATATACTCTGAGGTTAGCATTTTGTTTGGGGCTCACTGGTTGGAAGAGTGTTGGTGTGGAGACTCTGGGTAGCTGTTAAGGAGACCCCGGCTTTGAAAATCCAGATGTTGGTGCTTCTCTCTCTGATAACTATGTATGTATAGCTCTGGTGAGACAGCTAGAAGCCTGTCTGTTGATTTGTGTTATTTGCTCTGTTTATGTAATTTCTGCTTGTAACTTCTGTTTGCATTTTCTCAGGGTGCTGACTTTTTCCCCTGCATTAAATGAATGATGCATTTATGTTTAATTAGTGAGATTGTATTAAAAGTGAGATTGTAACCCCTTAAAGTTGCTTTCCTTAGAAAAGCAGATCAAAGGACCTATGCTAGTAGCCCTCCTGTGTGCTCTTGTTGGTCTTTCACCTCCACAGCAGCTGCTAGTAACATTGTTGTTACAACTTCTTAAAGAGGCCTATTCACTGAATGGGTGTACCTCACTCAAAGTGAGAACCTAAAAAGACCTTAGCCTGAAAGAGCCAGGGTCTCCTAATGCATCCTGGGCCATCCCCAGTTGTCCTGGTGAATATCAGGCCCCTGGACCCAGATGACTCTGAAGGAGAAAGTGAGGCTGGTGACCTTGCATAGCCCTCCCGCATTCAAACCAAAGTCAACTGCAAGTCATGTCAACATTTTCCTGATGTCATGGTCCTCTTCAAGAAGGACAAAACACACACACACACTAGCTATGTGACCCCGGGCAAGTCATTTAACCTGATTGCCTGCTGAAAATTAATGAATAAATAAATAAAATAAAATAAAGTGGGGCAGGGGAAAGAAAAAGTTAGGGGATTTCTGTGACCCCATCCTGCTCTCATTTTCCCTTTTGTGTCTATGATGGGAGCACTAGCATTGGGCTCACCACTCCAACCCCTTCTGCCATTCAAATTGGGCTAATTTTTCCCAGAAAGGTGATGAAGCTGTCCTGGGACTTGATTAGTCCAGGGGATCAAGGCTTAAGTTGGGACTCCCTTGACATAGCTTTTGTTAGCCTCTGGCTATATTGGCATGGTTTTCTTGTTGCCTTAGGGCATAAAAATATCCACCCAAATGGAGTCAGGGCCCTTCAGACTTGGCAGAGGTCCCCAAATCAGAGGAGTCACCATATCCTGCCCTGCTGAATGTGTTTCCATATGGAGATGAGGGGTGCTATGTCTTCCCAAAATAAGGATGGAAGTATCTTTGTTGATCTTCCTTTCTATGCTGTGGCTAAATAAATTTTTTTTAATTAACTATTGAATGACCTGACAGTGACTCATTTCATTCCAGCATTGAATGTGAAGTAACTGGTTGCCCTCCTTTCCCTAAAAGTGTTCTAGCTTGGACTGATCCTAGGTAATGGGATCATAAGAACCTTAGACTCCATCGGTCCGATTTTAGAGATGAGGAAATTAAGGTCCAGATAAATGACGTATCTCCCCCAAGGTCTCCTGGGTAGTAAGTAGAAGGGATGATAATTGAATCCAAGTCACCTGGCTCCAAATCCAGGGCCCTTCAACTTTGGAATGTAAAAGGCCCATCTTTTCCCCTTAGAATGGGTTCTTAATCTCTCTCTTTTTTTGTTTTTTCATGGACCCCTTTGGCAATCTGGTGAGACCTGTGGACCCCTTCTCAGACTAATGTTTTTAAATGCATAAAACAAAATACACAGGGTTACAAAGGAAACCAATTATATTAAAATGCATTTATCAAAATTTTTTCCCATCCAAGTTCACTGATTCCCTAAAATTTATCCACCAACCCTGCCTTTGACAGATTTCTTGGTTTCAGATCTACTTTCTAAACTCATGTTCCTGTGTGCTGGTTGACCCCTAGAATAATAGTTTATTGACCACAATTTAAATTGCTGGTTTCCACTAGATCCCATAGTTCTGAGTGGTTAAGTCCTTCCCTAGCATGGTCCATCCTGCTACCTATGTGGTGATAATTACTATTGCTGCTACCTTTCTTCAAGACTCTCCTTCCTCCAGGGGCTTTTCTGACTGGAGGAAAAGTTGGTCTAAAATCTAGCAGAATATGTAATTACTAATATGGTAGGATTTCAGGCATTCTGGGTAAGTCCATGTGGACTTAGCCCCAAACTCTTCCTTCCCAGCCCTGTTCCTGACTTCCTAGACTATCTCTACTGCTGTCTTATCCTCGAAATTCCCTCAGTGTTTGGGGTCTCCTTGCTCAGGAACATGCTATTATCTTTGCTGCCTGCTCACCCTGATATATCCCTCCACAAGATCCACCCCACGCCCTTCTTCCATTGGTGAGTTCCTCCTGGTCTGATTTTATGGACTTCAAAATCATCCTGCTCTGCTCTCCCCCCATACCTGTGTAACTTCATTCCCCCCACCCCCAGTCCTTTCAACTCCCTTTTGTGTGTTGTATTTCTCTATTAGAGTAGAAGTTCCTTGAGGGCAGGGAATAACATTTTGTAGGTATTTGTTTCCCCAGTGCTTAGCACAATGTGTCTAGTACATCGTAAGTACTTAATAAAACCTCTCCCCCCCAACCCACTACCTGAAATTCTCTTAGAGTTTCTTCCCTCTTGACGTAGCCTATTAAAATAAGAAAGAGTGGTTAGTAACAGTTTAAACTGCTGTCAATTATTTAGCCTTAGCATGAATGAAGTGTATATACAGATTGTGATAGGAGGAGGAAGAAATCATGAAAGGCCCTGAGTAGCTGAAGCAGAGCTAGATGGCTGAAAATACTAAAGATGACCTTCGCCTACTTTATGATTTTGCTTAGGGCCTGGCTGGAGGGTGTGGATTATATTAGGGAAATTCAACAAACATTTATTCAATAAAATAACATATATAAAGTGTTTTGCAAAACATTTTAACTTGTATAAATATCAGCTATTACTACCACAATTATTTTTGTTGTCTGCTGAGAGAAATTATTTTGCTATTATATTAATAACCAATTATTAAATTATAATCCAGGCTTTTCTCCTTTTATTTCTTCATTTAAGGCCCAGACCTTGTAAAAAAAAATTACTCTCTGAAGGCTGTGGCTGATTGATGAGATTTTCTTAAACCTCTGGAAACTCAGTCTTCAACCTTGGGCAGGACCCCACCCAACTAGGAGATTTTACTTCTGTTCAGAGCACAAATAGAATCCAGTCTAGGCTAGTTCTTGCCCCAAAGAAAAGAGCCCCTGTCCTTGCACCCCTCCGCTGGAATTGAGGGTGACCCAGCTAATGAAGGAGAAAACCAATCAGCGTGGTCTGGATGGAGATGGAGGCCACTGAGTCTCATAATCAAGCCACATTCTCAGCAGGAAGAGCTAAAGACTCCTAACCCACCTCCTCATTACTTGTCCACCAATCAGAATTGAGTTTCACTTGTCAAGGGCACCCCCTTTCCCAAAAGTATATTAAGGCATTCAGCCTCTCCATGATTCTGTCCCTGGTTTTCTGAGAGAAACCACTGACCACCAAGTTATTGGTTATTAGCTAACCTGATTAATAAATTGGTTATCAATTACCCAGAAACTGTCTCTCAAGCTTTTCATTTATCCCACTACTATGTGTAGGATGGCTGGCAAAGAGCTCTGGACTGGAAGATTTGGGTTCCAGTCTTGGCTCAGTCCATAACTTTGTGTTTGACCTTGGCCAGCACACTTAGCATCCCTCTGTCTGAGATCTTTGATCTGTAAAATGAGAATGACAGTATTACCTACCCTCAAGTACCACTGCAAGGCTGGATCAAATGAGATAATGTGTAAAAAGTGCTATGAAAGGCATAAAGTTCTATACCAAGGCAAGGCATTATTAAGTCATTTCTTCTCTTTGCCCATGGCGGGGAGGGGGCGCTTATAGCTGGTGTTTTGGAAAGATTTGAAAATAAAGTGAAACAGATTCATTGGCAATTCTAGTTTGAACTGCACCTACGAGCTCTGAGGGTCTGCCAGATGCCCCTGAAGTAGAATATAATATAATGCTGCATTTAGTATCAAAGGAACTAGGTTTGAATCTCAAACTACGCCTTTTAATACTTTTGGGAACTTGGTCAAGTCATTTAATGCCTCAAGGTCTCAGTTTCCACCTCTGTAAAATGAAGTGGTTAGACTGAATGGTCTCTGAGTTCCCTTCCGTCTCTAAATCTTGGAATGTGAAGCTTTATTCCAAGGTAGGCAATGCCTTTCTCTTTGCACAGTTCAATATGCACAGTTGCATCCCAGCTAGATACTTTTATCAGACTCCCAGTTAAGATGGTATAACAGGGGACGGACCATAAGCCCAATGCTTATGAGCATGTGCAGAGTGCATCAGAGTTCTTGGCTGATGGAGTTCCCCATGTGGAAAGTGGTGGGAAGGGTCATCATGATGTATAATGGAGGGGCTTAGGAGCATTCCCAGACATTCTGTAACTGGTTTTAGTCTGCTGACCATGTGGTAAATGGCAGCCTCTTTAGCTGCATTTGCAGGAACAGAATCAAAAGCACCCAGTTCTGGTGTTCCCACAGCAAACAGCGCCGCAAAGATTTAGAAGGGTACAGGATGAAACAGTGACCAATAAGACCAAAGGGAAACACCAGTGAGCTCTTCCACCCAGTCCAGGAGGACTGTATAAGAAGACAGATAAAAGTCTGTGGACGCTCTGAGAGGCGCACCAGGAAACCTGAAAATCAGACTGATCTTGGGTAAGTGGGGTCTAAAGCCAGTAGTCTTTCATCCCTGGCCTCTTGAGGCAATAAAGGATGGGCGGAGGGTGTAGAATCAGTCCTAGGTAGGTCACCAAACAGGAACACAGGCTGGGTAGTGCTTGTATGTCTCAGGGGTCCCCAAAAGGCCTGAGCAAGAAGAGACAGCTCCCTGCTGACAACAGTCCAGAGTTCAGTTAACACTCTCCAAGGACCCTCCAGGAGATCTGAGACCATCTCAATCATCCAGTCAGGGCCTACAAGGGCCTCAGAAGGGGATGAAGTCAGTTGTCAGTTGAGGATTGTAAAAGGAAAAGAGGGCAGAGACAGGGCCCATGGCTAGTACCCATGTCGAGCCACCTGAAGACAAGGATTGCAGCAGGCAGAGATCAGGACCAGGTCTAGGCCACCATTCTAGAACTGGAGCCAGGAAGTGTCAGGAATGTGTAAACTGAAGAGGAGACAGAGCCAGGAAGGGCCTACCTCTCCCACCCCAACCCCACCCTGTCCAAGAGTAAAAGATGAGCAGTTCAAGATTGGCAAGATCAAATTCAAGCTATTCTATGAGTAAAAAATTTGGGACCTAACACAACATCCCAAGGGGCTGAAGCAGGAGATTTGAGTAAACAGAAGACACCAAATGCAGTAAAGAAATATTGTGAGTAAAGAGAAACCCAAGAGAAACCCAAGTAAACCCAAAAGAAAAGAATAACTAAATAATGAGTGCAAGTTTGGCCTCAGGGAAAAAATGGCTCAGGCCTGAGGAGTTTGTATCCTACCACTGCTACTGAAACTCCTTTGATAGAATTTTAAAGACTTCCTTCATTGCCGGGTGAGAGGATTGTAAGTGAAAACTTCCTAGCACTAGTTTTCTGCTTAATTGTTGAGGAAGGAAAGGGGATCCAATTCACAGAATATATGAAATACCATTTAAAAGAAATTACCTTAAAATATGAATGACTTCATAGGATCTATACATAAAACAACTTTCTTACACTCCCCTGAATGTTACTGTTTTGCCAAGATTGAAAAATATTTATTCCTTTTTAGTACAGAAATAATTATTAGGACTGCAAAAGAAGATAGAGGGGAAGCTAGGTGGCACAGTGGATAGAGCTCTGGGCCTGGAGTCAGGAGTACCCGAGTTCAAATCTGTCCCAGACACTTACTAATTGTGTGATCCTGAGCAAGTCACTTAACCCTGTTTGCCTTAGTTTTCTCATCAGTAAAATGAGCTAGAGAAGGAAATAATAAACCACTCCAGTATCTTTGCCAAGAAAACCCCAAATGGGGTCAGGAAGAGTCGGACATGACTGAAAAATGACTGAAAAATATTACCTCCTCTAGGAAGTCTTCTGGAAGAGTCTGCCCTTTCCTCTTCCCCCAACTCCTTGAGTCTCACATAGCATTTCCTCATATCTCTATAATGAGGGAGGGGGAGTGAGGTGGGGATAGCCAACGAAAACCTAGTTCTTAGGAACATGACAGTGTGCTCTACCTGATGCAATCCCCTGTGTGGAAGCTGGGGGTGCTTCTAAAAGTGCCTAGTAACTTGGACTGGTGGTTCCCAACTCCCCACTCCAGCACCTACAATCTGTAGCTATTTACTGTCTATAAACCATACACATAGCCTTTCAGTTCACTGCTAAGCCAGAACTGAGCATGCACAAAAAGGCATTAGCAGGCCAAAGTGATCTCAGTTCAAGTGAGGAGGATGAACTCCTGTAGCCTCTAACTGGGGGACAGTTCTTGTGCCTTCACTCACCAGGATGCCAGGAAGTCTTGAGAGCACAGCAAAGCCATTTTTCTATCTCTATTGTGTCTATTCTTTCTTGCTTTTTGGTAAAGGAAAAGTCAGAGATGGCTGCAACCTTACAAACTTCAAATGTTCAGAAGAGGGCACTGCCAGAGGTCCAGGAGTTCATACCAGCAGATCCCAATCTGCCATTCCAGCCTTGAGGAATCATTCTCTTGATACATCCAGGTAGTCTGCAGCAATGAAGGAAGTCACAAGGTGGCTACACTTCATGCAGAAGTGAACTTGATGGGGCAAATGCTTTGTAGCAGCTAATTAAACTTTAAGCCTATGTAGCAACAATTCAGCTAGCAGCTACTGTGGCTATGTAAAACCAACAACAATCAGCACACTGAAGGCCACTAAGGTTCTTTTGATCTGCTTTACTAAGGAAAGTAACTTTAAGAGGTTAACAATCTCACTTTAATCCAAGATACAAATATCATTCACTTAGTTCAGGGGGAAAAGTCAGCACCCTTAACTTCAGAGCAAATACAAACAAATTACAAGCATACATTATAAACAGACCAAATACAAACCAACAGCTGGGTTAGCAAAGCTAGGGGGCAGTTACAACGGCTTGCCCAGAGTCATGTGCCACTCTTCCAGTGAGTGAGCGCCCCCAGGGGAAAACGCCAACCTCTTGAGTTTATATATTCTGTTCAGTGTTAAAGGGCATGACAACATGTGACTCACCCGCATGACCTAAAAGTATCACAAACATGCGACTGAAACCCACATGGCCTGACTTAAGCCCACGTGGCCTAAGAGCTTCTGGCATCACAAATAGGTGACTCAAACCCATGTAAACTAGGCTTTCCCTTGAGGCAAGGAGGTCATCAAAAACTCCTAATTTAATCAAAGAAACAAAGGCCAGACTCTTCAAGGGCACTTGATTAAATAAGTGCTAAAAGAGAAAACAGTAAAAGAAAGTCACACCTTAGTTACTGATACAGCCTACTCTCTCCAGGGACCAAGATGGCACAGGGGGAAATGTGCCCTTGATAGAGAGATGTATTTGTACTTCTGTTCTTGCTATACTTTTCAGCACATATCCCTTTGTAAAATCTAATTGATGTTAACTGATTAGATGATATTAGAGCACTATTCACTGGATCAAGAAATGGTATGGGGAGATGTTCATTTTAATTGGTAGCTGACATTGACAGGAACCCCCCAAAAATGGGGGGGGGAGGGTTGAGCCAATAACATTAGAAATACAGCTAAGTTCCCTCAGGGGTACTCCCAGAGCTCTGAGGATATAGAACTACCCTCTCAGGACTCAGTGGAGCAAAGGGGAATAAGGATGAGGTCCCTCAGGGTTTTTATAGGTACAGAAGTCCATCAAAGTCAAGTGTTTCCCCAGACATTTGCTATCTGTGTGACTCTGGGCAAGTCACTTAACCTTGGTTTCCCTTCTACAAAATAAGAAGTGGGGATCTGATGGTCTCTAAAATCCCTTCTAGTGCTAAATCTATTATCTTCAGATCTATGATTCTCTGAAGAATTAAGCCTGCAGTCCTAAAACATCAATATATATCTTTTTTCAGTCTCCTGCCAGGGAACCTTAAGAAAGGAAAGAGTTCACAAATTGTGGCTATCAATGGACTGGGGCACCACCAAATGCCACATACCAATCTCTGACCCCTATAAACAGGAACATATAAACATAAGCAATCCATTGCTCAAGGAGCACAATTTTAATCTACTGTAGGGAGATCAACAGCTACCCTTTTATCTGCCTCAGCTCTGATTAGTTTCCCGGCATTGACAATACTGGCTTCAGTCCAAGCCCCACCTTGAGTTTCGTTGTCCTCTGAGTACTAGTGAAGGTCACATCATTTTGTTTCCCTTGTAGGTGCTTGGCAGTTCCAAGCACAGGTATTAATAACACTGTGACCCAGACCACTCTGTTTTCATCAAAAGCTGTGCATCAAATGAGACATAGCTGACGATAACCTGACTTGGCTGTCAAGGAAAAGAACCTTTCATTACATAGGTCAGTCCTAGGGTCCCTCTGTACAAATTTCTGAAAATCACTTTGAGCCAGACAAAATCTCCCCCATCAGAAGGTCTTAAACCCTGACAGTGGGTGGAAATAGGAGGCATTCAAGATCTGTCCTACCGTGGAAGGGTGATAAAGGTTACAGGAGCAGAGCTTGGAGTGAGAAGGGACTTAGTGAGGTCAACTAAACTATCCCTCTATACCCAAGCCATCCTAGATAGACACTGTAGCTTTCCTATTTTTAAAAGACCTCCAAGTAAGAATCCAGCTGTGTGACCTTGGGCAAGTCATTTAACCCTGTTTGTCTCGGTTTCCTCATCTGTAAAGTGAGCTGGAGAAGGAAATGACAAACCACCCCAGTATCTTCGCAAAGAAAACCCAAAATGGGGTCATGAATAAGCGGACACAAATGAAACGACTGAACAGCAAAGCTAAGAGTCTACAACCTCCTCTAGTAAGAGGAGTCACTGATGTCACTGATATAATCTTATCAGTTCCATCAACACCAGAACTGGAGTCAGGAAGACCTAAATTTGGATCTTGGTTCATATCATTGTTAGCTATGTAACCCTGGGCAAGTCACTTAATCCCTCAGTTCCCTCATCTGTAAATTAAGGAAAATAATAATACCTACCTCACAGGGTTCTTGTAAAGATTACATGAGGCAGTACGTATAAAGTGCTCTGCAAATCCTGAAACACTTTGTAAATGCCAGATGTTATTTTTTTAATCTACACCTGTGACTTCATCATCGTAGGGGAACTACCAGTGTGGAAACTCCATCCACCATGCAGATCAGCCACTGGGATAATAATAATACCTACTTCAAAGACGTATTCTGAAGATAAAATGAGATAATGTTTGTAAAGCACTTAACATAGTGCCTGGTACGCAGTCGGGACTATGTATATGTTAGCTACTACTACTACCACTATTACTACCACTACTGCTACTGCTACTGCTATTCTTATTACTGCTACTACTACTACTACTACTCTTATTACTATTACTACTGCTACTGTTACTACTACTACTCTTATTACTACTACTACTACTACTACTGCTACTACTACTACCACTGTTATTATTACTACTACTTCTACTACTACTACTACTACCACTCTTATTATTACTACTACTCCTACTACTACTACTACTCTTATTACTACTACTACTACTCTTATTATTATTACTACTACTACTGCTCCTGCTACTACTACTACTCTTATTACTACTACTACTGCTACTACTACTACCACTGTTATTATTACTACTACTTCTACTACTACTACTACTACCACTCTTATTATTACTACTACTCCTACTACTACTACTACTACTCTTATTACTACTACTACTCCTCTTATTATTATTACTACTACTACTACTACTCTTATTACTACTACTACTGCTACTACTACTTCTACTACTACTACTCTTATTATTATTACTACTACTACTACTGCTACTGCTACTACTACTGCTACTACTACTACCACTCTTATTATTACTACTACTCCTACTACTCCTACTCTTATTACTACTACTACTACTGCTACTACTACTTCTACTACTACTACTACTACTCTTATTATTATTACTACTACTACTGCTACTGCTACTACTACTACTCTTATTACTACTACTACTGCTACTACTACTACCACTGTTATTATTACTACTACTTCTACTACTACTACTACCACTCTTATTATTACTACTACTCCTACTACTACTACTACTCTTATTACTACTACTACTATTCTTATTATTATTATTACTACTACTACTCTTATTACTACTACTACTGCTACTACTACTTCTACTACTACTACTACTATTCTTATTATTATTACTACTACTACTACTCTTATTACTACTACTACTACTGCTGCTACTACTACTCTTATTATTATTACTACTACTACTACTACTACTTCTACTACTACTACTCTTATTATTACTACTACTACTACTACTACTACTACTACTGCTACTGCTACTACTCTTACTACTACTACTACTACTACTACTACTACTACTACTACTGCCACTACTCCTCCCACTCATATTACTATTACTACTCCTATTACTGTTACTACTACTACTACTCTTATTACCACTACTACTGCTACTACTACTTCTACTACTACTCCTGCTCTTATCATTACTCCTACTACTACTACGACTACTACTAAAACTTACTATGACTACTTCTTCACAGTTCAAGAACTGACTAGAGGCATTTAGAGATTCAGTTACTTGTCCACAATCACAAAGCCGGTACGTGTCAGGAGTGGCGCTTGAGCCCATGTCTCGCTGAATCTGAGACTGACTTTCTATCTACTGTGCTGTGCCAACAATCATCATCAATATTGTCATCATCAGACCTAAATCTCTCATGCTTCATATTAACCTCATTTCCAGTTTCTTCATTCTATAATTGTTAGTAGCTTATGTAGGAATTTGGGGCCCCTTGGCAAACTAGCAAGCCATGGAGCTGTTATTTGTGTATTTGTATATATGCTACTGTTGCTGTGTATATGAATGTTTCTATATTTTATTATTTATTACGTTTTGTCATTTTATGTGTTGTATATGTGTATATACTAGTATATACTATATATAAATATAGGATCATGGATGCTGTTCTTGTTTTGGTTTGGCTTGTTCCACACATTTGCTTGTGTTCTATGAACCTGCATGTAATACCGTGACATGTGCATGTAACGTCTGTCCTGTGTGTTATTTAGACCCGAAGTCACTGAAACAGTCTATCAGGTGATGCTCTATATTTTGCTATGTCTGCTGCATGTATTGTTAATATATGTTTGCTGTGAATGGCACTCTGAGATAATTACTTGGAAAGCTGGGTTAATTATCCTTATTATGTTAAGAGCTGATGCTCATTTTGAGGCTCTGATGTATAACTGTAGGTGTCAAATATAATGTAGTTAATTTTTCAAAGGACTACAAAATTTCTCGTCTTAGAGGAGAAATGTAGCATCCTTTGGAGCTGCCTAGCAATAAAGACCACTGGAGAGGAACACTTGATGGTTCAGGCAAAAATCCCAACTAGGATTTCTCCCCTCCTTGGCCACCAGGGAGTTTGCCCTGACCCTTGACTAACTGGGGCCAGACTTTGACAAACTAACCCCTCATCCTGAGGAAGGGAAGAGCAGAAGCCACAGAGAAGAGAGTACACATCAGGATCTAGAGGAGAACATGAGAGAAGCTACAAAAGAGGGGTGAGCATGCCCCAGAAAGCAGCAACGCTTTAAAGCAGGAGAGCAGAAGCTATGGAGAGCAATCACCATGGGAGCCCAAGCAAAGATGCAAGGAGGAGGGCTCCAGCTTGGATTCTGGGACCACAAAGCATGTTTGGCTGGATGCTGGTTTTGGTCAGCTCACCCAGACAAGCCGCAAGACTGGTAATTCTTCATTCACTAATTTTCCTCTGCCTCTCCCTTCTTAGCAGAGTGTGTGCCTGTTTCCAAAACCCATCTCATGCTTTAAAGTTAGTTTACCTTTCTGATCATCTTATCTTTGTGGTTCTTTGTGACCCCATTTGGGGTTTTCCTGGCAAAGGTATGGGAGTGGTTTGCCATTTCCTTCTCCAGCTCATTTGACAGATGAGGAAACTGAGGCAAACAGGGTTAAGTGACTTGCCAAGGGTCACACAGATGGTAAATGTCTAAGGCTGGATTTGAACTCAGGTCTTCCTGACTCCAGGACTGGCCTTTTATCCACTTTGCCACCTAGGTGCCCAACAAATAAGTATAGTCAAGCAAAAAAAAATGCAACAAATCTGCACATTGGCCATGTTTGATAACATATGTTTCATTCTATACTGTTAGTCCATCACCTTTCTCACAAGAGGTAGGAGGTGTGATTCATTCTTGGTCTTACATGCTTTATCTCACAACAACCCTGTGAGATAGACCTTATAGGTATTTTCATCCCATGTTACATAGTTGTTTGCATGTTGTCTCCCCCATGAACTGTGAATTCCTTGAGAGTAGGTACTGTCTTTTCGCCTTTCTTTGTATTGCTTAGCACAGTGCCTGGCACATAGTAGATATTTAATATATGTTTGTTGGCTGACTGGAATAAGACCTTTTTTAAACAGCCTATCCTGAGTCAGGACTATAAATAATCACGTCTATATACAACACTTACCTTTAAAAGTATTTCATTCTATTCACATATAAAATGGTACAATGCTAAGTGAGACCCTCACAAATCTATTGCATTGAATAACTAATCACATTACTAGGCACATAAAAATGATTCGGAAGATGGCAAGGATTAGCTCTCTCAGAGGTGATTCTTAGCTCTTGTAAGTAGCTGAAGCCTTCTCTTCCTCTCTCTCTCCCTGCAGCTCATTACTGCCAGAGATGTCCTAACTATGGCCTCTCTCTCTTCTGGAAGCTTTCCCCACTGAACGAATATAACAGGAAGCTTTGTGAGAGGCCAGTCGAGTGTCTCCTTAGCCATACTGTTCAATCTTTGCTCCTAGGAGCCCCAATTCATTTGCAGCATTTCCATGCTCAATATTCCTTTCCCTATTTGCAATGTGTAAACCCCTCCTGCTACTGGGTAGGTATGAGCAGTGTCTCTGGCTCCTCACCAAAATCCCTGACTGTTCCCCATCATAGCAAGACTATTCAAACTTTCAGTGGGATACAACAGCCTAAGTTGGTGGAAGGAGCCCAGGTGGTTTTTAGATGCACAATCAAGATATAGCTATTTATTCATATATTTTCTCCCCTTGCAAATTGTTTCCACAATTTTTTTTATTTTTTTTTGTTTGTTTCCACAATTTTGAAAAAGAAATATATTACTCTACATAATCTTTTCTTCCTGGTAGAGGTTAAGATGGTTGGATTCCTCTGACAACTCGGTAAGAACAGTTGAAGAGTTAGGAAAATGAAAAGCCAAGTGCTTAACCACCATTGATATCTTCTCTTGTCAAGATTTCGGAGGCTCTACCAAGGGAAGAGTCACCCTAATTATCTCTTCTCTCCATTTTATTGGTGAAACACCTGCTACAATGAGGGATTGTGCAAACAAATAGGAGTGTGGTACACTTCATAAGTTTAGTTTACAATAATTCCTTTACCTTTTTCACAAGGTAAAGGTTAGACTAGATGGCCTGAGAGCTCCCTTCCATCTTTAAGACTCACAGAATACTACGTGCTAAAGCCATGGTTTTATGTGATTGGTTTATTATATGCCTGAAAATGTCACGTGTAAGAAAATACAGAAATAGCTAGTTTGAAGGCATGACCTTGGTGAGGAGAGGGATGATGCCAGTGAAGGACAGGGTCCAGGTGACATCATCCTAGGGAGTCCCATCACACTCTTTTTATCTATCACTCCCTCCCAGAAGCATAAGGACATCTCTTCACTGGACAGTCTAAAAAAGGTTGGCATCAAGCCCCACCCCTACCCCTCAAACGCACCAGCCATAATGGAGCAAAATTAAATTGATGGATTAAAAAATAAGTGAGAAAGATAAAAAGGAAACCACAAATATTAAATTGTTCATTCCGTAACTAGGTGTAATGGCAAATACCCAAACCCACAGAGTACTTGCGCACTGTCATGGACCCGGTGTGGAGAGTCTTTTCATACTAGTATCTACCTCCAAAAGCTACCAGTCACTGCCCCACTCCCATGGCATGCCTGGTCTTTACTATTTTCTATCCCTCTTCTTTGTACTGAGATATATGTGTGTGTAGTGCATGTATATATGTGTGTGTGTGTATATATAAATGTGTGTTGTGTATATGTGTGTTCATGTATATGTACACGTGTATGTGTGTTGTACATGTATGTGCTGTATACAATGTGAACATGTGTGTGTTCATATGTATGTGCATGTGTGTATACATGTGTTATATGTGAGTGTATGTGTATATATTCACGTATCTGATGTGGTGTGTATGTGTATATATGTGTTGTGTATATGTTAATGTGTTTTATGTCATACATATATGTATATGCGTGTGTATGTTTGTACGCATGTATGTGCATATGTGTTATGTGTATATACGTTTATGCATATATGTGTGTTGTATTACGTGTGTGTTTATATGTGTATGTATGTATATGCATATATATAGATATGTGTGCATGTATGTGTCTGTATATGTATGCCTGTATAGTCTTCCCTGATTGCATGTAAGCTTACGGAGGACAGGAACCATTTAATTTTTTACAGCACTCCTCATCACTTCTGTCCTCACTTCTGTGACCAAAGCATCTTTCTTTGGCTACCATGTTGTCTTCCCCTATTTGACAAGCTCTTTGAAGGTCAGGGCTGCCTTGCTTTGTTATTTGTATCCTCCACAATTACTACAGAGTCTGACATATAATAAGCATTTAATAAATGTTTTTTCATTCATTCATTCACATCTCTTCTATCTAGCACAGTGTCTCACACATAGTAGGCACTTCATAATCAGGCAGCTAAGGAGCCTAGTGAATTGAGTACCTGGAGTTAGGAACCCCTGAGTTTGAATGCCGCCTCAGAGACTTACTAGCTTGTAATCCTGGGCAAATCACTGGACCTCTTTTTCACCTCGTTTGGTCAATCAATAAACATTTGTTAAATACCTACTATGTGCCAGGCCCTGCACTGTTTCCTCATTTGTAAAATGGAGATAATACTAGCGACTCCTTGGGTAGCTAGGTGGTGCAGTGAGTAGAGCACTGGCCCTGGAGTCAGGAGCACCTGAGTTCAAATCCAGCCTCAGATACTTGACACATTTACTAGCTGCGTGACCTTGGGCAAGTCACTTAACCTCAATTGTCCTGTCTTCCCCCCTCCAAAAAAAATACTTGCACCTCCTTTGGCAAGATCAAAAGAGATAATGTAAAGTGATTTGCAAACCTTAGAAAGCTGTACAAATCTTAGCTACTATTATTAATAAATGTTTGACCATTGACTGATTGGTGTCACTCATACCCAGTCATTTTTATTGGAGTTTTTATTGGAGAGGATTTGGATTCTCTCTCAGATACAGCTTCCTCTGACACAAGCATTAATGGGGAAACCTGAGAATTACTTTCCTAGTCTGGCAAAGGTTTATAGATATTAGCTTCTATGAAGCATACAGCTGAAACCCTGAGGTTCAGACCAGGGATTTCCAGTGCAGTACAGTGGAAAGGGCACTGGTCCTATACAGGGAGTTCCTAAAGTCTGGACGCGGGCAAAATGCATATTTTCAAGAAATTAAATGATTGAAATTTTCAACCACATTTTATTTAATCAGAATATTAACAAATAACATCTTCAATATGATTTCCATCATTTGTGATGCAAAGGTTGATGCGCTTTGCAAGATTCACATGAACTCAATGCAATAACTCCACATTGCAGTCAATTTTAGCACATTCACTCTTTATGCTTTCAATCAAGTGTGTTGCATCTGTGATTTTCATTGAGTTCTCCCTCTTCTTTAGCGTACTCCAGAAAAAGAAGTTAAGGGGGCTAAGGTCTGTTAATATTCCAAATACTTCAAAATATGCATTTTTTGCCTACGTGTCCAGACTTTAGGGACACCCTGTAGTCAGAGAATCTGGGTTCTACTAGTTGTGTGACCTTGGGGGCATATATTAACCTCTCTGGGCTTCAGTTTTCTCAACTCTAGAAGGAAGGGGTTAGACTACATAGCTTTTGAACTTCCTTCCAACTCTATATATCTAGAATTCCTTATTGAAACTTCTCCTCTTTACTTAGAGCTCTTTGGACTCTGAATACACACAGGGACTCAGAAGCAGGGTCTCTGTGTCGTCTTATGAGAGTAAAATATTTTTGCTGCACACTCCCATCCTGACTTTTGAAGCTTTAGTTCTGTGCCCAGTGACACTGGGGCCAGAAAGTCAGTCAGTCAACAAGCATTTATTAAGCACTTACTATATTCCAGGCACTGTGCTAAGCACTGGGGATACAAACAGAGGCAAAAGACGGTCCCTGCCCTCAAAGAGCTTACAATCTAATGGGGAAAGGGAGGGAATAACGTACAAACAACTACAAGCAAACCAGGTACATACAAGGTACATGGAAGATAATCAACAGCAGGGAGGCTCTAGAATTAAAAGGGCTCAGGAATGGCTTCTTGTAGAAGGTGGGATTTTAGCTGAGACTTGAAGGAAGCCAGGGAAACCAAGAGGAAGGGATGAGGAGGAAGACAGTTCCTGAAATAAGGGACAGCAAGAGAAAATGCTTAGAGTCTGGAGATGAGATGTCATATTCAAGAAACCACAAGGAGGCCAACGTCCCGGATCACAGAATACGTTGGAGGTTGGGGCATAGTAGCGTAAGGTGTAAGAAGACTGGAAATGTAAGAGCAAGGCAGGTTTTGAAGGGCTTTTAATCCTAGAGGATTTTACACTTAATCTTAAAGGGAATAGGAAGCTACTGGAGTTTGTTGAATAAGAGGTGACGTAGGATGCTGAATTTGGCACCTAAATGGAGGATGAATTAGAGTGGGGAGACTTGAGGCAGAGAGATCAGCTACAAGCTACTGCCATGGTCTAGCTATGAAATGATGAGAGCTTGGCCCAGGGTGGTCAAAGAAAAGAAGGAGGTATGTAAAAGTAATGCTAAAAAGGTAAAAGCTGCAGTAGGTGGCAACAGATTGGATATGGAGTAAGGGCAAGAAAGGGAGGAGTCAAAACTGACACAGCTGAGCCTGGATAACTGGGAGGATGGTGATCTCAACAGTGACAAGGAAGCTTGGAAGGAGAGCGATTTGGGGGAAGATAACAAGTTCAATTTCAGATATATGGAGTTTAAGAAATCTGTGGGACATCTAGTTTGAAATGCCTAATAAGCAGTTAGAAATGCAAGTATAGACTTAGGAGAGGGGGCTGGGTACATGATCTGGAAATCATTAGTATAGAGATGATGATTAAATCCATGGATGCTAATGAGATCACCAAGTGAAACAGTATAGAAGTGGAAGAGGAGAAGGCCCAGGACAGACCCTGGTGGTATTCATCTTTCGCAAGATGAAATGGGATCACTTGTGCATGTAGAGGGGTTTGCCTTGGCAAGGAGAAGGGTCATCTCTTAATGTGAGTCAGGGTACAGGAGGAGAAAGTGACAGAAAGCTTTGGAATGAAATGAGATAAGGAGGAGGGGAAAAGAGAGAGCTCTCAGCAAATGGCCTCCATTTTGTTTCAGTGAAATATGAGCTAAGAAGGTGGGGAGAGGAGGAACCATGGGAGGTTTGAGGAGGGATAAAAAGCCTTAGAAGAGCTGTTGTAGCGAATGGGATAGTGAATCAATTAGAGAAGTGTAAAAAGACTGCCTTGCCATGGTGAAGGTCCAGTTGAGATTATGTAACATAAATTCCTAGTGACTCAGTCATCATAGCTTTGTGATTTTTTTTCTAGTTTTGTTCAGTAGCTCATTAATAGGAGTAAAGGAAGTGAATGGTGGGAATAATCCAAGGGTGATATTTGGTAGGGGAAGATTAGTGATACAATAAGGGGGAAAGGAACTCAGAAGAAGAGGACAGCATAGAATTGAGCTGGTTCATTAAGGGATCAAAGTAGAGAAGGGATGAGAGTTTAGCTAGTGAAGGTGTCTTGCCAAGGAAAGAATTGAGGAGTCCAAGGATAAGGGGTCACAGTGAGGACAAAAAACAGGGTTTGGAGTTGCAAGGCAGAGGGAGAAATGGAATGATGAGAGATTATGATCCGATGAGGGAATTTCAGAATTCATACACATGGAAGTGGTGCATTTGTGGTTGCTGACAAGACCAAGGATATGACCATATTTGTGTGTAGTTGAGGTGGAGTAGAGAAGTAGGTCATGTGAAATGAGAAAGTTGGAGTACTGTGAGGTTAGGATGTTCAAGGGAGCATCATTATATATGTTGAAGTCCCCTAGTATGAAAGTAAGAGCTGAGGAGGAGAGAGAAAATGTAAGCTGGCCACTGAACTCATTGAGGAAAGACAGAGAGTGTGTCTTGGAGATTCATAGGCAACCAATCAACTACCAGAATTTTGACTGGGTGGTAGAAATGGATTGAGTGAAACACAAAGGAGGAGAGGTCACTGAGTGATTGTGGTAGAGCAAATACCTGAAAATGGCAATGAGGAGCAGGAAGTGTTTAAGCTCCCCTACCTTGACAAGCGAGTTGGGGGAATGAGTGAAAGAGAAACCGTGCCGGAAAAGACCAGGGAGACTGTGCCGTCAGAAGGGAGCCAGTTCTCAGTGAGAGCCAAAAAATGAAAGAAGTGGCACAGGAAAAGATTTAAGATGAAAGTAAGTTTGTTGCCTACAGAGCAATCATTCCAGATTGCGTAGTCAAAGGATCGGGCAGCTTTAGAGCAGGACAGGGTTGGCTTGAAATGAGTGGGAATAAGGGATCAAACAGTAGGGGGGGAGAACAGGGTTTGAATGTTGACAGCCAGAGGTTCAGAATCACTGGGATGGGGAATGTGGGAATTTGTTAATCATTGAGGAATGAACTCAGTGGGTTACCAACATCGTTTGGGGGGTTGGCCCCAGGAGGCCCCAGGGCCTCAGGCAGCTCAGTGAGAGAATAAGTCAAGGTGGGGGTATTGTGTTACTCTCCTTCCCTCTAAAGGCAAGAAATAAGACAAGGAGATGTGATAAAATGCTATTTCTCTTTTTCTCATAGAACACTGGAGATCAGGAAGTAGACCTGGTGCAATGGAAGTGGTGACTTTATTTTCATATACAACAACTAAAAATTTTACATCCCAACCCTGATGTCATCCCTACCTAACAGAATGAAGGTTTGAACTTTCCTTCCTCAAAATTCATTGCAAAGGATAAAAAAGTAGAGAAACACTAGGAAAAAATTAATAAGCCTCTCCAAATTAAATCAACACACACTTTGATATTCAGTGACTTCAAAGAAATGGTGGGAAAATCGATAAGGATGATAAGATATGTTGAAAAGCATGGGCTAGTAAAAAAGAATAAGAGGGTTAAAGATATATAGGCTACACAGAATGTTCATGCCTTTCCACAGTGAATAATTTACTTGATAAAAGACATTAAATATTAAACATGTTGAATACCAAATAACAATACAAAAATGAAATTGATTATATTTTAATCAACAAGAACACTCATTTTTTGGCAACCATCCCCAAATTAGAGTTTTTTGAACAACCAGACCTCCAATTTGTCTGAGCAAAGATCAGAATTAGTAAAAAGCTAGAAAAAAAATAATGAAAAAAATATGGCATATAATTAAAACAACTCATCCTTGAACTATTTTAACTATTTTGTTTAATTAATAATGCAAAATAGACAGTAGAAATTATGTTGACTGACGCAAAACAGTTGTCATAACAAGCAGACCAAAGGAGCCTAAAAGAGGACCTTCGTCAGTAAACACCTAAATGACAAACAGAGATGTCTATGGCAGATGACATCAACACTGCTTTTGAATATAAACTTATATCATGCAATGGATGATTCTGAGCAGTATCACTTCATGAGACAGAGAGAAGCAGTGGAGGGCAACGCCAGTTTAAAGAAAGCTTTTCAAGAGAGCCAACGAACAGAGTCGTTCCAAAGGAATTTAAGGATGAAAATGGAAGAACAGTAAAGAGAATGAAAATTTCTCTGGGCCTCAGTTTCCTCGTTGGGGGCTGGAATAGATGACCTCAAAATTCTCTTCCATCTCTAAGTCTATGATTCTCTTCTGGGAACAGATATATTCCTAAGGAGGTAGGAAGAAAACAAGCATTTGTTAAGCACCACCACGTGCCAGCTCTGTGCTAATCCCTTTAAAAATCTCATTGTATCCTCACAACAACCCTGGGAAGTAGGTTCTACTTTGCAGTAGAAGAAACTGAGGTAGATAGAGGTTAAATGATTTATCCGGGGACACAGAGCTAGTAAGCATGTGAGGCCTGATTTTAACTCAGATCTTCCTAACTCCAGGCCCAGCGAGCCTGGAGCAAACTAGCTGATTCAAAAGTTGTTCATAAAATAACATTGAATATTATTTTTCCATTGGCTTCTCTTAGGTAGGCAAATATATTATCTCCAACTTGATGATTTCTTACCCCTTCCCCAATATTTTTACTTTAACATAGTATCTGCATCCAGAAAGAGAACTGATAAAAAGAACTATGTATAGAATGATTTTACATATGTGTGTGTGTGTGTGTGTGTGTGTGTACACACACATACATATTTTTGTCTAATGGTAGCTATCTTGGGGGGGGAAGAGGGAAAGAAAGAATAAAAGAAAAAAAAAGAAATTTATATGATAACTTTATTGTGTATTTAAAAGGAGTAGCAGGTTGTATATAATGGATTTGCAGTTTCACACGCAATCTTTTTTTATTATACTATTTTATGGAAATGCTTGTTTTATTTCATAAATTAAAAATTTCATAAATTAAAAATAAAATTAATAAAATTAAAAACCAAAAGCATGGTACAGGTAAGGATGTGAATATCAGGCTCCTCGTCTAAAGAAAAATCTCAGTGACTTTCATTAGCTTTTGAGAGTCTCTCTCTATTAATTTTTTACTCAGAGCTACAATTTGTGACAAAGCTAACTGAAATCTAGCACCCCCAACAACAGCCAGTCTCCTTCCTTCAGCAGTTCATCATGTTCCTAAAAAAACGCAAAAGATTCCTTTAAGAGAGGCTACATATGTATTTGTGAGTAAAAAAGAAAGAGGGAGATTATTTGTAAAGTATTCATTTGCATTTATAATTTCTTTTCCTTTTAAGTTTCAGACTTTCTTAAAGTCATTGCTGATTTCTGTGTCTTGAGGACCAAGAACTGTGCACTCCTGCTCCAGAGGTGGTAAGAGGAAGACAAAGATAAAGAGGGAAGGAAGGCCGGACTAGGGTAGAGGCCCTAATGGGAGTGGGGAACCTGCAGCCTCGAGGCCACATGTGGCCCTCTAGTTCCTCGAGTGTGGCCCTTTGACTGAATCCAAGCTTCACAGAACAAATCCCTTTAATAAGGAAGTCTTTAATAAAAGGATTTGTTCTGTTAAACTCGGACTCAGTCGAAAAGCCGCACTTGAGGACCTGGAGGGCCACATGTGGCCTCGAGACCTCAGGTTCCCCACTCCTAACTATTAACCCATCCAGGACCCAGCCAGTAATAAACAGCTGGCTGCTCCTTTAAATTAACTCTTTGCTCTAGCAAGAATAAACATAATCTCCTTAAAGATGTTTCTGGCAGTGGTGGCTATTTTTCCCCCTTCTTTCAAAGAACATCCAGGAGGGTCAGGAGAGGGAGAGAATTAAGTAGCAAGAAAATCATTTTTCTTGCTTTTTTCTCAAATTGTGTGTGGAGGTGGGAGTCATGAGGGGACCTTCATAGGGAAATTCACAAGGGGTACAATGCATCAATAATTATGAGTCTATTCGTTTAGAGAAGATTTTGTCCCCAAGACATAATGGCAGGTGCGTTTAAGAATGCCTATAAGCCTTTTTAAAATTACATTCCAGAAATTTTCTGATAAAACGTTCCTTCTCAAAATGAATTTTAAAGTACAAAATAGATAAGGTGATTTTTATTTGGGACACAATAACTGAACATAACAGTCTGGACAGAATCGTTGCTCAGCCCTCATTAAAATCGGCCTCCCCTTCCTTGTCCCCAACCCAATGTGCCTAATGGCATGAAACTTTTCATTATCAGAGGTCTTATTTTTTTTTAGCACTGTCTAAAAGCTGTGGGCTAAAATGAACCGGTTCATCTGGGCTGAAGGGATTTACATTTGAATTTGGAATTCTGAAGGACAAATAGCCCCAGGCCTACCCATGCCAACCCACACAAGCAAGCACACACACTTCGTTTGTTGGTGCGTCATTTTTGTTCTCTCTCAGATTAGACCTGAACCCAGGTGGACCATAGCAAGTCCAGCCCCCTTGCTTACATATGAGGAAACTGAGGCTCAGAGATCACAGATAGCTTCAAACTCAAGTCCCCTGATTCAAAATCCAGGGCTCTTTCTCCTGGTAGCTGGTATAAAGCACACAGAAGAGGCAACCAGGAAAGCTAGGTCATCAGCCTGACCTTTCTCAAATTCGCTGGCATTTCTCGTCTGGGTCAGTACTAGTTCAATCTGAGCAGCCATTGTGCTCCATTTCTCTACAGCTAAGTTCAAGGTCAGGGACAGTCACAGCAAACAGAGCCCCACCCCCCTTCCCACAGCCTAACACTAAGTCAGCCCAAGTTTTACACCTTTGAGAGCACTTGGGGGGTCTCCTTGTGCTTGGAGAGGGAACAAATGGGGACTCCAGTCTCCAAGCCAACTGAACCTGACCTGTAAGCAAAGTGATACTAGTGGCCAGAACCAGGCTGAGTGGTACCACTGCCTCAGAGGTCTTGAAATGAAAATGAAAAGGTTAAAACTGGTGGTGGCAAATAATGGCAGAGCCCCAGAGTCAGCTGCAGGACTGGCTTCTCTCCTGCTGAAAGACTTCCTGCCAGGAAATCACACCCACAGGTACAACTGACATTTGTCCCATCATCCTTAAATAAGCCTGGACTGTGAGTGATTTCTGGAAGTCTGAGGTGCTGAGGAAGGTTGGGGAAGAACCCAGGACTTCAGTTTTGGCTCTGCCCCGTACCAGCCCTTTTGGAGAATATTTCCCTTCTCTCCATCTGCCTCTCTGTTTCCTCGTTGATAGAATAAGGTTGAATTAGACGGCCTCTAACATTCTATGATTTTATAGGAAACATAATTTAGTACAATAATACATTCTTTGATATAGACTCCACCAATTTGACAATTATCATAATTGGAGTAGCTATGTTGTGCAGTGAGTCAGGAGAACCTGAGTTCAAATCTGGCCTCAAACACTTACTAGCTGTGTGACCCTGGTCAAGTCACTTAACCCTGTTTGCCTCAGTTTTCTTATCTGTAAAGTGATCTGGAGAAGGAAATGGCAAACCAAATCTTTGCCAAGAAAACTCCAGATGGGGTTGTGAAGAATTGGACACAACTGAAAACAGCTGAACAACAAACACATCATCGTTACAGTTTCATGATGTGTGGTGTTGGAACTCTCAAAGAATTCAGTCGGACCACCTCTAATCCAAGTTTAGGCATTTATTGAGATTGATACCTCTCATGTAGCGGGCAAAGTTCCAAGAGGAACCAGCGACTTCAGAGAAAGGAAGACGGATTTTTATAGGGTAAAGATGCAATTACATAATAGAAATTATGAGTATTAAAAAGGCAGGAGGGGTTTGTTGAGAGATTAGGTAATAGAGGAGGGGTCCCAGCCAGAGTAGAGCATGTTTCAGACAGTTGAGTGCCAGGTCTGGAGTCAGAAAGACTCATCTTCCTGGGTTCAAATCTAGCCTTAGACACTGCCTACCTATGTGACCTTGAGCAAGTCACTTACCCCTGTTTGCCTCAGTTTCCTCATCTGTAAAATGAGCTAGAGGAGGAAATGACAAACTACTCCAGTATCTCTGCTAAGAAAACCCCAAATGGGGTCACAAAGAGTCAGACGTGACTGAAAATAACTAAACAACAAAGCAACCTTCTGGTTTTACTGATGAAGAGATAGGCTCAGAGGAAGATGGTGACTTTCCCAAGGTCACAGCATGGTACAGTGGGAAAAAATACTGGATGATGCTGAGTCAGGGGCCTTTAATCTGAATTCCACCTGTGCTACTTACCACCTGTGTGACCTTATATAAGTCACTTCTCTCTGGGCCTCAGCTCCCTCATTCTAAAAACGATAGTGTTAGAAGATTGTAAAGACAAATGACTCTGAGAGACTTAAGAATTTGATCAGCTCAATGACCAACCATGATTCCAGAGGACTCATTATGAAACATGCTACCTGCCTCCAAAGGGAAAGGTGATGGAGTATGCACATGTATGTACACACATATACATGTGTATATACACAGATACATATAGACACATGCGTTGAGTATATATATGTATATATACACACACGTATACATGTGTGTATATGCAGATGTATGTATACATAGCTGTATCTGTTTTGCGTGTGTGTGTGTATGTGTGTGTGTAGAGACAGATGGAGACAGAGACAGATATTTTTGGACAGAGCATCCCTCCTGACTCTGAACTTTCTCCACCAAGCCAAAGAAGTCTTATCACCCTGGAAGTTCAATCTACTCCTGTGGCCCATTCTTCTGACTGGTCAGCTACTCCCAGTACTTCCATTTTAAGGGGAGTGCCCAGGCCAACCATATTTCATTCCTCTCCAGACTCCACTCCTAACTTTCCTCACTTTCTCCACCATGACCCTTGCTCTGTAATTTCTTCTCCCCCAACTCTCCTTTTCAATTATTTTTGGTGTTTTCCCCCATTAGAAGATCAGCTCCTTGATAATACTCTCTTTCTTTCCTTCTTTTTTTTCTTTTCTTCTTTCTTTCCTTCCTTCTTTCTTTCTTTCCTTCCTTCTTTCTTTCTTTCCTTCTTTCTTTCTTTCTTCCCTTCCTTCTTTCTTTCCTTCCTTCTTTCTTTTCTTCTTCCTTTCTTTCTTTCCATCTTTCTTTCTTTCTTTCTTTCTTTCTTGTATTTTTTTTTGCTAGAACTTAGCACAGTGCCTGATACATAGTAAGCACTTAATGAATGCTCTTTGACTGTTGTCTTGTTCAGTTTGACTGTGCATATTTGTTAAAGCAGTCTTGTTTTTCTTTCTTTTTTCAGAGGTGGGGAGGAGGGAGGGAGAGACAACAGATTTTTGTCCATTGGAAAAAAATTTTTTTAAAGAGAGTGATTACCTTTGGTGGTTCCCTCTAGCTCTAAACTCCCTCATTTTCCAAATGAAGAAATTTGAGGTCCAGAGGAGTTAAGGATCCATGGTTTTATCCTTTTGAGGCTCCCACCTAGGCAGAGGCACCTTGGTAGGTGATTTTATGAATTGTTTTTGTCAAAAAAATTTTCATCACTTGGCAACCAATCCCTCCAAACTTAGGTAGGCTGTTATGTCAATCAGTTGTTCATACAGATACCAATTTAGCAGAGCTAGAATTTGAACCCAGGTCCTTTGACCTCAAGTTTGGCACCCCCACCTCGTCTGGGTTTGAGATCCTACCTTACTAGCTAAACTCATCTTTTATGGGGATTGACAATTCTGCCCCTGACTACTGTCCCCACAACTGCTCCTGGAGCCACCGGAGACCTACTGACCACCTAAGCTGAACCACCTTCGATGTCTATTGTTTGGTCTTTCCTTAATAAAGAGCTGGCCCCACTCCTTCTGGTAGGCTCCGTTTCCAGGTGCTAGAGAACCTCAGTCCAGCCTTTCCTGCACTGGTCCTAGTTCCTGCTAGGAACAGTAACAGCAGCAGCAGCAACAGTAACCACAGCCAGCCTTTCTCTAGTGCTTGAAGGTTTGCAAAGGGCCTTGTACCTGTTAGCTCATTTCGTCCTCTAAACGGCCCTGAGAGGTAGAGGTTATTTTCATTCCTGTTTTACAGAAACTGAGGAACAGGGAAACTTGGCTAAGTGTCTAAGGCAGGAGTTAGACTCAGGACTTCAGGTCCAGCACCTAGCCACCTTTCATTTTCTGAGCCGTTTGTAATTTTAATGATAACCATTTGTAGCCCTTTAAGTTTAGGCATAGGTCTATCTAGTTCTTATTTATCCCTGTTTGTACGTTATATGCTTAAAAGCAATAAAACTCCTTATTTCAGAGCGTCAAGGAACCATGATTTTTATCTCCCTGAATATTCCTTCTGCCTCAGCAGATCACAGTTTTCTCCATGTTTTGGTAGGTGGTTTGATGAGTAGCTAAGGTTTTAAAAAAATATATTAGCTACTTGGCAACTGTTCCCTCCAAACGCAGTCTGTTAGAGCTACTGTTATTGGATCTGGAGACTTCCACAGAGGATGCAGACTGGTCAAGGATGCTAAAAGCAATAGCCTTTATCTATTTAGCGTATCCACCCATAGCTTAACTTGAGACACTGGAAGTGAGATGGAAGTGGAGAATGGAGGGTGTGGGGGAGAAGGGAGCAAGTAGAATAGAAAAGGAAGCATCTGGATCAAAGCCAATGAAGAGCAAGGATGAATCTGGATCTTGGGAGGGGCAGGATACATTCGTGATTTAGCCAGAATTGGGGGCAGCCAAGCCTTTGTTGAAATGATCTTCAGGCAGTGGCAAGGATCAATGACTAACTGAGAGGCTCCCTCCAGGCTCACTTCATTCCCCCTAGTCTCGGGCTTCTTAACCTTCTTTTGTGTTGTGGACCACTTTGGCGATCTGACAAAGCCTATGGACTTCTTCCAGAATGTTTTTAAAGGCATAAGATAAAAAAAGTAGGATCATAAAGGAAACCAATCATATTGAAAAAGATCATTTTTACCCATCTAAAATCATGGACCCTGAAATCTATCCAAGGACCCCGGGTTAAGAATCTCCCCTCAGAGAAACAGAGGTCAAATACGTATAGTACAGTCTTACATAGATGCATATGAACGTATGTGTCTATATATGAGTATAGAGATATCTAAGTATATGTATGTGCATGTATGTATGTTATATGTATATATCGTGGGGTATATACATGCATTTATGTATGTTTGATTGTATATTGTATATATGTGTATATCATATATACATGTATGTGTATGTATATACATACACATACATGCATATGCATATACATATATCTGTGCTTAATTGTAGCCTTCTTGGGGGAGGGGAGGAGAAAGGAGGGAAAAAGAATGAAATAAAAAGTGCGCAGCAGAACAAAAGAAACCTTACAAGGAAGCAAAGATGGACAGCTCTGAACACAATGCATACTATTTGTTATATTGGCCTTCTTGAAATGGAAATTTACTGCTGTATATTTTGGATCCTCTCTTACATTCTGCTGTCCAAGATGCATATCTGGTCACTGGACCCAGACGGCTCTGGAGGAGACAGTGAGGCTGGTGACCTTGCACAGCCCTCCCTCACTCAAATCAAAGTCAACTGCAAGTCATGTCATCATTTCCCTGATGTCATGGTCCTCTTTGAAACCAAAAGACCAACACAACAACAATAATAGTGCTTTTTTTTCTTTTCTTATATTTAAGTTTTAATGTTTGAGTTTATAATGTTTCTTTTTTTTGTTATTGTATATATGTTTTAGTTTTTAAGTTTAAAATAAATTTTAAAAAAAGAATCCCCCTAAGTTCCATGCAATAATTCCTGGGCTGTTCCACACAAGGCTGCTGGTCCATGCATTGTTAGGGTGATAGTCTCCTAACTTCTTTGACCACATAACCTATCTGTAATTTTTCTTACTAGTGCATATGTTGGGGGGCAATAGAGGGAAGTGGAAGGCCAGGAAGGAAAATGGGAAATTATTTTCCCAATGGCACCTATGCAACTGCTAGGGTTAGAGTATAATTGCCCGGAGGGATCAATGCTGGCTCAAAAGGGATAAAGTGGAACAGCTGTGGGAAGAAGGGAATGGGTAGGTCCCCACTTCTGGAGGCCACTATTGGAGGACAAGGTATTTGGGGGGAGGGCAGAATTTCACTTAGACATATTTAATTGGTTTCCTACTTTTAATGGCAGACAGTTCAATGGCACTTAGCTAAGAAGCTAGAAGTTTCCAGAAAGGAAGATTCCAGCTAGTGACTAGGATTTTTAGAGTAGGAGTAGGGTGAAGGTACCAGACGAGGCAGAGGAGAGCTATCAAGAGCAAAGACAGCCTATTGCAAGAAAGCCTAGGCTAAAGAAACCAAAAGTTCTTAAGCAACAGACATGCTGTGAAATCCATCCCTGGGCCTCTCTATCCAAAGCCTTCCCAGGTTGCTAGGGCCTGCCACAACTTGGCTGCCATTGGCCTAGTCTTTAAGAACCTTGGGTCCCTTCTGCCTCACAATGAGGCACTGGCCTAGGTTTTCAGTGAGAGAATCCCTCTATATTAAAAAAAAAACTGGTCTGACATTGAGACTTTTCCCTATCAGCCTGACCACCTTCCTCATTCTAAATCAGTGAAAATTTCTTACAGTAGAGGAGTTGGGGGTGGGGCAGTGAGAGAAAATGGGGGATGGGGAAGGAGGAGCATTGAGGCTGATAGGAGAAACATGGTCAGGTTTAAAACCATTCTTAAGCCAAAATATTTTTGCACAATTGTTTAAGGTGTTCTACTGAAGGTGCTTTGCTCCCCCACATACACTCTCTACCCTTATGTGAATCCTTTTTCAAACCTCTTGAAGGGAATTTTCAGATAAAAGCCTTCATCCAGCTTGACTGTCAATGAGTCACCCCCAGTCAGATTCCAAGAGCAAAGCCTGCTGATTGGTTGTCGATGGATCAATTCTCGTCTTGCTTTTTCCTTCCTGCTTTCACCCCCCACTTAGTCCACAATACAAACAGGAGAAATCATTTGGGACCAGACGATAAAGCAGAGTTTGGGAATACCTACCTTTCTGTTGACCAGGCCTAAGATTATAATTGCACACACTCTTCCTTCATCTTTAATCTCTGAAATTCTGTACTCCATTGACTAAGAGGAGTGACTCACCCAGAGTTACTCAGCCTTTGGGGTGAACAGTGGAAGCCTAGATCTCCTCTGAGCCCTTCCTCCCCTCGATAATCCCTCTTGCTTCTTGCAAGCAGTTGAAACAACAAAATGATCTCTGTAAGAGGAATCTGTGAGATGTCAGTGTGCGTTTGTTAGCATATTTGCCAGAGAGAAAAAAGAGAAAGAGTGAAGGAAAGTATATAGACACTCATTGTTCTAATGTTTCACACTGCTTGGCCCTGATGCATGACTTTAGGGTGGCTCTGAACTTGTTATCTTAGCTCCCCACCAGCTGGGTTCCCTAACTCCTACCAAGGCATTTCCAGGCCTACTTCTTTGGCCTATGCTCTTTGCCTGATGCATCGATGCCTAAACTCACTTAGCAGCCACATGATTCTAGATCAGTCACCTGGAATCAATCAATTAGCAAGCATTTATTATGCACCTACTATGTACCAGGCACTGTGCTAGGTGCTGAGGATACAAAGGCAAAAAGGAAACAGTTCCTGCCCTCAAGGAGCTTATGTTCTATTGGCAGAGAGAGAATATGGATAGATGGATGGATGGATGGATAGATAAATGAATAAATAGATAGACAGACAGACAGATAATAGATATATAGACAGATGATAGATGTAGAGATAGATGATAGATGGATGGATGGATAGATAGATAGACAGACAGACAAAATAAGCATAAATACAAGAAAATTTGGAGAAGGTGAGAAACACTATCTAATGGGAGGATCAGGAAAGGCCTTGTGTAGGGGGTGGCCCTTGAGTTGTACTTTAGTGGAACCTGCACATTCTAAGAGCCAGAGATGAGTAAGGAGTGCATTCCAGGCGTGGGAGCCAGCCTATTCAAAGGCCCTGAGGTGGGAAATGAAGTGCTGTGTGTAGGAAGCAGCAAGCAGGTCAGTTTGGCTGATCTATATAGAGAAGTAATCTATAATAAGCCTAGAAATGTAAATTGGAGGTTGTATAGGTCTTTAAGCACCAAACAAAGAAGTTGGTATTTCAGCTTAGAGTAGGAGTTCTTAAGCTTTTTTGGGTCGTAGAGACCTTTGGCAGTTTGTTGAAGTCTATGAACCCCTTCTAAAGATAATGTTTTAAAATAATTGAAGGAAATACAAAATTTCAGTTAGAGGTTAGTAAAAATAAAACTATAACTTTTTCCCATCTGAGTTCATACACTCCCTGAAGGCTTCCATAAAGGTAATAGGGAGCCACTGGAGTTTAATGAGCAGGGGTGTGACATGGTCAGACCTGTACTTTAAGAAAATGACTTTGGCGCCTGAGAGGTGAGAGGATTTGAGGTAGGAAGACCAGTCAGGAGGCTGCTGTAATAGTCCAAGAAAGAGGTGAACAAGGCCTGAAATAGAGTGGTGGCTGTGTGACTGGAGGTGAGTGAGTCCAACCTCTCTCCCTTATTAGCTGTGTGACCTTCTGCAAGTCCATCTAAACTTCAGTTCTCTTATCTGCAAAATGGGGATAACAATAGAACTTACTACATAGGGTTGATGTGGAGACCAACTAAGAATGTATGTTTTGCAAACCTTTAAGAACTATATAAATAATGTCTGTTATTATTATTGGTCATTCAATTTCCTTACAATGGGGAAATGATATAAGCACAATCTACCGCACAGGATCATTTCAAGGAAAGGAATTTGAAAAACCATAAAGCACTTCAGAATTGAATTATCATTATTAACATCAAAGATCTTGGACTTTGATTTAAGCTTGGCTTGCGGCACTTAAGTTTGCCTCTCCATTCTCTGTGACCATTAATATCTGCTTTCTGGATACTCGTCCCTACATACCCCTTCCTACAATAAGGAACTCCTTGTGTTTGAGATGCTTGGCCTCTAGCCCGTGCTGCCCATCTGCAGTTATGCCCCTGGCCTTCTTCCTTGCTCTGGGCTGATCCCCAATGCCACCTGAAACCCAGTTATTATTATTACTACTCTTCGCAGTCATTTACATAGTGCCGTAAGGTTTGCCAGGTGCTTTAGATGCATTTTGTTACAGTCGGTTGATTGATCCTTACAATAACCTTGGAAGGTAAATGTTTCAGTTAATTTCTTGACTATGATTTACCTGGTCTGAGAAAACTTCCTCTACCAAAGCAGAATGGCAACTTCTGAAAGCTTTAATTTTACAAAGTTCCCTTGGTACTTGGGGTAAAGTGATGTGCTCAAGGCCACAGCTAGATGGCACAGTGCATAGAGCACTGGGCTTGAAATCAGGAAAACCCATCTTCATGAGTTCAGATCCAGCCTCAGACACTTACTAGCTGTGTGACCCTGGGTAAGTCACTTAACCCTGTTGGCCTCAGTTCCTCACCTATAAAATGGGCTGGAGAAGGAAATGGTGAATCACCCCAGGATCCTTGCCAAGAAAACCCCAGATGGGACCGTGAAAAGTCAGGCATGACTGAAATAACTCAGCAACAGCACATCAGTATGTATGACAGGCCTAGCTCAAATCCAGGTATTTGACCCCAACGTCAATGATAAGGTTGGCTCTCTATATCCTGTGTTTTGTGCCTATCAGTTCTCATTCTCTGAAATAGTTAAAGATATATTGGTGCCTCACACTATCTCCCATTGCAATTATCATTATCCTTATTTTACAGTTGAGGAAACTGAGGATTAAGGAGATTCACTGACTTGCCCAGGGTCACACAGCTAGTAAGTATCTGAGGTATTATTTGAACTCAGTTATTCTTGCCTCCAAATCCAAAAAAATCTCCTATGTTTTCCTTCCTCTCACAGTTCTGTCTTCTCCAAAAGCAAAATTGGGTATCAGAGGGTTATAGAAAGACAGACACACTAATACATTATTAGTGGAGTTGAGAATTGATCTAACTATTAGGGAAAACAATTTAGAATTATTTGAGGGAAGTGAGTAAAATGTCCATATCTTTTGACTCAGAGATTCTACCTACAGCCTTATACCTCAAGGAGGTCAACGGCAAAAAGAAAGGCTCCAGGTACATATGAATATTTATAGCATCATTTGTGTGTTTGTGTTTGTGTTTGTGTGTCTATGTCTGTGTCTGTGTCTGCGTGTGTCTGTGTGGTAGTGTAATAGTAAGCAAAGTGGGACTTTCATTTATCTTTTGTTTTGCAGTGCTTCTCAGCACTAAGGCAATTGAGTGCCTTTGAGTTTTGCCTTTGTTTCAATCAAGAGTCTTTGATTGAATCTGGAGTCTTTGATGACCTGCTTAAGTCACGGGAAGGCTTAGGTCACATGGGTTTGAGTCACATGGTTGTGACACCCTCTGACCCTGAAGAAATATTTATATACTCTGCAGTTAGCATTTTGTTTGGCACTCACTCACTGGAAGAGTCTGGTCATGTAATTTGACCAGACAAGACTCTGGGTAGACATTAAAAAGCCCTCTGGCTTTGAAGAACCCAGATATTGGTGCTTCTCTCTGGTAACTATGTATGTAATGTCTTGGTCAGACAGCTAGAAGCTTGTCTGTTGATTTGTGTTATTTTGCTCTGTTTATATAATTTCTGCTTGTAATTTCTGTTCATGCTTTCTCTGAAGTTCAGGGTGCTGACTTTTTCCCTCGAACTAAATGAATTATATATATGTATATATGTATATGTGTGTGTGTATGTGTGTGTGTTTAATTAAATTAAGATTGTTAACCCCTTAAAGTTGCTTTCCTTACAAAAGCAGATCAAAGAACTTGTGCTAGCAGCCCTCCTGTGTGCTGGTGTTATTGGTCTTACACAGCCACAGTAGCAACAAGTAGCACTGTTGCTACAGGTAGCAAAGATGTGGAAGCAAAGTAGATACCCACCAGTTAATTTGTGTAGCCATTCGGCTACACAAATTGTGATATATTAATGGAGTGGAATATTACTGTGCTGTAAGAAATAATAAATATAATGGATACAGAGATACAAGGGAAGACTTATATGCCCTGATAACAAGTGAAGTGAGCAAAATGAGAATAATATGTACAATGACTAGAATGGGGCAGCTAGGTGGCACAGTGGATAGAGTACCAGGCCTGGAATCAGGAAGACCTGACCTCAAATCCAGCCTCAGACACTTGTTGTGTGGCCCTGGGCAAGTCACTTAACTGTTGGCCTCAGTTTCCTCATCCATAAAATAAGCTGGAGAAGGAAATGGCAAACCACTCCAGTATTTTTGCCAAGAAAATCTCAAATGAGATCGTGAAGAGTAAGACATGACTGAACCACAACAAATTATTAGAATGCTGTAAATAGAAAGAACAGCAACAAAACAATTGAAGCCAAATTTTGCAAAATGATGATCACCAAGCTTAGTCCCTGAGAAGAAATGTGATGACACCTTCCCCCTTCCTTCTTTGTGGAGGTGGAAGACTGAAGCACTGCATGTAATGTCACTTGGATATGCTGGTTACTTTTTGTGCTGGACTTCTTTCTTTTTCACAAAATTCTTTGTTATAAGGGATGGTTCTCTGGAAGCAGAGAGAGGGATGAATACAGTGGGAGATACAAGCGATGCATAAACAGAAGATGGCAATAACCATCTATTTTTTTCTAGAGCAACATTGGAGCCTCCAATAAAGGCCTGAAGGAGAGGCGCCACCTCTCACCACCGGCTGCTGCCACCTCCAGTTTGCTGCAAGCTAAGCTCAGCCCTGACAAGGAGTGATCAGAAGGAAGAGAGAAGAGACAGAACTTGGGGGCAAGAGAGTGCAAAGTCACTCCTGCCTTCTCTCACTCCAGCCTGCAGCAAGCTCCTGGCGAGGACTTTCATCTAGCTCTCTGACTCTCCCGTCAAGGTCAAAAGCATATTCCACTCTCTGGGAAAGGGCTTGCCTAATGGAAGAATTTGGTTAGGGAGCAAAAGGAAAGGGCTTCAGTCCTCCCAGCTGGGTTCTTATCCAGCTTAGTCTGCTTTAGCGGGGAGGGCGAGTCAGGTTCTCAAATCCCCCAGCAAGCCTTCGCTTGAGACCAGGATTGTCACTGCCAAGGTGAAAGAACAGGAGGGAGGGGACCCTGGGATGCCAGAGGGTCAGAGGCTGGAAGGGACCCGAGAGCTCGGTCTTTTTGCTTCACTAATGAGGAAAGACTCAAAGAGGGGGATAGTGACTTTCCTAAGGTCATAGCGTGGTACAGTAGAAAGAGCACTGTTTCCTAAGCAGGGGTCTGCTGGTAAATGTTTAACGATTGGCGTTGGGGGGGAGGGTGAAGTGGCTAGTGCATTCATAACACTTTTTTTTTTCAACACACTTTTAAGCTTAACCTGAATTATCAATGTTTTCTCCATCACTTTAAGTCTAGGCAATCAACAAAATAGTAAATCAAGCAAGTTTGTAGCATTTGGCAATTTCTGTGAACCCGTCTGAGCTGACTCAGCATCCTGGTCCTGAGTCAGAAGTTGTTGTGGTTGTTGTTGTGGTTGAATAGTTCAGTCATGTCTGACTCTTCGTGACCCCATGGACCATAGCCCACCAGGCCCTTCCATCCTCCACTGTCTCCCAAAGTCTGTCCAAGCTCATATTCGTTGCTTCCATGACACTATCTAACCATCTCATTCTCTGCTATCCCCCTTTCCTTTTGCCTCCCATCTTTCCCAGCATCAGGGTCTTTTACAACAAGTCCTGTCTTCTCATTACGTGGCCAAAGTATTTCAGCTTCAGCTTCAGTATTCGACCTTCCAATGAATAGGCTGAGCTAATGTCTTTAAATATTGACTAATCTGAAAGTCTTCTGCAGCACCACAATTCAAAAGCTTTGATTGTGCAGCGCTCAGCTCTCCTTATAGACCAATGCTCACAGACATACATTGTTCCTGGAAAAACAATAGCTTTGAGTATACGGACTTTTGCCAGCACGGTCATGTCTCTGCTTTTTAGTACGCTGTCCAGGGGGGCCTCAGTTCGAAGTCTGGTTCTGCTATTTACCACTATTTGACTTTGGGTAAGTTATTTTTCTTCTCCGGGCCTCAATTCCCTCATTAGCAAGATGAGGGGATAAGACTATATGCCCTTCAAAAGTTTCCTCCAGCTCTGAATCTAGTTTAAAAATAATAATAATAATAGAGGTGGTATTTGTATCCAGGTCTTCTGACTCCAAAAGCAGGGCTTCTGATCATCTTGGAGGGAGAATATTATATGAGGCTTAAAGATGGAACATAGGAGAGTAAATATGGACTGAGCCACACTGATAGAAATGGATGGAAGCTATGACTGATGAGCATTAGCACTTTGCAGATAGTCCCAGAATTCCACTGTTGCTGAAACAGTTGTTTTAGAAAGGGGGTTCAGAGGGTGGGTACACACCCACTGTGGCAGAACTAGTACAACTGATGGACTCAGACATTCTGATTCACTGGCACATGCCTAAACAGCCCCGTGAATGAGAACACCCAAAGCATGAGTGTGCTGCTCATACCCCTAGCATCACCCTCCACTGGTGACAAGCCCATCCAAACTGGAGCCTTGGCTTTAGTTCACTGTACACAGAAACCCCTCCAACACTTTTGGATTTATTCCGGTTCCTTAGATTGTACCCTCAGATCACAACTAATTTAGGGTTAATGAAGATCTGCTGAGCAGTAATAAAAGACCTTTAAAAAAACAAACCAAAAACCTTAGTATGAGGATGTTTTCCCACCTGCCTCTGTACAAGCTAAACAGGAATTGTGGCTACTCCTACTGTCAACACTGGAAAGATAAGCACTTGCCCTTTTTTCATGTTTTGTCCATCCCCCCAGGGATCCTGGGGAGCAGAGAGAGAAGTTTTGAAAGCAGGGAAGAAAGGAACTAGCATGAGATTTTTTTTTTCTTTTCTTACTTTATATTTAAGTTTTAATATATGTTTCTTTTTTTCGCTTTTTTTTAATTTTCTATTCAGCTCTGGTCTTTTCACTGAGAAAGCTTGAAAGTCCTCTATTTTATTGAAAATCCATATTTTGCCTTGGAGCATGATACTCAGTTTTGCTGGGTAGGTGATTCTTGGTTTTAATCCTAGCTCCATTGACCTCCAGAATATCGTATTCCAAGCCCTTCGATCTCTTAATGTAGAAGCTGCTAGATCTTGGATTATTCTGATTGTGTTTCCACAATACTCAAATTGTTTCTTTCTGGTTGCTTGAAATATTTTCTCCTTGATTTGGGAGCTCTGGAATTTGGCAACAATATTCCTAGGAGATTTCTTTTTGGGATCTATTTGAGGAGGCGATCAATGCATTCTTTCAATTTCTATTTTACCCTCTGGCTCTAGAATACCAGGGTAGTTCTTGATAATTTCTTGAAAGATGATATCTAGGCTCTTTTTTTGATTATGGATTTCAGGTAGTCCAATAATTTTTAAATTATCTCTCCTGGATATATTTTCCAGGTCAGTGGTTTTTCCAATGAGATATTTCACATTGTCTTCCACTTTTTCATTCCTTTGGTTCTGTTTTATAATATCTTGATTTCTCATAAAGTCACTAGCTCCCACTTGCTCCAATCTAAATTTTAAGGTAGTATTTTCTTCAGTGGTCTGTTGGACCTCCTTTTCCATTTAGCTAATTCTGCCTTTCAAGGTATTCTTCTCCTCATTGGCTTTTTGGAGCTCTTTTGCCATTTGAGTTAGTCTATTTTTTAAGGTGTTGTTTTCTTCAGTATATTTTTCAGTATTTTTTTGGTTCTCCTTTTGCAAGTCATTGACTTGTTTTTCATGGTTTTCTCGCATCCTTCTCATTTCTCTTCCCAATTTTTCCTCTACTTCTCTAACTTGCTTTTCCAAATCCTTTTTGAGCTCTTCCATGGCCTGAGACCAGTTCATGTTTTTCTTGGAGGCTTTTGTTGTAGGCTCTTTGACTTTGTTGACTTCTCCTGGCTGTATGTTTTGGTCTTCTTTGTCACCAAAGAAAGATTCCAAAGTCTGAGACTGAATCTGGGTGTGTTTTCGCTGCCTGGCCATGTTCCCAGCCAACTTACTTGACCCTTGAGTTTTTCAGCAGGGTATGACTGCTTGTAGAGTAAAGAGTACTATGTTTCAAGCTTGGGGGGATGTGCTATTAATTTCAGAGCTATTACAGCCAGCTCTGCCACACCAGCACTCCTCCTTCTCCAAGAACCTCCAACCCTGACTGGACTTAGATCTTCAGCAAACTCTGCACTCCCACTCCAATCCACCACCCAATTCCTCCCACCAGGTGGGCCTGGGGCCAGAAGCAACTGCAGCTGTAGTTCTGCAGCTGCCCCACCTCTGCTGCCCCCAGGGCGGTGGCTGAACCCCAAAATCTATCACCCTGTCCCCAGCAGCTTTTCCCACTAACCTTCTCTGTTGTCTTTGGTGTTTGTGGGTTGAGAAGTCCAGCAACTGCCACAGCTCACCGATTCAGGGCGCTAGGATGTGCTCTGCCCAGCTCCTGGTCTGGTTGCTCTGTGCGGCCCAGGCTGGGCTCTACTCCACTCCACTCCGCTCCCAGCTCTGTGCACAAAAGACCTCACCCAGCAACCATCCAGGCTGTCCTGGGCTGGATCCCTGATTCCCTCTGCTATTTTGTGGGTTCTGCAGTTCTAGAATTGGTTCAGAGCCATTTTTATAGGTTTTTGGAGGGACTTGGAGGGGAGCTCATGCTAGTCCCTGCTTTCCAGATGCCATCTTGGCTCTGCCCCCCTGAGTCAATATTTAAGTTTCTAATATATTTCTTTTTCTTTTCTTATTATGTATTTAAATTTTAGCACTCAAGTCTAAAATTTTTTTAAAAGATTTTTAAAAAATTTAATAAGTAAAAGAAAGAAAAGAACTGGCAGCATGTAATAATAGTCACCAAGCCTCATGAGGGTCACTCTTGGGATCTCAGAAGATGAAAGCTGTTCTGGCAGTACCAGGTTCAAGGAGAAAAGTTGGATGAGTGTGCATCATTCTCTCCCCAAATTAGCAAACACATGAGAGTACTTTCCATTGGCTCTTTTCATTCCTTAAATTTATTACTGACTAATTTGCCCCTTTATCAGGGGCTAATAACAAACTACACTGGTGATCCTTGAAAAATAAGGAATTATAAATATATATGTGTGTGTGTATGTACATACATATGAAATAAAGAGGCCTTAGAGAGCAACTCTTCCAACCCTATCATTTTACGGATGAGGAAACTGAGGTTCAGATGAATTAATCAATGTGTCAGTAGCACAGCTTACAAATGGCAGAGCCAAGACTAGAATCCAGGTATTCTCATTTGTCAATCCAAAACTAGTTTTTTTAAATAAATTTTAACTGATATCTTTTGTTTTTGCATTGTCTAAATTTGCCCCTGCATACCTCCTCACCCCTCCTAGAGAGCCATCCTATGTTAAAAAAAAAGTTAAGAAGATGGAGTAAAATCAATACAATGGTCAATATATTGAAAGCTTGACAATATATGCAATGGTCCATACGGCCAGACCACAACCCACCCCCCACCATCTGGGAGAGATGTCTTCTAATATCTCTTCTTTGTAATTTTGAGCATTTATTTCTATTTTTAGTTTTGTCATTGTTCTTTTCATTTACATGGTTGTAGACATTATGTATATTGCTTTCCTGGCTTAATTTCACCTTGTATCAATTCAGGTAAGTCTTCCTAATGTTTTCTGTAGTCATCATATTCATAATTTTTTACTGCATGATAAATTTCATTACATTGATGTACCATAATGTGTGTAGCCATTCCCCAATTGATGGGCATCTACCTTGTTTTCAGTTCTTTGCTACCACAAAAGTGCTGCTATAAAAATTTTGGTGTATTTGGAAACTTTCTTTTTATCAATGATCTCCCAAGTAATGGAATCTCTGGGTCAAAGGGTATGAGCATTTTAGCTATTTTGTTCATTCCAAATTGCTTTCCAGAATGGATGTATTAATTCACAGTTCCACCAACAATGTATTAGTATGGCTTTCTTTCAATAAGCCTTTCCCTCTTTTGTTATTTTTTTCCAATTTCCTGCATGTGAGTTAAAACCTCAGGGTTATTTCAATTTTTTTATTAGCAGTGATTTGGCATATAATTTTATGTGACTGTTTTCTTTGAGATCTGTTTATATCTTCTGACTACATGATTTATTGGGGATTGCTCTTATATATTTCTTTTAGTTGTCTATATATCTTAGATAATAAACCTGAACCAAAAAATTTGATACAAATTTTTCCCACTACTTCCTTTCCTATCTTAGATACACTAATTTTGTTTGTGCAAAAATCTTTCAATTTTATGTAATCAAAGTGATCTATTTTCTCTTTTGTAATTTCCTTTATCTCTTATTTGGTTAAGAATTCACCTCCTATCCATAGTAGTGAAAGACACATGGTCTGCTTCTCTTCTAGTTTTTTGATAATATGACCTTTAACATTCAGGTGGCATGCTTATTTTGAGTTTATTGTGGAATATTGTATAAGATGTTGGTTGTTGTTGTTTTAATTGACTTTTTAATTGCCTCTAGAATCAAGTAAAAACCTTATTTTCAACATTTGACATTCAACATTCTCTTCCCAGAATTACTTGATATTTCTTCCCTCTACATACTTTATGGTCCAGCCAATCTGACCTCTTTGTTATTCTTCACATATGACACTCCATCTCTGTACCTCAATTGGCTGGCCCACTATGCTTCTAACATCCCTCCTAGAAGCCCTAATTTTGCTCAAAATCTGGCTGAAGCATCATTGCCTACATCAGGACTCTCTTCATTTTCCCCCTCTCCATACCCTACCAGCTCTTAATGCCTTCTCCCCAAATTATCTCATTTATTTTACATATAGTTTTTATATACAGAAGTGTGCTGATGGTTAACAACCAGCTCTTCAGGGAAAAAAATGTATACAAGACAGACTTTTCAATTTAATCAACATTATTAACATCTTCTCTGTCACTACAATCAACCAAACAATACATCAAGCTCAAATTTGTAGCATTTACCGATTTCCTAGGTGTAAATCTTCACAATGAAAATCTGACAGCTAACTCTAGAGCTGTCTCCAGCTCACCTGGATGTATATCTGTACTTGTCTACCCTGATAGAATATAAGGTCCTTGAAGGCAAGGACCATTTCATTTCTGTCTTCATATCCCCCATAGCCCAGTGCTATACAGGGGTGTATGAGGTGTTCCAGGAGAACTAACACCTTTGGTGTCAGCGCTTGCTGAGCCCTTTTCAGGGCTGCTCATCCAGTGCCCACCTTTCACTCAACTCTTTCCTGCAGCTCCAAGAAGCTGTAGCATGTATGGCATGTGGCCACACCCCAGCAAACCATCTTGGAAGATGGGCTAAACCAGGTTGAGGATAACCAACAGGCCTCAAATCCAACAGTGAGTTATGGGGGTATCTATCCCAAGCATGTGAAGACTTCCCCCAGTGAAATGAATGAATGAAAATGATTTCTTCCAACAGCCGTGAATATAGCTGAAGAAGGCCCTGTGGAGGGCTTAACGCTTGGTCAGACATCGAAGATGTCAAGGTAACTGCGTCCCTGGCCATTACCAATCATATTGACTTTTGTCCTACCACTAGACTTTGATGACTCTGGAAGAGAGAGGCTGACAACTTTATGCAACTCTGCCTCACTTAAATCCATTTCACCTACCATTCAAAACATCAGCAGTGATGTCATTGGTTCCTTTCAAAAAATGGAGGACAAAGAACAACAGCCTGGCATTATTCTTGACACACAGTAGGTGCTTAATAAGTGAGTAAATTAACTTGATAGACCTTGATTGTATGTGTAGACTGAAATCTTGGTGGGGGAGATCCCCTGTTATAAAATAATTAGTGATCGTACTCCTGAAAAACTGATTCATTCTGCGGCATTCAGCACCCTAGAATTGGAATCTGCGTCTCATGCTCTAGCCACATACATGGATGTTTCAGATTTTCAAACTTTAAACAAATTCACTAGAAATATTATTTTTACACTTGCTCTGTAAATAATTCAAACAAGAGCCTATTTCTGAGAAGAACTAAGCCGAGAGTATTACCATCCATCGCTGAGTAATCACAGTTTTCCCTTCAAGGGGCACTACTTCCTTCTGAAGGTTAAACTTTTCAAAGAGAAAGTCAAGTTGAAAAAAATGGGGTGCCAAAAAAGTCTAACATTTCCTAGAGAATGTTCAGTTCTCTAGAGAATGTTCAATGTGATGGTGAATCAAATGCATTTTCATTCATTTTAAAAGCTCTTGCCTTTTAGTGTTTTTCTGAGATAGTCAGACTAATATGCACAGAGATGTTAGTCTCAGTGTTAGTTATTTAAATTTTGTAAAGATGAAAGTTCTGAAGACAAATTCTAAATAATCAAGCTGCTTTGGGCCCAGAAAAAAGTGATCTGTTGATCTATTTATAACCAATTCTCTACAATGAATATTTCCATATAATTAATGTTTTCTCTTGTCTCTATCCATACAGTAATCATCTCCTATGACAAAAATACCTTATTCTATGGAGCTAGGTAGTGAATAGAGTGGATAGAGTACCAGGCCTGAAGTCAAGAAGGCTCATTTTTGTGAGTTCAAATCTGGCCTCAGATACTTACTAGCTTTGTGACCCTGGGCAAGTCACTTAACCCTGTTTGCCTCAGTTTCCTCATCTGTAAAATGAGCCAGAGAAACAAATAACAAACCACAAAAGTATCTTTGCTGAGAAGAGTTGGACAGGACTGAAGTGACTGAATAACAAACAACAACACGACAAGGTAAGGGCCCCCTCTGTCGTGAGAGTCCTCCAAAAAAAAGCTATATTCCAGTTTCAAGGTACTCTGGTAGTGAGCATTCATTCAACGTCATAGCTCACTATCTCTCATCACACTCTTAACTTTTACCAGTCAATCAAAAGCCACTTTAGTTCAAACCCCAAAAAAATCTTTAATCAAACAGTATGGAAAATAAAATTATGAGACTGTCACACCCCTCCACCCCCATGAACACATAAGGAACATTCCCCCACAGGTTACTTCATCACCAGTAGTGAGGACATACCAAGTGAACAGTGAATCACACTTGGAGAGCACACGCTTAAAAGGAAAGTGTGTGAATAGGGAACATGTGAGGAGTGCACACATGTAAGGAACAGGAATAACCAGGATAATTCATTCCTCCAGTACTTCAGGGTTGCTGATGTCCCCTGGTTATGTCAGCACATCACTCTCTCTGCTCTCCAATGGGCACATTGTTTCTGCTGGGCATAGCTCTACTGGTCTCTGTTGGAAGTTCCCCTGAAAATGCCCAGAGTCCAGCAATGTTATGTCTAGTTCAAGGAACAGCAAGGAAGTCAAAAGATTTCTGAGTAGGTGAGGGTCCGGTGGGAGGGAGGAAGGTGGAGAGATGTAAGAATGAAAAGACTGGGAAAGTATGAACAAGCCAAATTATGCTGGGCTTTAAAAGCCACAGTATTTTAAATTTGAGCCTGGAAGTATAATGTTAATAGAATGGGAATTGAAGATGTTCCCCACCCATTGATAGGCCTCACATGGAGCCCATTCAGTGAAGCTTGATTAGGGGAGGCTTGTTTGTAGGAAGGCCCACACCTTTTGCTAATTAGGCACTGGATCATGAAGGTTGTGATGCCCTCTTGCTCTGAGAAGTGTATATATACTCTGAGGTTAGCATTTTACTTTGGGTGCTCACTCATTGGAAGAATGTTTGTGTGATTAAGACTCTGGGTAGCCATTAAGGAGCCCCCCAGCTTTGAAAACCCAGATGTTGGTGCTTCTCTCTCTGGTAACTATGTATGTATTGCCTTGGTCAGACAGTTAGAAGCCCTGTCTGTCGGTCTCTGTTTGTATTTTCTGCTTGTAATATCTGTTTGTATTTTCTCTGAAGTTCAGGGTGTTGACTTTTCACCTGAACTAAATGAATGATGTACCGTATATGTTTAATTAAAGTAAGGTTGTTGACTCCTTTAAAGTGACTTTCCTTTAGAAAAGCAGATCAAAGAACCTGTGCTAGCAGCCTTCCTGTGAGGTCCTACACCTCCACAGCAGCTGCAAGTAACATTGCTGTTGCAGGAGGTAATAGGGAGTCATAGGGATTTATTAACTAGTGAGGTGATATAGTCAGACCTGTGCTTAAGGATGGACTAGAGTGGAGAGAGACTCAAGGCAGGGAGACCAACCTAAACAACAATAAGAGTTTGCACCAAGGTGATGGCAGCTTCAGCGGAACAAAGGGACTGTATACAAGAGAAGGTAGAAACTACGGGACCTGACAGAGAACAGTGGCGTACACAAATTTCTCCTCTAGACTGCTAGGCTCGAGGTACCTTTCATGAGTTAATTTCTACAGATAGGCAAGAGTTAGCTGGGCTTCATCTCCAGCCCTAGCAGGCTAAGAACATGATTTCTAGTCATTTATTCATTGTAACAGGATTCTACCACAACCAACATGAAGGTCCCATGAAGCTTAAAAAGGAACATTACCTCTGTTTCCAAGATGACCTCATGCTTGTTGACAGACAGCAGTCAACAAGTAAGAAATGTTGTTGTCATCTTCTAACGTTCCATATGCCTTCCCACATCAGCTTATCATTCTTTTCTTGATTTCCTGCAGCCCTTCCCATCCGTTTCTTGGGTACCATTGTCTGTCTGACATGAAAAATGTACCATGGTGAGTGTAGTCACTAATTACATCAAGGGGAAAAAAGCCAGAGCTCACATGTGGAATGATTAACTAGAGAACAACTCTTTTTCGATAAAACATTTCTCTTGCCATTTATTTTCTGTGAAAGCTTTGGGTTTTTGCTTGCATGGTAGATTTTTCCCATTCCTCCAATGCCTTGACCCAATGCCAACTTGCAGTAAAAAATCTTTTGGCCCTTCCCAGGACAAAGATCACAAGATCAGATGTTGCTCATGTGGAATATTTCCCCCCAGCTTTTACTCCAAATAAAATGCTTTCCTTCTTCAAAGATTCTTCATTCATTCCAAGCTCCTGATTTTTCTTCTCTGTATTTGAATTAATCACTCAACAAACACTTATTAAGCACCTACTAGGTGGCATAGTGGATAGAGGACTGGACTCGAGTCAAGAAGAAGAGCTTGAATTGTGGTTCAGACACTACCTGGGTGAGTCATTTATTCCCCTGTGCCTCAGTTTCCTCATCTAGACAGAAATATAACTCAGTTCTTTCCTGTTGACATCTTTCTACCTGCTTCATTTGCCCAAATAGCATAGAAATCTTCAGTGATTAAGGTCGTATTTCCTAGCACTTTTTAGAAGGCATTGGTTTTTAAAAATAAACATTTCATCTAGGCTAGGTTCATCTAAGCCAGAGGTGAGGAACCTGTGGCCTCAAGGCCACATGTGACCCTCTAGGTCCTCAAGGGTGGCCCTTTGACGGAATCCGACATGTGACGGTCTAGGTCCTCAAGTGTGGTCTCAAAGGGCCACCCTTGAGGACCTAGAGGTCATGTGTGGCCTCAAGGCCACAGGTTCCCCACCCCTGAGCTAGGCTAAAGGGAGAAGTACACACATAAACACAGCTGGGGAAGTGATTCAACACAGAGTATTAAGTAAAAAAGCAGGGGATGATTTTACTGGGAGATAGAGCTAAAGAGAGCTGAAAATTCTGTGGAGTCATCTTCAGCTAGTGCATATCATGGCATATTGGACAGCCTAGTGGGCTTAGTCAGAGTCAGAAAGACTTGAGTTCAAATCCTTCTTCTGGTTGTTGTTTGGTCATTTCAGCCATGTCCTACTCTCTATGACCCCATTTGGGGTTTTCTTGGCAAAGTTACTGGAATGGTTTGCTATTCCTTCTCCAGCTGATTTTACATATGAGGAAACTGAGGCAAAGTTAAGTCACTTACCCAGGGTCACACAGCTACTAAGTGTCTAAAGCCAGACTTGAACTCATGAAGATGAATCTTCTGCCCTCCAGGCCTGGCATTCTATCCATTGCATCCCCTAGCTGCCCCTTTCTTCAGAGCCAAAAAGCTAACCTGGGCAAGTCACTTAACTTCTCTGTGACTCACTTTCCTCATCCCTAAAACAAAGGAGTTGGAGCTGATAGCCTCTAAGTTCCTTTGGAAGACCTAAAGAGCTCTCAATCCATGATCCTTCTTTCCTATTACGTTCCAGGTACTGTACTGGACACTGGAGATACAAGATATCGCAGGGTGCCTACATTCTGGAATATAGGGGTCCATAAACTTGGTTTTTAACATTTTGATTATATCTTTCAACATAATTGGTTTCTTTTGTAATTCTACACATTTTATTTTATTCATTTAAAAATAATATTCTGAGATGGGTCCTTAGACTTCACCAGACTTCCAAAGGGGTCTATGACCCAAAAAGGTTAAGAACCCCCACTATAGGGGATGCAATATATACAAAATAAAAACAAGATAACTTCGGGAGTAGAGGAAAGGAGGTACCACAGCTGGGTGTATCAGAACAGGCCTCAAGGAGGAGATGGTTAAAGTTGAGTTTTGAAGGAAACTAGAGATTCTAAGAGCTTTTATTCCCATTTTACAGATGAGCAAATTGAGGTGCAGATAGATTAAATTTCTCCATATGTTCACAGCTAGTAAGTATGAGAGGCAAAATTTGAACCCAGATCCTTCCTAGCTCTAAGTCCAATGTTCTTTTCACTACACTATGTTGCCTCTCTAATATATATACATATATATAATTTATTTTTTAAGGTTTTCATTATATTGTGCATTTATTCTTTCTGAATAAATGAGTATGTCCCCTGACCAGAGTACAAGAGAGTACAAGGACTCTGACAAATGCCAGTCCTTTTATTGACTCCCAATTCGAATCTCCCGCCTGACTCTTCATTGACCAGATGCAACCCCCTGAACTGCATGTGTCTTGCCTCCCTCAAACAGCTCCTTAAGCATGTGTACAAGCCTCTAACCTTTTACCTGATCAGAAGCCCCCTAGATCACAGCTCTGATTAGAACCAGTCACCTGACTTTCATTCTGCTAAAGCTGGGGTGGGGGGTGGGGGGAAAGGGGGAAGGATGAGAGGAGATACTTTCAACTCTGTGGAAACAAAACTCCTCCCATCGTTTCCCACAATTCCCCCTTTTCTTTTATTCAAATTTTTGTTTCTGCATCTTTAATACTCCTTTATTCTCTTTCTCATATGAATTCTTCCCCTTATCCATCTCCCCTTTTGTAGGCATACTAAATGAGAGGGGAGGGGGAGACATTGATTGACACATTGACAAATCAGAAGGAGGCAGTCCGCTTTATAAATACAGATACAGAGGCCCAAAAGAAAATAATAATGAACAATTAATTGTCCCTTTAAGATTTAGAACTCTTGTCTCATACAGCTGTCTAGCAGGGATCATCTGATGAAGTCCTCTGGTCCTTGGTATTTGTTCCAGCCATCTCCAGCACAGCATCTCAGCATCTTCTCCTTCTTGTCTTCTGCTTTCTGTTGTGCACCTGCCTACAAAAGTGACCTCAGCACAGTTTTAAAGAGGACTTTTCACTTAAAGTGAAGTGAAGGCCTTTTCACTCAAAGTAAAAATCTGAAAAGACCTCCAGCTGAAAAGACCCTGAAAGGGCTAGGGTCTCCCAATGCATCCTGGGCCATCTCCAGTCATCCTGATGAATCTGTGGCCCTGGCATAGTAGAGGAGAAGGTTGGGAGCCATTTTCACCTGTGTTCTTGGGACCTGCCCAAATTCCATTCATCATGATCATGAAAAATATGGATTTGAGGCACTCAAGACAAGCGCTATTTGGGGGAAAGGTCAGCCTGACTTTACCCTGCCTCCCTAGGTAATTAAGATAGGGGCACACTAGCTTGCTTTGGGCCTAAAGAACAGGCAGGGCCCAATACAGGTTACTTAGACTTCAGAATCACTACAACCGTGCTGCCAAATGTCACATGATGGACACAAAGGAAAAACTTCCCAACAAACAGAGTTGTCTAAAAGGAGACTCTGCTCTTGGTTGTGACAGGAAACTCCCTATCACTGAAAGACTTGAAAGAGAAACCAGATCATCATTTGTAGAGAAGACTCTTGCTCTAGTTTGGGCTAGACAAGCAAGGTTGTTTTGTTGTTGTTTTCTTTTTTAATTAGATTTTGTTTTAATTTTCAGTTCCAAATGTTCTTCTGCCCTATACCCCTCCTCTACCCATTGAGAAGGCAAGAAATATGATACCCAATATACATATTAAGGGGTGTGAAACATATTTCTGCATTAGTCATGTTCTGAAAAAAAATTAAAGCAAGAAAAATAAAGGAAATAAATATGCTGCATTCTGACTCTATCACTTTTCTATTTAGATGTCCATAGTAGTTTTTACCATGAGTCCTTTGAAGTTGTGATCAGTCATTATATTGATCAGAATTACTAAGTCTTTCAGAGCTGATTATCTTTGTTGTTGTTCACTCATTTCAGTCATGTCCAATTCTTCATGTCCCCATTTGGAGTTTTTTTGGCAAAGATACTGGAGTGGTTTGCCATTTCCTTCTCCAGGTCATTTTGCAGATGAGGAACCTGAGGCAAACAGAGTTAAGTGACTTGCCTAGGCTAGGAAGTGTCTGAGGCCAAATTTGAACTCAGGAAGATGAGTCTTCCTGACTTCAGGCCCAGCACTCTATCAAACTGCACCACCTACCTGCCCTTCATTAACTTTATAATATTGCTATTACTGCATACATTGTTCTTGTGGTTCTGCTCACTTGACTTTGCACCAGTTCATATAAAACTTTCTAGATTTTTCTAAAACCATTCCTTTATCATTTCTTACAGCACAATAGCATTCCATCATATTCATACTCCTTATGCATTCTAACTCACCATAACTTGTTCAGCCATTCTTCAATGGATAGGCATTCCTTCAGTTTCCAATTCTTTGCCAGGGTTTTTAGCCTAGGGTCCATAGACCCCCAAGTGGTCCATGGCTAGATTAAGACAGTCCAAGATATTGTATGAGTGAAAATTGAATCTTTTTCCCACTAACCTTTGGTTTCCTTTGTAATCATCAGCATTTTATTTTATACATTTAAAAACATTATTTATGAGGAGTCCTTAGGCTTCTCCAGACTGCCAAAGGGCTCCATCACACAAAACTGGTTAAGAATTCTTGCTCTAGATAAACTCTAAATATCTTCTAACTCTGATATTCTATTATTCTACATCTTTATATTATTCTGTCATAATCATCAAAACAACATTTACTCTGCACCTTCTCTGTGAAAGACATTCTGCTAGGCACTGAGAATACAAGGAAGCATAACACACAGTTCCTACATTTAAGAAGCTTCCAACATAGTTGAGAGAGAAATGGAGAGATGGTTAAGAAGGTTGTATTTTAGAACAAGATTTATATTTCTAGAGCATTATAAAAGATACAGGATTTCCTGAGGCAGTGATGGAGGGTACACAAGGGCTGATAAAATAGATTTGCCTGATGACTTCTATATCTCATCAAAAGAGCTTCAAAATGAATATGGAAGAGTAGAGAGAAAACTTCTACATATATCTACTAAGTCAGATAATAGAGAGAAAAATATACATTCTCTGAAGAAGAGCAGTGATGAAGACCAGTAATTCACAAGAGACAACATCTAAGATGAGACTCATGAAAATCATGACTTCAGAAATCTAAAGACAAAATACTAGCTTACCCTCACAGGTTTCCCTGAGAATTGTAACTCAGGACCAAAATATTCTGCTAGAAGGCTATATGCTCTTCATTCAAAAAGAACAGAATGGATAAATGTGGACTAGCATTGTGTGTGAAGATGATAGACTGACATGAAGGAATCCAGGAACTGGGTGGGGAGAAATATGGTAGAGAACATTTGGGCAAGGATTAATGTAGGGGGAAATAGATATGATATTAGGATAAGAATATGATACAGAACACCTGGTCCCAAGGAAGAAATAGATCACAAACCTGGCTTAAGATGATAGTTATGGTGGGGAGAAATTGGGTTTCAACTAGCCAAACATCTACTAGAGCTCTGTCTCTGACAGAAGCAAACCATCAAATTTGTGACTCATCTGAATAACTTCGTTTCTTTAAGAGGCGAAGAAGCAATGAAGGAAACTGCTTGTCTACAGCATCACTAACCCAAACTAAACCCATCATTGGCTTGGGAAGGCTCAATGAGTATTCTCCCTTTAACTCTCATCAGCCTAAGCCACCAGCTAAGGTTCTATAAGTGGCACACCAGATGAAAGAAGTTAACAAACAAAAGACATATTTGCATGGAGGGAACATCAATTGCCTCCAACAGAGATTGAAGTTGCATTTATCCATTACCTCTCAGACGATATTTTGAGAAGGAAAATGAGGGAGGGAACCTTTTTTTAAGGTCTACTGTATTTTATTTGGGGTCTGTGACAAAGAAACTACTATATCAGAGATGGAGAGTTACATCCGGCGCGTCTGTTCTTTAAGCAGGCAGCCAGAGAATTGGCTAAAACTTCCATCTGTGGGGCCAAGTTTCAATATCTGAGATTTTTACTTTATTGCTTTCCTTTGTCATGAAAAAATTCATCCTGAGGGTATGTGCAGGTGGGATATAACTGAAATAGACAAAAAGGTATCAATAAAATATATTTTTAATAAAAAACTCCAGTTATGCAATACTTTGCAGAAGAGAACCAGCTCCTTTCTCCTGGAACAGAGAATTTAAAACAAAGAAGCATCTCAGTACTGAATTAGGAAAGGATTTGAGTGTCTCTATGGAGATAAATATTTCTGACTTCATAAAAACAGCTGAGAGCTACAGAGGAGAGAATTATTTGAGAATATGTACTTTTCTCCCCATTCATCTTAAAAGGAAAAAAAAAATCACAAAAACATTCAAGTACACAAGTACCAAGGACAAAGAGAGTTTCTGAGCTATTCTAAATTAAGCTGTAATTGACATTATCACCAAGACTTACTCATCGACTTCGGAAATAGGCACAGTAGGTCCTCTTCCTGGATCCTTGCGTGTTTCTTGTAAGCTTTGCTCATATTGCACAATATTTCCAGGTCATTAGCATTGTGCTTCTACTGGAATTTACTGTAATTAGAGAGTAGTGATGCAAGATACACATTAATGACCTGGAATCTAGAACCACAGCAGCATGATTCAAGTGGGAAGGAACAGGAGAGGCAAGATAAATCACCATGAGAGATGCTCCCTCTTCCAGGTACCTATAGAAAAAAAAGACATTCCAGGCCTGTTTGTTGCTTCAGAGAGAAGACTATATACTGGTCCCTGATTTTCATTGTTGTTTTGTTGAGTCATCTCAGTAGTGTCCGACTCTTCATGACCCCATTTGGGGTTTTCTTGGCAAAGATGTTGGAGCGGTTTGCCATTTCCTTCTCCAGCTCATTTTTCTGATGAAGAAACTGAGACAAACAGGGTTAAGTGACTTGTCCAGGATATCTAGTATGTGTCTAAGGTCAGGTTTGAACCCATGAAGATGAATCTTCCTGATTCCAAGCCCAGTGCTCTATCCACCACACCACCTAGCTGTCCTAACTCAAAAGAGATGTTCAAAAGTAGATCCTACTACCTGTAGTGAGAATGAGTTTCTATCCCTGGAGGTCTTTAAACAGAGGTTGGATGTTCATCTATCAGAGATGTTGTTGCTCCAGTCTGGACTAGAAGAAAGCTAAGATTTCTTCCAACTCTGAAATTCTGTGACTGTATTTGTACGATTCTAGCATCACCTTCATCATCACCAATAGCAATAACTTATTGAGTGCCCACTCTGTGCAAGGCACTCTACTAGGTTCTAAGGGTATAAGGAGGCATAAGATATAGTCCCTGCCCTTAACAAGCTTACAGTCTCCTCTTTCACTTCTCTCAAGATGGCAGACAAAAAAAAAAAAACAAAGACCCAAAGAAAAAAGGTTAAAAAAGGAAAAGAACAAAAAGGAAGATGTGGCTGCAAATGCAGTGAAGAGGCTTCAAGAGTATGGGAGCCAGAACCCGGTCCTGGACTGCGAGGTTGGTAGATATTCGAGGTCTGTGATGTATTCCCGGAGAGCTGTATACAAGTAGAAATTTCCTGCACCAAAACCCAGATTGAAAGGAAAAAGAAGGAGAAGGTGCCTGCTACTATCTCAAAGGTAGTGATAAAAATGGAGAAAGCCAAGTGGTAAAGATTCAAAAAATGCCTAGGTATTATGCTGCTGAGAATGTGCCTAGAAATCTGCTGAGTCATGGCAAAAAGCCCTTCAGTTGGCACCTAAAGACACTTCAAGCTAGCATCACCCTGGGCACAGTTCCAACTATGCCCACTGGCCACCAATTGTTTCCTGAAACAGCTAGCTAGTGACTTGCTACTGGTGACTAGACCTGTGACCATCAACTGTGGCCCTCTACAAAGGACCCATCAGAAATTTGTCTTTGCCACCTCTCCCAAGGTTAACTTGTTGGGTACAAAAATTCCAAATCATCTTACAGATGCTTACTTCAAAAAGAAGGGGCTATGTAAACTTAGACACCAAGGAGAAGAGATTTTTGACAGAGAAAAAGAGAAGTATGAGATTACAGAGCAGCACAAGGCTGATCAGAAAACAGTGGACTCTCAGATCCTCCCCCAAATCAAGAAAATCCCTCAGCCCTGTGGCTACCAGTATTCTGTATTCTCTTTCTCCAAGAGAGTTAATTCTCACAAACTGCTGTTTTAAATGACTTACAAAGAATTCTTATTAAAATATTTGGAATAGCAAAAAAAAGTTACAATCTACTTGAGAGATGAGACATATACATAAAAAGAAAGAAAGGGTAAGCACGGACTAGAGTGAGCTCCGTACCCAAGTCCCTCCAAAAACCTATAAAAATGGCTCTGAACCAATTCTAGAACGGCAGAACCCACAGAACAGCAGAGGGAAGCAGGGCTCCAGCCCAGGACAGCCCGGATGGTCTCTGGGTGAGCTCTATTCCACACGGAGCTGGGAGCTGGGAGCTGGGAGCTGGGAACGGAGTGGAGCAGAGCCCAGCCTGAGCGGCGTGGACGATCCAGACCGGAAGCCGGGCGGAGGGGGCCCTAGCGCCCTGAATATGTGAGCTGCGGCAGTTACCAGACCCCTCGACCCACAAACACCAAAGACTGCGGAGAAGGTTAGTGGGAAAAACTGCGGGAGTGGAAGGAGTTCGCGGTTCGGCTTCCAGCCCCGGGGGCAGCGGAGGTGGGGCAGCTACAGCTGTTGTTACTTCCGGCTCCAGGCCCACCTGGTGGGAGGAATTAAGTGGCGGATCGCAGCAGGGGTGCACAGCCTGCCGAAGATCTGAGCCCAGTCTGGACTGGGGGTCCTTGGGGAAGGAGGAGTGCGGCTCTGACAGAGCTGGCACCTCCCCCCCAAACGTAGAACATAGAACTCTGTAATCTACAAGCAGTCATACCCCACTGAAAAACTCAAGGGTCAAGTTAGTTAGTTGGGAATATGGCCAGGACGCGAAAACGCGCCCAGATTCAGTCTCAGACTTTGGATTCTTTCTTTGGTGACAAAGAAGACCAAAACATACAGCCTAAAGAAGACAACAAAGTCATAGAGCCTACAACCAAAGCCTCCAAGAAAAACATGAACTGGCCCCAGACCATAGAAGAACTCAAAAAGGATTTGGAAAAGCAAGTTAGAGAAGTAGAGGAAAAATTGGGAAGAGAAATAAGAAGGATGCAAGAAAACCATGAAAAACAAGTCAATGACTTGCTAAAGGAGACCCAAAAAAATACTGAAAAATACACTGAAGAAAACAACACCTTAAAAAATAGACTAACTCAAATGGCAAAAGAACTCCAAAAAGCCAATGAGGAGAAGAATTCCTTGAAAGGCAGAATTAGCCAAATGGAAAAGGAGGTCCAAAAGACCACTGAAGAAAATACTACTTTAAAAATTAGATTGGAGCAAGTGGAAGCTAGTGAATTTATGAGAAATCAGGATATTATAAAACAGAACCAGAGGAATGAAAAAATGGAAGACAATGTGAAATATCTCCTTGGAAAAACCACTGACCTGGAAAATAGATCCAGGAGAGATAATTTAAAAATTATTGGACTACCTGAAAGCCATGATCAAAAAAAGAGCCTAGATACCATCTTACAGGAAATTATCAAGGAGAACTGCCCTGATATTCTAGAGCCACAGGGCAAAATAGAAATTGAAAGAATCCATCGATCGCCTCTGCAAATAGATCCCAAAAAGAAATCTCCTAGGAATATTGTTGCCAAATTCCAGAGCTCCCAGATCAAGGAGAAAATACTGCAAGCAGCCAGAAAGAAACAATTTGAGTATTGTGGAAACCCAATCAGAATAACCCAAGATCTGGCAGCTTCTACATTAAGAGATCGAAGGGCTTGGAATGCGATATTCCGGAGGTCAATGGAGCTAGGATTAAAACCTAGAATTACCTACCCAGCAAAACTGAGTATCATGTTCCAAGGCAAAATATGGACTTTCAATAAAATAGAGGACTTTCAAGCTTTCTCAGTGAAAAGACCAGAACTGAATAGAAAATTTGACTTTCAAACACAAGAATCAAGAGAAGCATGAAAAGGTAATCAAGAAACGGAAATTGCAAGGGACTTACTAAAGTTGAACTGTTTTGTTTACATTCCTACATGGAAAGATGATGAGTATGATTCATGAGACCTCAGTATTAGGGTAGTTGAAGGGAATATGCATATATATATATATGCATATATATATATATATATATGTTTAAGTATATATATAAGTGAATGTGTATGTATGTATGTATCTATGTGTATATGTATGTATGTGTATATATATATATGTAAAAGAGAGAGAGCAGACACAGGGTGAGTTGAGGATGAAGGGAAGATATCTAAAAGAAATAAAATGAAATTAAGGGATGAGAGAGTAACATACTGAGAGAGGGAGATAGGGAGAGATAGAATGGGGTGGATTATCTCGCATAAAGGTGGCAAGAGGAAGCAGTTCTATGGGAGGAGGGGAGAGGACAGGTGAGGGGGGAATGAGTGAACCTTGCTCTCATCAGATTTGGCCTGAGGGGGAATACCATACATACTCAGTTGGGTATCTTACCCCACAGGAAAGAAGAGGGAGGAAGATAAAAAAAAATAAAAGGTGGGGGGATGATGGAGTGGAGGACAGATGGGGGTGGAGGTAATCAAAACAAACACTTTGGAAAGGGGACAGGGTCAAGGGAGAAAATTCAATAAAGCGGGATGGATTGGGAAGGAGCAAAATGTAGTTAGCCTTTCACAACATGAGTATTGTGGAAGGGTTATACATAATAATACATGTGTGGCCTAGGTTGAATTGCTCAACTTCTTAGGGAGGGTGGGTGGGAAGGGAAGAGGGAAGGGAATTTGGAACTCAAAGTTTTAAAATCAGATGTTCAAAAACAAAAAAACTTTTTGTATGCAACTAAAAAATAAGATACACAGGCAATGGGGCGTAGAAATTTATCTTGCCCTACAAGAAAGGAAGAGAAAAGGGGATGAGAGGGGAGAGGGGTGATAGAGGGGAGGGCTGACTGGGGAACAGGGCAACCAGAATATACGCCATCTTGGAGTGGGGGGGGAGGGCAGAAATGGGGAGAAAATTTGTAATTCAAACTGTTGTGAAAATCAATGCTGAAAACCAAATATGTTAAAGAAATAAATTGCATTTAAAAAAAAAAATAAAAAGACAGTAAATATTTAAAAAAAAAAAAATAAAAAAAAAATAAAAAGAAAGAAAACAATTCAAGCATAACCTGAATACCAAACAGGGGATGCAGATAATAAGTGTTATTGGAGTTCAGAGGAAGGAAGGATTGCCAAAAATTGGAGCAGTTAAAGAAAACTTTAGAGACTTCAGCTGGATCTTGAAGGAAGACTAGGACTTCAGAGGAAATAGAGAAAGAGGGAAAGGCATTCAAGGTACACAAACAGCATGAGCAAAGATATTAAGCTGGAATTGAGTGTGACAGGGTCGATGATCACTTGGATGGGAGGAAAAGTAAATACTACATCCCATATATGTAGCTTAAGCCCCCCATCAGTGGGCCTCCCTCAAGATTATCAGTCAAGAATCATTTTAATCAGCCAGCTTTAGGCAACTTTTACAGTAAAATGGTACAATAAGAAAAGTAGCAAGAAAACACCCCTGTCTTCCTTAAAAAGAATCTATTTCCAACCCTTTCACAAATACATAGATGGTCCAAAGCAAAATGGAATCCAACTTTAGAGAACACGTGTGGCAAAAAGGTAACTGTCACAAGTCCTTTTCTTCCATTTATGGCATTTATGGTTCAACAAGTTCCTCTTAAGTATGGTGAATCTTTGTCCAGGTGTCCTTGGCTTCCAATGCAGTTGCTGCCACAAGCTGTTGCCGAAGGAAAGATGGGAAGTCCAACATCTTCTAGACCCTTTGGATCTTGCATGGTTCCCCTCCTGTCAAAGGGAAAGGGAGGAGAAAAGGAGTCTGCTTGCAAAGGCCAGAGTAGTAGCCTTTTCCTCCCCCTCCCAGTCAGTCCCTCCTCAGGGGTTTCCTACACACCACTTTCTCCCCAGTTTCCAGCTGATGCTTTTATACAAGCCCCAGAAGGTGTGAGGAAACTCCTCAGCCAATTGGAATGAACTTCCTGTCTGGCATCATTTTACTTTACCTGAAGACTTTTCACACTTAGGCTAAGGTCTTTGACTGGCTGATTTATTGATTGAGACCCTGGTTCTTCCCCTCACTAGCCATATGATTTGGGGGAAATCATTTAACTTTATGTAGCAGTATGGTGTAGTGGGTAGAGAGCCGGTCTCAAAGTTAGGAAGGCCTGAGTTCAAGTTCTCCCTCTGACACACACTGGCTGCACGATCCCAAGCCGGACAGTGCTCTGGGCAATCATCCAAGACTGCAAGTCACAGAGAAGGTATAGAACAGCATTTGTAAAGGAAGTGTCCTCACCCAGGAATTCCCTATACTAATGAAATTACAGATCTAGTCCCAATCCCCTATCTACCTAACCTTTCTACATGTTTCCTCATCTATAACATGAGAGAATTGGATTAGATGGCAGCTAAAATTAATTGATTTTAACAAATATTTAGTAAGCACTCACTACAAGCAAAGCACCAGGGATACAAAGACAAAGATGAAAGACCCCCTGCCCTCAAGGAGCTTACATTCTAGTGATGTGAGGAAAAGCATGTCCGCAGGTGATTCACTTCAATCAATCAACAAGCCTCTACTAAATAGCAATGGTTTCCCCTAGCACTGTGCTGAAGAGACACTGACGAGACAAAGTTATGAGATAAAACAGTCTCATAACTGTAACATTCTACAATCATGTTATTCTAAATGTGGTTTTTAGAAAATTAATTCCACAACACTGTGTTAGAGAGATCAGAAAGGAGAGAATAGAGGCTGGGCATCCAATTCAGGGTAATCTAAGCTTGGGACTAAGAATAATGGGCCCTGAAAGATTCATTTAGTACTGGATTGGTGATAGGATGAGATAGAAAGGAAAAAATAGAAGGGAAAAGCCTTGTGAAAGGGAGAATCAACAGGTCTGGAGTCTGAATGGTTTGGGAGAGTGGGATGTGTGGAGAGGGGGCCCAGGGTTTCGAGTTCAGATAAGTCAGAGAACTATGGTCTCACCAGCTTTTATATGCCAATCATTTTTAGTCATCAGATCTTCAGGCCTCTGGTACTGTCGCATATCTGAAGGGAGGTTTGTTAGTCCCATCCTTCTGCCAGGATATATGGCCAGCCAGGACTCCTAGAATATTTACCTAATCTATTAGGTAATTTTAGGTTAGTTGATGGCCACTGTTTGGGATCTTCAGAGACACTAAAAAAAGGTCCTTTCAAAGTCAAAACCAAAGTCACCAAGTCTGTACAGTAAAATCCACATTTTATTCATAGGAGAATCATACAGACAATGGCTCAAAGTTTATTTGCTCTTATTTTACACACAATTCTAACATGCTTGATTTTCTAATTTCCCAAGCCACAGAAGATTACAAGTAACAAATCAGAAGTGGAGAGGGACCACTAGAGAACAGAAACAAGAAGTGATGGCTTTCAGTGACTAGCAGGATCCCATAATTTCTGATAGCAGGTACACCTGAAAGAAGAGGAAACAGCTCAAGAGTATTATCAAGAGCACAGTTGTCGCTGACTTTGCAACACAGATTCATCATTGCCAAATCCTGGGGTGGTTTCTGAGTCAAAGACCTAGAGGCACTCAATAGCATAGTTTGGGATATAAGCCTTCACTAGAAATTCACTAGAAATACTTCAAAGATAAGCAGTTTCACAACAACTAGATTGGGCCAGTCTATAAACACTAGCCTTGCTAGCTTCTTCCTGCTTTTGTCCATTGGCTGCAAGACAACTCCATGGAGTGGAGGCTTGTCCCTTCCTCAGGGATATTAGCAATAATATTGCTGCCATTCGAGCCCCACAGCTTTCCTCATTACTGAGGAAACTTTCCTCATTACTGAGGAAACTTTCCTCATCCTGGTAACAATAGCTAACAGAGAGAAAAGAGATAAGAGGCAGAAAAATCTATAAAAATAGACACAAGAATTGAAAAGGGACAGAAGTCTGGAGCTACTTGGTATAAGTGACAAATGACCCCACTCACTTCAATAGACCCCAATGGCATCACTGTTTTATGCCATGCATTAATAAAAGATTATATTGTATTCCAATGGCACGCTTTTTATTTTTAATACTTTTATTTTTTCCTAATTGCATATAAAAACAATTTTTAACATTCGTTTTTTAAAATTTTGAATTCCAAATTCTCTCTCTTTCTCCCTTGCCCCTCCCTGAGATGGCAAGCGATTTGATATGTCATATATGTATAATCATGCAAAACATATTAGTCATATTGTGAAAAAAACGTGAAAAATAAAGTGAAAATAGAATGCTTTGATCTGCATTCACAGTCAATCAGTTGTTTCTCTTGAGGTGGATGGCATTTTTCCTCATGAATCCTTTGGAATTGTCTTGGATCACTGTATTGCTGAGAAGAGCTAAGTCATTCATAGTTGATCATCGTACAACATCACAGTTGCTCGTACAACATTCTCCTGGTTCTGCTCACTTCACTTTGCATCAATTCATGTAAGTCTTTCCAGGTTTTTCTGAAATCTGCCTGATTGTCATTTCGAATAAAAATTTTAGAAAAGATTTTTTTAATGAACATTTTAAAAGCTAATTCTGTGTGAGTCACTTTAATCTCTCTGGGCTTGTTTCTTCCTCTGTAAAATCAGTAGGTTGGATTAAACAAATTCCAAAGTTGTTTTTGGATCATAGTATCATAGATTTACAGCTGGAAGGGAACTTATAAGCCACACCATCCAACTGCTTCTTTTTACAAATGTTGAAATTGTAGCCAAGAGAAGTTAATTCACTTGCCCAACATCACACAGGTAGTAAGGGCAGAGGAGGGATTAGAACCCATGTCTCTGACTCCAAATCCAGCACTCTATTCATTCTCTAGCATCCTTTAATTCTGATTCTTTAAAGGTGTGTGTTTCAATGACCTGGAAAATTCATATAACTGGAGCATTTAATTCCTCTCAATAAAATCAGGTGTTAGGGTGTAGTAGGGTCTCAAAAGACAGTTATTCATTGAAAGAGATTACTATGTCCATTTTACAGATGAGAACATGGAAGGACCATAAAGTTAATTTGCCAAGTCCTATAGCAAAATAATAGCAGAGCCCACCTTATAACTCCACTTAGTAGCACACTGATTATCCACTCAAACTGAGACCAACATGTTAAGACCAATTTGTGGCAGCTGTTGTAGTTATTCACTGGGGTATCAGACTCTTTCCAGCTTCCTTCCAAAAACAAGAGGGTTGTGTTCAGCATAGAAGGATAATCAGGGAAGTTTTCTCAACAAGTGGGGCATGATTGGTAGCAATAAGACAAGCTACAAGAATTTGAGTAGGCTTTCATTTGGCAGCCAACCCAGGCGTTGAAAGAAAAGAGCAGTGTCCCTGGGGATGAATCCGATTTGTTCCATACCAGCTCCTTCAGAACATTGGGTAGGCAAGGAAAGTAACAAAAGGATGAGAAGACAGCAAAGTCACACTTTAGTATGGTGATTGGAGTCTGTGGCCCACATCCTCAGGGCAACTGGAATCCCACAAGAGATGGTACCTATAAAAAAGCATCTCTTCCTCTCTCTTCCCCATTTGCAATCCATCCCATTTCAAATCATAAAATCTGGAAGTTAGAAGACATCTTACGGAATATCTAGTTCCTTTATCCATTCACTTATTTTCTTGGGTACTTACTATGTCAATCAGTCAATCAAATCAATTGTTAAGTGATCATTCCAGACACCATACTATGTGCAGAGAATGAAAGAATGAAAAATCCCTCGTATTATGCTTACATTTTAATGGGTAATATCAGAAGTATGAATATACATAATAAATATAAAGAAAATAAATACAAGATGGTTTGGGAGGTAATGTGAAAGAATTATTCTAGGCAGGTACTACAGGGAACACAAAAATGAGTGATATATGGTGTCTGCTCTGATAGAAATGATAATGATGTTAGTTTAGATAGAAATCAGAGCCTTATCAAAGCATGTGCTGAATAAAAGGTGGCATTGTCCTCAAAAAAAGAAAAAGAATATTTGTTTACACCAGTTTCTTTCAACTGAAGCAAACCTCCCTTTTGAACCTACCAGGGGTGGGGAACCTGCGGCCTTGAGGCCACATGTGGCTTTCTAGGTGCTCGGCTGTGGCCTTTTGACTGAGCCCAAGTTTTACAGAACAAATACTTTTATTAAGGGGATTTGTTCTATGAAGTTTGGATTCAGCCAAGAGGCCACACTTGAGGACCTAGAAAGCCACATGTGGCCTTGAGCCCGCAGGTTCCCCACCCCTGGCTCTACAGTCATAAAAGGTGCCATCATTCTTCTGGTGGCAGTGATCCGAAAAGCAAGCCATAATGAGCATGAGGACTTTGCACTATAAGGTTTGCCCCCAGAAACTCAATCAGAAAAATGTCAAAGAGTTTATTAAGTGTAAACAGAACTTGAGTATTGCCTCCTTCTGCCTCACCTTTCCTCCACCCTCACACACAGCACAGGGGGTAGACATATGACATCTGCATCTTCAGAGAGGAAGGGGCACCTCATTTGCCCTGATGTCATGTAGCTGTTATTTGTCCTTTGTTTTCGAAGAGGAGCAATGACATCACAGGGTGACATATTGACCTGCAATGAATTGGATTTAAGTGAGGCCCAGTTGTGCAAAGTGATCTTGCTTTTTGAGTTTTCCCCATGTAGGACAAAACCCCACAAGTAAATGAGCTTCAACAGACTGAGTGACTACTATCCCCTAGTGGATATCTATAACAGATTTAGAGCAAATTATCCCATGTGAGTATTAAGAGACAAAAAAAAACAAAGAAAGAAGAGTTAGGACCATTGTTCACAATGAATGGGACTAGAACTGACAATGGGGAGAAGGCAAAGCAGCTTAACTCATAGGTTGTTTCTATTCTCTCTAGCAAGGAGAATGATCTTGGAAATGGAAATGAAAAAACAAAAGTGGTTAATAGGGAAATGATACTCAAGATAAGTTAAGGTAAGAGAGTGTCTAGCTGCCTTTGGTGAGTTCCAGTTACCTGGCCCAGGTGAATTACATCCTTGAGTAGTGAAGGAATTTCTGCAATTCCCTGACTTGGGTAATTGGTTATATCTCTGGCTGTTTTGTTCTGAGACCTTCTCATCTGTATATTTCCCTCTGCTGTTATGACTGGATCTCCTGCTTACAAACTAACTATTACTTAGTCTTGACAGAATCACACTTAGAGTTTAAAAAGGACATCAGGGGTTACTTAGTTTAATCTCTATCTGAACAGGAACCCCCACTAACACACCTTTTCTAACCTTGATGGAAGACCTCCAGTGAGGGAATCCTCTACTTCCCAAGCTATGAAGCAAATAGGCTCCATATTATATTATATTATTCCCATTGATCAGAAGGAGAAACAGAGTCTCAGAAGAGATGAAATGATTCACTTGAGTAAATGACTTCATTTCTCTGAGTCTTGGCTTCCCCACAATAACAACAGTGCCATGTATGTAGTGCTTAACATGAATGACTTCTTTTGAGCCTCACAAGTCAAGTTGAGGCAGCAATCATGTATTAAGCGCTTGCTCTGCCAGGCACTCTGCTGAATCCTGGGAATACGAATACAAGCAACAAAAAAGACAGTCTCTGCCCTTTAGGAACCTGTTGTTGTTTGTCTTCCATTCTCAAAGAGGACCATGATATCAGGAAAGTGATGTCATGATTTGCAAGTGAATTGGATTTGAGTGAGGGAGGGCTGTGCAAGGTCACCAGCCTCATTTTCTCCTCAGGAGCCATCTGGATCCAGTGACCAGATAGAGATCAGGATGACTGGAGATGGCCCTGGATGCAGGGGGAGACCTTTTTAAGCTAAGGTCTTTCCCAGATCTCAGTTTGATTGACGCAATTCAGTGATTAAGGCTAGGTAGCAAATGAGGCAAAGAATGACTTCTTTTACCTAGTTTTAAAAAAAAAAATCAATCAGGGAGAGCAAGACCATCAGGGTTTCCGGCCAAAACAGAAACAATTGCTGTTTATACTCACTCTGAACCACCAGAACCCAAACAATGACCAAATGAGGCTTGAGCTAGGACCTGCTGTTGGCCAATCCATGACAGCCAGAGTGCATAGTCCTTAAAAAAGAAATCTAGCCCATAAACCCCAAGATATCTTATAAGATTTCAGCAATCAAAATTCATATTTATTTACATATATGTATGTAAATAATTTATATAGAAGCTTACATGTGAATGGAGGAAGACAACAAACACAAATGTAGGGCAAGGAAAGAGAGGAAGAAGATATTCATGGAAGCCCTGGTAGAAGAAATCTAAAGAGACAAGAGTGGAGTCCAGAGAAGAAGGAAGACGTGACTGATGTGGTCACTTCCCTTAAAAAAAAAGCCCTGTAGGGGCAGCTAGGTGGCGCAGTAAGAGCACGGGCCCTGGAGTCAGGAGGACTTGAGTTTAAATGTAGCCTCAGATATTTGACATACTTACTAGCTGTGTGACCTTGGGCAAGTCACTTAACCCCAATTGCCTTGCCTACCCCCCTCCAAAAAAAAAAACAAAAACAAAAAAAAATAACCCTGTGAGGAGCAGCTAGGTGGCAAAATGGATAAAGCATCAGCCCTGGAGTCAGGAGGACCTGAGTTCAAATATGACCTCAGACACTTGCCACTTACTAGCTATGTAACCCTGGGCAAGTCTCCAATTGTCTCACAAAAAAAAAGCAGTCCTGTGAGGAAGCAAGCTAGTACTACTATCCCCAGAGGAGGAAAGAGATTCGAAAAGGCCAAGTCATCTACCAAAGGTCACATAGCATTGAAGGATGGAAGCCAGCATTCCGACTTAGGCATTCTAATTCCAGATTCAGTGCTCTTCATAGGGCACTACAGCTGCTCCTTCGTATGTATCCTTCATCCAGTTTCCTCTTCCTTACCATGAAGGACTGACCCCCTAGAGAAGCAGTGTGGTCCAGTAGATAGTATACTCGATATGGAGTTGGGAAAAACCAAGGTTTAAATACTCCCACCAACAGTTAATAGCTGGGTGACCATGGAGAAACCACTTAATCTCTCTACGCTTCAGTCTCTCCTCTGATACAGCTGACACCCTCGTACAGGCTTTCATCACCTCAGGCCTGGATTATTGCATTAGCCAACTGGTAGGTCAGATTACTTCACTTCTCTCCCTACTTTACTCCATCATTCACTCAGCCACTAAAGTGATTTTCCTAAAACTCAGGTCCAATCCTGTCACCCCCTTACTCAATAAACTCCAGTGGCTCACTATCACCTCCTGGATTAAATACAAAATGCCCTGTTTATCCTTCAAGGCCCTTCATGACCTAGCCCCCTCCTACCTTTCCAGTCTTATTACATCTCACTACTCAACACATACTCTTCGATCCAGTGACACTGGCCTCCTCTCTATTCCACGAACGAGACCCTCCATCTCTCAGCTCCAGGCATTTTCTCTGGCTGTCCCCCACGCCTGAAAGACTCTCCCTTCTCTGCTCCAGCTATTGACCTCCCTGCCTTTCTTTGAGCACCAGCTAAAATCCTACCTTCTACAGGAAGCCTTCCCCAACCTCTCTTAATTCCAGTGCTTTCCCTCTTTTTATTTCTTACTTACCCTGTATTTAGCTTTCTTTGTAAATATTTGTTTTCATGTTGTCTCCCCATTAGATTGTGAGCTCCTTGAGGGCAGGGACTATCTTTTGCCTCTTTTTGTATCCCCTGCCTATAGCACAGTGCCTGGCATATAGTAGGTGCTTAATAAATGTTTATTGAACTAAATCTTCATCTGTAAAGCAGGAATAATGCTATGTAGAGTAACAACCTAAGAGGACATAGGTGCCAACAAGATAGTATGTGTTACATGTATAACCTATATCTGATTGCTTACTTTCTTGGGGGGGGGGGGAGAGAGGGAGGGAAGCAGGGAGGGAAAAAATTCGGAGTTCAAAACTTTTTTTTAAATGTTAGAAAATTGTTTTAATATGTAATTGGGGGAAATAAAATGTACACATTTTTTTAAAAGATAGTATGTGTTAGAACATTTACAAACTTAAAAAAGCTATGTAAATGTCAGTTATTGGTTTAATTCTCTGACTGACCTTATATACGATGCCTCACCCACCATCTGGTTATAGTGACTGGGCCAATCCAGGCTGAGTCGTGACATCTTAGGGGTCAGCCTCTGACAATGCTTTCTATATAACTCTTATTGTAACTCCAGAAGCTTTCAGTAGCTTAGGGCCTCCTGTAATTTCCAGTTTGGCCCTGGAGAACCCTTTCATTCCCTGGGTCTAGGCTATATGCCTCATGACCTAGAACAGGGCTGTCCAGCCTTAGGTTATCTTAGGGCCGCATTAAAATGAAATAATTATTCAAGGGCCACACCCAGAATAAAAAATGCAGTACACTAATAGAAAGTGGGGGAACACGCATCATCCATACAACTGGCAAAGGTACAAAGCACGAAAGCAAACACAAAACAACAAAGTGACAATACAACAGTATAAAGGTAGGTGCATACTGACTAGTCTGCATCTTACAGATGGAACGCATCCCACAGATGGATTGAAAATTCCCTGCGATATCTTCCATCCGTAATACTGCTTAAAAACACCAAAGAAAATTAATATCAAAGAGATTATTTATTAGTGTGGAATTAAAAAATCTAATATGCAACCCATGCAAATTATTATTTTATTTTTTTGCTCATGAAAATTAAAACCCACAGGCAGGCTGCATAAAATCACACACATTGCAGGCCACATGCGGCCCGTGGGCCATATTTTGGACAGCCCTGGCCTAGAGAATAACAACATTATGGCCTCAAGGCTGCTCTTGAAGAGCCAAAGTAGTATGTCCAGACAGAAAAAGCTTCAGGCGAGTATCACTAGGGTGGCACTTCTTTAAACTTAATGAAAGTCTTACTCTCAATTGCTTCTCATCCAATATCAAACAGCACTTAATGCCAAGACGAGACAGATTTAGACCAGGCAAGTCTTGTACTGGCCAAATATTAAATATCACTTAGCAGATGGATTTGAGATTCAGGAGCAGGTGCTGTGTCTGTGCATTTATCAGTGGCATAGAAACCAACCATCAGACCCTCTTCACCAAAATCTAATGTGACACAGGACAAGTATTTCATGCAGCTCATCTGATGTCCTCTGGAGAATCGATGTGATTATGCAGAGCCTCGAAGACTCTGAGAGCTCAAGACAATGAAATGTCTTATACCCGTTGACCAGTGAGAGACCAGCTATATCAGCTTTCCTAGATGTCATCATCCCTGGATCACTCGACATAAGAACTTTGCTGATGTCAGGAACAAACGGAGAGTTTTCAGACAACAGTCAACTCGATATTGTCAGCCCTAATGGAGGGTGTGATATGGCATAGATGATCCATGATGGTGAATAACTTTTTTAAAAAATTCATTTTTACTTTAGAATGTGTTGTACTTTTAACATAAAGGTGTCTAACCTTTTAGAATTAGGGAAGAGTTCAAAGAATTGTGAATTGGTCAATGTGGGAATTCCACCTACCAAGGCAGATACTGCCTATCTATCATCTCAGAAAGTCACCTGACAAAGGTTAAGTGACTTTGCCACAGTCAAAGAGCCAATAAATGCCAGAGGGAGGAGTTGAATGCAAAGTCCCCTTTCTAAAGTCTGGCATTGTATCCATTCAGCTACACTGCCTTGTTCAGTCATTTTTCCTGGTCCCATTTGGGGTTTTCTTGGCAAAGATAGTGGACTGGCTTTCTATTTCCTTCTCCAGCTCATTTTCACAGATGAGGAAACTGAGGCAAACAGAGCTAAGTGACTTGCCCAGGGTCACACGGCTAGTGTCTAAAGCTGTATTTGAATTCAGATCTTCCTGATTCCAGGCCCAATATTCTATCTACTGCACCGCCTAGCTGCCTCTAGCTGATTTTCTTTACCTCATCATGACTTTAACTTAATTTTTTTTAAAGTGAGTGTGGGTATAGTGAGGAGGAAGGAAGGAATGATAAGAAGAAGACCATAGTTCTAGTTCTTTTGAGTTCCTTACTCTTTTTCTATGATGTTGAGAAGGCTCTGGCAGTTACATACAATACACCAGACAATATGATAAACATTAAACACCTACTACGGGTCAGACACTGTGCTGAGTGCTGGAGATTGTTGTTGTGTTTGTCCTTCCTTCTCGAAGAGGACCATGACATCGAGGAAGCAATGACATGACTTGCAGTTGACTTTGATTTGAGGGAGGGAGGGCTGTGCAAGGTCACCAGCCTCACTCTCTCCTCCAGAGCCGTCTGGGTCCAGTGTCCTGATATTCACCAAGATGGGCTTGAGATGGCCAAGGATGCACTGGGAGACACTGGCCCTTTTAGACTAAAGCCTTTTCATGTACTCACTTAGAGTGAGGTAAAGCCCATTCAATGAACAGGCCTTTTTAAGAAGTGAGTTAAGGGATGACCCCTTTAATTAGAAAAAAAGAAGAAAAATCAAGCTGGGAGGGGGTTGCTGTTCCAAAGAGAAACAGTTACCAGTGACATTCACTCTAAGCCGGGAGGGCCCAAAATATAGCTGTTAAGTGGAGCTTGGCAGGGACCCATTGTGTTCCAATCTATAAGCTTCAGAGTGAACTGGGTCTAAGGTTTTGGGAAGGAAGGAAGGAAGGAAAGAAGGAAGAAAGGAAGGAAGGAAGGAAGGAAGGAAGGAAGGAAGGAAGGAAGGAAGGAATCTAGCCAGTAAACCCCAAGTTAAGTGGGCAGTTTCTGGCCATCAAAATTTACCTTCCTAAGGAGAGGGAAGGGGAGGAGAAGAGGGAGGGAGAGGGAGAGGACAAGCTGAGTTACCCAACTAGCTGGGTCCCCTTTCAGGCAGCTCAGTCTATTCACAGGTTGTGTCTGTCCGTTTTCGAACAGGACCATGGCATCAGGGAAATGGGATCAAATGAGATAATACATGTAACGCACTTTGCAAACCTCAAAGTGCTATGTAAATGCTAGCTATTATTTTATTGTTTTCCATCAGGATATAAAATTTCCCCAGCCCTTCCTTGACGAGTCAGATGAACAGAGGTTGGGCATCTGATTTCGGCAAGCAGCTGAGCAATGGTCAGAGCGAAGTCAAGGGGAGTTTTAACACCCTTCCCAAAGTTATATAGCAAATGGATGATAGGGCTGGAAAAAACTCCCAGTGTCCTGACAGGGAAGCCCACACTAGCCCTCCGCCTGCTGCTACTGCCATTCCCCGAGCTGGCAGAGCCTGACCGAGGGAAGCAGAGAATGAGACAATCCCCAAGACTATCCAAGCCTGCCAAAATTAACACTTTGGCCTGGTTTCTGGTAATTGTTTCAATTTTCTGCTTGGCTTGTGGAGATGAGGCTTATTTTTTTTAACCAAATCACCCCCAAAAGTCCAATTCTCAGCTCCTTAACTCACTGAAGTTCATGGAACTCTGACCATGTTTGTAGCTTTGGTAGTATTTATTGGAGGGGAAAACTGACACCATGGCCTGGCAGACATTCCAAGAATTTCAAATCAAAATGCAGTCATTGCTTAACATGATCCTATGGTAGAGTCATTCTTTAAAACCAGTGATGTTAAGCTCAAGTGGAAATGGGGACCATTAATCTGTACATAAGGATCCCTGCTAATGCATTAACTTTGAAAACTACGTATCAACATTATCTATGTCGTATTGTATTTTTACTTATTTTATTAATATTCTCCAGTTACATTTTAATCTGGTTCAGGCAGCATTTGACATCTCTGCTTTAAATGAACAATTTCACAAAACCCAGTAATGAGGAATACCTGCTTATAGCATTTTTTTCCTTTATTTTTCTTGCTTTTTTTGGAACATGGCTAAAGCAGAAATATATTTTGCATGACTGTATATGTGTAATTGATACTGTATTTCTTACCTTCTCAATACGTGGGGGAAGGGGGAAGGGAGGGAAAGAATTTGGAACTGAAAATAAGATAAAAAAATAAAAGAAATAGAATTGCCTGTTTATTCCCTGAAATGCTTCCTATCCTCATACATGAAAAGAGACTACTAGAAAGGACATCATTTTTCTCTGACTTTGTTCCTGCTTGCATCCTTTTCTCCTTTTTTTTTTCTTAAGCACATCCTGTTTCTGCATGGTTTTGTTCAATTTTCTGCAAGCTTTCCTATCTGGCTCACTTATCTCCCTTTATCCCTTGAAACCATCTACAGTAATTCCGCAGACTGCCGGAAGACGGCTTTCTGACAGTGAAGAGAACTGATTGGCCCCTCGCTGCACTGCCACTCCCCCGTCCGTTCACAAGCACTCTGGATCCCAGCCGAATCCTCTGCTTTTGAGGTCAATGAGGTCTTACTGGCCAGTAGTCTTTGTTTCTCCTGAGTTGGCCCAGACCTAGTGACACATTGGTTCTGGTTTTTTATTTTTTTGTTTTTTTATTTTTTTTCACAGTTTAGTATCCTTTTCTTAATTGCCTACATTTTTTCTTCAACAACACCAAGCCAAATTTAAATGGCTTAGTGGGATTCTTTAATAGATTTTTTTTTAGGATTCTTTAATAGGATAACTGGATTATTAATCATAATTATAGAAATATATAATTTACAATAGAGACTAATATATAATAAAAGGTATTAATAATGGAATTCTTTAATAGAATAACTGTATCATTAATAATAATTATAGACTATTATATAGAATATAGACTAATATATAATAAAAGGTATTAATAATAATAGAATTTATATCCTTTTATCATTTTAATAATAACAGGATTGTTGTCCTATTGTTATCCTATTATTATCCTAATGATTACAGGATTCTTTAATATAATTTTTAATCCCTAACTGTAGAAGGTTACAAATAATAATAACATTATGAATAAGACAATGTAAGCCCCTTGAGGGCATGGATTGTTTCATTTTTTTCTTTGCATCCCTCACTTCTATTCCAGTAGCTGACACCTAGAGACAGGGATTGGACTTGTGATTTCCTTATTATAGGGAACTCCCAGGTAAGGAAAACCCCCCTACCAATAGAAGTCAGCATCTTCTCTCCAAATTATAGTCTTAGAGAGTTGCCTAGAGCACTGAGAAGTTATGTGACTTACTCAAGGTCACACAGCCAGTATGTGTCAGAGGTGGGACTTCTTTAGGAAATCATCAGAAATCAACATTTGTTACGGTAAATTCCATAAATAAATGGGCATTGTAGTTAATTGGATACTTGATTAATTTGTATTAAATATGGATTTCCATCCTTTACAGAATAAAATTAGGTGGGGTTGATATGGAAAAATGTTGCTTCAGCTTTCTCAGTAGGTGGGGAAGGAAGAAGTAGGAAGAGAATTTGGAACAGAATTTAAAAAGCAACAACAAAGAATAAAGCAAAATATAAAATATACATTAATCATTTTTATGATTAGCTAGACATACATTTTTGTTGTTTAGTCACTTTCAGTCATGTCTGATTCTTCATGACCCCATTTGGGGTTTTCTTGGCAAAGATACTGGAATGGTTTGCCAATTACTTCTCTGGCTCATTTTACAGATGAGGACCTGAGGCAAACAGGATTGAGTGACTTGCCCAGGGTCACACAGTTACTAAGTGTTGGAGGTCAGATTTAAACTCAGGTCTTCCTCTCTCCAGGCCCAGAGCTCTATCCTATGTATGACCTAGCTGCCCTTACTTGTTAATGATTGGGTGCTTGGGTGCTTGTGCTTCGACCCTAATTCTAATATCACATTTCTCCTTAGCCTCTGCTTGGGTGCCTGGACCCCAATTCCAAAACTACATCCAGTTCTAAAATCACATCTCTCCCTAGCCTCAAAATACTTCCTGAAGCAGTTCCTCTCCAGTTCAAGGGCAGCATGCCTTAGCAAAACATTTATCTCTCCTCCTGATACTACAGCCAGCAGCATCTACAGAATTTATTAGTTTGGATTCCCTGTGTATGTGCTAATTGGCTGTGCACTGGGACACAACAATATTTACTACTTATTGACCTTACTGATATGTATCCTAGACATAGTCAAATGTATACTCCCTTACATTCATCTTGTCTAATAAGATATTTGATGGAAGCCACCTGGATATTTCCAGTCAGCCTTAACTGTTAGTTGACCTTTTGATGTTTCACAGTCAAAACCACACTTCCAGGTCAGCCCCACCTTGGGCTATTTCCCAGTGAACTCTTGGTAAGATACCTGAGCAGTAGATGCAAAAAGTGCATGTTCCTTTAAGAACTGGCCACCCCTTAACCACTCCCTAATCCCACCCCAAAACACCTAATTGACATGTTTCACCCCCAAATCTCATATATAAACTTTCCCTGCATTCCTGTAATGTTGCAGGTTCCCTAAGAACTCTTGCCCACTGTAAAGCATAATAAATCTTTGCCATCTTGACTTAAAGAATGCTTGAGATCATGAATTCATTCCAGATGGCCCCAACCCTCTCCAGTGCTCAG